>NC_089595.1:115756508-116356508 GCF_019320115.1 Miscanthus floridulus | reverse complement strand
TCACCATGCATGACAAGCAGGGACAGATCCAACGGTGAGGCAGGCTGTGCTCTAGCCCCCCTACGGCCGCCGGACCCATAGAGCCCCCCTTACCCCCCCTAGAATTTTTTGTCATGGATGCACTTTAAGGAGAGGCTGAAACTGTTTGGAGGTTGAAGAAGTCTGCCCTAGACATTATTCTAGATCCGTCCCTGATGACAAGTGTATCGCCTCATGGTCATGGCTCATCCTTGAGGACATTCATTTTGGCTCCTACTATATGTTGTATGCCACAGCTTTGTGTGTGTTGCATGACACATCGACGCATGCAATGTTAAACTCGGTACCAGCTCCTGCATGCAAGGGTACAAAGAGGACACTGCAACTGCATGCTGCTGAAACCCATCTCAAAAGATGCCCTTGATACATCTCTCGTGCTTAGCGCGCCAAAGCCTTCTTAAAGCAATCTCGAGGGACTTTTTAGGCGACGACAGCCTTTTGAACACACTATGCTAGTTACATTACTACTACTAGTAGTACTCCTACAATAATCTCTCCATCTCCTTGGGCGAACCAATCTGCATGCACCAGGTAGGAACAAAGAACAAACAATGCGTGAATGCTATTATTCTACTGATCCGAACTGACAAATCCATTGATCCGCTGAATGTTTTGGCCGTCACACGTGCAAGCCCTAGTGACTGTCATGCTGGAGACTGGAGCTGATCACTAAACAACTGCTAGCTAGTAGTTTAGTACTATTGCTGTCCCCCCACAAAATTTCACAATGCCCAAACTGTATTAAAATCAACACAATCTTTTTTAAAGAAAAAAGTTTGCGAATTTCAACAGATGAAGGTCGAGCTATAGCTAGCTCCAAGCAAGGCCAAGCATGGAGCATTTCTATGCATTACTCCTTGCTTTTCCTCGTGAATCTGAGCTCGCCCTCTTTAGTCTTTTTCCCTTGTTTGATTGACTCGAGGAGATCGGAACAAGGAAACAGTCATCGGCCGGTAGGTTTCCGTTGAGCTCGTCGCTACGTGGGACGCATGCATGCATGATTTATCGTGGATTTGGCCAATTTGGGTCGCCGATACGAGACCCTGCATGCTTCTGTACCCCTTAAGACAAGCTGCTGGTCGATCGGCGGCCTTACATGAAAAGCCGGGAGCGAGACGACGACGGGAACAGACCGACCGATGCGCGCTTTGGACTGGGCATTTGAAGTGCTTGGTTGGGCTCTTTTGAAGCTAAACGCGCGTCGCCGTCGCGGCGAGGCTGCGGCATGCCTCTGTAAACTTCGCTGCTGAGCATTCTGTGTTTTCTGACCCTGACCTCTTTGTTTGCTTTACACCTGCTGCTTCCTCTGCTCTGCTCCTTTGAGCTATTCCCTTGGTTGTTGCCTTTCACTTTCAATCAGACCGAGCCGCCGTCAGGCCGGGCGGATTCAGCAACGGCGGCGGCGAGTGGCGTGGCAACGACTAACGAGTGTATAAAGTTGACTCGGATCAAACATTTCAAGTTTTGTTATTCTAAATTATCTTTAATGTCTAATTCTCAAAAAATCAAATATTTAATGTGTACTTCCTCCGTCCCTAAATGTCTACCGTTTTTGTTTTCCGAGAAACAATTTTGACTAAATATATATTAAAAAATATTAATATTTATGATACATAATTAGTACCATGGGATAGATATTTGAATCTAGTTTTTTAATAAATTTATTTAGAGATAAAAATGTTGCACGCATTTCCTACAAATCGAGTCAAAGTTATCGACACGTAAATCGTGGTGACAAACATTTAGGGACAGAGTGAGCAGAGCTTAGATGTCTGATCTAAGCATCATGTGAGTAAATTTAAGACAAATCTGGTGGCAGCGAAACCACGAGAGTGAGCAAAAAGGACAGAATGGTACCATGAAAATATATGTCGGATGTGAGAAGGGTGAGAAACAAGAAGTTAGCAATGGCAGTCAGTGGCGGAGCAAGAGTAAATCTGAGAGGGGTGCCCTTCTCTTGTGGGTGCAATCAGTGACGGATCTAGAAATACAGGTTAGGAGGGGCTTATTCTTCTTAATTTCTACACGTAGCCTCTCCTTCTAAAGTTCAATGTCTATAAATTTATAGCAGGTGCTTAGGAGGGGCTCTATGCATCCGGCGACGGTAGCGAGGGGCTCGAGCCCCAGCCGCCACGGGTGCTGGATCTGCTCCTAGGTGCAATGATTTATAATTTGCAGGAGCAAATTTTATTTTGATCAAAGACCCATCCCAACTTTATTAGGAAGCGTAGGAAGAACCCCTAATCCCCACTAGGACTGCCAGTTTACAATGCAACGCAGGAAAGAAAGGTGGGCCGGTCACACCGCCGGAACCCACAACAAAAGACACTCTACTAATTAACAACCTCTAAAGCCTCTACCAAGTAGGATTGATATCGAGAACTACCAGTTTGTAGAGAAGTTACTACAATGAAACTCCTACAACACACCAACAGAACTTATGATAACTACATCCAGACGCACGGCGCTACAAGTGCAGACAGCGCAGATCATGCCGTCACCAGGCCTCAATTTAGTTTGTCAAAGATCTCCTCCTCCATTTGAAAATATGGTGAAAATTAAGCCTATATCCCTATCTTTTTTTTTTGTGTGTGGGCCCACTGCAATTCCTGTAGCCCCTGAATTGGCGGTTGCTTGGATACATGCCATTGTGAGGGGGTGGGGGTTAAGGCTAATATTGTTGTTAGCCATTGAGGAGGCCAGTTCTTCTAGGGTTTCAAACAGTAACGGTCAGTCATGAGGAACCCGATTAGGTAAATTTTTATTGACTTGTTACCAAATGTCTACTCGCCCTCTCCCACTCTGTGGGGCTTCTGATGCACTTTACTTCCTCTAACATTCAAACAAGCCTTGAGAGCTCTCCTCCTCATTCCTTAATGGGATTTGTGAGATATCATTTGTATTGGAGAGAGAGAGAGAGAGAGTTTGTGTTAGCTTGTGAGAATACTTTTGAGCCATTCAAAGACTTGGCGCCTGTTTGGTTGGCTCTTGAGCGGAGCTACCTCGGCCAGGATCATCTGTTGGCTAGGCAATGTCTACCAGGGCACAAACCAAACACGTTGTTGATCACTTTGTCGCTATATCGTGCAACTCATGAAGCATTTGTTCTTTTTTGAGGCGAACCATTCTAGACGGCAAGGCATCATCGACAAGCACCCAAGCTTATGGAGTGTCGTGGGACAGTTTTTGGGGCTGCGATTTTACCTGTTAATTAGTGAAAGATCATCTAGTGTACTCAATAAAAGTGGTTCAAAGAGACTTGACTATAGATTGACCTTTGGCAGCCACTCAACGTAATCAAAATGGTGGGCCAGAACTACGGGAAGCATACCCTCGTGTTTCTGGTTTGGTTTGCCTCATTTTTGCATTTCTATTACTTATTTTAGCCTTCACGTCGATCTAATTGTTTTGTGCTTGTATGTGAGTATAGAGGCTTCGTGAACTTGAGAAGTACTCCCTCCGTCCCCCGAACGAATATAATTCTCACTTCCCGAGAAGTCAATCAGTTTAAACTTTGATTAAAATTATATAAAAAATACTAACATTTCTGATGCCTAAATTAGTATCATTAGATTAGTCATATAATATATTTTTATAATAAATTTATTTAGAGACATAAATATTAATATTATTTGTTATAAATTTGATCAAACTTTAAGCTATTTTAACTGGCACGGATCCTATAATTATATTCTTCATTGACGGAGGGAGTACCGGTAGTACTCGCAGGTTTGATTCACGATAGAAGTGGTTCTGGGGGATTCTAATTTTTGTTTCACTCAAAACCAGGTAGGTTCGGCCTTTGTTTTAGGGGGTGTTTGGTTCGAGCTACTAAATTTTAGTAGCTATTAAACGGTTTAGTCATTTTTAGTAACACGAGAGTTATTAGAGAGGATTAAAGCCCTTTTAGTAGCTTTTAGTCATAACGTTTGGTTAAAAAGTTACTAAAGTAACTAAAAGCTACTAAATTTAGTAGCTACTCGGTGAACCAAACAAACCCTTAAATTGCGGGATTCATTGTGGAGCATATTCATCCTTCTGTGCTTCCGCTGGAAATGTCTTGTGCACGTATGGATGAAAATGGTACGGATATTTTCCGACCATATTCGAAACCGAATTCGTTTAGAGGGGTTGAGATCTGTCCGTATCCGAGTCCGGATATCTAACATCCGATACCGCATCCGTATCCGAATACTCAAATCGCATATTTATGATGTCGATATCCAATCGTATTCTATCCGACATAGTTGACAATATCCGTATTCGAATCCGAATCCGGACAAAAATATGAAAACAAATGTAATATCGGTGATATCCATCCATATCCAATCCGTTTTCATCCCTATGTGCACGAAACTAAGGCCCCGTTTAGATCCAAAATTTTTTGGATTTTGGCTTCTGTAGCACTTTCGTTTGTATTTGGCAATTAGTGTCTAATTATGAACTAATTAGGTTCAAAAGTTTCATCTTGCGATTTCTCACCCAACTGTGCAATTAGTTTTTTTTCGTCTATATTTAGTACTACATGCATGTGCCGCAAGATTCGTTGGAATCTAAACACACCCTAATCCGTGACGCCTGCTTTAATCAGAACTCGAGAAGAATCCCCGTGCTGGCAGCTACTCCTACGTGGTACGGAACGCATTCAGTGCCGCGCGCACATCGGCATCCGCGACCAGCCGATGACGTACAGCATCGTCTTGGAGAATCACACGGCTTGTACGTACGCCACTCAACGGTGACATGTCATGGGTGTACGTATCCCGCGGCCGGGCGGTGCACCGTGCACGGTCCGTCCGGACGGCCGAGGCACGCACGCAGTCGCATTGCATTGATCCGTCGGGTCGCTCCCTGCCAGCAGCGGCCAGGGCGGCAGCGTGCGGTCACCGGGGCCAGGACCGGACCGCCGCGCACAGTGCAGAGGAGAGGACGGCGGCCTACTGAAGCCTAACGGACCTCGCTGGCTCGCCGCCTCCCGCCCGCACGTACGTGTCCATGACACCATGACGTTGCATGGCCGGCCGTACCAGCCGCGCTGCCGCAACGCCCCGGCTTGCGACAAGGGGCCCCTGGCCCCGTGAGCCGCCGCGTACGTACGACGACGGCCCCGGTGGTGGCCTGGTGGGCGGTGAGCATCCGAGTCCCGTGCTCCCGGCCCGGCGGTGGCAGCGCAGGGCACTGCTGCAGCCTGCAGCAAAGCCAGCAACCGGGACGGCACGGCCGGCGGCCGTGTGGCTTGCGGGGGCCTCGGCTCGGCCTCGATGACGCGACAGGCCGGGCCAGCGGCCCAGAGCTGGCGCGCGGGTACGGATCCCGGTGGCACGGCAACAGCGCATCCGCCACCAAGCTGCGGCAGCATCGCGATCCGCGCCGGCGGGCGGGCGAGCCGATGCGTAGAGTAGTAGGCGTACGTAGGAGTACTCGTTTGGTATACGCGCGCGGCCCTCGTCCGTCCGCGTGCGTGGGAGACTGTTCCATGGGTCACATGCCTCGGCGGCTCGGCCCCGGCTTTTGACCGCCCGGGGGCCGGGGCTCCGGCCTCGGGCTCGCCCGCCCGCCCGCCGCTGATGCGTCGCACGTCTCGGCCCTTGTGTCAGCGGCCGGTGACGCGAGGCGAGGGATGGGCGTACGCCCAGCAGGCCAGCAGGTGCAGGCCCGTACGAGGCGTGGTGGTTCAGACCTCAGGGCAGAGACGAGACGCCTGTGCCTGGCTATGGCGAGTAGGTTAGGTCTGCGATGCCTGCCATGGCACCAGCCACCAGGCCTTTCGCTTGATCTCCGGTCTTGTTGTGTGACGAAAGGCCCGGGCCGGAACAGTCGCTCGTCATTGCCGATGGCTCGCTCGATCGTTATCGCTGCCAGTTCCAAGGACACCGACCGGCCGGCGTCCTCCTCCGTCTGCCGTTCCCCGATTCTCTTCTCTCGGTCTCCTCTCTCTCTCTCTCTCTCTCTCTCTCGTGCTGGTACTCCCCTAACTGATGCTATCCTGCCTGCATGCTGCTGCAGCTGGCCCTGCTCCATTGATTCTCCCTACGGATTGCTGCTGCTGCCTGGCAGGCAGCAGGCTGGCACAGGAGGCACTGCTTGGATAGATAGGGTGAACAGTGCGCCGTGCGCGTGCCCCGGGATAAGTGCCAGCGCCCAGCAGCTGCTGCCGGTCTGGTGGTCTGCTTCGACCAGTCAGCCCGTCGCGTCGAGCCTGACTGACCTGACCAGTGACCACTGCGCGCACCACCGCATCCGCAGCGCCCTCTCGCTTGAGCTTCAGCGGTCTACTCATTGGGTGCTCCCCTGTGCCATATACTTTTCCTTTCTTCCTCCTATAGATGGCCAACGGCTGGCCCGATCAGCCCGGCACGGCCCTTCTTCTCTATAGATGGCCCAGGCTGCCCGATCCAGCCCGGCCCGGCCCGTGCCAGGCACGGGCCCGAAGGGAGTCGGGCCAGCACGGCCCGCCGTGCCCACCTGGGCCTGTGCCGAGGGCGGGCGTCGTTGCCTGACCAACGGCCCAGGCCCGGCCTGCTGGGCCCGTTTTTTCGGGTCGGTCAAGCCCGAGAAGCACGTCCGAGGCGGGATCGGGCCAGCCACAGCCCGAAACAGGTGAGAGCGAGAGACTAAGAGAGAGAGGGTGGGAAGTGGGAACGGAGGACGGGGAGGAGGAAGCCAAGGCCGCAAGGCGTGGTGGAGGTTGATGCCCTTGAGCTGGATCCGAAGGTAGCCGGCGTCGTCGACCTCGAGCTGGATCCGGAGGTGGCCGACGTCCTCGACTCGAGCTGGATCCGAAGGTGGCGCGGCGTCGTCGACCTCGAGCTGGATCCGAAGGTGGTCGGCGTCGTCGACCTCGAGCTGGATCCGAGGTGGCCGACATCCTCGACCTCGAGCCGGATGTGGAGGAGGCCGACGCCCTAGACCTAGATTCGGAGGAGGTGTGGAGGCCGGCCACCGCGCTTGCCACCACCGCGTGCGCTGCGCCTGCTACTGCGCGAGGGGGGCGAGGAGGAGCGATGCAGGCTGCGCTGAAGGGAGAAGTCGCGCGAGAGGAGGCGTGGAGGCCGACCACCGCGCTTGCCACCGCCTGCGCCGCCTGTGGCTGCGCGAGGGGGGCGCTGGGGCGTGGAGGAGCGATGTGGCTACCGCGACCGCGAGGCACGAGCTGGACCGCGGGGGCGAGGAAGCACGACTCGCAGTCGTAGGGGGTGCGGCGGCGAGGGGAAAGGGAGGGAGGGGGAAAGCACGACTCGCAGTCGTAGGGTTACCAGGAAATGAGGAGGGGGGAGGCGGGGACGGATAGGCGCGCGCTAGGCCGCGGGGAGGTCAGGGAGGGGAGGAGCGGACAACGGAGTGAGGAGGGGGAGGGGGTGGCCTGGGCCGCTGCCGGGCCGGCTGACTCAGGCCGAGCCGTGCCGTGCCAGCCCACGGGCCTGAGTAGCTACCCAGGCACGGCCTGCTGCCTCGGGCCGGGCTAGCCCGGGCCCGCATGTCACCGGGCCGTGCCGTGCTCGTGTCGGGCTAAAAAAACGTGCTTCGTGCCATGCCGTCGTGCCTCGGGCTGCATGGCCAAGTATACTTCCTCCTTCAGTGCTCCAAGTCCCAGCGACCAGGTGCGTGTTTAGTTCGTGAATTTTAGAAATTTGGCTACTATAGCACTTTCATTTTTATTTGACAATTAGTGTACAATCATGGACTAATTAGGCTCAAAACGTTCGTCTCGTAATTTCCAACCAAACTGTACAATTTGTTTTTTTTCGTCTATATTTAATACTCCATGCATGTAGCGTAAGATTCGATGTGATAGCTTAGCACTTTTTGGGAACCTTTTTGGACTAAGGCCTTGTTTAGATCACCTCCAAATTCCAAGTTTTTTCACTCTCTCTCCATCACATCAATTTTTAGCCGCTTGCATGGAGCATTAAATGTAGGTAAAAAAAATAACTAATTGCATAATTTAGTTCGAAATCACGAGATGAATCTTTTGAGCTTAGTTGGTCCACGATTGGACAATATTTACCAAATAACACGAAAGTGCTACTATTCATCGGGCTGAAATTTTTTGCAATCTAAACAACGACGACGGCCCCGGTGGTGGCCTGGTGGGCGGTGAGCATCCGAGTCCCGTGCTCCCGGCCCGGCGGTGGCAGCGCAGGGCACTGCTGCAGCCTGCAGCAAAGCCAGCAACCGGGACGGCACGGCCGGCGGCCGTGTGGCTTGCGGGGGCCTCGGCTCGGCCTCGATGACGCGACAGGCCGGGCCAGCGGCCCAGAGCTGGCGCGCGGGTACGGATCCCGGTGGCACGGCAACAGCGCATCCGCCACCAGGCTGCGGCAGCATCGCGATCCGCGCCGGCGGGCGGGCGAGCCGATGCGTAGAGTAGTAGGCGTACGTAGGAGTACTCGTTTGGTATACGCGCGCGGCCCTCGTCCGTCCGCGTGCGTGGGAGACTGTTCCACTGGGTCACATGCCTCGGCGGCTCGGCCCCGGCTTTTGACCGCCCGGGGGCCGGGGCTCCGGCCTCGGGCTCGCCCGCCCGCCCGCCGCTGATGCGTCGCACGTCTCGGCCCTTGTGTCAGCGGCCGGTGACGCGAGGCGAGGGATGGGCGTACGCCCAGCAGGCCAGCAGGTGCAGGCCCGTACGAGGCGTGGTGGTTCAGACCTGAGGGCACAGACGAGACGCCTGTGCCTGGCTATGGCGAGTAGGTTAGGTCTGCGATGCCTGCCATGGCACCAGCCACCAGGCCTTTCGCTTGATCTCCGGTCTTGTTGTGTGACGAAAGGCCCGGGCCGGAACAGTCGCTCGTCATTGCCGATGGCTCGCTCGATCGTTATCGCTGCCAGTTCCAAGGACACCGACCGGCCGGCGTCCTCCTCCGTCTGCCGTTCCCCCCGATTCTCTTCTCTCGGTCTCCTCTCTCTCTCTATCGTGCTGGTACTCCCCTAACTAAGCTTTGTTTAGTTGCAGGAAGTTGGAATTTGGGGCTACTGTAGCACCTTCGTTTTTATTTGGCAATTAGTGTTCAAACATGAACTAATTAGGCTCAAAACGTTCGTCTCGCAATTTCCTACCAAACTGTGCAATTAGTTTTTTTTCATCTACATTTAATGCTCCATGCATAGGCCACAAACATTCGATGTGACAGATACTATAGCACTTTTTTAGAATTTGGGGTCCAACTAAATAAGGCTGATGCAATCCTGCCTGCATGCTGCTGCAGCTGGCCCTGCTCCATTGATTCTCCCTACGGATTGCTGCTGCTGCCTGGCAGGCAGCAGGCTGGCACAGGAGGCACTGCTTGGATAGATAGGGTGAACAGTGCGCCGTGCGCGTGCCCCGGGATAAGTGCCAGCGCCCAGCAGCTGCTGCCGGTCTGGTGGTCTGCTTCGACCAGTCAGCCCGTCGCGTCGAGCCTGACTGACCTGACCAGTGACCACTGCGCGCACCACCGCATCCGCAGCGCCCTCTCGCTTGAGCTTCAGCGGTCTACTCATTGGGTGCTCCCCTGTGCCATATACTTTTCCTTTCTTCCTCCTATAGATGGCCAACGGGCTGGCCCGATCCAGCCCGGCACGGCCCTTTCTTCCTCCTATAGATGGCCAACGGGCTGGCCCGATCCAGCCCGGCACGGGCCCGTGCCAGGCACGGCCCGAAGGGAGTCGGGCCAGCACGGCACGCCGTGCCACCTGGGCTGTGCCGAGGCGGGCGTCGTGCCTGACCAACGGCCCAGGCACGGCCTGCTGGGCCGTTTTTCGGGTCGGGCCAGCCCGAGAAGCACGGTCCGAGGCGGGGATCGGGCCAGCCCACGGCCCGAAACAGGTGAGAGCGAGAGACTGAGAGAGAGGGTGGGAAGTGGGAACGGAGGACGGGGAGGAGGAAGCCAAGGCCGCAAGGCGTGGTGGAGGTTGATGCCCTCGAGCTGGATCCGAAGGTAGGCGGCGTCGTCGACCTCGAGCTGGATCCGGAGGTGGCCGACGTCCTCGACCTCGAGCTGGATCCGAAGGTGGCCGGCGTCGTCGACCTCGAGCTGGATCCGAAGGTGGCCGACATCCTCGACCTCGAGCCGGATGTGGAGGAGGCCGACGCCCTAGACCTAGATTCGGAGGAGGTGTGGAGGCCGGCCACCGCGCTTGCCACCACCGCGTGCGCTGCGCCTGCTACTGCGCGAGGGGGGCGAGGAGGAGCGATGCAGCTGCGTGAAGGGAGAAGTCGCGCGAGAGGAGGCGTGGAGGCCGACCACCGCGCTTGCCACCGCCTGCGCCGCCTGTGGCTGCGCGAGGGGGCGCTGGGGCGTGGAGGAGCGATGTGGCTACCGCGACCGCGAGGCACGAGCTGGACCGCGGGGGCGAGGAAGCACGACTCGCAGTCGTAGGGGGTGCGGCGGCGAGGGGAAAGGGAGGGAGGGGGAAAGCACGACTCGCAGTCGTAGGGTTACCAGGAAATGAGGAGGGGGGAGGCGGGGACGGATAGGCGCGCGCTAGGCCGCGGGGAGGTCAGGAAGGGAGGAGCGGACAACGGAGTGAGGAGGGGGAGGGGGTGGCTGGGCCGCTGCCGGGCCGGCTGACTCAGGCCGAGCCGTGCCGTGCCAGCCCACGGGCCTGAGTAGCGGCCCAGGCACGGCCTGCTGGCTCGGGCCGGGCTAGCCCGGGCCCACATGTCACCAGGCCGTGCCGTGCTCGTGTCGGGCTAAAAAAACGTGCTTCGTGCCGTGCCGTCGTGCCTCGGGCTGCATGGCCAAGTATACTTCCTCCTTCAGTGCTCCAAGTCCCAGCGACCAGGTGCGTGTTTAGTTCGTGAATTTTGGAAATTTGGCTACTATAGCACTTTCATTTTTATTTGACAATTAGTGTTTAATCATGGACTAATTAGGCTTAAAACGTTCGTCTCGTAATTTCTAACCAAACTGTACAATTAGTTTTTTTCGTCTATATTTAATACTCCATGCATGTAGCGCAAGATTCGATGTGATAGCTTAGCACTTTTTGGGAACCTTTTTTGGACTAAACAAGCACCTACTGCTGCATTAGCTAGGGCATGCAATGGCGTTGGCATCAACGAGGCGAGCAGCAGCCGCGCGCAGTATTCAAAGCAAATAACAAAGCTTTATTTCCTCTTCTAAAGTTTATTTTCTATCACATTATATATTTAATACATACATAGAAGATTGAATATAAATTAAAAAATAACTAATTATACATATTACGACTAATTTACGAGATGAATTTTTTAAGCCTAATTAGTCCATGATTTGACAATATGGTGCTATAATAAATATGTGCTAATGATGAATTAATTAGGCTTAATAAATTCAGTCTCACGGGTTACCGAGAACTTGTGTAATTTGTTTTATTATTGGATACTCGCATGTGACGGTTAACACCCTCGATGTGACATCTAAACTTTAGAGTCTGTCTAATGAACATTCAGTGGTTCCTGTGCCTTGCAAACAACCGGTTATTTTGAGGAAGCCAAACAACGCCTCAAATATTCAGTTGTTTTCTCCCTTGAAAACAACCAGTTATTTCAAAGCAACAAAACAACCAAATTTATGTAGCCTCAGTATTCAATTGTTTTGTCCCTTCAAAACAACCAGTGATATTAAAAAAGCAACAAAATAACCAAAAATCTAAAAATGACGATAGACACACAGACAAAAGCAAAAAGGATGAGCGCAGGAAGCACTATCTCAATCTAAAGACTGAAACCATCATCTGAAATAAACTAGCTTATTTAAAAAGACAAATTCAAACAAACTACAAATGATAACAAGTCTTCATCATCCATAAGGTCCAAAATGCACAACTGACTGGAAACATGACTGACTGCAACAAATTACAAATTGTAACAAGTTCAAGCATAGCAGAAATGACTCGTAACATAAGTCTTCATCATCCATAAGGTCCAAAGGCACAGAAGTGCACCCGAGAAAATTACTGAAAATGATATTGTCGCATAGGTCAAATCTGAGTGCAATAAACAGACGGGTAGAAGTCATCATCCTTAGCTTGCTTTTCCATCTTAAGCACACGGGAAAAAGACACATGTTTACCATCCACTCAAAAAAGAACGGCCAGTCATAGATTCAGCATCTTCAGCTTCAGCTGACTAGCACATAAACAGTTTGGTTCCATGAATCCAAAGCATACTTGTACTTGGGAACAAACAAAGGCCCACGGCTTTGCCTGACAAGCCTAGCAACTAGCTTCACCTTATCTTCGGCGTCCAAATCTTTCACAGCAATGACACTAGATTGGTCTCTAGGAACTAAGTCCAGGTTCTCAAAAACAAACATGGAGACAACTTCGTTTTCAAAAATAGCACCTAGAACAATTTCCCTGTACAAAAAAAATGAAAAATTCAAAAATGAATAAATAGGTACATAATTTCCTAGTCTAAGTAACAGACATCAATACTTTCGGTCAATGCTGATTATTGAAAAATGGCAGTTGAATACTGAAACTAAAGTGAAACTCATACACAGAACCTAAACTGATATAAAAATGAAAACTAAGCTAAAATAGTAATATAAAAATGATATAAATAAAAATATAAATAGAAACATGCAAGAATATTTAACATCGACACATAAGAAACAAAAAAGGAAAAAGAATAAGAAAACATACCTTAACAGTGATATCAACATCAAAGTATGCTCTAACTGAATTCTTCCTCATCACAATACTACTGACTTTACAAAATATGACATTAACTTCACCAACTCAAACAGAGTAAGCACAATAGGTTTCGGCGACTTGATCATTAGCAGTGAGGCAATACACTGTCCTATCGGCCTCATCATAACAGAATTTCAACGTCGGGACAAAATTATGAGGGATAATCTGTTTACAAGCACGTGCAACACTGGTCACTTTATCTTGAGATGTAATTGCACTAAATCCACCCACCCTTGGAACAACAATCAAACGGCTCTGCGGATCAACTTCAAGAGAAAACAAACTTGGACACA
Source organism: Miscanthus floridulus (assembly GCF_019320115.1). Taxonomy (NCBI): domain Eukaryota; kingdom Viridiplantae; phylum Streptophyta; class Magnoliopsida; order Poales; family Poaceae; genus Miscanthus; species Miscanthus floridulus. The sequence goes on along the minus strand of NC_089595.1, from coordinate 116,343,513 downwards.
GGCCTGTCCGCATAAACGAACTTTGAAATATCCGGAGTAACAACATCAGACATCTGACAAAAAAAAGACAATAATCTTAGCAGAACTCGAGCAGAACAGAGAAGAAACATCTTAGTCGGCTACTCCAAATAGAACAAGATTAATTTCAGTAATTATTCCCCCATCGCCAATAGCCCATAAAATCATATAACCATGGCATTGACACATACACTAACACTTAAAACTTAACTAAGAGGTAAATATGACTTAAACAAAACTAAAATGGAAAGGAAACTTAAATGAACAAAGAGGATCATTCTGAAAATAAAAATAGAAAGGACACAATACTGAAATGAAAATTTACAGAGAACAAGCCCACTGCATTTTTGACATATACGTATCGACAAAACACAAGCTACTCGCTAACACAAAAATTGTGCAGTGCATGATAAAAAATGCATCAGACTATCGGAGCTTCATCCTTCATGCATGCGACTAAAGATCATCTATTTGAGATAACTTAACATTATGAGCAACAGGGCATTCATTTTTCAGAGAACAACATAACTGAAACTGAAACTAATATAGTCTACTAAAATTGAACCTAAACGTAAACTAACGAGGGAGAAAGTGAAACTGCTATATCACTAATGAGGGAGAAAAGTGAAACTGAATTGAAAGAACTAACCTTAGACAACACTAACAAAAAACTTAACTAGGAATGAGAACTCAACTAAGAGGTAACTAAAACTAAAACTAAACTAAAATGGATAGGAAAGGAAACTAAAATGAACTAAGAGGATCATTCTAAAACTGAAATAGCTACAAAATAAAACTAAAACTAAAGTACTAAATGAACTAACTAAACATGAACCTGAACAAAAAAAATTAAACTGAGGAAAAAATTTACTTTACCACTAATTGAACTAGATCATTGGCTTACCTTGCTCTTCACGAAGGGAGTAGCACCCCTGATGATGATACAGAAAAACTAGAAAAAAAAGTTTAGAACATTAGTGTTCAAGAAACTCTGTTGATCCAAAAATATAGCAGATTCAATACAAATCATAAGACTACCCGACTAAAACTCAACAGAACTGAAACTGAAACTAATACAGTCTACTAAAACTGAACCTAAACGTAAACTAAAAACTGAACTAAACTTAAATAAGACAAAAAGCTGAACCTAAACATTGTACATAAATAAAATGACAACACAACATAAAATAATAAAAAACTAAAACTAATAATGAACTACCTAAACCTAAACATGAAATGAACTAACACAGAAAAAATGAAACACAGAAGAAATTCACTAAGACTGAAGGCGAAAAATTAACAACTGCCTAAACCTGAACATAAACATCTAAATGAAAATACATACAAATTAATGAATGACCTTGCTAAACAAAACTGAACCTAAACATAAAATGAAAACTAAAATAAGAAGAAAAAAATACCTAAACATGAATATGAACATAACTGAAACTGAACAAAAAAACTCTAAACTTAAAAAAGACATAAAACCTAAAACACAAACATGACTGAAATGAAGAATCATAAACTAATTCCTACTAAAACAACAAACACAGCAACAAAAATGTCGTCCAACTCCTAGTTGATTAGAACTGAAACAAGAGATACAAAAAAGAACAAAAGCAAGAAAAAATATTCATATCTCAAAAAGAACTTACATGCAGTAAAGGAGATGGCTCCGTGCACGTAGGAAAATGGGGGAGAGGTAGCCGTGCGATATATATAGGAGAAAAGAAGGAGGCAAATGGTCATCTACCATGCAGGTGGGAAAACGAAGGAAAAAAAATCCTCAGTGGGAAGTAAATGACGGGTGGAATCGAGAAGAGGGAGAAACCCCTTGGTGGGGAGTAAATGGGGGAGGTGAATAGATCGAGAATAAAACACTTAGAAGATAGGAACCGTCAAAACCAACACTGTACAAGTAAATGCCCCACCAAACATAAAACAGTGTACTCATACCTAAAAAAACTAACAGACCTCATACTAAATAAGCATAACAGGCTTAGCCCTTCCAAATAGAAAATGCCCAAACTCAAAAAGAATAGGCCCAAAATGATGGCCATGGGTGTATGTAAAAAAAAGGAGCCAAAAACAAATACAATAAAAAAGGACCAAAAAGCAAAAAAAGATAAGACTTAGCAAACAAGAAGATCAGGGACGGGAGGGGGAGGCTAACCTGCGACTGAACGGATCCAATCTGAACACGAATGCTTGAGGAAAAGGAGAAAGGGGGGCTGGGAGACAAAATGGATCCTCCAGATCAATCAATCAGACTACATCTGCGGGGAGATGCACAACAAGCAGAGGTAAGCACCATGCATATAATTAGTGCACCTAAATGAAATCTGCAAACAAAAGTTACAAAGCTCAGTGTTGAAAATTGTCCTATTCTAAAGATATGTAGATCACAAAAATCTCGATGCCTACTTGACATATTAAAGTTTCTTTAGTCTAAAAATTCAAAATACAAATATCTATGTCAACTTATATCAACCAGATAAAAAATCAGACACTTTCTTTACTGACAAAAACAAATGATTATGCTCTGAATGATCCAGAACCAAAAGGGGAACACAGATAACAACAAGGATGCAACAACATCAGTACTACAAAATCAGTCACAGGTATATTCTGCAAAAGAAAAAAGTCTAAGATTTCAATGATCTACATTTCATTTTTTTTAAATATTGTATCATATTGATATATGCATGAATAAATAACACAGGTGGGGGAACAACTACCTTGCAACAAATCCATTTGCAGCAGGATCTTCAAGCACTCCAATGACTAGCTGGCAGGAGCAATTTGGGCTCATGTACAGCTTGCAAGTATGGAAAATGAAAAAAAAAGTTTACATAAAAAATTTGGAAAAAAACAACCAAAACAATCTATTCTTTTACAGATAAATGAAGACGCATCAACACAAACACCCAATACAGAAGGAGCTACAACTATGTCTGGGGCAAGTTCAAAAAATAAATCATCAAGAATGGATGGATGCAGTACAAACCTTTCTCATCTACATAGCAGCAGCAAGGTGACATGAACCTTCACCTAGCAAAAAAATGCATTAGACATTAAAGAAAAAGATGGCAAAAACAAACTAAAAAATGCATTATGACAGGAAAGCTTAACAGGATTACTGATGGAGCAAATTAGAAACTCCCAAGAGGAAATATACTCGGTAAGAACATATTTACACTATAAAAAAAATTAAAAATTAAAAAACTAATACAAAAGTGAAAAACTTAGTGCATGTTTTCAGTTATCTCAGGAAATGCAGGGATCATACACAAGCTTCGCTGCTGGGATCCGCAGATTTTTAGGTAAAAATTGCAAAATATACACATTATATAAAAGTTGCAGCTATTTTTCATTAATCACAAAATTGCTAACTTATATATTAATCACAACTTGCAGGAACATCTACAAATCCATAAAAAATATCAGACAACAATAAAAGATAACAATGTGACATAAATAGCATCATATCAGGAAAGCAGGTACAGTTCAAAAAAATACATTTGAAAGATAAAAAATTGTCCTGATTTCTTAACACTGTATCTTGCAGATAGCTCTACATGACATGAGCAGCATTCCTGAAAGGGAGAACAATTCCAATTACTCAACATTGGGATATGAGGTAAAAAATAGGGATTTCAATAACAAAATAAACTCATAGTACAAAATGAAATTTCAAATACAGCAACAATCAATTTCATAACAAAAAAATACTTATTACATTAACAATTTTAGGAATACGAGGACTACCAGATCAGGGACTGGGATCAGGATTACTTATCAGAGCATGAAGAGGAGCACTGGCAAACTAGGGATCTTCAAAGATATGGAAATTCAAGAAATAGAAGCACCTACAAGAGTAATGGAAGAAGGATTGTCAAATACAGTTTTAGAACTAACATAAACAAACGCAGAATCAACAAGAAATCAACTTGTCACAGCTGAAGAGGTAGAAAGTACAGAGCCAGGTGGGAGCCAAAAACTCACTGAAGAAGAAGTCAATGCTTTTATCTTGAAAGAATAGATAGCAACTTCTGAAGGGGACAACGCAGACATGAACAACAGATACACCCATAGTTAGGAATGCAGTTCAAGACCAAAGATGTTGCTCAGCACCTCTTCAACTTCTATGCATATCTTGCTGGATTCGAAACAACCGTTGCGCATGTCTTCAGAACTTCAAGCAAGAAAAGAAACAATGAGATCACAAAAATTACAGTCAAGTGTAACAAATTTGGGAAACAAGATGGAACCAAAGACAGTAGATCAGGAGGAAGTAGCAGTGGACAAAGACATCGAGGAAACAAAAAGGACCGAAAAGGAAGACAAGTGTGGTGATCAAAACAAACTGCCCATGTGTTATGGTTGTGAAAGAAGAGAATGGGGTTTGGAAGATTATTAGACTTGATTTAGATCACAACCATGAACTGCAGCTGGGGCACAGGGAACAACAGTTTAGTGGGCACAAGTATACGATGAACATGGAGAAAGCTCTCATTAGGACATTGAATGATAACAACATTCCAACAAGAAAAATGATCTCTATAATGTCCTATCTCAGAGGAGGAGTCACAAGCACTTCTAGTAAAGAAGAAAGATGTTAGCAACTTCAGGACAAAAATTAACAAAGAAGTAAAGGTGTCAGATATGACAAAGGTCTTGGAAAACTTCATGAACAGGAAAAGAGAAGATCCTAGATTCTTCTACAAGTTTGAATTAGATGATGATAACAAAGTCAAAAATATATTCTGGAGAGATCGATTGTCGTTGAAATATTACGCAGAATATGGAGACTGTGTCAGCTTCGACACGACATATATGACAAACAGATATAGATTACCATTTGCACCCTTTGTGGGTATCACTGGGCATGCACAAACCTATATCTTTGGATGTGCTTTCCTACATGATGAGACAGCGACAACTTTCAAATGGGTGTTTGAAACATTCCTAGAGGCTATGGGGGTAAAGCATCCAAAAAACTATCATTAACAGACCAAGATAAGGCAATGAAAGCAGCTATTGAAGAAGTGTTGCCAAACACAAGGCACAAGAATTGCTTGTTTCACATCAAAACAAAGTGCTACTCGAAGAATATCAAAATATTTGCAGCAAAGGAAGGGCTCTATGAAGAATTTGAAGACACAGTTAACAACTGTGTAACAGAAGAGGAATTCGAAGTACTTGTATGGGGAAGATGATTGAGGAAAGAGAGCTATAGAACAATAAATACTTTACAAAGATGTGGGAGACAAGGAAAAGATTCATCCCAGTTTACTACAAACATGATTTCTTCCCCTTCATTCAAACCACATCAAGAAGCGAGGCTACAAACACAAGATTCAAAGACAATGTTGGTCCAACATATAGTATTATCAGTTTCTTGGGAGAGTACCAATGCATAATTGACACAATAGACAGAGCAGAGAATCTAGAAGACCACTACAGCAACCAAAAGAAACCAAAAGAACTCCTATTTGGCTACACCTTTGAGAAGCAAGCACTAGGAACTGTACAATAGAAACATATACAAAAAATTCCAAGTGCAACTAAGTGCTACTTCAACAATGGCTTACAAAGAAATTCAAGAAGGCAAAGTGTTTGAAGTTTGACAGAGAAGTAACCAAGGTACACACACTGCAGAGGGTAAGGAAATATATAGTGCTAACTAACCTCGTTGAAGGGGAAGAAGAATTCAGCTGCATTTGCGCCTAAATTCAGCAAAGATGGCATACTATGTTCTCATATCCTGAAAGTGATGATAGAAAAGGAAATTATCAGGATACCAGATAAATACATAATAGATAGATGGAGGAAAAAGGATATGAGATTGATAAAACAAAGAATGGATGAGAAAACAGTTGAGACAAGTTCGCTACTCAGATTCAATGTACTATCAAGAAAATCTACAGAACTAATTCAAAAGCAGCTAAGCAACAAGAAGCAACAGAGTACCTTTTGGGAGAAATGTGCAGAATTGAAGAGCACCTGAACAAGATGCTAGCACCTCCAACAAGTCGTCAAGATCACAGATGAACAAACATCACATGAACAGATACAAACAAATGGGACTACAAATAGAGAACTAAATAGTTCTGAGACTATCATTGAAGATCCACATACAACAACAAAGAGGAGCAGACCAACACTGCCAAAAAGGATGAAGACTCAAATAGAACAGGTTAGGGAGAAAATGATACCGCAAGAGAGCAAGAAGAAGAAGAAAGCAACATCGACCGTGAATTCAGGTAAAAAACAACCATGAATTTAAAAATGGGTAACTACAGCAAGGATAACTTTTCCTTTCCCCCCGCAGTCTCACCGATCAAGCCAAAGTCCAAGAGGGTCAAGAAAACAACATCAAAAAACAATGATACACAGCCAAGCAACTCAGGGGATCAAGCGTGGCGTAGGAGATCACAAAAAAGAAGAAAGAACGAACTCAGCAACATTATGAGATTATGAGATATATGTAAAAATTCTATAGTAGTATTATAAACTGTAATACACGATTTTGTCATGTGATATGTAAGGCGACATCCCCTACATGCGCTACTTTCTTTTTTAAGTAGTTTTAAAAGCTCAACAACATTAAATTTGCAGCCATGAACCTAAAACTAATTACATTGATTATCTGGGATCAAGAAAGAACTCAGAAACTAAGTACAGACACGAGGATCGACACCCTGCAAAAAAGAGCAGGGAAAAAATAAAACAAAATTCAAACAATTACTAACAGAACCACTAGGTAATATAAAAAAATGCAAAAAGAAAAATACCTGCTCATATAAGTTCAGTACAAGTGATTTGTCAATGCAGTTTGCTTTGCTAAAGAACAAATCAACTGCAAGCTTCACCCGTATGTTGGGGATATCAGATTGGTCAATCATGCACGTGAGATCGATGTTTCTGTCCCATAACTCCATGAACTTCAAAGCATATATACCACAATCAACACTGAAAAACACACACAAAAAGAAGTACTATACAAAAAAGGCTAAAGGCTAAGGGTGTCCATTTCTTAGCACATGATGAACTCAGGTAATCCCGGAACTCCCAAAAATGTTGCATTCAGGTAATCAAAAGTTGTAAACACTACTGATATTCGGGGGTATACCTGGTGTACCTGGATTTGGATAAAAAAGTTTTGCTTTTCAAAAAGAAGTAAAAATGTTCCTCAAAAACATGTAAACATATACTATCGAGACACAACACAGGTCACAAAAACTGACACAAAACTAACATATACTTGAATACTGGTACAGTATGCTCATTCATTTGAATTATCCTAAATCCATTTTAAACAAAAGCTGCACGAATTTAAAAAACCATACAGATCACCATGCCAACAACCTCATCTTGCATGGGTGCATGTAAGTCCCGCAACTAAAATCTACACACACACAAATGCACACCAGACGGCAAAAAAAGTCCATCTGCTTATCCAAATCCCATTCTAAAACAGGACACCACAAAAAATCAATTGCATAGAACACCCAACACATAAAACCCCAGCTATTTTGACAAACCAAAGGTGACTGTGATGAAGTCCTAAGTACCATCACAAATAGATACACATATACATGAACTGAAACCAAACTTAATACATTACATTGACAAAAAAAACTTACACATTACTTTGTTTTGGAACTGGAGGATATAGCACAGAGAACGCATCAACATCTACATAACCCTCTGCTGTTAGGTACCAACATTCCCTGAATGCATTTATCTTAAAAAAACTGAAGGGAAAATTTAGAACTAAACAAAAAGGGAGATTGATTTAATTTCAAAAAGTGAACAATAAAAAAATATGAACTTACAAGCTTGGTCCTTGCTTGGATTTGAAAGTGATCACCACCGATGAAAATAAGAATCCTAAAATCACAAACAGTTTGTTCTTCAAGTCAACAATGAATGCAAACCAATGCTTGTGTATGATAACGAGAAAGCACAGCTGCATCATAAAAAATAATTAATACATAGAAAAAAATTAAAAAAGAAAATCTTAAAAAAGAAAAACCTTGTCTGACAAATGCAGCTTGTAAGCAGAGTTGGCTCCAAGAAAACAATTCTTCACTGTGTCAATGTCATAGTCGCAATTGTAGGTGTAAAGACAACCCTACAAATGGAAAAAAAATAAACATGACAAAAGGCAACATACAAAAAAGACAGACTCATAGCAGAATCACATGACACCCCGCCGTCGGATATAGACAAGCATTGCTAGGGCACAGATAGGCTGTAGCTAGAAAAAAAAAGAAAAATAAATAAAGAACTTACCTCAACTTTTGGAAAGAAGAAATGTTTCTTGGACCGCCTTGGGTGTTGATCCTCAAAAAATTTACGACACATAACAGCAACGAAAAATTGTCGACTTTACCCATAGGTTGCACAGATTGACCTAAAGAACAATACGTAACACTAGGTCTTGGCAAATTCAACTGCCTTCATACTACAAAAAAGAAAAAACACAAAATAAAAACCAAAATTCATAATGACTAAAGGTTCACAAAACAAAAGAACTTAAAAAAAGAATATACCAAAAATAGTAAAAAAAAGGACATATCAGCTCCATTGGCTGTGAGCTAGTCCGCAAATAATATTATAGAAACACTTTTCTTCATTAGTTACAGAAAAACGATGTCCACCTATAATATGATCCTGAGGCCTACTAGCAGCAACACTGACTTCTGGGCTAACCCCTGTTAAATCAATTGTTGGGGGGCTCGCATAGCACTGAAAGTTCTTCTATTATATAGACCATCAGTTAACTTTCCTAATTGCATGCAACGGTCTCTAACACTTGGGGCACCCAAAACTTCAACATCAGGACATGCCTTGAAAAAAACAATAAAAAAAACAATAAAAATCATCTCATCTGCATTATTTGTACTGATATTACAAAACAGTGCATATAGGATACTTAAATAATGATTAAACTAAACATCAAAACAGATGATAGCATAGATCCTTTAATTTGTCATGAGAAGTAGACAGACAATAAACAGCTAATTTCAGAGACACACAGAGTAAAATAACAGTCAATCAGGCAGACAATTCTAGGTTCTACAACTATTGGATGATTGGGCTAAACAAATAAATTAACCACCAAATATATAGAAGGATGGGTTCATTTGCTGTGGACATCAGATGCTCCAAAAAAACACATATATATGCAAGGCTTCTGGGCGAAAAAAGAATGGCACAAACTATCTAATTTCACTCATGCAAATTTAAGTGTGACCAAACAAAACAAACTAGACTAATCGTTGAATTCTTGCCAAAAAATTAGATAATTTGCTCAGCCTACTGATCACAATTGCAAAAGTTGAGAATCAAAAGAAAAAAAAGACCAATTGAATACTTTCACCAATTTCATAATCAAGCAAAAACCAACTTACATGGGGCTAGATTGACAAAAATTAGACTCCTATGTCACCAAACAAGCGAACGCCACGTGTTTCCAACATTCACATAACAAAAAAAAAGATCACCAACACACAAGCTCAATGTTCAAAGAAGTGGCATTCAGATAGCATTAAGGTATCAGGTATCAGATAACTCTCGCATGTGACATTCATCCATCTGTAACTGGAATTAAAACACACAGACATATCGGACACCAAAAAAATAAAAAAGGCGTGAACTATCTCTAAGCAGTACTACTCTTTACTAACAAAACAACAAATGCAATCATAGAAAACAAAAAATTTTAAGAAAACACATCTGATTTGTATATTATGGATTAAAAAAATAAAAAAACATGAAAAAAATTACCTTAGGAGCATTTAACAACTGATTGGCAGGAGATTCAAATTTAGCTTTCTTGTTCATAGTAGGAACATTCCCTGCAAAAAAAGATGAAAAAAGAAAAAAAATCAATACAAAACAAAAACAAAAATAAATAAATAAAAAGACACCGAAAGGAAACTCACTAGATTGAGAATTGCTATGAGCCATCACTAAAGGAGTGTCCAGGATCCAAAATGGGATTCTTCGTTGAATTGTCATCACCAGATTTAATTGCTGCTCTGGATTCACTTGCATTCTGCAAAAAAAAGTTCAATAAAAAAATTAACTCAACAAAACATTTGAACAAAAAAAAACTACAAGCGAGGATTCATATTATATGGAACAGTGGAATCCACATTTTGTTTGTATCCTATAGGCTTGCTGGCTTTGAAATTTTCTTCAACAATGCATCTATTGGACGGCTCATTGATATCTGAACTGTGCCGATTATCTACGTTGTTAAAAGCAAACCCTAAAATATCATACAAAACTACAAAAAGTAATGTGATCAGCAAAAGATTCAAACCAAAAAAGAAAATGAATACCTCTCACAACTGATGGAACAGACTTATTAATATCATTGACTCTGTTGTTTTGAGGAAATCTGGGGGGACAACGTTTTTCTCTTTCACCTCATTGGCGTTCTGTGCAGCTCTAAGAGAATCTGAAGAACACTGAGAATTAGACTCTCAGTGGGCAACAAACAGAAACTGCACTTCCTATATGAATTCTCTTGAACAAGCTTGCATAACTCATAAACCACCTAAAGGAAAAAAGAAAAACAATGAAAATGAAGTGAAAATAAACAAGCAACATAAAAAGAAAAAGCACACAGACAAAATAAATTACATTTTCAGGCAAAAAATCACCAAAATACATAGTAAGCTTCTCCCTGAATCCCATTGATTCACCATTAGCCTATATTGTGAAAAAAGAATACATTAAACAACAGAGATTAAAAACTAACTAAAAAACAAACCTTATCTTGATCATTACAAACTCCATTAACTTCTCGGGGGACTTCATTGGCCTCATTCATTTTCTAAAAGAATGTAGAAAAAATAAACTAATGCACGAGCCAAAAAATGAAAAACAGAAAAACAGGGGGGTGCAGAAAAAATACCTTGGATTCGCAAAAAACAAGAAATTCCTCCAACAAATTGATATTTGCAGTAGAAATGAATGACTAAAAACAAAACAAAAAAAGAACAAAATATTTATCACTCATACAACTAGTACAACACACACTGACAGGTTCAAAACCTTTGTGACCTTGTGCTGCTAGAGTACTTTCCTCAACTACACGGAAACAATTGCTCCTATCAGCCATCGATACCTGAAAAAATTAGAACAAAAAAGTTAACCTACCGAGTCAAAGGACTAATAGAAATGCAGGCCACTTCAAAAAAAAAGATTGGAAAAATCTGCACTGATGAAAAAATAGGTGCCTAACAATGAAGTCCATTTTTACCAAAAAACAGAAATCCTGAATTGAAAAAACACATATATGGAATTACCCTAATTAGATAAAAAAACATACCAAAACACCACAAAAAATCATATACTTTATACAATCTGAAAAGCTCAAACACTTAATCAGGCTCTTCTTCCCTCTCCAATACAAACTGAAACTAATTATGAACATTTAACCTACATATAAAACACTAAAGACTGAAAAGAAACTGCAGATCATCTAATGGAAATAAAACAAAAAAAAATGAATTAGCATACATAAATAAAAACTGCAAAATCAAGCAACAGGTAACTGGTGTTCAGGTAACTGCAATTAAACTAAACCAAAGACATACCAATAAACTAACCCATGCAATTTCAGGCATGAGGTAGCATTTGAAAGTATCAAAAACGCTGAAAATGAAACTGAAAACTAAAAATGGAATGACAACAGAGTCTTGCCTTTGTGTTAGTGGTGGGGGTGCATGCTAAGACGAATCAAATTGTTTCATTGCATTCGTCACCAACCATAACCAAATGACAGTAAAACAAACTACGAGAGCAGAGCAGGGAGGCAAAATATTATGAGGTAGGTAATAACAGACTAGCAGAGCAGAGCAGGTGGGCGAAATACTAGCAGCAAGTAAGCAAATCTAGCTAGGTCCTTACTCCTACCAACCGGGGCAAGTAAGGCAAAAACGATGGATGGATCATAGATCAAATACTAGCTAGTACTCACAAAAATATTGCACTTCAAAATCAAACAAAATGAACATGGTGTCCTGCATGGAACACCCCAAAAACACAAAGAGAATACCAAAAACTCCTAAAACTCAACACAGAATGGGATTCTCATATCCAACATCGAACTAAACTGAATCCCCCGCAACAACCACTATGGGAGAAACCCTAGACGACGAAATGAAACACAACTGCCATTGAGACTAGAATCTGCGCAGAAAAAACAACATCGACGGGGTATCGAACGCCCGATCTAAGCAAACACAGATTCCACACATCGCCGGAACACAATGAATAACACAGAAAAGGGCGCGCAAATGAGATAACTTAGCTCGACAAAGACGCGGAGCTGCAAGTCGCCACGCCGCCGGAGAATGAGTCGACCACGACCGGGGGCCGCTGAGTCGCCACGACAGGGGAAAGACGGCCGACTTGTCTCGAAGAAGACGAAGCGAAATGAAATGGGAAAGGGGGAACGGAAGCCAAAACTTCAGGCGTGACTCCCGAAAAATTAAAACAGTAACGTACTCAGCTGGGCCCACATGTCACATAAACAAACCCATCAGCAGGTGACAAAGAGCAGATGGCCCATCAGCACGTGACAAAGAGCAGATGGGACGCTGCAGAACAAAAAAAAAAAAATCACATCGAACGGCCAAAAAACGGTTACTCAGCAACAACAAAAACGACCGGGCGCTGTTTAGCATTTCTGAAACTTTTGGATTTAAACACCACCTTAATTTCCTGGCAGCATCAACGAGGCGAGCAGCAGAGCAGATCGACCTCTGCACAGCGAATCTGATCCTATAAATCCTAGCTAGCCCTGCCTGGTGCTGGCTCGCCTAGCTGTGAGCTCCTGCACTAGCACCACTGCCGTCCACCACCCGTCCCAGTATCCCAGTTCCAGATCTCCTCCTCTTCCTCGGCGCCGCCGCCTCGCTTTAAAACCCAGCACTGTGGTCTCGCTGCGGACCATGCTTCGCCACTGCACCAGCAGCCACCACCAGCACCAGCAGCAGCACCGCCACCACCAGAGCATCGCGGCCGCTGCCCCCGACACCATGGCGGCGGCTTCCACCACGTTCTCGCTCTTCTTCCCGCTGCACAACAACAAGGCTGAGTTCGCGCACGTGGCGATGGCGGCGGACGGGTTCGATGACGATAGCCACAGCTCCGTCACCACCTCCCCTTCGTCCCCGTCCTCCTCATCCACGGGCTCCGTCGACTGCACTCTCTCGCTCGGCACGCCGTCCTCGCGCCGCGCCGCCGATGACCGCCAAGCAGCGGCCGGCATGCCTGGCGTCGGCGTCGTGGGACGTCGCCGCCGCCGCTGATCAGTCCTACTGCTGTTGCTGCTGCTGCCAGGGCGGCAGTAGGCCCTCTGCCGCCGCCGCCGCCGCCGCCATGAACAAGAGCGCCGCCGTGCCCTGCGCCGGGCACGGGCAGGACCCGATGCTCGTGGACCGCCGCTGCGCCAACTGCGGCACATCGTCCACGCCGCTGTGGAGGAACGGACCTCGCGGCCCCAAGGTTTGCCTTTTGCGTCTCCTCTCCTCGCCTGTAATCTTTCCCAAACGACGCTGAAACAAGGCTTCTAGCAGTAGCTAGCATCCATGCAGTTTTCATTCATCCTGAGCACCACTTGCAGTGTACTAATACTAGTATGCAACTAAAATTATGCTAACTACTCCATATACTAGCAAAAATTAGGGATTGTTAAGTGCACTAGCAAATTCTAATGGATGAACAAACAAGGCCGTGTGAACATGACATATACTGAAGGAATCGCATCGCATCACGACGTAACTTGTCACGTGACACACGGTCACACGCACGACATGAGCCAGCGTCGTGTCGTCTGCCACTGACAGTTTTTTTTTTCACGGCCTTCAAGCCATAGCTGCATATCGCTGATTTGTTGTATGAGCCCTTAGTTGATCCTAAAATCCAAAAAGTTGTTACAGTACCTGTCACATCGAATGTTTGCGGCCCGTGCATGAAGCATTAAAAGTAGACGAAAATAAAAACTAATTGCACAGTTTGGTGGGAAATTGCGAGACGAACGTTTTAAGCCTAATTAGTCAATGTTTGGATACTATTTGCCAAATAAAAACGAAGATGTTACGGCCCTAAAATTCAAATTTCACGAACTAAACAAGGGCTGAGATGAAAACCAGCGCGGTCTCCCATATATGCCAGCGGGACACACTTTGGTCGTCCCCGTCCCTACCCCCATGCAAATGCATTCGTGAGCTTGCCATGCATACTCCTGTCCTACTATACGAGTTCGCTGACCGATGCGTATCTGCTGTCCGTGATGCATGCATGCAGTCCCTGTGCAACGCCTGTGGCATCAGGTTCAAGAAGGAGGAGCGGCGTGCGGCGGCAACGGCGACAGCGGCGACGGCGGCGGCGGCCATGGACCAGGGCGGGTGCGGCTACTTCGCGCAGCGGGCGCACTACGGCGCTCCGGCGGCGGCGGCCGGGAGGGCGGCGCCCGTGCCTTACGGCGGCTGCGATGGGCTGGCGTTCCCGTGCGACGTCACGGACGCCGAGGCTGTACCGCCGCAGTTCCTCGCGTGGCGGCTCGACGTCGTCGCGCCGGCGGCGCAGGCGGCCGCGGTCTGGTCGGAGCGGACCACCTTGTTCCAGTACAACTAGCTACTAGTCTCGTGTGGAAATGAAACTGACGAAGGCCTGCCTGTCTGTTTCGGTAGGGGTGCAAGTGTAACGTTTTTTTGGGGTGCGTGTGGGCGGTTTGTTGCACGCTTTGCACGCGGCTTAATGCAACTCGGAACGTGTAGGGTGTGGCACGGTGGGCGGCACGCCAGCACGCATGCATTTTGTACATCGCGGAATTCAAATTCAGTCCATCGGATTGACCACTCCGTACTCCTTTCTTTTGTTCGCGAATGTGAATTTGAACCTGCGTGTGTATGCATGCTCGATTCGATGCGATTTTGACCATAGCCGGCACTCGTGGCTCAGCAAGTCAACACACAGGAGTACTACTCCACGCTCCGTGCCATGGCGATTGGGTTCGGTTCAGGTATGTATGGCAGCAACTACTGAGAAACACGAAGTCAGTCGTCGTGACTCATCTCCTGAATCCTGGATTTCTGGTGGCTCGGCAGATAACGGTGAGTTTGGGCTGGGTTCCATTATTTCGGGCTGGAATTTTTAATCGGCCCATGTACGTATCAACCACGAAAGCCCATGTGCCGCGCTTGGAATCACGGTCTGGCCTGTACTGTACTACACTTGGGCTGTACTATCTCTCAAAAAAAAAAAAAAACGGCACACCATAATAAGCTATCTAATGTTAGTAACTAGCACGGTAGGCACGCTAACGCCGCGCCCGTATAACATATATATTTTTTTCGTTTTTTCATATTTATTATCTGAACTAGATATATTACTAAACTTCAGTATTTGGACACACAGACACGTGAGCTGCGAGAATTTCATACCGGATGTGAATGCGTGGATCCAGTCTTGGTATTGAAACAGGATAGGACATGGACGCGTGAGCTTTCAGTGGAGGATGATTTGTATCAGACGTGGACGCATGAGGAGGGATTGTGATTTGGTATCACCGAGTAGATTTAGTACTGAGTCGATTTGGTAAAATAACAGATATTCTCTCCGTCTCTAAATAAATATCGTTCTCGCTTTTCAAGGAGTCAAACACTTTTAACTTTGATCAAATATATATATATATATATATATATATAATAGTATGTTGAATATATTTTTATAGTAAACTTATTTTCAAAGACACAAACTTAAGAAAGTTTGTTCGGCATGTAACGATATTTATTTTGGAAAGGAGAGAGTGAGTAAAGTTAAAGAAACGCCTCGTTCTGAAATTTCATCTCCACCTTGGTTAGTGCACCAAAACCAATTCCGTGAATCCGAGGCCGAGCTAGGCACGTAAACCTCCAGAGGCTGTGGCAGGCACGTACACGGAGCGCGTGTGGGCTTTTTGGGCTGTCGGCGCGCCTCGCAGCTGGTCGCCGTGGCGTCAGCCCAGTTATCTCCGGCTGAGCGTCCGCTTTGTTCTCTCTCTTTTTTTTTTTACCGAGGATAGTTAAGGCTGTGTTTAGTTCTAAAAAGTTTCCTAAAAATGCTACACTAGTTATTACATCAAATCTTAAAAACGTAGTGCTACAGTAACCAAATAAAAACGAAAATGCTATGGTAGTCAAATTTTCAAATTTCACGAACTAAATACAGCCTAAGTTATTATATACTGCACGTACGCGTCGAAGTTTTGGGAGTATCGGTTTCGGTTTGATTTTTTGGACGCGCGCACGTATGAGACTCGGTTTTGGGAACCCGCGTAGCCAGCGGCGTTCGGCACAGGAAAGGGATTTGCGCGCGCAGGACGGAGGCCGCTGCACTCGAAATTTGACGGAGGAGGCACGCGCACCAAGAGGTTTTGGACGAAAGCGGTCAAGGCTTTTTAGGTGCAACAGATTTTAGAATATGTCAAGTGTGCCGTATAGCACTACATTCTACATTTTTTTTTGCGAATTACTAAGTACAGATACAGACGCTCGATTCCGATTAGTTTGCGATATCTGAATTTTCAAATACCCGAACTATTTGGCCCAAAATTTTCGGGTTATATGGTGAGATGGGCGAACGGCATGGTGTCACTGAACACGGCCACATGGGCTCACAGATGGACCAAACACGTACAATTGCCTATTTAAGAGCAACGTTCACGTTTTGGAACACAAACTAGTACTGAGGTGAGATCCACGTTATATGCCCTGTTTGTTTGGCTGATAAGCCATGGCTGAAAGTACTGTTGGTTGATTTTATTATGAGAGAAAAATATTGTTCGTTGGCTGAAAAGTACGGCTTATAAGCTAAGCGAACATGGCGATAAAGTTTTAGTTTAGCAAAACATATGCTCTAACATGACTCCCTCCGTCCCATAAAAAATATCATCATCGTTTTTCGAGAAATCAAACATTTCAAACTTTGACTAAATATATATAAGAAAAATATTTATATTTATGGTACATAATGAATATCATTAGATAGATCATTGGATATATTTTTATAATAAATTTATTTGTAGATATAAATATTGTCGACGTTTTTTTAGAAATTTAGTCAAATTTTAAAAAATTTAACCAACATAAATTATGTGTCCACTCTTTTTATGGGACAGGGGCAGTAGGTCCCGTTTGGACACCCACGGATTTTAAGAATCTAGATAAAAAAAACTCAGGATCCTAGAAACTCTTCCGGACGTTGTAAGATTCTAGAACACACGGGCATAAAATCAATAAATATCAGAGATTATTTTTTATCCAGAATCCAGATTTTATAATCTCATCTAAACATATGAGTAGTTGCTAGCACCATATATAGAACACTCAGCAATCAGTTCGTGTCGCTGGCTGACAAAAAGGATCCATCAATGCTTTTCCTTTGTACCAGTTGATTTATGTGACTTGAGGTGAGGAGGTGCTTGGGTAACTTGGATTTTAGCAATTGTGGCTCGAGGTGCTTCACTAGCTTGCCCTCTAGCAAACACTATGACGTATTGCATCCTTTCAACCCTCTCTCTCTCTCGCGCGCGCTAGCACCACCAAAATTGGATCTTGCCTAACCGTGCAAATGTATTTCATGCTTTAGGTCTTGTTCATATATCCACTTCAATCCATGCGTGTTGAAGTGGTTTGACGTGAAATTTAATTTAAATTCCACACCAAACCAGTCTAACACTAGCCCTTACGGCATTATTAACCGAAAAGGCTGAGGTGAACTGTGAGAAAACTGTAAGGACCCTTTCCTGCTAGCGATAGGCGATTGCCAGTGCTAACAATCGATCCCTTCACTCTCGGCGTCGAAAATGGCCGGCTTTTGCAGGAGTGACTCCTCACATGGCGGCGAATGGCACGCAATTGCGACGCGCGCACGTGCCGGCTGCGGCGACCCGAACCCATCAGGCAGGCCAATCACGCACCACGCATCCGTCACACCGCCACAGCAGCAGCATAGCGTTCCTCTCTCCTCTCCAAGTGGCAACGCCGCCGCGTCCGTCCATTCCCTGGCGCCTGGCGGCGGGGGATCCGCTGCATGCATCGCCGGTGCAACTTGGCTGGAGGAAGAGGACAGGCGGCTCCGGGCAGTGGCAATGCGCAGTCCTAGTGGCCTGGGCTGTGCTGTGCGCTGCGCCTGTTCGTGGCGCTCGCGCCCCAGGTTTGCTGCGCAAATCGTGTGCGCCTGGAAAGCTGTTTTGGAGTAGCCTACGGAGCCCCGTGGCAACCATGGCGTCGCTAAGCGTCACGTGCTTTGCAGCAGCACTGCTGCGTGCCTCTGGCTCTCGGAGTATGAAAGAAAGAAAGATGCAGATTCTTCTGAAGGGAGAAGGCGACGTAGCAGCAACTGCAGAGGCAACACAGGCGACAGGAATCGGCCGGGCCAATCGGGCAGGCGGCAGCAGGCGCCCGTGATGAGTCAGGAGCCCAGGCCCCGCGCCGCCAGTCAAGTCTTCCGATTCGCGAACAGACAAAAGTTGCTCAGCCAGCCAGAGCCTGCAGCAGCAGCCTCAACTGTTGGTCCGTTCAGGCCGCGCGTTCGCGTTCTGGCTCCCCGAGTTCTCGAACATGGAAAGCTCCGGAACACGGTGGCTCTGGAAGTTGGAACTGAAACGCGTGCCAACCCAATCGATCCACGGCCAAAGACGAAGACGCACGCAATGCAGTTATCCATGTGTACACCGGGGATCCTTAAAAACAAAACTACACCGGTCACCGGACATGTCGGAATCTTCAGAACCAGCGACCACATACAGCTAGCCCCAGTGGCAGTCGATGAGCCGTGCCACGTACTAGCTTCGCAGTGCTCACGGCCTATCCAAATGCTAGCGAATTCATCCATTCCCATCGAAGAACTTGGAGGCGCAGACACACGCTCGCCTCCGCTATCTCCGCAGCCGACGTCGCGCGGCCGATCCAACGACGCTTTTCCTTGCAACTTGCACCACGAGACGAGCGCGGCAGCGATCGCCCTGAGGCCCTGACCGACCGCGAGCGCAACGGAAACCAAACGATTTGGGCGTGGAAGCTCCAGGTCCATCAGGTGGATCGGAGGCAGCAGCAAGGGAACCACTCTGCCAGGAGTGCCAGCCAACGAGCCACGCCCAAGAGATGGTTCCGTGAAGAAACAACGGCGACGATGCTCTCACCCAAGCCGCGCACACGCATCACCGGTATGGTTAAACTTTCCGAATCCGACGTCCACTTGTCCCCGGCTCTCGAGAGACCTTGTCAGCAGCGGCATCAAGTGGCGACAGCCAGTGCCGCCTTGAAGACGATTCCTTCCTCCTCCTCCACCCAACCGATTCTCACGAAAAGACAGACGGCGGTAAAAGGAAACCGCGAGGGGTGATAAAACTGCGAGATGTTCATGCACTAAAGTGACAAAAGGAAAACAAAGACGACACCTTCAATTCTCTGTGACGCTGTTACGAGCCAATGCTCCTCCACACAGATGCACGTGACTACGTGAGCCGGGACGCCTGGTCCCATGGCCATTTCCTTCTTTCACTCAGCCTTGCTGAAGGCTGAAGCAGGGAGGGACGAGACGACGAAGGCTATGAACTGAAGCTCTCGTTATTATTTAAACGCCCCCCCTCTTTCCCTCCTCAAACTCAAAGCCACATACTCTGGATATCACCTTGCCTTCCTTCCTTCCACACACACATACAGACATACACTCTCAAGACTGCCTGAATAGGAGATAGACACAATCTTGTGATGATGATGCAGAAGCTAAAAGGTCTCACCTTCCTGCTCCTCCTCCTCCTCCTCGTTCTCTGCTCCGGCGTTCATCAATGCGACGCGAGGAGCGGCAAGCACTGGAGTTGGAGGCGAAGCAGCAGAGCACCGTCCACCTCTGCGCTCAGGAGGAAAGGGAAAGCGAAGAACAGCAGCAGCGGTTCCCACAAGCAGAACGGCAAAGGGAGTCAGAGTCCACACCAGCCAAGCCCGACCGCCCCTGCTAGCCCGCCGAGCGGAGAACCTGTCCAGGGCAATGGAAGCCAGGCTCCAGCAATGCCGGCACCTAGCGGTGGGTCTAGATACCAACTGCCGCCTCCGCCGCCGCTGCGGTCCTCACCATCGACACCTTCACCGCCAGCGGCACCATCATCACAAGATACAGTTTTCAACGTGGTGGAGTTTGGAGCCAAGGGTGATGGAGTTACTGATGATACTCAGGTTACCATCACCGCCTTCAAAATGCTCTGCTTCCAACTAGGCAGTAGGCACGCTTCTGTCGCCTGCATCATATATTCTGAGTTAGATTTTTTTTCCCTGGCATCCTGGTATATTCAGTTTCGTTTTTACATCTAGTATAGTATCCTCAAATGACTATATATTCTGAGCTGGATTATTTTTTCCTGGCATCATGGTATATTCAGTTCTGCTTTTGCAGTTAGTATCCTCAAATGGCTCTCTTATGTCCATTAGCAGACACATTGCTACCAACCAAGTACCACCGTAATAATTTGAAGTTCAATTTTAGAATGCCCCTAATATTGGAATTTCAAATAAACACTCGGCTACTGACATTCGCTTCGCGCTGATCACATTTCGCGCAGAAAATTTTCTTAAATTTCCTTTTTTTAAAAAAAAAGATGATATCATATATTCCCAGTAAGCGCACTTCAGGACATGGTGGCCGAGGTTCCTGTTTCTTTAGGGAAAATGGTCACACATTTTTCCCAGTGAATTAGCCTATGGAAAATGCTCAACACCATTTGGTCTTAAAGGTTAGAGTTTCACATGATAGTACAAGCGCATATGGCGCCAGAACCTAGATTTGGTTTTTGTGCATAGGTTGTCTTTTCTCATATATGATTGGGTGCATTTCTGGAAAGGCGCATGTCTTTTACGCATTATTCTGGACTGCATTTTATTTGGGATAAAGAAATGGGAATCATGTTGATCAATGGTCCATAAGAGTTCAAGCCTCTGATAGTTTTACTTGCAGAACTGTATGTGCCTGGATTCCCTAGAATAAGGTTTAGGCTAGCAGTTATATCCTTGTGATTTCCAAAGATATGACAACCCTCAAATTCAGTAAGGAGATTGGATATATTGATTCTTGTCAATTCTTTGTTTCCTTGCATTTTCAAGAGTATAGATATCTTTTATAATGAACCAAAGTAGATTCTGTGAAACTACCCTCATTTTATAACCTAAAGTAATATTTATTTCTTTGTCCATTTTGAGCAAGGAGTTATGTCTCGTGCAGATGTGCTGATACATGGGCTCACCATTAATGATATGGATGGCACAGAGAAGTGCCCTTTCCCAAAAGGTTAACTGAATAATTGTCTATTTATACAGGCCTTTCAAGCAGCATGGGCAGCAGCATGCAAGGTGGAGGCATCTACAGTTCTTGTACCATCTGAACTTGAGTTTGTTGTGGGCCCAATCTCATTCTCTGGGCCTTACTGTAAACCAAATATTCTATTCCAGGTAAATCTACTTCTAACTGTAATGCGTGTCCTTACATGACTAGAGAAATAGGCATGTGTTAGAATTGCTGTCTGAATCTCACTACTTGGCCTGAAACTAGCTAAATCATTTGTTAAGTACTGCATCAGTATCCATTTGTTTTCAGTGTTCTATTAAACACCATAAGACCAACTGCAGAAAATGGATGTGCATTTGTTTATCAAAACAAGCACTCTATATCTGATCAGTTTCCTGATACTGTTATGGCCAGTCAGCAAATTATGCAACAAAAATATTATCAAACTGAAGAACAAACTAAATAACAGGAGTACTGCTGTCAAATGACATGTTCTAACTTTGCAGCTAGATGGAACTATTTTAGCTCAAACCAGTGCAAGAGTGTGGGGTTCCGGTTTGCTTCAATGGCTTGAATTCACAAAGCTAACTGGAATAGCAATCCAAGGCAGTGGTGTCATAAATGGTAGGGGGCAAGAATGGTGGACATATTCAGATCCAAATGATGACGACAACGACGATGCAGTAAGACCTGAACATCTAACAACATCCTGCTTATAGACAAGTGAAAACGATTTTAATTGCTTACCTGGGTGCTTTCCAACAGTACTATGTAGAGCTAGACAAGATGCCACAGGTTAAACCTACGGTAAGCAGACTATTATTGCAGCACTTTGAACATTTCTGTAATTGCATATAAAACATTGCGTACTTTGATGCAGGCACTGAGGTTTTATGGCAGTTCCAATGTCACAGTAACAGGGATAACGATTGTCAACAGCTCCCAGTGCCATCTCAAGTTCGATAGCTGTCAAGGAGTCATGGTTCACGACTTGACCATCTCTTCCCCTGAGAATAGTCCCAACACTGATGGAATACACCTGCAAAACTCCAAAGAAGTCAACATTCACCACACTAACCTGGCTTGCGGTAATGCTAAGAGGACTCGTATCCCCAACCCCAATATGAACGATCCCTTTTCTGCTCAGTAAACAAGTTCACAAGAATTTTAGTTAAAAAGACACCTGATGTACTAAATAGATAAAGAGACGTATTCTGCCAACCAGCTACATTAGATAACTGCAGAACTTCTAAAAAAGGGCAAGATTCAGGAGTAACAGAGCAATCTCAAAAAACACTAGTACGACCCAGAGTTTAACTGGTTCTTAATGTAAAACTCGCTATTAACACGAAATTTTATGCATGTGCAATGCAGGTGATGACTGTGTTTCCATACAGACAGGATGCAGTGATGTAAACATACATAACGTGAATTGTGGACCAGGGCATGGGATCAGCATTGGTGGTCTAGGGAGGTACAACACAAAGGCATGTGTATCCAACATCACTGTAAGAGATGTTAAAATGTTCAAAACAATGACGGGTGTCAGAATCAAGACTTGGCAGGTAAGCATAACCTGACACCTCCAGTCATCCATCCAGCAAGCAAGAACTCCTGGTCTGCTGCTGCATTCACCGAGCTAAACGCGATGACATCTTGAAACAGGGCGGTTCAGGGCTAGTCCAGGGCATAAGGTTCTCAAACATACAGGTTTCAGAAGTGCAGACACCTATCATAATAGACCAATTCTACTGTGACAAGACGACGTGCAGGAACCAGACATTCGGCGGTGGCCGTTTCAGGCGTTCAGTACGAGAACATCAGGGGCACTTTCACGATCAAACCCGCCCACTTCGCGTGCAGCGACAGCTCGCCTTGTTCGGAGATCACTCTCACCGGGATACAACTCAAGCCCCTGCTAGTGCCACAGTACCACCTGTACAACCCCTTCTGCTGGCAGGCGTTTGGAGAGCTGTACCACCCCACCGTGCCTCCCATATCTTGCTTGCAGATCGGCAAGCCAGCAGGGAACAGCGTGCTGTCTGACGGTGACCTTTGCTGAAACGCCGATCCAGGGAATTAGTGTTACTGCTGGTGTTCATCAGTTAAGGCGGTCGTCGTGATTCTTCCGACCCCTTTGCGCGATGCTGTGTAACTGTGCATAGTGCATATATGCAGCTACTGTCAGAATCAGGAATCAGGATGTGGCTTCCATGGCACATACCAATTCCCCTCTTGCTAGGAAAGATAGTGTTTGCACAGTGTCTCCATTTTCCAGTGATGCATCATGTATGGGATACTTCAGGGTAAGAGTGACATAGGATGAGTCGTCTGTAAACAACAAATAATTACGGAGTAATAGTAAGTAGCAAAGCCTATTCTCTCTTCAGATGCAGCTATCGTTGGGTGACAGATCCAGCTATCCGTTGTTCGGTACTTCGGTATCGGGTCAGAGTGCCAACTCAGGGATTGACCTCAACCTAAACCTAAACCTCAACTCCCTGTCACTTGATGCATTAATGCAACGTTTCATGCTGAGAGATCTAGAACAACCGCAGCGGGAGAGGATGCTAACCGGTGGCGAAGCTGAGATCATCGGTGGCAGGGGCGGATCTCGCGGTGGGGGGAGGTGGGGGGCTCAAGCCCCATGGAGCCCCTTCAAGAATTTTTGTCATGGCTGTTTTGAGACAAGAGGTTGGAAGTTGAAAATGACGAACTTCAGCCTCTCTAGCCTTCGGTGTGTGTAACCATTGAACGCGCACGCGTATGTATACCTTAAATTTTCTAGAAAGAATTGTGAAAAAAAGTGCGACTCCAGGGTTTGAATATCTACTGGACCAAAGACCGTTTCGCGCCGAGATGTTTCCTTATCATCTAGGCAGTCGGCCACATGGCCACGCGCCGGTCGCGTACTCAAAGGTGCTCGACGAAATGGGTAGGTGCGTGGAGTAGCGGAGGAATCGTGATTCACAAAAGGGGTCTGGCCCATTAGAATCTTGCCTTTTTCCCGCACTTGTTAAGGTCCACTGTGCCTTGTAGGTAAGAGGTTTGTTAAAAGTCGTTTCTTGACTTTCACTTCTCGCAAAGTTCGATTTTTTTTGGCATATAAAGTTGGATTTTACTCATACTTTTAAAACCGTTTATTTTTTAGACTTGGCTGTTCTAACGTAGCACCATGCTAAACAGGAGTAGATTTGACTAGATTGGTAATTTAAAGATAAATCAGACTATAAATATTTTTTCCAAAAATTATGCAATAAAAAATAATAAAATATGGTTTAATTTTAAATTCATAAAATTATTTACCTTAGAAAAACATGAAATCGATTTTAGTTTTTTTTTTCTAAAATCATGCTATATTTTATGGTGTCTAGCTTGGAATGATCTGAAATTTTTATAGCCTCCTTTTGATATCTATTTACTAGCAGATTCTCTCATTATATATTATAGTTAATCTCCGTTGATGACACATATTATATAAAATTTCATAAGACTTTGCTGATAATGAAGTGTCATGTAACCACCTCATTCTTGATCCTATTTAATTTCTTTCGACAAAATATTCTAATAGTTTTTTAAAAAAGAAAATATCCGAATCCTATTTACCCAAGTAAACTATCAACATACTCGGATTTACCGTCCTTGCAATTGACATGGCGCCGTGTATAACAACTGATGTGGCATCATATATTAGACAAAACATCATCTAAAACCATGTAGAGTAAAAAACAAACGGGTTTTAAAAGTTTATAAGGACTAAAATCCGATTTTATATACGAAAACGGAACACCGTACGAGGTGTTCTGTTCGCTAAATGATGGTTTTCGTGTTCTGGGCCGGACCGGAATCATCTCCGTGCCCGCGTGCCCCACCGAGTCGAGTCTGCTGCACCAGACGAACAGGAAAGTGTTTTCTCGGATGTGTGATGCAACGATGATTCCTCTTATAAATTCTCATTCACCCCCGAATTGGATCTCCTGAGTCCTCACAATTAGCTCTGCTCTCTGCTGGTCTGTTCGCCCAAAATTTGCTGGTCTGCTTCTGATGCTCTGATGTCCGTTGTGACGTGTCACTCGTGCCGCCATTCTGTTCTGTGCTGCCGCAATCGGTTTGTCACGCTGTACCTGTACAACACATTGAACTACTACGTACCGAGTAGAAAAGCTTTATTGATGCAATCAACACTATGCACAATGTCACTCACACTCCAGCATCTCCTCTACCATCAGACACCTCACCTGGCCCCACCATTTTCATTCGTACAACACGGGGAAGTAGGCGTCGTAGGTGCACCTCCGCCGTGCGGACATCAGCGCCGACAGCTTCCGGTTGCAGAGCTGGAACCGCGGCGGCCGGTCGTCGTCTTGGGGCGTCGCGGGAACCCTGCCCGGGAGCCCCAGCTGCCGCTGCAGCTCCGTGAACTCCTCGCCTCGTCGGACCACGTGGTCGTAGCAGATGTACCGGCCCCCGGCCGTGCCGCTCATCTCCTCGTACACGCGGACGTGCGCCTCCGCCACCCTCCCCACGTTCGCCGTCGCCAGCAGGCCTTCGGCGAGCATGGCGTGCGCTCCTGCGAACGTACAAGATGCAGATGTGGTGAGCTCGAATTTTCTATGGTCATCAAGAGATGCTATTGATCGATCTGGCCAGTCAAGATAGTTGTCGAGAGTAGGAGACCTTTGAGGTAGGCAATGGATGGAGTAGGGTTCCGCCTCAGGAATCCCGGCCCGGTTACAAGTGCAGGGCATACGGTCACTAGCTTCAGGTCTGTTCCCCGTGCTGCCCTCCATGCCGCCTTTTCCGCCATCGTCTTGCCAAGTGACAGCCACAGCTGCAAATGTTTAGGCTCCAGCATTAAAATTCTGCTATCGTGTTGACGTGTTCCACAAAAATGACGAGACTGATTCTTCACATTGTAGGCTGTAGCCATAAAAAACTTGGCGCTGTTTAATACAGTCGTGGTTTTGCTATATGTTATTGTCACTCACCTTGTTGTCGCGGCAGAAGCTCTCATCGCTCCAACAATTCTCATCGATAGTGGTTGGGAACCGGCGGTCATAAGCGTAGTTTTGCCTCCACACACATGCCAAGAGCGACGAGGTGAGAACGCACTTCCTCACGGACTCTGTTCTCACACATGCTTCGACCACAAGCTCTGCTGCTTTGGCTTCCAGGCGTGCCATGTGTTTCTGTCGACATTGAAATTCACAAGTAAGGCACTTATTTTACATCAGAGTTAATTAGTTATGGCTCTTGAAGATAGAACAATATACAAAGTATGTGAAACCTGTATAATGTTAATTGTTAAAATATCAGATATCTGATTGCAGAATTGAGAGCTGTAAATATTAAAAGTAAATTATGCTACCAGGTACAGGTATACTTGATCAGCACCATTAATAAAAAGTCCAAAAATGGAGCATTTTAGACACACCAAAACGTAGCAGGCATAGCATAATAGTGATCCAAAGGTTACTTGGGGTTGTAAAAAAAAGTTACTTGGGGTTACTCAAAAGTTGCCAAGTTTAGTTTAGTTGGCATTATATTTTTTTTCTGAGGCTTGGAGAATTATAAAGACAGATTCTGTGCAATCCGTTGATATTTTTTAATACTCTACCACACACATTTTTCCTCTTAATGGAACTCTTTTTAATACAAAATTTTTGGCTATTTTTTTAGAATATAGCACACACTCCCTGTGTCTCAGGAGTGGATATTATTCTTAGGTATTCTTAATGTAAAGTTTTCCATTACTATCTGTAGCACTTGAATTACAAGACCCAGCCTCATGCTATCTATAGAAGTAATGTTTTTATTGTTCCAGTTGAAAATGATGGTGCTGGTTGGCATATTAATGTCCTATGGGTCCATGTTCACAAAATGTGATTGTGACCGCCCAACTAGCAATCATGGCTTCAACATTTGCTCGGTGCCTCCTGATCATGGGGGATAATCATTTTGTATATGCTAATGCCTAGTAGCAAGTTCGTGTGTGTAGAAAGATCAACATCAACGGGCTTACGGAAATGTAAATCTAAATGCAAATGCATATCTTTATTTCATGATCATACAAACAATTTAAGAGGCATATTTAAAATTGCACCTACAAAAGTAAAATAGATTTGGTAGGGAATGATAAAAAGGGCAACAAAAGTGGATCACCAAACTATTGGGTTTGATATTGAGTCATTGTTGACTTAAAAGCTGTTCAGAGAGAGCACTGTTAACTACTACAACTGAAAAAGGGGAGGCATGCCCAGATGTTCATACTGTTTGTCAACTGGAAGAACTTTCTATGCAACCAAAAGACGAATTAGATGCCTTTCATGTTTATGTTCAAATGATACGAAGATCACCACCTTATATATAGCCACAAGAGGTTACATATTTATACAGGCAAAGACCATGTAAACTTGTAAACTTTGTCTTCTGCGGTTCAGCCGATCCTTTGGAATCACATGGTATGGTATGCCAAAAAGATGTTTTGGGACATGATTCCAATCCAGCTTAAATAAATATACTGGCTGAAAAACACTGTTCTGTCTGAATTGGTGTGAGAGAAAAACACTATTCCGGCTGAAAAAACAAGTCGAACAAGCCGGTTTCTGGGTAAGCCGAACGGGGCCATAGAGATGTGTGACGTGCAGAAAGAAAGAGTTGATTCCATATCTATGACAAGGCTAATAAAGTAAGGCAAGGGCGCAAGGCAATGGCAACATCAGACGTGGTCTCATGAAGTCTCCACGATACCAAACTGAGTGGATGTGTGATAGTTCCATTTTGGAACACTTGCACAAGAAACATAACAACAAACTCGCAACCATTTAATGGTTAGACTGGAACACCTATAATCAATTCATTTCCAGCATCCAGGTGTATTTGCAGTTGCTAACATTCACCTACCACCACTGTCTTCCTTGAGCTAAACAGGACAACATCAGGCTGGTTATCAGTTAGCACCTCTGAAGGTCAATATACTCCAGATACACAAAGCCTTGTGGAAATCAAACTGCGGTAGTCTCAGGAAGTTTTAAATCAATGGTTGATGGTAGGATTCACCATCAGAGGGGAACACCTTGCCAACCAAAAGGTCAGTGTTCCTATATATAGAAAATTCGAACTCTCCTGCTCTCAAACCGAAAACAAGGAAAGCGCTTCTAGTAACATACTCCACAGATTACGCATGGCCTCAGTTGAGCCATTTCACAGGATCATTCTAAGGTGTGAGTGCCATCCTTAGTTTGTATTCCACACCGTAAACCTTACTGGAGAAAGTGAGTGGGTTATTTAAACAGATCAGAACCTATTTTTCCTGGTCCTCAAAATTTTAGCATGGTTGTTCCATTCCAATCACAAAATGCAATTTGCATAGTGATGTAAACTATTAGATCTAAATTTTAAATCTCACTTTCATGATCCAACTGATTTTTATCCATGACACATGACATAAGCCTTTTGTCTTCCTCTTAGCAATTTAAGACTTTTAATATTAGTGCCTACAATTCTCTTATTAATTTTGTCTATCAAGTTGGCACCTACATATTCCATAATGTGCATCTCTACTCTTCCTCGAAAAGAATAAGACAAAGACTTCTGCTTCACAGCACATTGAGAAGCAGGATTATAAAAGTATATAAGACAAAACTAGATCTTGTTTCACAGACAAAGAAAATAAGAGAAAATTATCATCAGGCCTACCTTTGCATGTATGACTTTTGTGGCAGAATTTTCTGCTCAGAGAATTAGATGCTGAGTAAATATAGGATGAAACCAACACAGGTTGAGTAGCTCACCGTGTAACCGGAGATGCCCCCTGGATCCACAAGTGACGAGGTGTGAAAGACACCAACACAGCCGTCAAAAGCTTCATGCAAGCTCTCCAGGTCCATCACATTTGCGATCACAGTCCAGACCCCGTCCCTGCCATTCTCCCCAAACATCTCCATCTCCCGCAGCTTGTCAAGGTCCTCTGCGATAGCAAAGAAAAAAAAAACACATAAATAGCTACTTTGATTTGACAGAAAGTTTAGTAAGACCAATTTTGCAATAGGAATGTTCCAGTTCATGACAATGACAACATGCACTTTGAGCAATGGTAACATATTAGGTTTCACGAGAACTTACTTTCCCTAGTAATAACAGAGAAGCCTTGGAAACCACAAATGGAAATTTCTGTTTAAGAGGCCCAATTTTGAAACTTACAATGAGTCATTATCTGATTGAGCATTATATGGAGTGAATGAAGTTTTTTCTCATGTCACATTGTTGCTGACTAAGATTTTGGATAAGAACACATGTAGGCTATGGTTACAACTCTCCTATTCCAAAAAGTTGAAAACTGTCCCGACACACCTCAAAGTAATCAAGTTGGAAATATTATGTTCCCATAGGGAAAACAGTTGATGATCAATTTTGTTTTTCCAATTAGTATACCCCAAACAAATATTATGAAATACCATCATTAGAAATCATTTTTTTAACGAAACATGTAAAATTATCAACAATTTATCTCTGCCTAAGCTGATGTTAACTGGTGCAACTTTGTTTCTTTTTTTAACATAGAAAGTGCGCTGATGCATATTTTATTGGAAGAAAAGATACCAGAAAATACAGGAAAAGAGGATATCATGTCACACTAAATGAATTCAATTTTACAGGAGAGAAAAGCCAGAAAAAATCACCAACCCCGTAACGAGAACAGCATGTCATGCAAAATCTTGTACACGTATACAACAGAACAACATCATCTCTGGAAAAACGTTTCTTCTTTCATAAATGTCTCTGTGTCTAACATCTTCCATGGTTTTCATCAACCATTCAACCCTAATTGGCAAGATTTCAAAAATAACAAGGTGCTAAGGAACAAGACATGATGCATCAGCTAGTATCAAATTATTAATTGCCTTAATGGTCCTTTCGGTTAGGTGGTAAGTTGAGGATAACTTACCAGTGTACTATTAATGAAGAAGATAACCTTATCAGATATGCAACTCTTATGCTCCTCAGTGGGGTCCCAGAGAAAAAGGCCCATTTGGAATGCGGGAATTTTTTCCATGTTTCTGCTTTTTCCTGTGAAATTACTAAGTTTCAAACCGGCCCTAAAGAAATATGGCATGACAGGGAAAGGAGTGAACTGGTGGGAGAGAAAAATAGGACATCTCTTTTGCATGACTTTGGCCTCTTGCCATCCAAAGAGAGTGACATGTTCAATTTGATCATAAGGGCTACGCAAATTTCCTCTAGTCCAAGAAAACTTCATTGGTGAAATATCAAGTTATCAAATAGACTAAAAGTGACGTGCCCATACTGTGTGGACCAGGTAACCAACTATGATCCCTCGGTCCCTAAATATTTGTCGTCACGATTTGCGTGCCGATAACTTTGAATTGATTTATAGAAAATATATGCAACATTTCTATCTACAAATAAATTTATTAAAAAACTAGATTCAAATATCCATCCAATGATACTAATTATGTATTATAAATATTAATATTTTTTAATACATATTTAATCAAAGTTGTTTCTCGGAAAGAAAAACGATAGATATTTAGAAACGGAGGGAGTAATGCTCAACTAAAACTACATAATGGTGGCAGTACGTAGGGGTCAGCATTGGGGCACACATCACTGCTGGCGACCTCATTGGGACAAAAAATTAATGACCTGGAATAACTTGTGCCAACAAAACATTGTTGCGTATCACAAAACGTAGAGCCATTAACCGTCATTCTTACAAATTGTAGACCCTCTAAGGGCGCGTTTAGTTCCCAAATTTTTTTGGGTTCGGCTACTGTTTGGCTACTGTAGAACTTTCATTTGTATTTGGTATTTAGTGTCTAATTATGGACTAATTAGGTTCAAAAGTTTCGTCTCGCGATTTCTCACCCAACTGTACAATTAGTTTTTTTTGTTTACATTTAGTACTCCATGCATGTGCCGCAAGATTCGATGTGATACTTTGGGGTGAAAATTTTTGGAATCTAAACAGGGCCTAAACTCTATGCCAGGTAGGGATTAATGGCAATAAATGGCCGAAAGGTTTGTCTGGAATTTTCTTTCCAACAAACCATGGATAATTTTCCACCAAACCACTACCAGGCAAGGCACCATGCATGCACCGAAGCATACGGATAGAAAACAAGAGATGAACAAAAGGACAACGCCACGACGGTCGCCCAGCTACAAGCAAGTAGTACAAGCGGGAGACCGGAAGTCAGCGGGAACGTTCAGTAAGAAGGCCTCGTTTAAAT
Organism: Miscanthus floridulus; assembly: GCF_019320115.1. NCBI lineage: Eukaryota > Viridiplantae > Streptophyta > Magnoliopsida > Poales > Poaceae > Miscanthus > Miscanthus floridulus. Next base: position 116,311,891 of record NC_089595.1, on the reverse strand, counting down.
CGAGTACGTAAAGTTTTGGTGTATCAATATCGTTGTCACATGTCGTATGAACTATTTGATACTAATGAAAAAATAAATTACAGAATCCGTTAGTAATACGCGATATGAATTTATTAAACCTAATTAATTTATCATTAGCACATGTGTTATTGTAGCACCACGTTGTCAAATCATAAATTAATTAGACTTAAAAGATTCGTCTCGTAAATTAGTCGCAAACTGTGTAATTAGTTATTTTTTAGTCTATATTTAATACTCTAACAATGTATTAAACATTCGGCGGGAGATACAGTAAACTTTAGGGGAGCAACTATACAAGGCCTAATTTAATGTACTAGTAACCTTTACTCTCGAACCTATTTTTTCTTACCGCGTTTTTGAACTCCCAACAAAACGTGCACATTACGAAACTCAACTTGAAATTGCTCAACATCACGTGCCCGAGAAGGGAGTCGCCGTGAAATTTTGACCACTTTGAATTAAATCAAATCAAAAGAGTTGAACAGCAGCATCGCAGGCAGGAAGAGGGACCAAGCAGCGGTTCGCATTTCCAATCATCAGCGAAAACAACCTTCACAATTCAGAAACAGGGTGCGGCAACCGCAACCAACCCCGGAGACGTCCCACCGCGAAATGAAATGAGAGGAGCCGAGAAACGCATCCGACGTCCTGTTAGCTTGGCTCATTAGTCCTACTTTTCCAGTCAACCAACGATATTTTTCTCCTACAGTAAATCACGGTACTTTGAGCGTAGCTTATCAGTCCAGCAACCAGGGCACGATTCTCACTGCCGAAGCGGGGCCCAATCCGTGGAGGGGGTTAAGGCGAGACTAACTGACCTTGCGTCTCGATGGCGAGGCGGACGTTGTAACCGTGGCGGAGCAGGCGGTTGACGACGGCGAAGCCGAGGAAGGACGTGCCCCCCGTGACGCACACGGTGCGCGCCTCCACGCCGGCGGCCTCCGCGGCGCGGGCGGCGCCCCCGCCGGGCCTCCACGCCCACGCGTCGTGGAGAAGCAGCGCGGCGCGCATCTCCTCCACCTCGGCCTCCAGGCTCTGCGTGCTCCGCAGCACCCCCATGCCGCCGTCCCCTCTGCGCCTCCGCCTCCGCCGACACCGACGCCGCCGACGCTAACGCCTCCTCCTAGCACTGCCTGGCCGCTGGCCTTATTGCCTTTTTGCCTTGGCGTCCCCGCGTCGCCGTGCCGTGGAGTGAATTCCTGGACGGATTAATGCAGTGGTGGACTGGTGGGTTTGGGAGAAGCGTGCTCTGCTCTACGGTGTGGAGGGTCGAGTGGGCGGCGCTCGGCTCGTGGCTGGCTTGGAACGAAGGAATGTGAACGAGAACGAGACTGCTCGGGTCGGCTTGGACTTTTATAATTTGTTTGTGTGTTTGAATAGTACAAAATAGCCTATATAACCTGGACTGTTTAGATCAGCTGGAGCTTTTTTTAGCATCTAATGACTCAGTTTAGTCCATGCAAATAGATCCTTAGGAAAATCAAAGAATAATTCGTGTCAAGTCTACTAGAGCCTAACAAAACATGTTATTCGGTAAGGAATTGAATCTAACGCATTGAGCAATTGTTTACGGGGAGGCAAGTGAGGTTAAGACTTTGGTTTAGGGTTGAAAGCAACCCTAGGTTAGATATGGAATTGGTTTAGAAGGTGGGTCTCGGATAGAGGCTACGCTCGTTTTGCTGAAAAGCCATGACTAAAAGTACTGTTTGCTGATTCGTTATGAGAGAAAATATTGTTCGTTCACTGAAATAGTACGACTCATAAGACAAGCGAACAGAGCCAGAGTTGGCATGATGTTGGTGACTTGGATAACGACAAGGCGAGATGCTAATGACGACCACTACACCAGCAAGTATTCGTAGCGGTGGCTCATGTGCATTTGTAGCTGCGGTTTTGCTAGCAGCCCCTAAGCAACCGCGGCTACAAATGCCCAATTTATAGAGACGGCTGATTTCCAAAAATCATGAAAAATTTACCAAAAAAATAGCATTTTTTATCCGGGAATGATTCACTAGTCAGCCACAAAACTGTACCGTAGACGCGACATTTTTTGCACGATGTTTGGAGATTTCGCATCAGCTGGAATTCAATCCTGCGACCTTGCCTCGCGTGCTTCCTCCTCTAACCACTAGACCACACTGTCACTTATATCTATATTGCATTTTCTTTCCACACATATTATCCTAAATAGACAATAAATTAATTATTTGAGGTCCTAAATGAACTCAAATGAAAAAAAAATGTCAACTACAAAGTTTCATAACTTTTTGAGATCTACAACTTTCATTTTGGTTATTTCTCCATTCGAGGTCGTTTACAAAATTTGAATTTCAAATTTGAGAAATTCAAACGTAGTTTTCCTTGACAAGATGATTTTAAGTAAAAAAATTTGTCAACTACAAAGTTTTATAACTTTTCGAGATCCACAACTTTCGTTTTTGCTGTTTATCCATCCGAGATCGTTTAAAAAATTCAAATTTCAAAATTTTGAAAATTCAAACGTAGTTTTCCTTGATAAGATAATTTCAAATTAAAAAGTTGTATAACTTTTTGGGATCTACAACTTTCATTTTGGTTGTTTCTCCATCCGAGGTCTTTTGAAAATTTTGAAGTTAGTATCAGGGAGAAATACTACTTACAAGTTTTAGCTAGAGATTAAAAAGAAAAATCAGTGTTCTTCAACAGTTTTAAAATCAAAATTTAAGCAGTATTTTAAAGCAGTAAATTATTTCAAATGAAATAGTTGTAAACAACAAAGTTTCTTAACTTTTTGAGATCTACAACTTTTATTTTGATCATTTCTCCATCCAAAGTCATTTGAAAAAATTCAAATTTTAGTGTTTAATTTTTACTATTCGGCGTTTATTTGTATAGGCGGCTCAATATTGAGCCGCCCCTAGACGTCTGAATATAGAGCCACTCCTACTGTCGATGTTTGACCACCAATATCCTGTCACGGGGGTCCCCGGGGCAGTATATTTGGGTTTCAGCGTATGCAGAACTCGACGGTTAACGCAAGAGACAGTCGATTTATCCTAGTTCGGACCCTCGATCTTTGATCGAGTAATAGCCCTATGTCCAATCGGCGTTAGCCTTTGTATTGGATTGATTGTCAAGTGTTGTGTTGTGTACAATTGTTCTCTTCAACTCTCGATCAAAGGAGCCCTGCCCTCCTTTATATAGTCAGGAGGCTAGAGTCCTAGTCGGTTTACAATGAGAGTTCCTAGTAGGATTACAGAGTAATACTGTTACTAAGATTACAGGGGAATAATCCTAATTAGACTAGGTCTTCTCCCTTCCTTGTGGGGTATCCCGTGGGTCCCGCACCGACAAGCCCCCAAGCACTTCATGGTTGAGTTCTGAAAGCCTCGTCTTATTCCTTCAAGTCTCGTTGAGCAGGAACAAGCGTCGTCCGAGTGCTTTCTTGAGCGAAACCGTGCATTGCTTCCTGAGATCTTTGCGTGGTGTGTATCTTTTTGAAGAAAAAAGTACTCCTATTTGGATGTAGCCCCCGAGCCTCTAGCTATTTGGCACAAGGAGCTTGAGGGTCTTTTCTTGAAATCGTCCCGATTCTTCGTCGAAAGGCTCCCGAGCATATACCCGGGTTCTTTGTCAAAAAGAGCTCGGATATAGTTATGTCCGGGTTCTTTTTGTCGTGTGGTCTTAAAGAAGTCTTCGGAGTGATGTGTGCTTTTTGAAGGAAAAAGTGCACTCACTGAGTGTAGCCCCCGAGCCTCTTGCTATTTGGAACAAAAAGTTGAAGGAATCCTAATTCTTCGTTGAAAGGCTCCCGAGCATATACCCGAGTTCTTTGTCGAAAAGAGCTCGGATATAGTTATGTCCGAGTTCTTTTTGTCGTGTGGTCTCGAAGAAGTCTTCGGAGTGATGTGCGTTTTTTGAAGGAAAAAGTACATTCACTGAGTGTAGCCCCCGAGCCTCTTGCTATTTGGAACAAAAAGTTGGAGGGTCTTGAATCTTTGTGTTATTTGAAAAAACTGTTGTCTTGAAGTAGTTGACTTGGTGATTTGCGCTTTTTGAAAGAAAAAGTGCACTCACTGAGTGTAGCCCCCGAGCCTCTTGCTATTTGGAACAAAAAGTTGGAGAGTCTTGAATCTTTGTTTGAAAAGGACTGAGAACTTCTCCTGTTGCAGTCCCCGAGCATTGATCCGAGTTGTTTTGTTCAGGAAGAACTCGAATGCAGGGTCTCGGCATATTCTCTGGTGGTCTGCTGTTGTCAGATGTAGTCGTATGGTGGTGGTTGAGTGTGAATGCTGTTTGTTCATGAGTTGTACATTGTTGGTATATCCTTTCGAATATGCTTGTCCTTGAGTACTGTTCCTTCACGCCTGAGTCCTTTTTCATTGAATCCTGTCTTTTCACTATGTCCTTTGTTAGGCTTGTTTCATTTGTGCTCCTGGTCCACGTGCACCGCTCCTTCGGTCTATAAATACCCTCCTGGAGTGCTGTTTTGATTCATTGATCATTTTGTTGCTTGTTCTGAAGTCTCTGTAGTCATGAATATGGTAGTTTATGAAGTAGAGCAGCCCCGGGCGTATTTTACAATTCTTGTATGTCTTGCCATGGCTGGAGGGAGTCTTGTGATAGGGATTAGAGGTAGGCTAATCCCGCAGCAGTAATGTACTAGGATGTACGTGGTGGTAGTTGGAGGAAGTCTTGTGATGTGGGCTTCGTTCCTTCATCTGGCAGTTCTAGGTTGATCCTCGTCGCCAGTCCTAAGACTGCCCGTGTAGATCAACACCATATCCAGCATCACATCGGTCTTGGGTAGACAGATGCCTATCGGCCTTCTCTGCTTCATGTTGTCCCATCGTGCTACTGATTTCTGCCTTGGATGCACTACGTCCGTCCTTTGAAGAAAACAGTGTAGCCGAGGGTGGTTTGTCCTTCTGAGTAGCAATTTGGGACACGTAGTCGTTCCAGAGCCTAGCCGTGTCCGGGTTCCTCTTTGCTACTTTGCTTTTTGTGGTACCAAGTTCGTTGGGTCTTGTAAGATGTGTAATCTTCTATTTTTGAAACCAGTTATAAAAGGGAAAGGATCTTGTCTTCTGAGTTATAATTCCTTATTTTCCTGTTGTCCTGGTTGTTGATGAGATTTCCGAGTTCTTTCTATAAGGACCGGGTTGTTGCGCTCCTTGTGAGATAACCCTTCTTTCCTTCATTGATGATGAGTTCTTCTTGTGGTGATATGATAATTCTGCCGTGGTGTTGGATGGATAAGTCTGAAATCTGCCCGTTGAACTATACCGTTGTGTGGATTTGAGCCGTCCGTTATTTTAGCTGTGTCGGTAAATGAACCGTTGCGCCCTCATGCCGTGTTAAAACAGGCCTGGTGGGCCGTGTTTTTACCAGTGTAAAATCTATTTAAAGGCCTTTCTCCTCCTTTTCTTTGGTACCCTATGTTTGCCTTGAAAACCCTAGCCTTTGCACCTCCGCCGTTGCCATTACCGCCGCCATCTTAGCGCCGCCGTCCAAGCCTTTTCTTCCCCTAGTGCCTTTTTGCCTCTGTTAGTACATGGGTAAGAAGAAGGCCGCGAGCAAGTCCTAGGCAACCTTCATGGACGAGGAGTCGTCTCTTTCTGTGATCGAGAACCAAGAGTTCGTGGCCATAAGGGCTGCCCAGAAGGCTTGGCCGGCTCCGACAACAACTGAAGACCAGCTTCGCAAGCTTGCTGGCGATGGTCTGATCCAGAGCAAGGGTATTGCTAAATGGAGAGTTCCAGGCGAGCATCGGGTCCCTACTCTAGGTCTTGGTGAGATTATTCTTTTCGTCTCTTTTATCCGTGCTAGACTTTGCCTTCCTGCTTCCGCCTTCCTTCATCAATTTCTCGGTTATTTTGGGGTTAGTCTGAACCATCTAACTCCCAATGTTGTCCTCCATCTTTCTGTTTTTGTACATCTCTGTGAAACTTTCCTTGGAATTCCTCCTTCTCTTTTCCTCTTCCGTCACTTCTTTCGTCTGAAGCCTCAACCCCGTCGTGAAGACACCAATGTTCTTGGCGGCTGCGGGATTCATCTGACAGAGCTTGTGGATGACCCAACTCAAGTTATGAGCGGTTGTGAGTGATTCACCGTGACGGAGTGTCGAAGAATCAACCCGTAGAGAGCACTTGATCCTTGCGCGGATTAAGGGGGAGCTACACCCTTGCGCGGATGCTTCAACGAGGACTACCAGGGAGTGGCGACTCTCCGATACCTCGACAAAACATCGCCGCATTCCTTCTCCTCTCTTTACTTTAAGCATTTACATTTGAGCAATTCAATTCTCATCTTTACATTCTTAGAATTGTCATGCTAGAGTAGGATTGAAACTTAGGGTGCTAAACTTTTGTACGGTAGATCAATAGAATCACTTTCTAGGCACAAGGGATGAAGTGGGCTAGGTGTAGGGTTTAATTATTGCAAAGAATTTTAGAATTAGCCCAATTTACCCCCTCCCCCCTCTTGGGCATCTCGATCCTTGATGACAATGAAATACTTTCGGTCAAAAAATAATGTTACAAGCTGGTATTTCTAATAGTCTAGAAACGGAACAGGAAAACAAATCCAGCTCAAAAACTTAGAAATTTTCAAGTCTGTCGATAGCAAGACATTGCTATGTTTAGCAATTTATTGTATGAGATTAGGTTAAGGAGTGGTGTAGTGTTATGATTCAATTTGGTAGTTCCATATGCCATCTTGAATGTAGTGAAGACGGTTTAGGTTTAGGAGCAACCGTTTGGTCATGTTGAGTGCTTTAAAATTCGTGCGCGTTACCGGTCTCGGGTTGGTTGGCGCCGAGTGCGCGGTCACCGCGCGGCCTCCCCACGCTGTGCACACGGGCCACCGCGCTTGGCCGGTCATGCCACCTGGGCCTGGCCGAGGATAGCCACAGTGAGCCGCTGGCCCTGCGCCCTGCTGCTCTGCCTCACGCTGTTGTCTTGGGTGCCGCTGCGGCCGCGTTCGCTACCGTCGCGTCCACACTACCATCACTCCTCGCGTTGTGACACTGTTGCTGTCGTCACATCATTGTCACGTCCTTACTGATCCGCTGCATCTCTGTGCTGTTGCCAGCCCTGTGCGTGTCGCCTCTGCCACGCGCACATGGGCGAGCCGACGTCGCCATGTCATTTAAGGCGCTGCAACCACGCGGGCCACGTCGGTCGGGCACGCATGCCTATCGACTAGCGCCGGCACGTGGGCCTTCCGATCCTACCGCTCGCGTCCCGCCAAGTCGTGGATGAGTCGAGCCCACCTGCCGCGTCGTCTCTCTCTTTCCCTCTTTCTCTCTCTGTTTTCATCGCCATCATGTCATGTCATGGTGAGCCAGAGAGCGAGCACCTCTCATCAAATCCTCGTGCTCGTGTCCCTGCCTTCATGTCCCCTCTCCAGCCGACCCTACCCCGCCTTGATTACAGCTAGGCCGAGCTCCAATTTTTAGAGCTTTGCCCACCACCGCGCCGTAATGAACCATCACCGCCCGCGTCGTGGCCAGCCTCCACCACTTCACCTCGTGCAAATTCCTCTACACCACTAGCTCGCCTTGGCTCCCTCTCCACCGTGCGTATGCTAGTGGGAGCGCCTGGGGCTTGAAGCCGCACCGCAAGGGTGGTACATAGAGCGCTATCACGGTATCACCACAATTTTGTCAATTCACTCTATAGAATGGAAGACAGAAAACTTGCCTTTTATTTTGAACGGAATACTTTACATTTTCTCCAAGGATATAAAACTTTTGTTTCTAATTCAGCACCAGCTTTACTTAGCCCATCACTCAATCATCATTCATCTGAAAAAAGGCACCAGTTCAGCCGACAATGATATATAATGGCTCTCAGTTTAGACAAGTCATCCCATCCCAGTATGAAATTTAATAAATCATCAGCATTCATCTTCCAGATACCATACTTCTAGTACTATCCAATGCACCAAACTTTGGTTCATCATTAGGCATTCGCTTTTTAAATCCGCTGATGATCCTTCCAATAATGTAGGTAGGACCCCTTTATGCTCTTTTGTTTGGAGGAAACCAACGGAACATACATACATCACGCATATTTATTTATATCAGAATCAGAATTGCATTGGGCTTCTCCAGGCTCTTGTTGATGAAGCCAATCTTTGGGACCTCTCGCGGGCTTGAGGCAGTTCCGTACTCCGTAGGTTGATGCCTTTTGTCGGCCGGCACTTCGTCGCAGATACATCACGTAAATTAGGCTTAGGCTTGCTTTGTGTGCGCCAATGTGCGCTCTTGGTGACCACCGTGTTCCTCCGTAATCCTTGGATTACTTGGGTCGTTGTAACCGATTTGATTCTGCTTCCTCTTTCTTTTCTTTTTTTTGAAAGATTCGTTACTGGCTTTCAATGATAAGAGAAGAGACAATTTACAAGAGCTGTGGGCGGCACAAGCTGCCAGCAGCGATTTTGCTTGGAGTCCAGCAGTCTGAGCTCCAAGCCACCCTGAGTTTTACACATGGCTAATTCACATTAGGAATAAAAGCAACTTCATCATTCACCAATGCTGACTGATGAATGTGCCCATCATCTACTCCTACCTCCTGAGAAATCTGCCTTGGTAGCACCTGTTGAGGCCCTTTGTTTCCGGCGTAAGTCTAGGCTTTTTCTTCGTCATATATGCCTTCCATCACCTGCTGTATTGACCTGCTTTCCTTCATGAAAATTCGCTTGTTTCTTTCTCGCCATATTTCCTAAATAACCAACATAACCAGAGATTTCATCCCTTACCTTGATGGTGTAGGTGTAAGTCTTATCAGTCATGGTACAATATTTTTCTTCCACAATAAATCAGCCGTACAAATCAGCACAAGCGGCTTATCGAACCAGCGAACAGGCTGAGCCAATGGCCCTGTTTGCTTCTCTTATAATCCGTCTTTTTCAGGTTGTTTTTTCAGCCGGAACAGTGTTTTTCTCTCACAACAAATCAGCCGGAATAATGTTTCGACTTGTTTTTTTAGCGAAGCGAATAGGGCCATTGGCGAAGAATTGCATTGGGCGAAAATTGGAGATATGGTGTGCCCCCACACGCCAAAGGATCACACATTCGCACTGCACTATGCGTTTAGGGTCATTTGAACTAATTAGGGCTATAAATTAAACCAAATTAGTTAGGGTTAGTTGGCTAGCTGGGTGACAACTAGTTAAACCCTTAACTTAAAAAAATATTAGCCCACCTAGCTCCCTACCTATTTGGATAGGCTACAGCTAAAAATTAGCTTTAACACACCCTATTATGGGCATGCTATTCTTGTTGGATCCCCTCAACGTTGAATTCCTATATGCTTTGTAATAACGGTAATGCTCTGGACCGGGCGTCTGTCTACCCAGAGGCTCTGTTGCTGGGCCACGACACCAGCCCAACAACCCACACTCCTTCGTTTCTAAAAAAAATTGCTCATCCACTTATTCATATCCACTTGTTCCTCTTCCTATCTCTCTTATCCGCTCACCTGCCGCCTCCGAGCGCACGACTGCTGGCCCTACGAGGCTCGGCTGCCTCCGAGACACACCGCTCGGCCGCTGGTCTTGCCAGGCACAGCGCTTTGCTATCGGCCCAGCCAGGCGCGGCGCGCTGCTGCCCTCTCCAAGTCACGCGGCCGCGGGCTCCCCGTCGCTCGTGCGGCCAATGACTCCCTTCCACGACGTGCAGCCACTGTCGCCGGCCCGCCGCTTACAAGCATCGCTGGGTCGCTGCCTCCGGTGAACACCATGCATCGACGAGCCTCCAACCTGACGAGCAACAAGGAGATGTTGCATTAAAAGTGCATGTTGCAAGAGTATGTTTCATTTGTTTGAGATGTTTCAGAGGTATGCTGTAAGTGTTTCATATGGATGTTGCAAAAATAGATCGTGATGTTGCACATGTTGCAATGGTTGTACACATATGTTGCAAGCGTCTGTTTTAAATGTTTCATCTGCTTTTTTAGACATATGTTGCAAGTGTGCTTATTTGGATGTTGCATATATTTCACACATATGTTGCAAGTGTATGTTCAAAATGTGAGATGTTTCAGTCTTATGTTGCAATTAGTGCTTCCATGTTGCAAGTTGCAAGTGTTTTATCTAAATGTTGCATATGTTTTATTCACATGTTGTAAATGTATGTTCTAAATGTTTCATCTGCTTCAGACTTATGTTGCATTCAAGTGTTTCATGTTGCAAGTGTTTCGTGTTTCAGAGGTATGTTCAGAGAGTCATGGGGACACGGCCCGGACGCTGGGGGAAGGGGCGCGACGCGTCGTGGGCAAGTGGATGGGGCGTGGCGGGCCAGGGTCCTGTGGACGGGGCATGCTCGTCTTCACCCCGGCTCTCGGGTCCCACCCGCGTGGAGACAGAGGAGTGGGAAGGAGCGGGGTGTGCGTGCGTGGTGGGGCGAGGCAGACGGGTAAGAACTGCAGCAATATGGTGGGAGTGCGATACGTTTCTGCTGGACCGTTCGGTACCGACCGATAGAAGCCTATCCCATCGGACGTTGGGGCGCGAGCAATTCCCTTGCAATAAACTCTTTTGTTCGTAATGAAACATGTGCGCAGACTCGTTTTCAAGGACGAGTTAGAAAACGGAATGGAATGCAAAGCAAAGAAAAGAAATGGAATGGAGTTGAAGTTTCCTCGCTATCGCCACTCTTGTAATAAATAAACTTTTTTTCTTTGTAATGAAACACGTGCACAAACTCGTTTTCAAGGACGAGCTAGAAAACGAAACGAAATGCAAAGCAAAGAAAAGAAAATAAATGGATGGGATGGAAGGGAATGCAACGGCGAAGTCGTCGTTTCCGTGCGGTGTCTGCGTCTCGGTTAAGATGTCGTCTTCTGGCATGGGTCCCAACGAGTTTGTACTAAAAATAAATGGACAGGCGAGGCGACCACAAGAATTAAAGTAGTCCCTTCCTGTGATTCTGATGTGATGAGTGGATTTCATTTTGTACACGTCCGATGGCGACCTGCTGCCCGAAACCTAGCTCTAGCTAGCACCACCAATGCAAATGAGCAAAAGCTATGCAAGCGGCGCGAGGCCTCGGCAGGTCCTCTTGTCCACCGTCATCGTATCATAACGGTCCTGTCGCTTGTCTGGCAATCTGTATTTTTCGGTTTATCTTTTTAGTCGGAACAGTATTTTTCTCTCCTAATAAATTAGCTAGAACCGTATTTTAGTTTGTTTTTTCAGCGAAGCGAACGGGACATCGCTTCTGCCTGTGGTTGTGCGCTTTATCTTTTCACTATCGGGGATAAAGTTAGTTAGACGCTGGAGTTGCCTTTCACGGATTCGCATATATATAAATATATTAGTATGATCATCTTTCCCTTTGTAAAAGTAGCGCTAGTTCTTCATATATTTACGAGTTTGTTTGTGCATGATCCTCACATCCTCATATATTTGCTGGAGTGTAGTTGTCTATGTATCTACATTTTTTCTTATCAAGTTTATATATCTACATGCATCTTTCGAGAACTGCTCCGGTACTCCTCCTTTCTAGAAATTGCACGTATCTCAAAGCATATGTATTTAACTGCACACTTTTTAATTATAATACAAATCTGGATCCCGCTTGAGCCTAGCCCCCTAGCCCTTCTAAGCCCAGACCAGATCCGGTCCATTTATTTTTACCCTAGCCACCGACACCCATCGAGGCACCTTGGATTGGATGCCGCCTCATTTGCGTTCGTTGCTGCAGCATGCGGCATGTTGTCGTTCTCTGAGTTCAAACTCGCAGGCCTTGAACGCCTTCCTCCGGAGACCCTATAGGCCTGTATGTACGATTCACAAGGAGCCATGCGCGGAGCGACTTGAGGCCTCTTCAGCTCTGAGCCAGCCTGGGCTTGGAAGGTCCACGCCCATGCAGGATAATAATTAAGAAAAAAGTTAATTAATTAAATGGGTTGCTTTGAGATGCGTGTAATTTTTAGAAGGAGTACCGGAATAGTTCCCGCATATTTAATTTTCTCAAAGGTACCACTACACTGCTTGTTTACAATATATATATATATATATATATATATATATATATATATATATATATATATATATATATATATATATATATATATATAGAGAGAGAGAGAGAGAGAGAGAGAGAGAGAGAGAGAGAGAGAGAGAGACACACACACACACTTGCGAGAATCTAGCATCTTGGAAGCCTTATATAAGAAATATACTCTACCACCTGCAGTATAGGTGGTTACCTGTACCTAACAAAGTTGTGCAAAACGCCAAGGCCTCTAGCAATCCATGCATTACCGGTGAATTGAGTGATCAGTTCACATGCTCTGCTAAGCTGCTTATATACAATGCAATGCAAAATTAGACCAGGTGAGGTCAAGAATCAGGGTTCAGCTCCCTCAGGGGCACTGTACGTAGCAAAGCAATAGAGATAGAGGAGGAATCAGAGGTCGATCAGATGCATGCATGCATGGTTTTGGTTGGTGAATGCAGGGCCCTATCTCAACGAGACATTCGACAGGTTGCTATTGCTTGCACGCATACAGTGATATTTTTGTATTTTGGTCCTTTTTTAAAACATTTTTTTAGAAAAAGACCACTGCCAAAACGTTTTCTGAAAAATAGACCGTTTTTAGGCGTCTTAGGACATGACGCCGAGGTATGAGGGTCGGCGTCGACTGACACGACGCCGAGGTCTTGCCACGTCACGGACGACCCCGGTCGACGGCGACACGGTGGCGCATGGGGCCCACTACGTCGGCGTCGTGTCAGCCAACGCCAGAGGCCGAACCTCGGCGTGTAGTCTCACCACGCCGAGCTACCTGTTCAATGAGATTCAAAACTCAATTCTACCCCAAAAACGCGACTGAACATAAATTTTTGTCCTTTCGTATCTCCTGATCTATTTAGTTCTGGCACAAAATGTAGTAACAAAAGTTGTAGATCTATATGAGTACTACAACTTTTCTTTAAGGTTCAAAGTCTTATTCGGTCTGGTTGGAGAGATACAAGGCTCCAAAGTGGGGTACATGAAAACTGAAATCCTAAATTCAGTCATCCAGACTTAGCCAAATTTTGAGCTCCCCAAAACAGTCATGGATTTCAACTTTAGGGCTCGTTTTGACTTTCTTACAAGCTTATCTAGCTCTTGGCCCAAAAACAAAGTTTGTTGTACTCCACTCAAACTTCAACTTTTATTTAAGGTGCAACTCCATAAAAGCATTGTAAGCAATTGGTCAACACCGATCAAAATAGCATCACGGTAAAGCTCAATTTAGAGTTTTTGACCGATTGAGGCATTTTCTTGACCTTTGCTCAACATGAATCCTTCGTGACTTTTGTTGTAGAGTTCATCTAGAGTCATTTGGGCAAGGTTGCAAGGTTTGGTTGATGACACATGTTCTCATTCACTTAATAAGACCAACAAACATAAATATAGCATGTCTACTCTTATTAGTATAACTCGTGTTAGTAGAAGAGAAATTGTTGAGAAAGATTTTTCATTTGAATCATGCAAATAGGATTTCAACCTATACCAAAGGTTTAGTTTAATACTTTATTCTTTCTTTTTTATGATTTATAGGCTCGGCGTCAAGTCTGACGACGCCAGGAGATACGAAAGGACAAAAATAGTATTCGAGTACATTTAAAATCTTTAAGTACGACACTGTCCTCCGGCGTGCAAATCAGAGCTCCTGCCACGTGACGCCGCTGTCGTGGAGTCTCTTTGGCGACCGCCGTTACCACATCTTGGTCGGGCGTCAGCCGTCAGCACAGTAAGATGCTGGCTCGTCTGGGTTGCCTGAGCTTGCGTCCACCATGCGGCCGTGGCCCTCGCAGCCCTCCAGCAGCATAGACAGCAGCAGGCGGCAGGGCACTAGCCTCATTGGAACGGCGGCAGCCAGCAGCCGATGTGGAACTCCTGTCGACGAATGGAATGGCGGCGCAATGTAGTCATGGGGGAGGGACGAGAGCGCGAGGGTGACTGAGGCGAAGGAGGCAAGCAGGGATTCGATGGTGACACGGCCGGGAGACTAGCAGATGCAGCGGCGGTGGCCTCGCGAGTAAAAAACTGCCGCCAAAGCCGAGAATCTTAGGGAGGGGACTCCACCTGGGTTTCTAGGCTGGGCACAGGGCTAGGCATGGACATGCCGAGCCCACTCGGGACCCAGGTTAGAATTAATTACAAAATTGATTAATAAACAGAGATAGGATGCTGTGAGATGTGTGCAATTTTCTAGAGGAGTATTGGAAGGGAAACACAACCTTCCTCAACTAAATTTTCAGAAATTGCCATATGAGTCGTGCGAGAAACCATGGCACGAGTCACCACTGCGATCACGCCACATACTCTTGGTGTGATTCAATGGACATATTAGCATTTCTGCGAACACACATTCCTAACACATCCTCCATATCTTTTCTGGTCAATCAAAAGTGAATGACCTAGTGTTGATTTTTTCCCTTCCTCAAAAATGAATGACCTAGAGATCCCTAAAAACCGTATTCTACATCTATTATATATACCATCTAAAAAAACAAAAGGAGGTTTCGTCCACAGCCTTTCGTTTGTGCGCCCACCCCCCAGGCTAAATCCGGATCGGTTTAACCCACGTGTGACTTGTGAGCTGTCTCCACACGTTGATCGGATTGCATGCCCACATGCAAATAGCTGGTGCAATACGGAGCCAGATCGATCTAAAAAAAATCCGGATTGGTCAAGTGCAACGACGCCAACTCGGTCTCGAAAAAATCCGGATCGGCTATAAATAAAAGTGTCGCCTCACGCCAGTTCTCAGGTAATTCTACGCCAGCTCTCAGGTAATTCTCATCTCTTTCTCTATTAAAAAAACATTGTTCGAACACCAACAAAAAAATTCAGATTCAACATTTATATAATTTTTATATTATTATCTGTTTTCATGACTCTCTCCTTCTATTTTTATAGTCACAATTTTTTCTACTTAATGGATCCTTTGGGCAACATGAATCCTTCGTGACTTTTGTTGTAGAGTTCATCTAGAGTCATTTGGGCAAGGTTGCAAGGTTTGGTTGATGACACATGTTCTCATTCACTTAATAAGACCATTCCAACAAGGATATAACTTATCATTTCAGGTGACTTTTTGATTTCAAACTTCATAAAACTTTTCACAGTGAAGTTTTCATTAATTGTTTCTAACTTAGCTCAATATCCTCTAAAAGTTGTGAAAATGCACTACTGTAGAAAAAAAGAGAGACAAGGAGAAAATGATGGAGCATTAGACAAGGAGCGAGCTAAAAGATCCAAAGACTTCATATGCTTCTTTTGTGCATGGACTATGTATGCATTGGACCTTATGTAATGCACTATGTATGGACCTTGTACTATGTTTGGACTATGTTGGATGATTGATGAAGCATATGTATGGACTACGTATGGATGTTGAATGTGTTGGACCTTATGTATGTATGGATGTTGAATGAATGTGTATGTCGGTGTGGTCATTTGTTATATGAAATTCTGTATGCTCATGTATTCTGTGTATTATACGCTCAGTTCATTGTTTTGGTGAATCCAGGCTATCGGCGTCAATTGAATACACGCCGAGTGTGGGCACCTCGGCGTTTAGTCAATTAACGCCGACCCATGGTACATACTGGAATCCTTTGCCTCGAAGCGACGAGGTGCCCAAGCTCGGCGTTCCATAAATTGACGCCGAGTCATTAATCTCGGCGTGGGTCGACTCAGCGCCGAGGTTCGGCCCAAACCTGGCGCGGGTTGTGGGAATCCAAACCCTAGGGTTGGCGTGGGCCGAATCAACGCCATGGGGTTGGCGTGGGCCGAATCAACGCCATGGTCTTTTATCTCGGCGTCGTCAGACTTGACGCCGAGCCTATAAATCATAAAAAAGAAAGAATAAAGTATTAAACTAAACCTTTGGTATAGGTTGAAATCCTATTTGCATGATTCAAATGAAAAATCTTTCTCAACAATTTCTCTTCTACTAACACGAGTTATACTAATAAGAGTAGACATGCTATATTTATGTTTGTTGGTCTTATTAAGTGAATGAGAACATGTGTCATCAATCAAACCTTGCAACCTTGCCCAAATGACTCTAGATGAACTCTACAACAAAAGTCACGAAGGATTCATGTTGAGCAAAGGTCAAGAAAATGCCTCAATCGGTCAAAAACTCTAAATTGAGCTTTACCGTGATGCTATTTTGACCGGTGTTGACCAATTGCTTACAATGCTTTTATGGAGTTGCACCTTAAATAAAAGTTGAAGTTTGAGTGGAGTACAACAAACTTTGTTTTTGGGCCAAGAGCTAGATAAGCTTGTAAGAAAGTCAAAACGAGCCCTAAAGTTGGAATCCATGACTGTTTTGGGGAGCTCAAAATTTGGCTAAGTCTGGATGACTGAATTTAGGATTTCAGTTTTCATGTACCCCACTTTGGAGCCTTGTATCTCTCCAACCAGACCGAATAAGACTTTGAACCTTAAAGAAAAGTTGTAGTACTCATATAGATCAACTTTTGTTACTACATTTTGTGCCAGAACTAAACAGATCAGGAGATACGAAAGGACAAAAATTTATGTTCAGTCGCGTTTTTGGGGTAGAATTGAGTTTTGAATCTCATTGAACAGGTAGCTCGGCGTGGTGAGACTACACGCCGAGGTTCGGCCTCTGGCGTTGGCTGACACGACACCGACGTAGTGGGCCCCATGCGCCACCGTGTCGCCATCGACCGGGGTCGTCCGTGACGTGGCAAGACCTCGGCGTCGTGTCAGTCGACGCCGACCCTCATACCTCGGCGTCATGTCCTAAGACGCCTAAAAATGGTCTATTTTCAGAAAACGTTTTGGCAGTGGTCTTTTTCTAAAAAATGTTTTAAAAAAGGACCAAAATACAAAAATATCACCACGCATACATACGTACTGTGCTGCTAGCTGCTGGTCACTCACTGGCACCTCGTGATGAGCCGGCAAGGCATTGATCGATCAGCTCCATCGATCGCGTCGATCTCTTCTTCTTCATCAGATCACCTCACCTGGCATCTAGCATCTGGCTTTTGGCTAGGCACGCGGCAGCCTGCTGCTTCTCGCGTAAACAGGATTGGGTGCTCGGCGGGAGGCAGCGGCCAACCAACATCAGAGTGGAAACCAGACGTCGCGCCAAACACACTTCGAAATATATACTTATGTTAGAATGATCTCTAATCCTAACCTAGGTCCAACATCCTAGTTGGGTCTTTGATCTGCGTCCTGATCAAGGGCGTCCAACCCACTATGGCTGGAGGATCCTGTCACACTGCGCAATATATAGAGGTGGGGGCCGGTGGCTCTGAGTACGAGGTTGACCGAGCTACAGTTCCCCACCGAAATCTCTAATCCGATATAGAGGGTGCACAGCCAGTGACGGGAAGCTCCACTGCCTCGCCGCCACCGAACTGCGCCATCGGACTGTGTCACTGGACTCCACTACCTTCGCCGACCCACCACCACCGGACCATGTCACCTACGACCACTACACGGCACCGCTGCCTTCACCGACTCCATGGCGAATACGAGTGGATCCTCCTATAAGGGCACAGACGGTCAGCCCTTTCCATCCATTCCTCTCCCTCTAGATCTAGTAGTTCAAAGTTCTAGGGTGTGTTCATCATATTTATAGTAAGATGTACCTGCTAAATCTACGGCTAAGGTACTATTCTATTCAACAATGGTACCAGAGTCAGGTCTTCTAGGGCTTTTAGATCTAGATCGGGTGAACAAAAAACACAGTGAAATCGAATACCTAACCCTAGTTTTGATCCGAAATTTCTAACCCTAACCGGGTAAAAAAAATGAAAAGAGACCGGGGAGTAGCGGGCGTCACTCAACTGCTGGTCACCATCGCCACCGCGCAGGGAAAGGTGTCGCACCGCCGTCTTCGCCAGCGCGCGGCAAGAAAAGAATAGAGCCGATGTGAGAGATTCGGTTTTCAGATCTAAAAGAGGGTCACCAAACCCTAACCCTAATAGGGTGAAGGAAAGGAGTAAGAAGAAGAAGGACTCAGCTTCAAGAAGAACCCGAATCCGAGCTCAAACCCACGAAGAACTCGCTGGGGAAGATGAATAGTGACTCCAGTGAGTCAAACCCTAACCCTAATCACCAATCGGATGAAATCCGAGAAGAACAGAGAAGAAAATCCAAAAGGAGATGAAGAAAAGGAGAAAGGAGAAGAGGGGGAAGAGCCCTACCTCGCCATGCACCGCGCTGCCGCCTCGTCAGCACGAGAGAAGAAGGCCGAGCGGGGTAGGTCTTGCGTGAGCTCTGGCCAAGGGCGCCGCGGCTAGGCCCCTCGACGGCGGCGTGCTCACCCGTTGGGGAGTGCGCACGTCGACGAGGGGGCCGGCGACGGCGCCATGCTCCACTACGTCTCTTGGTCGCTCGCCGTCGGTGCGCTGAGAGAGGAGATGGAGGGAGTCGAAATGAGATAGGGTTTTCGGAAGGCCGCCGTGCCGGGGTTTTGTTCGACCGATGCGTGCGCTCGACCGTCCGATGTAGATGAACGACTGACAGTGAACGGGCCAACATTCGGCCCAGGCGGGTGCGAGGCTTTGCTGGCCCAGGCCCAGGTTGCGGCCTAGGAAGGCACAACGCGCGAGAGAGCCGAACAGGAGCGAGCCGATTTTCACAGCTGGGCCGCGACAGTGCACAACGCGCCAAGAATTTCGGTCCAAATTGCACAATAATATTTTTCATTTTTGTTTTATTTAATTTTCAGAAGCAGATTTCGATGAATTTTGTCTAGTTTAATATCTCTATTAAAATTTGAACCGACGGGATAATTTTTCAGATAATATTTGAGAAAAGTTTATTGCTTCTGAAAAATAGATAATGAATTTTTCATGTTTCCGCTGCTAAAAAAAATTGTTTATTCTCCAGTTAATAACAATATCGTAATTTTAATGATTTCATGCATTAATTCTGTTTCTGCCCAACGGTGATGTAGAATTAGTGTAGAGGACAATTGTATGTTTTAATTTTGACCAACGTTGGAACTAAGACATGCAATTGTTATTATTATGTTTATGTTCTCACTCTATATGAATTGTGTTTTTAGGCAGATACAACTTGATGGGTTGTATCAAAGAGATCCACACTCTCAAAGGTGACAACTACACGGAGTGAAAGAAAAAGATTGACCTGGCCTTCATCTTGGTTGAGGTGGACTGGGTAGTCACCTCACCGTGTCCCACTGAGCCTGTGGCACCGATGAGGGAGACAAACGAAGCTGATGCCGCTTGGGCAACTAAAGAGAGGGATTTTGCATCCCAAAAGATGTTCTATGACCTTGAGCATAGGAAGTGGGTCACTGTCAACAAAAATATTTGGCTGTGATAAAGAACACGATTGAGCCTACAATTGTGGGCTCAATCTCAGAGTGTGACACGATCACTAAGTACCTCGATAGAATAAACAGTCAGTTCACTGGCTCTTCAAAGACATATGCTACCCAGCTAATAAAGCAACTGGTAACAGAGAGGTACTCTGAAAATGGTGGCATAAGAGAGCACATACTAAGGATGAGCAATTTGGCATCCAAGCTAAAACCAATGGATCTGGCTCTCAAGAAAGAGTTCCTTATCCATCTGATTTTTGCTTCCTTGCCAAAGGAATTTGACACTTTTGTTGTCAACTACAACATACAGCCCAAGAAGTGGGACTTAGAGAGACTCATGGCTATGTGTGTGCAAGAGGAGGAGAGAATGAAAGCTACCAATGGTGGCACTATCAATTATGTGAAAGACAACAAGAAAAAGAATAATAATGATAACTTCTCAAAGTCAAAGGGAAAGGGTCCCATGCTCCATCAGCCTCAGTAGAACAAGTTCACAGTAGATAAAGATCAGTGCCTCTATTGCAAAAAGACAGGACATTATAAGAAAAATTATTCCGATTACTTAAAGATGATCATGCAAAGAAAGGTGAGAACATTATTACGTTCATAAATGAATCCATGTATGTATAGTATTTAAAATCTACTTGGTGGATTGACTCAGGTGCAATTGTTCATGTTGCTAATTCCTTACAGGGGTTCCGTTCGATGAGGACTACACAAAGAAGAGAAAGACACGTTAAAGTTGCAAATGGAGTCCGAGCAGATATTAAAGCCGTTGGCGATCTTTTCTCTAGAGCTTGCTGATGGCTTCACACTTTTACTTAGAGATGTACTTTATGTTCCCTCTTTACAGAGAAACTTGATTAGTGTTTTATGCTTGGACAATGATGGATATGATTACCATTTTGGAAATGACAAATGTAAGATAACATTTAATAATGCATGTGTTGGTCTTGCTATCTTACAAAATGAGCTTTATTTATTATCACTACGTGATGATGTGAATGTTGTATACGATGATGGGAACGTTGCGTGCGACAATGAGAATGTATCATCGTCTGCGGATGTAAACAGAAAACGAAAGAGAGCTCACGATGCGTCGTCGAAATTATGGCACTGTCGTTTATGCCATATTTCGATGGGGAGAATAGAAAGACTAGTTAAGAATGATATTCTTCCTTCATTAGAGTTCTCAGATTTAGAACGATGCAGAGAATGCATAAAAAGAAAGTATATAAAGAAAATTAAGAAAGATGCCAAATGAAGCCCAGGAATTTTACAGATTATTCACACATACATCTGTGGTCTGTTTCTTATAAAGAGTGTGGATGGTTATGATTCGTTCATAACATTCACAGATGATTACTCCTGTTATGGCTACATTTATCCAATCAAAGAAAAAACAAAAGCATTGGATAAATTTAAGATATTTAAGGCAGAAGTTAAAAACCAACACAATTTAAAGATTAAGATAGTCGGTCCAACCATGGGGGAGAGTACTACGGTCGGCATACCCCATATGGCCAAGTTCCTAGACCTTTTGCAAGGTTCTTATAGGAGAATGGTATAGTAGCCCAGTATTCTACACCAGGCGAACCTTAGCAGAATGGAGTAGCTGAAAGATGCAATCATACCATGATGGATATGGTGCGTAGTATGATAAGTTACTCCACCTTACTGTTGAGCCTATGGATGGAGGCATTAAAAACCGCCATTCATATTCTCAATAGAGTACCAAGTAAGTCGGTGCCCAAAACACCATATGCATTGTGGATAGGAAGAGTACCCTCACTAAACCACTTACGTGTGTGGAGGAGTCCTGCTGAGGCTAAAGTATTTAACCCAAATATTGGGAAGCTAGATCCCAAAACACTAAGTTGCCATTTCATTGGCTACCTAGAAAAGTCAAAATGTTTTCATTTCTACTGTCCAGACAGACATATAAAGTTTGTGGAAACGAGACACGTTGTCTTTCTAGAGGATGAAATGATGAGGGGGAGCATGGTAGCTCAAGAATTTGACCTTGAAGAGAAGTGAGTGTATGCGCCCACTCCAATGATTCATGAGCTATTTTTCTCACTACCTGCTGTCGCTGCACCGACAGTGCAAGATACTGTGGTGCCAGCACCTATTGTTATTCCGCCTGTGGCAATAATGAATGACGATGAGGAACCTGTTCTTTAGGATCTTGTAGAACCTATTGCCACACATGAGGGAGAGCAACAACACCCTCAAATAGAAGATGTGCCAAATGTGGAGGCCCCTTGAAGGTCTCAAAGTATTAGAAAATCAGCTATTCCTACTGACTATGAAGTATACAACACTGAGGAATTTCAAATGGAGGATGATCCCACCTTATTTGAAGAAGTCATGAGAAGTGATCATTCATCAAAGTGGCTTGAGGCCATAGAAGATAAAATGAAATCTATGAATGCCAATAAAGTTTGGGACATGGAAATAATTCCTAAAGGAGCCAAAACAGTAGACTGTAAATAGGTCTACAAAACAAAACTTGACTCTCAAGGGAATATAGAGAGATATAAAGCATAACTTGTGGCAAAAGGCTTTACGCAAAGAGAAGGCATTGATTACAATAAGACCTTTTCTCCAATCTCATGTAAGGATTCCTTCAGAATCATAATGGCATTAGTGGCATATTATGATTTAGAATTACATCAGATGGATGTAAAGACGGTATTTCTCAACGGGGACTTGGAGGAAAATGTTTGCATGGCACAACCGAAAGGTTTTGTCAAGGAAAGAAAAGAACGAATGGGATGTCACCTAAAGAAATCCATTTATAGATTAAAACAAGCTTCAAGACAGTGGTACTTGAAGTTTGATCAGACAATAAGGAATTTTGGGTTTAAAGAGAATGTAGAGGACAATTATGTCTATGTAAAGTTTAAGAATGGGAAGTTTATCTTCCTTGTCCTATATGTGAATGATATCTTACTTGCTAGTAGTGATGTCAGTCTACTACTAGAGACAAAGAAGTTTTTGTCCTCAAAATTTGATATGAAAGATCTTGGTGAAGCTTCGTTTGTTCTTGGGATCGAGATTCACCGAGATAGAAGTAAAGGGGGTATTAGGACTGTCACAAAAGGCATATATAAAAAAGATCTTAAAGAAATTCAATATGCACAAATATAGTCCCTCACCTGCTCCTATAGTCAAGAGCAATAGATATGAGGATTTACAATGCCCCAGGAATCAGTATGAGATCGATCAAATGAAAACGGTTCATATGCTTCAGCTATTGGAAGCTTGCAATATGCTCAAGTATGTACACGCCCTGACTTGACATTTGTTACCGGGTTACTTGGTAGATTCCAGAGTAATCTTGGAACAGAACATTGAAAATTAGTAAAGAAAGTCTTGCGTTATTTGCAAGGAACGAAAAGCCTCATGATGACGTATAGAAGATTAGATTCACTCCATATAGTGGGATATTTAGATTCTGATTATGAGGGAGATAATAGAAAATTCACGTCTGGATATGTATTCACTCTCGCAGGGGGAGCTATTTTATAGAAAAGCTCAAAGCAAAGCGTCACTACATCGTCCACAATGTATGCTGAGTTTGTAACGTGTTATGAGGCAATGGGGCAGGTGAACTGGCTAAAGAAGTTCATACCCGGTTTGAAGGTGGTTGACGACATCTATAGACCACTTAAGTTATACTATGATAATAATCCGGCAGTACAGTATGCTCACAACAATAAGTCAAGTGGTGCTGCCAAACACATTGACATAAAGTATTATGTTGTAAAAGATAAAGTCTGTGATCATGTCATAAGTCTTGAGCATATAAGTACCAAAAAGATACTCACGGATCCGCTTATAAAAGACTTACCACCCAACTTGTTTAGAGAACATGTATCCAGCATAGGTTTAAGGGAAAGCCTATAATTTCTAGACAAAAGAATGCCTAAAGTTAAGTATCTATTTCAGAACAGAGTGGTGTGTTGTAGTTGTTAAATCTATCGACAATTGAACGTGACGATGAAATATGCTCTATGCGCTAATCTGTAATGGAATGAACAAAAGTAAATGATATAAAATTGAAAGATGGTAGGAGATCAAGGAGGGATTGTTAGAATGATCTCTAATCTCAAACTGGGCCCAACGGCCTAGTTGAGCCTTTGATCCGTGCACTAATCAGGGGCACCCAGCCCACTATGGCTAGAGGGCCCCTGTCACACTATGCAATATATAGAGGTGGGGGCCAACGGCTCTGAGTACGAGGTTGACTGAGCTATAGTTCCCCACCGAAATCCCTAATCCAATCTAGAGGGTGCGCAGCCAGTGACGGAAAGCTCCACTGCCTCGCCGCCACCGAACTGCGCCCCCAGACTGCGTCACCAGACTCCACTGCCTTCATCGACTCGCCGCCTCCGGACCGTGTCACCTACGACCAGTACATGGCACCACTGCCTTTACCAACTCTATGGCGGACGCGAGTGGATCCTCCTCCAAGGACACAGACGATCAGCCATTTCCTTCCCTTCCTCTCCCTCTAGATCTAGTAGTTCAAAGTTCTAGGGTGTATTCATCATGTTTATAGTAAGATGTACCCGCTAGATCTACGGCTAAGGTCATGTTCTTTCAACACTTTAGTCGCCAGGGCGCACCATATGTAGTAACTTGAAGAATCTTCTTTCTAGTTTGTTTCGACTGTTCCTCTTGCTTTTGTGCAACTAACGCCCACCGCGCCTTGAGAGACCACTGTCATTTCTTTAATTTCTTGACAACACGGCAAAGGTTTTACATGCTAGCTTGCTAGCTAAGTGTAGCTAATAACTTTCACGGTTTCACCAACACTTAGCTAGCATTGCATCAACGTAACACCACGTACGCACCGTTGGTTGGTTGGTCATCATCATATCGGCTGAGAAGTACGTAAAAATTGACTTGCATCGGTTATTAGCTATATGTGTAACTTGGCTCGATAGATCGGGCATCAGAAAGGGCCAGACCCAGCTAGGTCTCCCTTGGTGATTTCATCAGGTAGCAGTCACGTACGGGTTTCCTTGACCGTTGCGCCGTCACGCACGGCACGGCTTCCATTCCAAGCATGATGATGGCGCACCAAACCAAGCCGACACCGTACCTTGCAATGGTCCTTGATTGGGCTTAAGGAAGCAGGAAGCTTCTTTCGATCTGGCCCGCAACTTGCATTGGGACTGACTGACAAAACAAATGGCCATGGCATTGTTGTTAGGTAGTTCATCAGCTCGGTACTACTAACGATGACGACAACACCTCCTATGACTTTTGTGGCTATATGTAAACCAAGTCCATTCTCTCTCTCCTCACTTTGCCATATGCCCATCATGTATAGTATAGTATGTATCTCGTTAGGTAACCGGTACTACATCAGTACATATGACTAGTCATCATGAGTGATGTGTGCTTTTTGTCGTGTGGTCTTAAAGAAGTCTTTGGTGTGATGTGTGCTTTTTGAAGGAAAAAGTGCACTCACTGAGTGTAGCCCCCGAGCCTCTTGCTATTTGGAATAAAAAGTTGAAGGAATCCTAATTCTTCGTCGAAAGGCTCCCGAGCATATACCCGGGTTCTTTGTCGAAAAGAGCTCGGATATAGTTATGTCCGAGTTCTTTTTGTCGTGTGGTCTCGAAGAAGTCTTTGGAGTGATGTGCGTTTTTTGAAGGAAAAAGTGCATTCACTGAGTGTAGCCCCCGAGCCTCTTGCTATTTGGAACAAAAAGTTGGAGGGTCTTGAATCTTTGTGTTATTTGAAAAAACTGTTGTCTTGAAGTAGTTGACTTGGTGATTTGCGCTTTTTGAAGGAAAAAGTGCACTCACTGAGTGTAGCCCCCGAGCCTCTTGCTATTTGGAACAAAAAGTTGGAGAGTCTTGAATCTTTGTTTGAAAAGGACTGAGAACTTCTCCTGTTGCAGTCCCCGAGCATTGATCCGAGTTGTTTTGTTCAGGAAGAACTCGAATGCAGGGTCTCGGCATATTCTCTGGTGGTTTGCTGTTGTTAGATGTAGTCGTATGGTGGTGGTTGAGTGTGAATGCTGTTTGTTCATGAGTTGTACATTGTTGGTATATCCTTTCAAATATGCTTGTCCTTGAGTACTGTTCCTTCACGCCTAAGTCCTTTTTCATTGAATCCTGTCTTTTCACTATGTCCTTTGTTAGGCTTGTTTCATTTGTGCTCCTGGTCCACGTGCACTGCTCCTTCGGTCTATAAATACCCTCCTGGAGTGCTGTTTTGATTCATTGAGCATTTTGTTGCTTGTTCTGAAGTCTCTGTAGTCATGAATATGGTAGTTTGTGAAGTAGAGCAGCCCTCGGGCGTATTTTGCAATTCTTGTATGTCTTGCCATGGCTGGAGGGAGTCTTGTGATAGGGATTAGAGGTAGGCTAATCCCGCAGCAGTAATGTACCAGGATGTACATGGCGGTAGTTGGAGGAAGTCTTGTGATATGGGCTTCGTTCCTTCATCTGGCAGTTCTAGGTTGATCTTCGTCGCCAGTCCTGAGACTATCCGGTGTAGATCAACACCATATCTAGCATCACATCGGTCTTGGGTAGACAGATGCCTATCGGCCTTCTCTGCTCCATGTTGTCCCATCGTGCTGCTAATTTCTGCCTTGGATGCACTGCGTCCGTCCTTTGAAGAAAATAGTGTAGCCGAGGGCGGTTTGTCCTTCTGAGTAGCAATTTGGGACACGTAGTCATTCCAGAGCCTAGCCGTGTCCGGGTTCCTCTTTGCTACTTTGCTTTTTGTGGTACCGAGTTCGTTGGGTCTTGTAAGATGTGTAATCTTCTATTTTTGAAACCAGTTATAAAAGGGAAAGGATCTTGTCTTCTGAGTTATAATTCCTTATTTTCCTGTTGTCCTGGTTGTTGATGAGATTTCTGAGTTCTTTCTGTAAGGATCGGGTTGTTGCGCTCCTTGTGAGATAACCCTTCTTTCCTTCATTGATGATGAGTTCTTCTTGTGGTGATATGATAATTCTGCCGTGGTGTTGGATGGATAAGTCTGAAATCTGCCCGTTGAACTATACCGTTGTGTGGATTTGAGCCGTCCGTTATTTTAGCTATGTCGGTAAATGAACCGTTGCGCCCTCATGCCGTGTTAAAACAGGCCTGGTGGGCCGTGTTTTCACTGGTGTAAAATCTATTTAAAGGCCTTTCTCCTCCTTTGCTTTGGTACCCTATGTTTGCCTTGAAAACCCTAGCCTTTGCACCTCCGCCGTTGCCATTACCGCCGCCATCTTAGCGCCGCTGTCCAAGCCTTTTCTTCCCCTAGTGCCTTTTGCCTCTGTTAGTACATGGGTAAGAAGAAGGCCGCGAGCAAGTCCTAGGCAACCTTCATGGACGAGGAGTCGTCTCTTTCTGTGATCGAGAACCAAGAGTTCGTGGCCATGAGGGCTGCCCAGAAGGCTTGGCCTGCTCCGACAACAACTGAAGACCAGCTTCACGAGCTTGCTGGTGATGGTCTGATCCAGAGCAAGGGCATTGCTAAATGGAGAGTTCCAGGCGAGCATCGGGTCCCTACTCTAGGTCCTGGTGAGATTATTCTTTTTGTCTCTTTTATCCGTGCTAGACTTTGCCTTTCTGCTTCCGTCTTCCTTCATCAATTTCTTGGTTATTTTGGGGTTAGTCTAAACCATCTAACTCCCAATGTCGTCCTCCATCTTTCTATTTTTGTACATCTCTGTGAAACTTTCCTTGGAATTCCTCCTTCTCTTTTCCTCTTCCATCACTTCTTTTGTCTAAAGCCTCAACCCCGTCGTGAAGACACCAATGTTCTTGGCGGCTGCGGGATTCAGTTTCACCAGGGTCTTAAAAGCAAGTTCTTTGACTATGACCTGGTTGATTCTGTGAGAGATTGGCGTGCTGACTGGTTCTATGCCGTCAATTTGATTTGTTCTCTCACTGTATATTCCGGATCTGGTCCCTCGGTTAACGACCGGTGGGAAAAGAACTCTCTGACGTCGGACGAGCTCTAGGCTATCCAGCCATTCCTTGAGCAGATAAGCACTCTGAAGTAGTAGGGCTTGACCGGTTTTGGAATCATCTCGAGTTTTCTTCGCCGTTGTGTTCAGCCTCTGAAGGAGCAAGAGAACTTTGGCTTCGAGTACTCTGGGGCTGAGGATCCTTCATGCATGGTCCCTGCCCTTGAGTTGTCCAATGAGGAAGTACTCGAGCGTCTTTAGAAGATGCTGAAAGGAGCAAGCGTTGTCCCGCTTACTGTCTCCGAGTTCTGTGCAAAGAACCCCCCCTCCAGCTGTAAGTTGTTTTCTCTTTGTGCGGGTACTTTTGTATTTCTTTTTGCTATATCTATTTTCGCTTAATCTTCCTTGTCTTGTTGTCTTATTCTTTTTGTAGGAATTGGGGCGTAACTTCGTTGACCCGATTCCCCTTCATGACCTCCCTGCCATTGTGGGGTCTAGGAGTAGTCTTGCTGGTGCTTCTTTAACCAGTAAGTCACAAATCGCCGTATGGCTTCCTGGTGTTTCTTCCACAAACCTTGATGTATATGTAGAGTACGTTCCTCGTTTAGTTCCTCGAGCTGCTCGTAGCGTCATCAAGAGGGGGCAAGGGGCTAGTTCTTCTTCTAGTGTGCCCGCTGCCAAGAAAGCTCGCTAGTCGAGTGCTTGTCCAAGTACTCAAGTTATAGCTAGCATGCTCTTAGGTGAGCACATTAATACACCCTATCCTTCTGTTGCTTGTTTTCATCTTTAACCAAGTACTTTTGTCCCTTTTTCAGCTGGTGCTATGGTGGCCTTGGTTGAGACCGAGGAAGAAGAAGATGATGATGTACCCCTTATCATGCGGCAGTGAGTTGTTTTCTTATTTTCCTGCTGTTGAGTCCTTCCTTTTTGTTTTGACTTTGGTCTTGATCTTTTTGTAGTAAGCAATTATTGGGTATGAGTTCTTCTAAGGTTCCTACACCGGTTCTTCTGTAGCTCCGGCACTGAGTTCTTCCGGGGCTCCGGTACCGGCTACGCCGCTCCTGCCACCGAGTGGCGGGGACGTCTTTGCTGCCATGGTTCCCCCTACGAGGTCTTCTTTTGGTCTTATGAGGAGGAAGATAGCTGAGTAAGTGATTCCTTGTTATGATTTTTTGCTTCTCTCTCTGTTCTTCCTTCGCTCATACTCTTTATCATCGACTTTTCTTATGATTTTGTAGACCCTCGCCTTCCCTTAACCCTTCGCCTACTTCTTCTCAGTCCTCTGACCCACCTCTATGCGCTGAGTCTCTAGACTTGGGATGTTTGGTTGGCGAGGTAGCTATGAGGGAAGCCGAGTCCCTTGCCGCTGCTGATCCTGTTGCTCCAGAGGTGACCGTGGACATGGTGGTGGGGACTTCTAGAGAGGTAGCCAGGGCTTCCCAGGATACAGCCCTAGTTCTGCCTTCTTTGCCTGCACCAGCTTCTCCCTCTGCTCTGCTTGGAACTAGTAGTTAGCGCTTGGATGACGAAGTGTTGCTACAGTTCGACGCCACCCATCGTCTGTCAGAATTGACTACTGCCTAGGGGGCCCTTTCAACTTCCTTTGGTGAAAAGCTTCAGGTGAGTTTTGCTGGAGTTCTTTCTTTGGATGTTCAATCTTCGTATTCTTCTTACACCTTCTCTCTCTCTCTCTCTTTTTGTTCAGTCTTTCTTTCGAGATCATACTAGCTTCTTTTTCTCGTCTGAAAATGAGAAGAAGTTGTCTTCTGAGGTAAGCGCCCTGAAGGCTGAGCTTGACCTCCTCTGGGCCGAGTTGGAGATCGAGCGTTAGACGCATCAAAAGGAGGAGAAAACTCTTCGTGCCCGGGTGGTAGAGGTAGAGGAGCAGAAAGATGTTGCGAAGAACGAGTGCAAAGGTATTGCGGGTTCTTTTTGTTTCTTTTTGTATTCTGGCTTCCCTTTCCGCTGACTCTTCGTTTTTTCTTTTGTACTCTGATTTTCTTTTCCGCTAACTTGTTTTTGTTGCCTGGTCTAGCTCTCTGAGTTGAAAAGCAGAAGCTCTCAGAGGGTTTTGAGGAGATGAAGATGCTCGCTCGAACTAGCCACAACAAGGCTGAGGAGGTAATTGCTCAAGCTGAAGAAGAACTCGCGCTTGCTAGATTGATTAGGCGCGGAGCTAACAAAGATCTTGTGCAGGCCCAAAAGATCGTCGAGGACTTGACTGGCAAGTTGGCAACAGCTACTGAAAACTGGAAAGCTTTGTGGAAGTCTTTTCGGTCAGTAGCCGACCTTCTTTGGACTTTAGCAGACAATGGTCATTCTTGGGCTCAATTCATTCCCCAAGTGCCAACCCGTTTCCAGGAGTTCATGAAGCATTGTGCCCATCTTTCACCAGGAACGTCCTTGCCTAGGTCTGGGTTCTTTCTCCAGACTTTCCTTTGTCCAAGGTTGCTGACGAAGCCGGGAGCCAAGAGTACCTCTATGCTATCGAGAGGTTTGAGCCCGAGGTCGATAACTTAGCCAGGAAGATTGTAGATAATCTCAATATTGATGTTTCTACTCCTGATGACAATGCTTGAATGTAATCGATCCCTGCACTCCGGCTTTTGTAACAGAATACTTATACTCTTTCTTGAATGAAGATCCTCTATCTTTGTTGATGTCTTCTTTGTCTGGATGTCTAATTCTTGCTTACTCTTTAAATGTGTTGTCCAATTGATCAGAATTTTCTCTAGGTAGCTATCTGTTCCGATTCTCATCCACGTTGTATAGACCACTCATTGAGTGTAGATCGTTGTATTTGACAAATTTTCTTGATTTGCCGAGTACTCATCTGGCTTTCATCTGTGTCGTGTGAAACAACTCGGTGTATGTAGATTGATGTCTTGACAGACTTCCTTGACTTGTTGAGTGCTTGTCTAGCTTTCGTCTGTGACTTGTAAACAACTCGGTATAGCCCGTTGTGTCGACAAACTTAACGTTCTTGTTAGTATTAAAAAAGACTTAGGATATCTCCAGCTTCTTCTTCTTGGCTTAGCTCATAGTGTGGTCAGCATCTGGTCCTATTTCTGGTTGCCAAAGTATCCTAGGACCGATAAGCCCCCGCGCGCTTCATGGTAGAGTTCTGGAAGCCTTGTCTTATTTTCTTCGAGTCTTGTTGAGCAGGAACAAGCATTGTTCAAGTGCTTTCTTGAGCAAAACCATGAAGCGCTTCTTGGGATCTTCTGAGCTAGAGGGTCTTGTCTTGAAATTGCTCTGATTTATGTTCAGGCTTATTCTTAGTCATTTTTTTGGTTCGGGTGTTAGCTTATTAGCTACCCTTATCGGCGGGCTCAAGCATGTTTTCAGCTATTTTGCTCTCGGCCAGTATGCTCAGGCGTCTTTTCAGCTATTTTGCTTTTTGTTCAGGTGTTAGCTTATTAGCTACCCTCATCGGCGGGCTCAAGCATGTTTTTAGCTATTTTGCTCTCGGCTGGTATGCTCAGGCGTCTTTTTAGCCATTTTGCTTTTTGTTCGGGTGTTAGCTTATTAGCTATCCTCATCGGTAGGCTCAAGCATGTTTTCAGCTATTTTGCTCTCGGCCGGTATGCTCAGGCGTCTTTTCAGCCATTTTGCTTTTTGTTCGGGTGTTAGCTTATTAGCTACCCTCATCGGTGGGCTCAAGCATGTTTTCAACTATTTTGCTCTCGGCCGGTATGCTCAGGCGTCTTTCAGCCATTTTGCTTTTTGTTCAGGTGTTAGCTTATTAGCTACCCTCATCGGCGGGCTCAAACATGTTTTCAGCTATTTTGCTCTCGGCCGGTATGCTCAGGCGTCTTTTTAGCCATTTTGCTTTTTGTTTTGTTCTTTTTGGAAACAACTCGGGGAGAACCATAATGAGACATATGTTTGTCGAGAAAGAACCATCTTTATTGATCATGAATATTGATAGGTCACAATGGTACATATGTTGTTGGTGAGCGCTATCTTTGTTTGATCATGAACGTTGATCTCTTTTGTCTTGTACACATATTTTCCCTTAAGTTGTTTTCATGCGTAGAATCTTCATAGCTGACTGATGTGCCATGTATTGTTGACTTCTTTTCCATCTTCAGTTATCAGCTTGTATGTACCTGGTCCAATGACTTTTGTGACGATAAAAGGACCTTCCCATGGACTAAGTAGTTTATGGCGTCCATCGGTTTTTTGTATTCTTCTTAGTACTAGGTCTCTAACTTGTAATGATCGAGATTGGGTATTCTTGTTGTAGTAGCGTCTTAGTCCTTAGAGGTATCTTGCTGATTGAAGGGTAGCGTTTACTCTGACTTCTTCTGTACTATCGAGTTCTAATCTTCGGGTGTGTTCTGCTTCTCCTTCGTCATATTGTTCTATTCTTGGTGATGTCTAGATCAAGTCTGCGGGTAGTACTGCTTCTGATCCATACATCAGGAAGAAAGGTGAGTATCCGGTGACTCTGCTTATTTGAGTCCATAACCCCTATACAACCTTGGGTAATTCTTCAATCCATTTTGATCCATAGTCTATTAGTTCTTCATACAATCTTGGTTTTAATCTAGCTAGTATGAGTCCATTTGCCCTTTTGACCTGTCCGTTGGCCTCTGGATGTGCTACTGATGCGTAATCTATTCTAAAACTACAGTCTTGTGCCCAACTTTGGAATTCTGTGGCTGTGAAGGGAGAACCTAAATCCGTGATGATTCGATTGGGCATGCCGAAGCGGTGCATAATGTCTTGGATGAACTCGACTGCTTTGGCTATGCTGTATTTTACGAGTGGTTTGAATTCGATCCACTTGGTGAACTTGTTGATTGCTACGAAGATATACTCGAAGCCGCCTTTTGCTGTCTTGAGGGGTCCTACTTGATCCAGCCCCCAGTAGGAGAAAGGCCAAGCAGGTGGGATGCAGATGAGATGGTGAGCTAGCACATGAGCCTATCTTGCGAACATTTGATAACCTTTGCATCTTCTAATGAGTTCTTCTACGTCTTTCAAAGCGGTTGGCCAGTAGTAACCGGTGCGGAATGCTTTTCTGACTAGTGTTCTTGAAGCGGCATGATTTCCACAGCAACCTGAGTGTATTTTGTCTAGGATCTCTTTGCCCTCTTCAAATGAGACGCATTTTAGGAGTACTCCTGATGATGCGGCTCTTTTGTAGAGCTTGTCTCCTACTAGGACGTAGTTCTTGCTTCTGTGAACAACTCGGGTAGCTTCTTCTTTTTCCACTGGCAACTTATTTTCTTTGATGTAATCAATAAAAACCTGGGTCCTTGAAGTGGTGATTACCAAGATCTGGTTGTCTTTGGCTGAGATTTTAGGGGTTATCTCACCGGGTTATTTGATAGAGGGAGCTGATAGCTCCTCTATGAATACACCGGGTGGGACCTTCGCCCTGTCTGATCTAAGCTTGGCGAGGATGTCTGCCGCAATATTAGAATCGCACAGGACGTGTACAATTTCTAATCCTTGAAAATGTTTTTCTAGCTTTCGTATTTCAGCACAGTAAGCGCCCATGTTTTCTTTGGTGTAGTCCCAATCTTTGTTGACTTGATTGATTACTACTGCTGAATCTCCATAAACGAGTAAACGTTTGATTCCGAGGGTAATTGCCACTCGTAGCCCGTGGATGAGGGCTTCGTATTCTGCCTCATTGTTTGTAGCCTGCCATAATATCTGAAGGACGTACTTGAGTTGCTTTCTGTCTAGAGAAATTAGGAGGATGCCTGCATCGGCTCCACCTAGCTTGAGTGATCCATCAAAGTACATCTTCCAATGATCAAGGATGGTACTTGACACAGGTTGTTGAATTTCTGTCCATTCGGCAACAAAATCAGCCAAGACTTGAGATTTAATTGCCTTCCGTGGGGTGAAATCGATATTGAGAGCACCAAGTTCAACTGCCCACTTAGATATGCGCCCCGTTGCATCTCTGTTGTGTAGGATGTCTCCAAGTGGGAAATCTATCACCATGGTAATCCTGTGGCTTTCAAAATAGTGGCGAAGTTTGCGTGAAGTAATCAGGAGGGCGTAGAGTAGTTTTTGCACATGCGGGTACCAGATTTTTAATTCTGATAGTACTTCGCTGATGTAGTATACAGGGCGTTGTACTCTATATATACGCCCTTCTTCTTCTCTTTCCATGACGATCGCTGTGCTGATCACAGTAGAAGTTGCCACAATGTACATCATGTCTTTGTATTTCTTTGGAGGTGTGAGAATGGGTGAGGATGTGAGATATGCCTTGAGTTTCTTGAAAGCTTCGTTGGCTTCTTCTGTCCACTCGAACTTGTCTGTCTTCTTTAGCAATTTAAAGAAAGGTAACCCTTTTTCGCCTAGTCTTGATATGAAATGATTTAGTGCCACCATGCAGCCTGTTAGCTTCTACACATTTTTGACACTTCGAGGAGGGCCCATCTCTGTTATGGCTTGAATTTGCTTAGCGCTTGCTTTGATTCCACGATGACTGACCAGGAATCCGAGTAGTTGTCCCGAAGGAACTCTGAATACACATTTGTTTGGATTCAATTTCCACCTCCATCTTTTTAGGTTTTCGAAGGTTTGCTTTAGGTCTTCAATTAGAGCATCCGGGTTCTTTGTCTTTACCACTACGTCATCCACGTATGCTTCTATATTTTCACCAATCTGATCACCAAGGCATGTTTGAATAGCTCTTTGATAGGTGGCTCCAGCATTCTTAAGTCCAAACGACATGGTTTTGTAGCAGTAGGCACCGAACGGAGTGATGAAAGATGTCTTATTCTGGTCTTGTTCTTTTAATGCAATATGGTGATATTCTGAATAGCAATCAAGAAAGGATAATAGGGCAGATCCTGTCGTTGAGTCAACTATCTGATCAATGCGCGGTAGGCCAAATGGATTTTTCGGGCAGTGTTTGTTGAGATTTATGTAGTCGATGCACATGCGCCACTCGTCTGTATTCTTTTTCTATACTAGAACTGGGTTTGCTAGCCAATCTGGATGAAGGATTTCTCTGATGAACCCGGCTGCTAATAGCTTTGTGATTTCTTTTTTAATTGCTGCCTTCTTGTCGGGTGAGAATCATCGTAGCCATTGCTTCACAGGCTTGGAGCCTTCATTGATATCAATTCTGTGCTCAGCCAACTCTCTTGGGACCCCTGGCATGTCGGCCGGCTTCCAAGCAAAGATATCTTTGTTGTCCCGAAGAAAGTTGGTGAGCGCAAGTTCCAATTTTGCCGACAGGTGG
Source organism: Miscanthus floridulus (assembly GCF_019320115.1). NCBI lineage: Eukaryota > Viridiplantae > Streptophyta > Magnoliopsida > Poales > Poaceae > Miscanthus > Miscanthus floridulus. Next base: position 116,277,390 of record NC_089595.1, on the reverse strand, counting down.
GCGCTGATGGTTGCCATTTTTGAGGGATCACCGGTGCCCAGATCGATTTGCTTGACGTTAGCTTCTTTTGGTGGTGCTAGGATGCTAGGTTTTTTAGCCAGTATCTCTAGCTCTTCTGGGCTCATTTCTGCTGCAACAGTAGTTATTTCTTTTCTTCCATCGTTTGCCTGTGCTTTTGCTGCAATTTGGATTGCTTAAACATCACAGTCAAATGCGCGCTTCAAATCACTTTGAAGAGAGAGAACTCCATTAGGCCCTGGCATCTTAAGCAACAGGTACGGATAATGCGGTATTGCCATGAATTTTGCTAGTGCTGGGCGCCCAAGGATTGCGTGATATGATGAATCGAAGTCCGCGACTTCAAACTTGATGAACTCTATGCGGTAGTTCAAGGGAGTCCCAAAAGTAACCGGTAGAGTGATTTGTCCAAGTGGCATGCTGTCTTGCCGGGTACTATGCCATAAAAAGGTGTGCTTGTTGGTGTGATCATCCCAGCGAGTTGTAGTCTCATCTTTCTTAGAGTTTCTGAAAAAATGATGTTGAGTCTGGCTCCTCCATCGATTAGTACTTTTGTAACAGTCATACCAGCAATGGTTAGATCTAGAACTAGTGGGTAATGGCCTGCGTTTCCTACGCTGGTCTATTGGTCTTCTCTTGAGAATTGGATTGGATACTCTGACCAATTGAGATATCTTGGTGTAGCGGGTTCTGCTGCCATGATGGTTCGTAACGCTAGTTTTTCTTGATGTTTGCTTCTGGAATCTGGAACCCCAACAAAAATTACTGCCACTGTCCCTCTAGATTTTTGGAATCCCTTGTCTTCATGGTCGTCTCCTTCTTTTTTCTGATTATCTTCTTTATTGTTTCCCTTACTATCTTTTCTAGTGTATCTTTCATTGAAGGTGTAGCAGTTTCCAATGGTGTGCTTTCCATTGGGGTGCAAGGGGCAACGTATATTCTCAATGTCATCATATCTTCTGAGTTTTGAAAACTTCTTTGATTTGTTAGCCATTGCTACTATGTTGTCTGGACCACGCTTTTTTTTTCTGATGTCTGTTGTTTCGAGGATTTTGCCTGTCCAGGTTATCTCTGTTGTTTCTATCTGGGAATCTTTCTCGTGTCTTCTCCTCTGCAGTAATCATCTTTTCCACTATTCGTCTGAATTCTTTGTTGTTTCTTGGATTTTCTTTGTAGAAGTCTTGAAATTGCCACCTAGCCATGATTCCGTGAGAGAAAGCTTCGATTACTTCTCGTTGTGTGATGTCATGTACTTGAGCTCATAGTTCGCCAAATCGTCGATAGTAATTTCTGAGACTTTCACCTCCTTTCTGCTTGAGTCCTTTTAACTCTGCGTGGGTGATTAGGTGTGTAATAATACCCGCAAAATTTTCACAGAAAGCTCTTTGCAAGTCCTCCCAATTTCTAATTGATCCAGGATTCAATTTGTCAAACCATTGAAGTGACATGGTTTCTAGGGCCATGGGAAAGAACAAGGTTTTGATGTCATCGTCTCCTCCGGCCAATTCAATCGATTGCGAGTAAATCCTGAGCCATTGCTTTGGTTCGATCTTGCCATCATATTTGGAGTGGTTGGACGGCTTAAACTTGTGAGGTAGTCGTATTGAAGCAAGTCTGTTCGCAAAACAGGGGAATCTATCATGCGTTCTGGCTTCTGTGTATTCTAATTCAGTGCCCCCTTCTTGCCAACTGTTGTCTTGGTGAGAGTAGTTTTGCATGGCAGTCCGAGTAGGTGCTTTGTTTCTGGCCTTTCTTGGTTGTTCGACTCGATCGTTTTGACTATGATTTCTTCTACTTTCTCTGTTGTGACTTCCACTTGGTCCAAGTCTCTCGAAGGCGGACTTCCTTTGATTTTGATCTTCCTGTTCATGAGATATTGCCCTTTCGTCGTGCGTCATAAGGACTGTTGATCGGAGGAAGTCCTAGAGCTGTTCTTATTTTTCATTGGGATATGAAGTCGCCCTGAGTTCTTCTAGTGCTTCCCGAATCTTATCGTAAGGTGTATTCGCTGCTCATCCTTCTTCGACCTCTCGCTCTGATCTTCTTCTATTGTACTCGGCTAGGCCTGACTCATATTTGATCCAAGTGTCCTTTCGCTGTTTAGCACGACATTGACGTCCTTGTTTCAATTTGTTCTTTCTCTCTCTGGCTTGCCTCTGACTCTCAGTCTCACCATCGTGCCCCTGGATAAATGGTGATATGTTGGATTTAGATTCATCTAAAGACCTGACGTCGGGTGCCTCTAGGGGGACTAATGGTGATCGAGGACGGCGAATCATGAATACTTCTCTAGCGTGAGTTGTTTCGTCATCGTCTTTGGTTTTCGTACTGTCAGAGTTGTTGATAACTTCAGTAGGAGCTTCAAGGTCACAGATCGAGTCTCCTTCTTGGTAGGGTAGAGCTGTTGTTGTCGCGTTGTCGACTAGTTGAGTGCCACTATCCTCAGGAATGGAACCTGACCAGTGGACGATGCAGTCTTGGGAGGTTACAGTTAAGACGAGACCTTCCTAGGCTCCTTTTAGTGGCATTCTAAGCACGGGATAGGTGGATCCTTTGGGCCATGTCTAATAAGATGTTGTCATGTTGTGGAGTCCGAACGAAAGAGGACCCGACTTCTTTGAAGTACTCCGAGTGCACTCCGAGTAGTATTCTTGATAGGTTGACGTTGTGTTCTAGAGCTTTGTCAGAAAAGAACTCGGTTTTCCGAAAAAAACTCGGACAAGACTCCGTCTCGGAAGCGGAACTTGAGTTTGAATCGAATGCGTGAAGTCGCGAGATCCGAGTTGGATTGGACATCACGAGCTACGCGAATCTTCTAGCAAGTTGATCTGTCGTTGTCGCCGAAATGAGAAAGTCCTGATAATGATCTGAATCTTCGAGGAAACGGCTTTGGAGCTTGCCATCATCGCCTGTCTTGCAGATCCATGAACCAAAGATGAAGATTGATCCCTTTGAGAAGATCATGTTGTCGAGGTCCATCGAGCTCTCGGGAGCAAAGTCGCCGAAAACCCCTACCTGGCGCGCCAGCTGTCGATGTTTGACCATCGATAGCCTGCCACGAGGGTCCCCGGGGTAGTATGTTCGGGCTTCAGCGTATGCAGAACTCGACGGTTAACGCAAGAGACAGTCGATTTATCTTGGTTCGGACCCTCGATCTTTGATCGAGTAATAGCCCTACGTCCAGTCGGCGTTAGCCTTTGCGTTGGATTGATTATCAAGTGTTGTGTTGTGTACAATTATTCTCTTCAACTCTCGATCCAAGGAGCCCTGCCCTCCTTTATATAGTCAGGAGACCAGAGTCTTAGTCGGTTTACAATGAGAGTTCCTAGTAGGATTACAGAGTAATACTGCTACTAAGATTACATGGGAAGAATTCTAATTAGACTATGTCTTCTCCCTTCCTTGCGGGGTATCCCGTGGGTCCTGCACCGACACCTACAAATCAAGCCATTTGTAGAGATAGCTGATAACACCAGCCTCCCCTATAAATGGTGCCCAAACGAGCCGCCCCTATAAATCATAATTGCATTTTTTTGACAAAGGGAGTAATAATTAGATGGGTTAGTTTTGCAGCAAGGATTTACTGTTTGACTACCTGCCATGTCAACTAGACATCATATCTATGAAAAACAACTCCTATCCCAAAATAGATGACCTTATAGCATGCAAATTTTGTCCTAAATACTTAATCTTCTCACTTTCCAATACACATTTCTCTTTTCTCTACTTCTTGAGGATATGTTGGTCTTTTGGCTTCAATGTTGGTTTCCGCTAGAGATTCGAAAACATCATCTAAAAGCAAGCCCGATGAGAGAGCAAGGCCAATAAAAAAGCCAAGTATTTGACTATAACTAAGTAGTACTTATTTGTCTGTAAAAGACTTTTTTATTATTACTTTTACACATGTCTCACCTTCTTTTTTCTAACCCTCCTCATATTTAGGGGGTATATGAATTGCTTCACTCCACGTCTGTGCTCCACATCTTTTAGCCAAACAGGTTCAGCTTCACGCACTCTGCTCGAGGAAAAAATATGAAGTTGTGAGAGCACCTAAATGTGTATTCCACAAATTCTAGGCTTTTTGTAGAGCTGCTTCGCGGTTGTGAGCCCTATACTTATATCTAGGCCCACCACTGCATAAGGTCATGTGCCTAGCTTATTGTTTGCATAAAGTGTCAAAACAGAGGAAGTACACGTTGTGAGCCCTATAATAAATTCTTTTTCCATCTACACCCTTCACATCTCCCTCTCTCGTTCTTATGTTTCCTTGCCACGGCGGCAGGCAGCGCTGGCGGTGCGAGCCTGCGAGTTAGGCGACTGCACAGGCCCTGCGAGCCTGATTAATGGCCGTCTAATTAAGTTTATTAACAAACTTCAGCGCAAAATCCACGACAAATGGCGAGCAAAGGAAATTAAACCATGAAATGTAGAGGGAGAAACAAAATCATTAAGGAAAAATGGAAGTAACACGTATAACACATCAAGAACACACACACACACACACACACACACACACACACACACACACACACACACACACACACACACATATATATATATATATATATATATATATATATATATATATATATATATATGGTAAATATCTCCATGTGTTATAGTAACCCAACTATCGTAAAGGTAGAATAACCATTTTGGTCCCTCAACTATTTCTCGAGGCTCAGTTTTGTCCTTGAACTTTCAAAACGGCCGTTTTAGTCCTCAAACTCTACTTTTAGGCTCAATTTCATCCTAAAACTATAAAGATGATCGTTTTAGTCCTCGAACTTTACATTTTGGGCTCAATTTCATTTATAAACTATCAAAATGTATTTTGTTCTTTAAACTTTTATTTTCAACACAACGTTGTCTACGTTCTACGTGAAACGCTGTACTGTTGCACCTGGTTAGCTCCAACACCACCATCAATTGGAGATAGAAAAATAATATTTATCCAAAAACTCTTTTGTGGCCATTAATAATTCTAAGCTGTTTTTTTAGTGTTACCTTATAATGGTACCATTTATATATATCCGACTAAATGATATTACGAGAATACTATTTATTCATTAAGAATACATGGATATATTGAAACAATGGCAGATCTATAATTTTAATAATTTAGGGATGAAATTGTGCCTAAAATATAAGGTTCTCTTTTTAAATAGACAAAATTGAGTTGAAAATGAAAGTTAAATACACTTTGATAGTTTATGGATGAAATTGATCCCAAAATACAAAGTTTGAGGACTAAAACGATCATCTTCATAATTATAGGATGAAATTGATCCTAAAACTAAAGTTTGAGAACCTAAACGGCCGTTTTAAAAGTTTAGGGATGAAATTGAGCCTCGAGTAATAGTTGAAGGACCAAAATAGCTATTGTAACTATTGTAAATATGTATTGATATTATCGTAAATTAGTATATAAAATTATCGTAAAGAGCACGACGACGAACATCAATATCGCCACCGCGTATCGCCGCACTCCTCTGTTCGCCATAATGGATCTTGACTGACTGCTATAGTGCTATCAGAAAGAATCTGCTCCTGTAGATATGGAAGAAGGAACTAAGAGCAAGTATACTGATCGACTGGAAGCCGGCGGCGAGGGAGTCCACGTCAACAAAATCTGAGCTGGAGGAGGGAGAACAGATGAGAGAGAAGGAAGCGGGCGGTAGCCTTGCCGCCCGGCTGAAGGGCACTTCCCAAGACACAATCGCCTGCTCCCATCCTGTACGAGTGACAGAGCTGCTATTTTGGTGGCCCCCCGTCCCCTCCTCTGGATCCTATGCTCCCACCAGGTATGTTTTCTTGCCTGGCATTGCAAGGGGCAACAAAGATGTAGCCACAAGAGATGAGATGCACATGCAAATAAAGTATTCAATAAAGGAAAACTAACAGCCAACCTAAACGCCAGCTTATTATTCACATATTTGCATACGCTGCCTTGAGATGACATGGCTCAGCGAACCATGCTCTAATGACCGAGTAACCTCGATATATAGGGGGTCGCTAGCTACCATGCACGCGTTGGCGATTTTTTTAAAGGCTATGAGCTAAAGTATATGGAACTATATATGGATATAGAGGTGAACGAATCGTTAGCATGGTTATTGATTTTTTTTACCATGTGTGTAAAGGCTTAAGGTAAATATCGATATACAAGGAATGGTTATCTCTTCCCTTTTCTACTCCCTCTATTCCATTATAGGATGTTTTTGCTTTTTTAAATACGATGTTTTTGCTATGTATCTAGCCATAATATATATCTAAGTGCATAAAAAAAACTATGTATCAAAATGTCTTGTAATTTTGAATGGAGAAAGTACATCTCTATCTCTTCTCTATATCTATATTTGTATATATATATCTATCTATTATATAGAACTAAAAAACAGCACATTATTCCATCCACCTGGAGCCTCTGTGAGTGTGCCCTTGCAATTGCCCACCTGGCATCGTGCGCGTCCCTCACCCCAACCCCGGCATCAGTTAGGGAACAAAACCGAAAAAACTAGCAACTTTAGATGCAACCCAACAAAAAATGGCCAAATCACCCGCCCACTCTAATCATGGTAATCACTGTGATTCCACACTCCTTACTGGTTATAGGAAAAGAGTTGGGATCACTTATTCTCAATCTAGTGGAGATGCTCTAATATGTTCTGATATGCTAAGAAACAAGGAGCGGTGTTTTTTGTTGGTAGAGAGAAACAAGATGTTTCAATGCCGCAACAAAAAAATCTAGAGAATATTAGAACATGTGTGGTTGTGTAGAAATTTACAAATAAAGGTGTGATCATAAAGAGAATGAGTACAACAGAAGACAAAAGGTACTCTCTAACATCTTTTATTTTGCACAAATGATCTACCGCCGTGTTTGGAAGATGACCCCAAATCCAACGGATAACAATGCTCAAGAAGACAACTGCTTCCGTCATCGATCTCCATGCTTGCGCGGGCTGCGGCTCGCCCAAAGAAAAAAGAAAAAGTCGAACAACATATTTAGCATCGCCGAACAAAATAAGAACATTTTGTCCAAAAAATTATCCCCACACAAAATATAGACCTCCAATGGATGAAGATCGCAACACTAGCAAAGGATAATTGGATAGGCACTACATGTATGTCGGATCATACAATTGATTTTCAAGCAACCTAGCTAGCAAAGGGTTAGGCCGATAAACATTTTTGTTTATGTTAGGTTTAGGGGTATAGTTGCACAGGCTTTGTACGTGTTACGTGGACACACCTATGTAGGTCATCACTTCACCTTCGGATGGTAACATTTCATTTATGTGGAAGCACATAATTTATCACACATGAGCAAACCAATAAAGATAAAGAATAACTATCACATTACTCAGCAACAAAACTGGTTTCTGATGATCTAACTATCAAAGACTGCAAACTAGAATAAATATCTAAACTCACTAGCAAGTTTACAATCTAATACTAGCAAAATAACAAGCCACAATGAAGTAGCACGGCTAATCCCACATGCTACTTCTAAATCTATCTTAATGTAAAAAGAATACAAGATAAAAATAATTGTGGTTATTAGGTGGACTGACTATCTCACTTGTCCGTATATATTGATTGAGAAAAGGTACATATAAAACATGGCAACAAACAAAAGAAAACAAAAAAAGAAACAAAATTGTCCTTGCAATAGCAACAAGACATCCACCATAACAACGAAGAATGCATTATTGAAACCATCAATACAGTAGTGCTAGGGATGAAAATGGTACGGATATATTCCGACCGTATTCGAGACCGAATCCATTTAGAGGGTTCAGGTCTGTCAGTATCTGACTTCGAAATTCAACATCCGATACCATATATGTATCCGAATACTCAAATCACATATTTATAATGTCGATATCCAAGCGTATCCTATCCAGCATGATTGACATTATCCGTATTCGAATCCGAATCCGGACAGAAATATGAAAACAAATGTAATATCAGTGATATCCGTCCGTATCCGATCCGTTTTCATCCCTAATACCAACACACTGCAGCAACAAGCACACTTTTTATATTTAAAGGATTACATGGACTTTTGCTTGCGCCTGCGGGGTAGGGACGTGTAGAAGTTCATCTCTAGTAAACCCTTTCTTATTTATAGAGCGCCTCCTGGATTTTTTCTTATCTATATGGGTGTCCATATATATGTAAACCAAATCAAATATTTAAATCCGTTATATCACATGCAAAGCTATACCTAGCCACATATATAAGGCCTTGTAATGTTAATTTGCCTGTAAATAGGGATGGATCTAGCGGTGGGGTGGGGGGCTCAAGCCCCCCTACCGCCGCCGCCGCTTATCCCATGGAGTCCTAGAGCCCAAATATAAGGAATTCTAGGTTTGGTAATTAGAGTTTGTCTTAGGAAAACATTCATCTTTTTGTATCTCGTTCATAAATATATAAGGAATTCTAGGTATCTCGTGTAATCTGTCCTTGGAATCCTTACATTTATGGAATCGACATTCCATTCATATGCTTTTATCACGCAAGATTCTTCCTAAAACACGCAAGATTCTATTTCTATTCTTATTTGGGTGATCACGCACACTCCCAAGTTCCAAACTTCCTAAAATGAAGGCAATCCACTGCTATGGAAAGGAAGTAAAAATATACACTACTACAGGAAATTTAACTGAGGCAGGCAAAATGGCTTAACCGAGGCGGTTTTCACAACCTCCTCGGATAAAAGGTCACGGTTAATCGTGCCTTAACCGAGGCAGTTGCCCTGCCCATCTCGGTTAATAAAATAAAAAAACAAAAAAAGGAAAATCCATGGATAGGCCTACCTGAAAGCTCTAGTTTGGTTTTGGTGAATTGATGAACCCCTTAGTGCTAACCTAGTTTATCAAAGTAATTATGAGATAGGTAGCACTACTCCAAGTGATGAAACAAATGAAGATCATGACATGATGATGATGATGGCATGGTGATGATCAAATGCTTGGACTTGAAAAGAAGTAAGAGAGAAACAAAAGCTCAAGGCAAAGATGAAATTGATAGGAGCTTTTCGATTTAGTTATCGAGACACTTAGAGAGTGTGATCATATTTAGAATTGATAGCCGCACTATTAAGAGGGGTGAAATTCATATCGAAATGCGGTTATCAAAGTGCCACTAGATGCTCTAACTCATTGCATATGCATTTAGGATCTAGTGAAGTGCTAACACCCTTGAAAACATTTGTGAAAATATGCTAACACATGTGCACAAGGTGATACACTTGGTGGTTGGCACATTTGAGCAAGGGTTTAAAACTTCACCGGTGGACAGTCCGCCGGTGCCACCGGCAACCTGTACAGAAAAGATAGGGTTTCATATAGTGCACCGAACTCTGGTCTCAACTGGATCGGAGCGTCCGGTCAGTGGAAGCAGTGAAGATACTGGCGTCGGTCTTCGATCGGACGCTGGGTCACTTCATGATCGGACGCTGGTTGGGTGCGTCCGGTCCCGCTAACGTGGCAGCACACAGTGGAGACGATGTGTGACTGGACGCTGGGCGAGTCCGGTCGGACATGACCGGACGCGTCACGAATTTCCACCTCTAGAAGCTTACTGGAAGTGACCGGACGCTGGAGTCCTGTGTCTGATCGGTCGTGATCGGACACGTCTGGTCACGACTGGAACCTTACTGGAAATGATCGAACGCTGAGGTCCTGCGTTCGGCCACTTTGAGCAGCGCATCCGGTCACAACTTAAATGTACTGATGACCGTTGAGATCGGGCGATCAGCGTTTGAAGCAGGGGACATGTGGCGTGCATCGTGCGATCGGACGCTAGGGTCCTACGTCAGGTCGATCTGACCGGAGCATCCGGTCACCCCGAGCTGTGCCTAGTGAAGGGGTACAACGGCTCTATTTCATGGGGGGTTCTATTTAAGCCCCATGGCTAGCTCAAGCTCACTCTCTTGGCCATTTGCATTGATATAGCAACCTTGTGAGCTTAGCCAAAGCCCTCCCACCCATCTCAATCATTGATTCATCATCTTTGTGAGATTGGGAGAGAATCCAAGTGCATTGCTTGAGTGTTTGCATCTAGAGGCACTTGGTGTTCGTGTTTCGCTGTGGGATTCACTTGTTACTCTTGGTGGTTGCCGCCACCTAGATGGCTTGGAGCAGCGAGGATCATTAAGCGGAGGTTGGTGACTGCCTCTGGCTCCGATTATGGTGATTGTGAGGGATTCTTGACCTTTCCCCGGCAGAGAGCCAAAATGTACTCTAGTAAATTGCTCATGGCTTGTGTGATCCTCATCTTATGTTAGTTGTGCGGCACCCTATTGAGGGTTTGGTGGGTGATGCCAATCAACTCGTGAACCTCCAAGTGAGTGAATCGCCACAACGAGGACTAGCTTGCCGGCAAGCAAGTGAACCTTAGTAAAAAATTATTGTGTCATCATTTGATTCTGAGGTGATTGGTCTTCATTGGTATTCATTCTTGTGATTGATTGGTTTATTCCTCGACTCGGCGGTATAACCATCTTGCTCACTTTCTCTTTACATTACCGCAAACTAGTTATCAAGCTCTTTAGTGTAGCTAGTCATGAGAGCTTGTAGTCTAGTTAGTGTGGCTCTTTAGTTAGCCTTTGAGAGCACACTAACTTAGTGTAGTGACATAACCATTGTGTGGATAGAGACTATATAAACTAGAATTGTGGTAAGTGGCTTGCATTTTTAGTAGGCTAGCGCAACACTCGCTTCGTCTCATATTTGTCTAACCGATTTGTTAAGTGTTGTTGTAGAAATTCTTAATATGCTATTCACCCCCCCCTCAAGCCATTAGGACCTTTCACCATCGAGCCCATGCACAGGCCCACCGAGCCCATCCATGGGCTGTCGCTGTCGCGTATGCTCCACCGCTGGATCTGGCCGCTGCTCGTCGAATCCGGTCGCCTGCTCGCTGGATCCGACCGTCACATGCCAGAGAAGAGAGGGCGCCACCAAAGTGAGGAGAGAGCACCGCCACCGAATCAGGCCTAGCTCGAGGGAGAGGGAGAGGGAGAGGGAGAGGGATGAGCCATCACTGCTAGATCCACCCGTGCCGGGGAGGAGGATGCTAGATCGGCCACCGGGGATGAGGTGGGGGCTAGATCCATCACCGGGGATGAGGTGGTTGCCAGATCTGTTACCGCACACACGCCGCTGGGTGAGACAGGCCGTGCTCGCCACCGTGGTCGAGCCGCGCCGCTATGGTGGGAGGGAGAGGGAGGAGGGGTGCCGTCGGTGAAGCCAGATCCGCGCGCAAAGACGGCCGCTAGAGATCTCCTCGTGCATGTCGCAGCCGCGCCACCAGTGGGAGGAGAGAAGGCGCCACCGCTGTGGAGGAGATGGGTGCCGCTAGCACCCCGCATCAACCACCGCATGGCCTCCACCGCCGACATGTGAGGGCCCTCGCCGCGGGGAGCGCGGCCTAGGTGCACGGCGCCCTGAGCCACCGGGAGAGAGTGGAGGGAGGGCCAGAGAGAGAGAGAGAGGGAGAGTGGAGGGAGGGCCAGATAGAGGGAGAGAGCGAGGGACCGAGAGCCGGCGCGTGGGGAGTAAGGGAGAGCCGCCGCATCTGAGAGGGAGGAGCTTAGATGAGTGAAAGTGAAACCCTAACTATCGGTATATATACAATGAGCGGATATCGGGCCCAGATGGGCTGCCTGTTGGGCCACTATTAACCGAGGCGGGCCTTATAAGGTGACCACCTCCGAAAATAGATTAACCAAGGTGGTTGCGTTATAATGCCCATCTCGGTTAATAGGCATTAACCGAGGTGGTTATATTATATTGTTAGCCTCGGTAAAACATTAACCAAGGCGGTCGCTGGGCCGGCTTCCCTGCCACGAATAATCAAGGCGGGCAGCCCGCCTGCCCGCCTCCGATGCCATTTTGAAAATGTCTGGCAAAAGATTTTGTGTAGTAGTGATAGAACCTTTTCACGCTAAAAAGAAGCTGAAACATGGGAATTGAAAAAGGCTTACCTCTTGTGAAATACTAATTAGCTACTCAACCACCAGGTCACGACTCATGTTTGATCCAAAGCAAGGAAGTAATTTACATAGTTTGTAAGTTTAAATTTTGTAAACCAAGTCTTTTTTATGCAAAATTGTAAACCTAGTCTAGATGAATATTAAGTGGAATATAACATTTTCATATAGTAGTTCCATAAGAATTGCGTAGATCAAAATCAGCTACTCCCTTTGGTTTCAAATATTTACTCGTCCCGTCATCCGTCAAAAAACAGAGTGGCACCAAAAGAGAGTGGTACTTTCTATTTCCAAGCATGCAAACTTTTGGATACATACGATAACTAATTGCACATGTATGTATCATTAGTCATTTAGTTATGGATTGGTACAAAATTTTATAAGGAAGAGTCGGTTACTCAAGTTAATGTAGATATCCCCACGTAGTTAGTCTAGAGGGTTAAATTTTGAGCGCTAGAATATCACTCTTTTTGAAATTGTGTGAGTATTAGGTCTGTTTGGTAAGGATTCTTGGATAGTTTCTCAGCTAGGTGAAGTTTTTGTCACACCCGATTTCGTAGTCAAAATCGGGTGCACATCATATGTGTGCCAGGATCAATTTTCCACACATATGACTTGACATCATCAGTGATAATAAAAAACAGTGTGCAAAAAAGAGTATATTATTAATATTATATGGTCATCAGAGTTTGATTACAAGCGAAGCGTCTGATTATAGAGAAAAGACGAAACATCAATGCCCTCCGCAGGAAGGTCGACGATAGCACACGAGCCTCACAGCCAGGAATATCCTCCGGATGCCCATCCCAAGCTTCATCTTTTGAGCATCCTTTAATTTTATTTGAGGAATAGTAAGGGTGAGTACTTGTCGTATTCAACAAGTATAGGCGGAAAGTAATATGAAATTCCAGGCTTAAAACAAGGATAAAGCTAACTCGGGCTTACTGCAGGTTCACGTTTTTAGTTGGCATAGTTTTATTACAACAACCTATATTTACTAAGTGTGTAAGGAGATATCCCAAGCCCTTAATTAAATGAGAGTATCATCATTAATTTTATGAAAACATTCCAAAGGTTTCCATCTCCATTATCGTATGGCGTAGCCATGTCCGAAATCAAAATCGAGGTAGTCACCTCATCATCAACGGACATAGCAATGCCCAACAAATTCCTAGAAACTCCATTTATAAACATGAGAGATCCATTTCTAATCATGTGAGGTCCATTTCTAGACTGCGGGTTTAAAATAAATAAAACAAAAATTCATTTGAAATCTGGACTGCGGGTTCAATTTGCAGAAAAGCCAAGGGCTTTTCCGCAAAAATAGTGGCGGCTGTCGGCCACGGTCCATGGACAGGTGGTGGACCACAAACGTAGGGGTGAGTCTGTGGGTCCACGGGTCTACCATGGACCGGTGGCGGCCATGGCTGGCGTTGGCGTGCTCGGCGAGGCAAGACGAGGACACGGGCATGCTGCGCGCGAGGCAGCGGACACAGCAGGGCCCTTACCGACGGCGAGGTGCGACTGGAGGCAGTGGTGCGCGTGGAGGGGCGGCTCGGTCTCATTGGAGTAATTCCGGCGAGCCCATGGGACGTGTAGAGATGGAGAGGAAGGACACGGAGGGCACCGACGCGGTCCTTACCATGTGGCGAAGCTCGTCAGCGAGCTCAGCGTGGCTGGAACACGACAGAGAGGAGTGTTCGATGGCGGCGAGCTTGGGCGCTGAGAGCTGAGTGGCTAGAGTGTGAATGGGAGAGCGAGTGAGTGGAGGAGAGACTGAGGCAGGGGTGCACCTTTTATAGGTGCTCGGCCTCGGCTGCAAGTGGAGGAGCGAGCTCCATGGCGGCGTGGCGACAGTGCATGCAGGCGAGCGCATCTCACGGATTTGGGGCGGCGATGGTGCCTACTACGCGAGTGGCTACGAAGGTGTGGGCGAGCATGGTCGTTGCGTGGCCAGGCACGGCGGCATGCCAGCGAGCGCGAGGCGTGGGGAAGAACGGCAACGGCGGCACAGCTATGAGCAATCAAGGCCAGCGCGTCTCTCGGGCTTGGGTGGCAACAGCGCTGTGCGAGCATGCTGTGGGAGAGGGCGACGACGGCGGCCTACATGGCTAGGCGTGGAAAGGGGCATGTGGCACTCAGTGGAGCGGCGGCGGTGTGCTAGAGCGAGCGCGGGGTGTGGGGATGGGGATGACCCTGTAGCGGGGGTCACGACGGGTGAGTCCCACCTATCGGTGACCCTACCACGTGGGTCTAGGGTGGCAGTGAGAGGGAAGGGGAGGGCGCGCCGTTGTAGGTGGCTGGGCCGCCTAGCCACTTGGGTCGTCTGCGCAAGTGAGAGAACAGGGAGGGGGAGGGTCGGCTGGGCTAGGCCAGCGCAAGCGTGGGAGAGAGAGGAGGGAGGGGTTGGCTAGGCTAGGCCTCAGCGGCAGTAGGCCAAAAGGGAGAGGAGGGGAGAGAAAAAAAGAAAAGTTTTTTCCTTTTTCTAAAGGATTTTTGGGAAAGACATCTATCCTATTATGACTTAAACGCGAAACTAAACACACGAGAGCAACCAATAAAAATTGTGCATCGGCATGAATGCAACAAACATTGTTTCTACCTTATATTTCTTTTTTACTTTATTTTGTAAAATGATTATTCCTCCCTAAAAAATAAATGCAACTAACCAAATTAAATTCAAACTAATTCAAATAAATTCTAAATTTCAGAATTTGAAAATTAGGGTGTTACAAACCTACCCCTTAAAATGAATCTCGTCCTCAGGATTCAGGTGGTGCCTCGAAGAGTTGTGGGAAATCTGCTTTTAATCCATCTTGTCTTTCTGAGGTGGCTTCCTCCTCAGAGTGGTGCTTCCATTGCACTTTGCACATTCAGATGGTTTTACTCCTTGTGATCCTCTTAGCTATTTCTATGATCTTGACAGGTTGTTCTTCATAAGTCAGATCATCTTTTACCTCTAGTTCTCCCAGAGACAATTGCTCCTCTGGAACTCTTAAACACTTCTTGTGTTATGACACATGAAACACATTATGCACATCCGATAATCTGGCTGGTAAACCCAATTGGTATGCCACTTCTCTCCTTTCGAGAATTGGAAAAGGACCAATGTACCTTGGTGCTAACTTTCCTTTGACCCTGAATCATTTGAGTCCCCAGATGGGAGATACTTTGAGATAAACATAATCACCCACCTCAAAAGTCAACTCTCTATGACGTATGTTAGTGTAGCCCCTTCTGTCGAGATTGAGCTGATTTTATGTTCTCCTAGATAATTTGGACCCGCTCCTCTGCCACTTTTAAGGATTTGGGTCCAAAGACTTGTCTTTTTCCCGTCTGATCCCAAAACAGTGGTGTTCTGCATTTCCTGCCATACAACGCTTTAAACGGGGACATCTTTAGGCTAGCTTGATAACTATTGTTATAGGAGAACTCAGCATGGGGTAAGCTATTATCCCAACTATCTTTGAATTGTAAAGCATATGCTCTCAACATGTCTTCTAGTACTTGATTAATTCATTCCGTCTGACTGTTTGTTTGTGGGTGATAAGCTGAGCTGAAATTTAATTTAGTGCCCATAGCTTCATGTAGCTTCTCCCAAAATCTGGAAGTGAATTATGTGCCTCTGACACAATCTTTTTAGGAACCCCATACAAGCATATAATCCATTCCATAATGACCAAGATAGAGTCATACCCTTTTTGAGTGCGGGGCAACCCAACTATTAGATCCATACCTACCTCATCCCATTTCCATTCGGGTACCTTCAAAGGTTGCAGTAACCCGGCTGGTCTTTGGTGCTCGGTTTTTACCCTTTAGCAAGTGTCACATGGTGCCACATACTCGGCTATATCCCTCTTCATACCGTACCACTAATATCTCTCCTTCAGATCCTGGTACATCTTGGTTCTCCCTGGGTGAATGGAATAAGCTGATTCATGAACCTCACTTAGGATCACATTCTTGATGTGTTGGATGTCCAATATCCAGATCTGATGCTTAAACCATATAGTCCTATCTTGGTCTAAATGGAAACAAGGTGCCTTGTTCTCTTTGACGAGTCTTGCAAACTCCTAGATTTTCTCATCTGTTTTCTAACCCCTTCGGATATCCTGTTCAAGGGTAGGTTCGATTTCCAAGGTAGTGCCTTGTGTGTTAGCTACAAACCCCAAGTTCAAGTGCTCAAATTCTGCAAGCAGTTCGGGTGATAATTCGTTAGCTAGCAGCATGTTTACATAGCTCTTCCAACTAAGGGCATCTGCCAGTACATTAGCCTTGCCGGGATGATAGTGGATCTCCAACTCATAGTCTTTGATCAATTCTAACCATCGCCTCTGTCTCAAGTTTAGATCGCTCTGCGTGAAAATATACTTTAGGCTCTTATGATCCGTATAGATTTTGCACTTATGCCCAAGCATGTAATGCCTCTAGATCTTTAGGGCATGTACCATGGCTGCCAATTCTAGGTCCTAGGTAGGGTAATTTTGTTCATGCTTATTCAATTGCCTTGAGGCATAGGCAATTACTCTGCCTTTTTGCATCAATACACATTGCAATCCTAGGCGTGAAGCATCATAGTAAATAGCAAAACTCTTGCTGAGATTAGGTAGAGTCAAGATAGGTGCTAAGGTTAATCTCTTTTTCAACTCCTCAAAACTAACTTGGCATTTATCTGACCAAATGAATTCCTTCCCCTTTTCTAGCAAGGCTATCATTGGCTTGGCTATGCTAGAAAATCCTTCGATGAACCTCTGGTAATAACCAGCCATCCCGAGGAAACTCTGGATCTCACTAACAATCTGGGGTGGCTTCCGCTTTAACACATCCTCGACCTTACTAGGGTCAACTGCAACTCCTCCATTAGAGATCACATGCCCAAGAAATGCAACCTCCTTCAACCAAAATTCACACTTGCTAAGTTTGGCATATAATTGGTTTTCCCTTAACTTCTGTAAGGCTAGTCTCAGGTGCTCCCATGTTCCTCCTCATTTTTGGAAAATACCAATATGTCATCAATAAAGACAACCATAAACTTGTCGAGATACTCCATGAAAACTTTGTTCACAAGGTTCATAAAGTATGCGGGGGCCTTGGTCAGGCCAAAGGACATAACAGTGTACTCATACAGTCTATATCTGGTGGTGAAAGCTATTTTGGGTATATCGCTAGGCCAAATTCTCAATTGTTGATATCCTGATCTCAAGTCAATCTTGGAGAACACACATGCACCTTTCAGTTGGTCAAACAGATCCTCAATTCTAGGGAGTGGGTACTTATTTTTATGGTCACCTCATTTAGGGATCTATAGTCTACATACATTCTTTGTGTTCCATCTTTCTTCTCTACAAAGATGACAGGGGCTCCCCAAGGTGAAGAACTAGGGCAGATATACCCCTTATCTTGCAACTCTCTTAGCTATTTCTTTAATTCCTCTAACTCATTGGCGGTCATCCTATAGGGTCTCTTGGATATGGGTGCAATGCCAGGTAACAATTCAATAATGAACTCTATTTCACATTCAGGTGGCATACCTAGCAGATCATCTAGAAAAACATCCAGGAATTCATATATGACCCGGATGTTCTCGGTCATAGTGCCTTCCAAGTGATTAACTTCTCCCTGTATAGTTGGTGGTCTGGTGGCCATAACCTCTACTCTCCCTGGAGGGTGCTATCAAAGACACCATCCTCTCAGTACACTGGATCAACCCCTTCCATCAGGCAAGCCAACTCATTCCGAGAATCACATCAATCCCTTTTGACTCTAGAATAATAGGTGTAGCAGGAAAATCTACCCCCCATAATTTTATGCTAATTTGTAGACAAATGAGATTAGTGTTCATCTTTCCCCTAGGTGATGTTACTAGCATAGCCTTTTTCATGGGGCGGGTGATGAGGCTATGCTTGGCTACAAAACAGGCGCTGATGAAGGAATGCGATGCACCCGTATCAAGCAAAATTGCAGCTGGTTGTGAGTTGACAAGGAACATACTAAGCACCAATCCTACGCCACCTCTGCTGTCTCCACATTTACATGGTTCACCTTCTTAGCCTGCTATGGTGGCCTTTGCCCTTGGTTTATATTACGGCCCTATTGTGGCTAGTCGTTCTGTATTTGACGCTAAGAGCAGGCATTAGCGTAGTGTCCAATGACACCACACTTGAAGCAAGCATTGCCTATAGGAGGATTGTTGGCGTTGGCTCTCATTTGGGCGTTGTTAGGTGTTTGTTGATGAGGTGCTGGGTTCTTGGGGCATGGAGCTTGAGGATTATAGCATTGTTGCTGCTAGTACTACTACTGCTAGGTTTGTTGTTGGTTGGTTGGTTGGGTAGGCAGGGCAGGGTTGAGATTCCTGCTTGTAGGTGTAGCGAGGGCGATTGCTGTTGGTCTGAGGCAGGGAGGGATTGAACTTCCTCTTTTTCTCCTCTAGCTTGCGGTGTTTACTCTCCACCACAATAGCTTTGTCCACCATCTTCTGGAAGCTCTCGAAAGTGTGGGCAGTCAGCATGTACTGGATGCCATCATTCAAGCCTTTCAAGAAATGTTCCTATTTCTGCTCATCTTCCTCCACTACATTTGGAGCATATCGTGATAATTGTGTGAACTTGTCACGATACTCGCACACAGACATCGACCCCTTGCTTTAGGGCCAGAAACTCCTTTTTCAACTTGATGAGGCTAGCGGGCACGTAGTGCGCCTGGAAAGCCTCCTTGAACTGATCCCATGTGATAGCATCTGGGTTTACCTATGCAAAGCGATAGGTGTCCCACTAATCTGACCCTACGCCCTACAATTGTCCTGCCCCATATAGGACCTTCTCCCGATCGTTGCACTAGGCTATGTCTAGCTGCTTTTCAACAGCCTTCAGCCAATCATCATTGTGAAGCAACTCAGTGGAGAATGCAAAGACGAGAGGGTGCCCCTTCATGAATTCCCCCCTCTTGTCTCTTGGTGGGGCTGGTGGGGGGTTGGCGTTATGGTTGTGGTTCTGGGGTAGGTTTTGGTTTTGGTTTTGGTTCTGGCTTTGCTGCACAGCCGTTAATACTTGGGCCATGCTTTGCAAGAGCTGGGTCTGCATAATCATCATCTGCTCCATTGTCATTTGAGGTGGTGGGTTAGGGAGGTTGTGGTTGTTGGTGTTGGTGTTGCTAGTGTTGCTGGTGTTGGTGCTGCCATTGTTGGTGTTGCCTGCTCCACTCCTAGTGTTGGCCATCTGAAGTAAAGAGAGTGATAGGGCATAATTAGCACAAAATAGTGAGCAGGAGAAACTTCTGCTTGAAGATAAACTTTCCAGGGAACTAGCAGGGTCAAACTAAGAGTGGAAGAAAAAGAAGGGACTCGGCAGTAATATAAAGGAAACCCAACTAAACTTTTTATTAAACTTATAGAGGGGAAAATGTGGACAAAAATGCCACATTTCTAGCAGTCATTACAAAAATAAGCAACTCAAACAAGACCATAATAACAATCAAACAAACAAATAAAAAGCACTGCCTAATCAAAACCTAGTGATTTCGGCGTGCTTCCAAATTCCTTATTACATTGATTTTTTTGTGACTAGCCGATCCTTGTGTGGCCCTGGATACTGCCATAAGGGGGGGTCCTCATGATGTGGTGGAGAGGAGGCCGGCCAAATAGTTCCTAGGACTTGTTCCTGCTCATTTAGGATGGCCTAGAGATTATCAAGCACATCCCAGTCCTATTCTTGTTGTAGACGCACTCGTCTCACCTCCAATAGGGTAGCATTTAGCTCTATGTTCAGGATGGCTAAGAGCTCCACCGTCGTTGCCATCCTTAGGTTGTCTGCACCCATGATGGGTGCAGTCTGGGCCGCTATCTCCCCTTGGTGTTGACGGGGTAGTAGCGGTCCTCGTCTTCGCTGATGGTGGCCCAGAAGTAGTCTCAATAGGCAAAAAAAATGCATGGCAAGCAGCATCGGTGAGGGCTGCCATCTGGGTGGAGTGGGGAGATAGAGCGTTATGTGTGGACATCACCTAAAGGGCCTAGAGATACAGGCTTGGCTGGCCAATGTGGATGTTGGCCATCCAGTACTGCTCATGTCGGGGGTGGTAGTAGTAGATGCACTCATATTGAATGCTATACATGCCAAAGCCATAGTGGCGGAGTAGGAGGTTGTAGAGCCTCCAGTGGTAGAAGACGTCTTCGGTGTCTCAGAAACAGTGGATGGTGATCCAGCCTCTAGAGGCATTGGGATGATTTTCCCCTCCCCCGAGGTTGTTGCCACCATTGTTGTTGTCGTCGTCGTTGGGGTCGTCACCCCCATCATCATCGAGATCCCCGCTCGACGCTGGCAGGGGTGCCCCTTGTGCGGCTAGTACTCCTCCTAGGGCTATTCTAGGGGCTGCTCCTAGGGTGGTGCCTGGGGAGGCACCTCCCCCATTGATTCCCTGATACGGAGGCTAGCCCCATCATCCACTCGCTGGCTGGGGTGGAAGTGGAAACGAGCGGTCTCACCCGTAAGCGGAAACTCGATTGGGCGGTTGCGATGATAGAGAACCGAGCTCCTACGGCAAGCCAATAGTTGATGAGCCATCTATTGATAATAAAACAAGGCAAATGTCAAAAGATGGTCAAGATGGATGAACATATTTAAAACTGGTGTAAGGAAATGTTATGTGGTAAAATGGGTAAGCTCCATCTAAAAGAAAAGGATGATTAGAACCTGATAAGAAGCAAAAGTAGTTAGGTAAGACCATTTCTATGAGGTTGTGTGTCCTATGGTCAACACGGCTCTGATACCACTTCTGTCACACCCGATTTCGTAGAGCCAAAATCGGGTGCACATCATATGTGTGCCAGGATCAATTTTCCACACATATGACTTGACATCATCAGTGATAATAAAAAATAGTGTACAAAAAAGAATATATTATTAATATTATGTGGTCATCAGAGTTTGATTACAAGCTAAGCGTCTTATTATAGAGAAAAGGCGAAACATCAATGCCCTCCACAGGAAGGTTGATGATAGTACACGCGCCTAACACCCGGGAATATCCTCCGGATGCCCATCCCAAGCTTCATCTTTTGAGCAACCTTTAATTTTATTTGAGGAATAGCAAGGGTGAGTACTTGTCGTACTCAGCAAGTACAGGCGGAAAGTAATATGAAATACAAGGCTTAAAACAAGGATAAAGCTGACTCAGGCTTACTGTAGGTTCGCATTTTTAGTTGGCATAGTTTTATTAAAACAACCTATATTTACTAAGTGTGTAAGGAGATATCCCAAGCCCTTAATTAAATGAGAGTATCATCATTAATTTTATGAAAACATTCTAAAGGTTTCCATCTCCATTATCATACGGCATAGCCATGTCTGAAATCAAAACTGAGGTAGCCACCTCATCATCAACGGACATAGCAATGCCCAGCAAATTCCTAGAAACTCCATTTATAAACATGTGAGATCCATTTCTAATCAGGTGAGGTCCATTTCTAATCATGTGAGGGTCTAGGCCACTCGTATCCATGAGCACGGCTGATATATCAGTTTTACACTCTACATAGGTTGTATACTTTCACCCCAAGTCATGATTCCCATTTGCCCGGGTCTTACAAGATCCACAAACACTTCCAAGATGAGCGGGCAGGGTTTCACTATGAGACTTTTCACAGTTTCTACTAGTAGGAAGCAACCCGCTAGGTTTCAGTCTGACGCATGGTTAACCATCCCCGTAGGGAGCCCAAGTAGCCACTGGCAGCATCCCTCGTGAGCAAGGACTACCATACTTAGTAACCAAGACCCCCCTTTTGCACCTACCCGGTAAGCTGCCGCACTACTAGTAGAAGATCTGCTAATACGTCAAGCCAGAGCCATATTAGCTTGGGGTTGTACGGTATATCCTGGGTGATCGCTCCACAAAACGGTCCTTAGGCAGGGCGGACATAAGTACCCAAAACCATATGACTTATTCCCCCTATGTTGCTAAAAGCCAACTTTTAATTAACCATCCAATGCAGGGAGCCATTAGTCAGGATTACATTATCATAACATAAGTAACATGATCCTTTGTGGGTTGCAGTAGCTAAGCATATCTATAATTACTCGTGTGAAACCCCAGGTGCAAGGAAGGATTTTGAAGGGCTAGTCAAAGTCCTAGGGGTTTATCAAATTAAGACACATGCATAAAAGTAAAGTGTAATTAAAGTCAAATAGGTAAACAATATGCTTCAAGGAATGTGCCTGCACTTGTCTTCCTTGTAGTTAGGCTGCTCGGGGCCTTGTTGATCGAGTTCTCCTTCCCCACAAATTGCTCCTCGTCTATACGCATCAAAGAGTACATACAAAGCAATCATGAATTTAATTAGAAACATTACACCATTACATAGATTAGGCATAAACAAACCTACCAAGCTATTCTACGCGTCGAGAGGAACTCGTGGGTTCGAGAACCGCTGAAATCGGAGTTAAAACAGAGAAGTTATGCTCATTTTATGAATCAGTGGCAAAACTGTAATTAAACTGAACTATTTTTGGGTTTAAAATAAATAAAACAGAAATTCATTTGAAATCTGGACTGCGGGTACAATTTGTAGAAAAGCCAAGGGCCTTTCGGCAAAAACAACGGCGGTTGTCGGTCGCGGTCCATGGACTGGCGGTGGACCGCGCCCGTGGGGGCGAGTCCGTGGGTCCATGGGTCCACCATGGACCGATGGCGACGAGGGTACGGCGGCAGCCATGGCTGGCCCCAGCGTGCTCAGCGCGGCCGTGGTGCGGTGCACGGCAGGGTGAGGCAGTAGACCCGGTAGGGCCCTTGCCGGCGGTGAGGTACGACCGGAGGCGGCGATGTGCGTGGAGGGGCGGCTCGGCCTCGTCGGAGTTAACTCCAGTGAGCCCATGCGACGAGCAGAGATGGAGAGGAAGAAAACAGAGGGCACCGACGTGGTCCTTACCACGCGGCGAAGCTCGTCGGTGGGCTCGGCGTGGCTGGAACGCGATGGAGTAGGGTGTTCGACGGTGCTGAGTGGCGAGAGTGTGAGTGAGAGAGCGAGTGAGTGGAGGAGAGACTGAGGCAGGGGGCGCATTTTATAGGCAGTCGGCCTCGGCTGCGAGTGGATGAGCGAGCTCCATGGTGGCGTTGCGATGGCGCATGCGAGCGAGCGCAGCTGGCGGATTCAGGGCAGCGATGGCGCCTACTGCGCGAGTGGCTACGAAGGTGTGGGCGAGCGTGGTCGTTGTGTGGCCAGGCGTGGTGGCATGCCAGCGAGCGCGAGGCGCGGGGAAGAACAGCGACGGCGGTGCGGCGACGCGTAGTGAAGGCGAGCACGTCTCTCGATCTAGGGCGGCGGTGACGCTGCTTGAGCGCGCGCGCTATGGGAGAGGGCGGCGACGGCGGCCTGCATGGCTAGGCACGGAAAGGGGCACGCAACGCTCGGTGGAGCGGCGGCGGTGTGCTAGAGCAGGCGCGGGGCATGGGGAAGGGGACGACCCTGTAGCAGGGTCACATACGGGTGAGTCCCACCCGTCGATGACCCTGCCGCGTGGGTCCCATGTGGCAGCGAGAGGGAAGGGGAGGGCGTGCTGTTGCGGGCGGCTGGGCCGCCTGACCACTTGGGTCGTCTGCGCGAGCGGGAGAAAGGGGAGGGGGAGGGCCGGCTAGGCTAGGCCAGCGCAAGCGCGAGAGAGAGAGAGGAGGGTGGGACCGGCTGGGCTGGGGCTCTGCGGCAGCAGGCCAAAAGGGAGAGGAGGGGAGAGAAAGAAAAAGAAAAATATTTTCCTTTTTTTAAAGGATTTTTGGAAAGACGTCTATCCTATTATGACTTAAACACGAAACTAAACACACGATAGCAACCAATAAAAACTGTGCAGCGGCATGAATACAACAAACATTGTTTCTACCTTATATTTCTTTTTACTTTATTTTGTAAAATGATTATTCCTCCCTAGAAAAATAAATGCAACTAACCAAATTAAATTCAAACTAATTCAAATAAATTATAAATTTTAGAATTTGAAAATTAGGGTGTTACAGTTTTTTAGCAAACGCTACTTTTGCAAACAGCTTGAGCTTTGAAGTCCCCGAAACCTGCTCTCACATGTTGTGTAGGTTGGGTGATGCTGAAAAAACAAGCTTCTCAGAGCTTCCTCCTACGTGTGTGAGTCCCGACATAGCCAGAGCGGATTTGCCCCCTACAGGGCGCAGAGAGGGATACGGCGGGGCTGCGCGGTTGCCAGTGCTCGGCTCGTGGCGGGGTAGGGCGGCGGCGGGGGCAGGGGCGAGCGCGCGGCTGCTAAGGCTCAGCTCGTGGCGGGCAGGGGTCGGGCCGCAGCGATACCGCCGTTGCTTGGCTTGGGATGGGGTGGAGCGTGAGCAGGAGCGCGGGCGAGGTCGCCGGCGAGCGCGCAGCCGCCGATGCTCGCAGGTGTGTGGGGAATAACGAGGAGTGGAGGAAAAGGCCTGTGTTTATGTTAATATTTCAAAATATTAATTGTTCGTTCTTGTTTGTAGCCTAAGTAATTTACATGTGGTTATGACAGTGTAAGTTAGTAAAAATTTAAAAGCTCTTTAGGTAGATAATACTTCATCTATCCCAAATTATAAGTAACTCTAACTTTGTTAAGGAGTCAAAGTATCTTAAGTTTAACTAAATTTATATAATAAAGTAATAATATTTTTTATACCAACTAAATATCATTAGATTCTTCTTTAATTATATTTTCATAATATATTTATTTGATGTCATAAATTTTTATAATTTTCTCTATAATTTTAGTTGAACTTATAATTTAGAACGGATGGAATGGAGGAGCAAAGGTATTGCACATTCTTAACGGATTAGATCTCCTGGAATAGACAAAGAAGCGCCATCCATAATTTTGTTTGGAAGATAAGCCGGAGAAGTTTAAAACTGAGAACCTTTAATTTTTTTTTAAAAAAAATCGGCGTACGATGGACAGACAGCCCTGCACTTTTTATGCTAGGAAGAAGACCTCACGGTTGAGAAAACCTCTGAACCTTATGCTCTGCCCTCACACAGGGGTCCGTAACCCTGTGAGTGGGTCAGAACCTTTTTACCTGTGCTTTAGGACGCAGGATAGGTGAGTGATTTTTTTTTCTGCACAAACTACGTATTACCATAGCTGTGTCCGCAGCAGCCGGGAGTCAAACTCCTGACCGGGGCCTTCCCACGATGGGGACGGAACCAATTGAGCATTTGAATTGTATTTGTACGTTTTTAGCACACGATTGACTTTTTAACTTTTGGCAAAACATATATTGGTGACAAGGTGTGTGAACTTTTTAGCTTGATAGTTCTGAAATGGACATGGCATGGGCTAGAGTGCAATGTGGCCTCTACTATGCTGCGGAGTGCGGACCGAGTGCATGCTCCAATGGACGGCCGAGGATGAGTATGTATGTATTTTGGGGTTTATTACCAAGGGAAACTGGGAGTATATGACATTGTTGTGACATCATGGTGATGACATCATGCTAGCAGCAGAGCAGAACTCGCGGCGGCCGTGGCTGTGCCGCGCGCACATGCGGTTTGCTTGTATGCATCGCACCAACGCTGCTGCGGGGAGAGATAAACTGGAGAAGAGCGACAGGGTGGTTGACGGGAGGCATCCAGTTGCTTGCTGCTCTGTTATCTTCAGTGCAATTGCAAGGCGGAGAGGGCATGGCGCCATGGGTCAGCCCCCGCCGTCTTCGTTCTCCGAGGACGCAGGGTCACAGGAAGACGAGGGGGGGAGCTTCCTCGCTGCCCGCGAGGCTCGTGGACGTTGAGAGAGCTCGCCGACTCGCTGCGGCTCGTGAGGCGTGGGCGTGGGCGTGGGAGGTGCGCCGATAGCCCGATACACAACGTGGCCAAGGCTCTAGAAAGACCCGATGCAGCGCTCGCTTTTTGACAGCCCGATCAAAATCCGACGGTTGGAGAAACGAGGCGACGTGGCCCAATGAGTGACCAGAGCTTTCGTCTTATAGAGATGCCCTTGTCACAATTCACTTGCTGCAGTATCAAGGCTGCCACTACTTGCTTCAGTGTCACTGCGTCGGATATCTATATCCGGGTATCCGAGCCAAAGAATTAACGAGCGTCACGTTGGCTTATCCGATGGTTAAGGACGCAACTGCGACCTTGTCCGACCCCCAGGGGCCGGGACACGCCTCGTCCGACTCCGAGGACGAGGTTTCCGCCTCATCCGACCCCAAGGCGTGGGCTCCGACTCCGAGGACGAGGTTTCCGTCTCGTTTGACCCCAAGGCGTGGGCTCCGACTCCTCTGACCCGAGGGCGCGGGCTCCGACTCATCCGGTCCCACGGGGAACGCTCCGCCTCATCCGACCTCCGAGGGTCGGATTCCGTCTCGCCCGGCCCCCAGAGCGAGATTTCCGTCTCGCCCGTTCTGGGGTCGGATTTGCTACCGGACAAAAGCAGTGGCCCTAGGGTGGGACCCGAACCGCTTCAACCACAAAGGCGTGGAGGCGCACGCCTGAGAGCACGTCTCGGGCGCGTCCTGATGCGACTAGCGGTCGCATCAGGCTATGCTGGGAGACTCATGTCGTCCACCGCGTCAATAGGCCAGCACTGTGCTGCCAACTCCCTGCCTGACCACCGTCCAACGTCAGTCGACCGGCGTCAATTGACTGGCACTGTACCGCCAGCTCCCCGTATGGCCTCTATCAAGGGACCCTTTGATCGTTCCATCCGCTCGGATGTGATGGAAGACAAAAACGGCGCACGACGCCCGCGCGTATGCTACAGCGGCCAACAAGACCCCAGTGCGACGCCGCTGCCACCACGATCTACAGGGTCAGCGGGACCCACGCAAAGAAGAGGACGGCACACCCCCGGGAGCCTTATTTCTCTTTCTTTTTTCCCTCTTCCCTTCTCTCGGACTCTAGTATCCTATTCTCTCCCCTTGGCCTATAAAAGGAAAGGTAGGTCACCGTTCAGAGAGAGAGAGAGATCAATCTACCGATAGATCGAGCAGTAGAAGCATCGAGCAATCGAACCACATAGACTTGGGAGCTCCCTCCTCTCTCGCCAGTTTGTAACCCCCTACTACAAACTCAGTGCTGATAATACGAGCAGCCCAAAACTAGACGTAGGGACATTCGGCCCGAACCAGTATAATCCTTGTGTCCTCTTAGCACATCATCCGGGTCAGACGCGCAATATACAAATTTACTAGTCGGTTGTTCGAAACACCGACAGTTGGCGTGTCTGGTAGGGGGACTTTTGCGCGTCTCGTCATCAACACCAGGCCTCAGATGGCTAGTCACGGCATCAGCTGGGTTCCGGACGCACACGTGCGCTTCGGGGACCTAGACTTCATCATCACAGCGGAGGGAGAGCTGGCGTGGGAGCCTGTCGTCATTCAAACCCTCCACTCTACCGGCCTTGACGCGATCACCGAGGCGCTCGAGGAGCTACGGCTACGTGCGCCGAAGGCTCGCGCCCCCGGGAGCGGCCAGCTCCTCGACTTCGACTACGGGAGGTTGGAGCGTCAGCTCGGCGTCTTCCTGGGACCCCAACCGTCCTAGGAGGGCATACACCACCTCACCTTCTCGTTCGCCAACGTCATAACGTAGCTTACCAGGGGAGAGCCGCTCTCCCTGGAATACCTAATTCGGAGCACCCCAACAGTGCTCCCGTTCGGTCTCTGTAATGCCGAAGAGACCGTTGGCCACCTTGTGGCGCAACACATGATTCCATCCCCGGCGAACGACGAGTTCGTGGGGGTGGTCGAACACGTCGTGGAGTCCTTCCATGACCTCCTCGCAGAGGAGCCAGAGTCACCCTCTGGCTCTAACTCCAGCAGGGGAAGCCATCATCCCTCTCGTGAATGCTTCATAACAGGTACCTCCGAGGGACACGTCGAAAGCATCCATGAGGAGGAGGAGGAGGCTACCCCAACAATCGACGTCGATGATGAGGTCGAGGGAGATGTAGGAGCCCCACCCCACCTACAGATGGAGCAGCTGAAGGCTCGGCACCTAGAGCTTTAGAAAGCACGACTCCAGCTTGAGCAGGAACACATGGAGCTCAATCATGAGATTGAGCACCACAGAGACGGGGGGCGCACGTGCCATGGCCGGTGACGTAAACCAGAGGATCGTCGAGGACGATCAAACACTCCCGCACTTTGTCCGGGCAAGCCAGAACATCGCTGCTATGGTAGCCTTGCTCAGGGGGCTTCTGGGGACTATGACGACCGAGGATCAATGGGCCCACAGAGAGATTCGCACGCTTCTTGAGCGTGTGGCTACATAGCAGGCCGAGACCTCGCTATCTTAGCGACGGGAGCTCGACGCCAGCTAGCGCACGCCCTCAGTGCTACACGACAAGGACGCATTAGTCCACCAAGCGTCGCATGGCGGCAGGCCACACATCATGGTTCTGGTGCAGGAGCATCTCGACCGCAACCGTGACGTGCACGACACCCTCGACACCCATCGGCGTACCCACAACGATGCGGGGGTGGGGGCCAACCACTATTACCACCCTCGATGGGGTAGACGCTATGACCGCGAGGAGGACCGAAGTCAAATACCCAAACCAATGGGGCCCCGGGCCTTTAGTTGGCATAACCTCAAGGTGGCGCTCCCACCCCGATGTCACCCGCCGACTAACATCCCAAAGTACTCTAGGGAAACGAACCCTGGCTTATGGCTCGAGGACTACCGGCTCACCTGCTGGGCCGGCGGTGCGGTCAGTGACAACTTCATCATCCGCAATCTCCCCCTGTTCCTAGCCGACTCGACACGAACATGGCTGGAGCACCTTCTGCCCAACTACGTTCAGAGTTGGGTGGACCTGAAACAAATCTTCGTGGGGAACTTCTAGGACACTTACACATGCCCTAGGAATCCCTAGGACTTGAAGAACTACTGACAGAAGTCAGGAGATACTCTTCATGAGTACATCCGATGCTTCTTCCGGTAGTGCAATGAGATCTCCAATGTCGCCGATGCCGATGTCATCGAAGCCTTCCTATCAGGGACTACCTATGATTCCCTGGTCCATAAGTTGGGACGTAAGGGCCCACAGACTACCAAGGAACTTCTCAACATCGTGACCAGCCACACTTTTGGCAAGGAGGCAGTTGAGGCAATTTTTGATCGCTCCAGAGGCAAGGTGAAGCGGGATGAGGACACCGATGAAGGCCCCTCTGACCGTTCGAATAAAAAGAAGAACCAGAATGGGTGCGGGGGCTCGCTCGTGGCCGTCACCGAGCGAAAAGCCGGTCGAGTGCAAGCCGAGGGCACCCTCGATCACTCGACAGCTGCTCGAGGGGCCATCCCCAAACCATGCCTTCCCTGTCAAACACATGTATAAGGACTGCTCCCTCATGAAGTGTTTCTTCACTGGCGGCTCAAAGAAATGGGAGCAGAAGAAGAAGCCCGAGGCAGAAGCCAACGGCGCCGGAGAGAAGGACGGTGGTTTTTCACTACTAGATGGCTATCTCATGATCTTAGGTGGACCAGAGGCATACAGCTCCAAGCGCCGACAGCAGCTCACGCGTCGAGAGGTCTGTGAAGCCAAGCCTGCCATGCCGTCAGGGTCTCCCATAACCTTTGACCGATCCGACCACCCGGATAGTGTCATACACCCAGGCAGGTACCCACTCATGGTCGACCCTATCGTCGGCACAAAGTGGCTCACCAAGGTACTGATGGATGGGGGCAGTGGCCTCAACATCATGTACGCAGAGACACTTGATGCCATGGGCATCAACCGATCACGCATTCGATCGGCCAGGGCGCCTTTCCACTTCATCATGCTAGGAAAGCAGGCCATACCGATTGGGTAGATTGACCTACCCATCACCTTTGGAAATCCATCCAACTATAGGATAGAGACCCTCACCTTCGAGGTAGTTGGGTTCCCCCTAGTCAACCATGCCATTTTGGGGTGACCGTGTTACGCGAAGTTCATAACCGTCCCCAACTACACCTACCTCAAGCTCAAGATACTAGGCCCATGCGGGGTCATCACCATCGGCACTTCTTTCTAGAGGGCCTACAAGTGCGAGGTCGAGAGCTGTGAGCTCGCTTTGGCAACCCTTACTTCTGAGGAGCTCACAGCCATCGTGAAGGACATCACTGAAGGAGCGCCCGACGCGAAGTGGGTGGCCGGATCCTTGTCGACCCCGACAACTCCACCGACAAGATAGTGCGCATCAACACTGCCCTCTCCCCTAAGTAGGAAGGCGCGCTCGTCGACTTCCTCCATGCCAATCGAGACATCTTTGCATGGAAACCCTTGGATATGCCAAAAATTCCGAGGGAAGTCACCGAGCATGCCTTAAAGATTAGGCCAGGTTCTAGGCTGGTCAAATAACATCTGCGCCACTTCAACAAGGAGAAGCGGAGGCTCATCGACAATTAAATCGCTAAGCTCTTGGCAGTCAGTTTCATCAAGGAAGTATACCACCCAGAGTGGTTGTCCAATCTCATTCTAGTAAAAAGAAAAGTGGGAAATAGAGAATGTGTGTTGACTACACGAACCTCAATAAGGCATGCCCAAAGGATTCATTTCCTTTGCCATGCATAGATCAGGTAGTTGACTTGACCTCGGGGTGCGAAACCCTATGCTTCCTTGATGAGTGCTCTAGACACCATTAGATCATGATGAAAGAGTCCGACCAGCTCATGACCTCTTTCATCACCTGAGGCTATGTACCAGTGTTGCATGACTAAATGCTTTAGAGACCTCATTAGGTGGACCGTTGAGGCTTATGTGGACGACATCGTAGTCAAGTCCAAGCAGACCGACTAGCTCATGGCCAACCTAGAGCGGACCTTCAGGAAGCTCTAGGCGAATGGCATCAAGCTTAACCCCAAGAAATGTGTCTTTTTGGTCCCAAGGGGCATGCTGCTCGAATTCATCGTCTCTGAGCGTGGCATCGAAGCCAACCCGATAAAAATCTCAGCCATCACAAATATGGGCCCGATTCCAAACCTGAAGGGAGTTCAGAAGGTTATCGGGTGCCTCACAGCGCTTAGTCGCTTCATTTCGAGCCTCGACGAAGGGGGGCAGCCCCTTTACCGGCTCCTAAAGAAAACCAACCAATTCATGTGGACGCCTAAGGCTCAGGAGGCGCTTGACAAGCTCAAAGTGCTCCTGACGAAGGCCCTAATTCTGGTCCCACCGGCTGAGGGAGAGCCGCTCCTACTCTATGTCGCCGCTATGACTCAGGTGGTCAGCACCACCTTGGTTGTAGAATGGGGAGAAGAGGGACACACCCTCAAGGTATAGCACCCCATGTACTTCGTTAGCAAAGTCTTGTCTGACTCCAAGATACGCTACCTCTAGATCCAGAAGCTCCTATACGCCATCCTGATCACCAAGAGGAAGCTACGCCACTACTTCAACTCACACCAGGTGACCATCGTGTCATCTTTCCCCCTCGGTGAGGTTATCCATAACTGGGAGGCCACAGGGAGAATCGCAAAATAGGCACTCAAGCTGATGGATCAGGGCGTCACGTACGCCCCATGAATGGCCATCAAGTCTCAGGCATTAGGTGACTTTGTGGCTGAATGGACCAAGATCCAGATGCCACTAGTGGCCATTGATCAGGAGTATTGGATGATGTACTTTGATGGATCACTGATGAAAAAGGGCGCTAGGGTCAGGCTAGTTTTTGTTTCCCCCCTTGGGGTGCGCATGAGGTACGCAATTTGCATCCACTTCTCGGTTTCAAATAATGTGGCTAAGTATGAGGCACTCGTCAATGGATTGCGCATTGCCATCGAGTTGGGCATCTGACGACTTGATGTCTGAGGTGACTCGCAACTGGTCATCGACCAGGTCATGAAGGAGTCAAGCTGCCACAACACCAAGATGGCTACATATTATCATGAGGTCCGATAGTTGGAGGACAAGTTCGATGGCCTCAAGCTCAACCATATCCTGAGGAGGCTCAACGAAGCAGTCGACACGTTAGCAAAGATGGCATCGAGCCAAGAGCCGGTCCCCATCGGCATCTTCGCTAGCGACCTACACAAGCCCTCGGTCTGATATGAGGAATTAGAATAGAACAGCAACAAGCCGCTAGTTCTAGGCTCGGGGGCTAACCGACCCTCGATTCCATCTGTCCTTGAGGTCATGGAACTCGTCAAAGACCCAGTGGTAGAGCCTGACCCTTTGACCGACTAGGGAACACCTAATCTCGATTGCCTCCTCCTTGAGGTGCTCCCTGTCGACAAGACGTAGGCTCGATGACTCGCGCATCACGCTAAGTCCTTTGTCGTCATCACAGGGGAGCTCTACAAGCATAGCCACACTAGAATCCTGTAGCATTGCATCCCCACTAAGCAGGGGAAGGTCCTACTAGAAGACATCCATGGAGGGGTCTACGAACATCATGCCACACCAGAACATTGGTCGGAAACACATTCCAGCAAGGTTTCTACTGGCCAACCGCGGTGGCCAATGGTGAGCAGGTCGTACGCACCTACAAAAGATGCCAGTACTATGCTCGACAAACTCACCTACCGGCCCAAGCGCTCTAGACGATCCCCATCACATGGCCATTTTGCGGTCTGGGGGCTCGACCTGGTAGGGCCCCTCAAGAGGGTGCCTGGGGGCTTTACGCACTTACTTATCGCCGTGGACAAGTTCACGAAGTGGATAGAGGCTCAGCCGATCACCATGATCAAATCCGAGCAGGCCGTGTGTTCTTCACGGACATCATCCACCAATTTAGGGTCCCAAACTCCATCATAATTGACAACGACACATAGTTCGCGGGGAAGAAATTCCTCCAGTTCTACGACAACCACCACATTCACGTTGATTGGGCTACCGTAGCACACCCCTGCATGAACGGGTAGGTTGAGCGCGCAAACGGCATAGTCCTCCAAGGCCTCAAGCCTAGGATCTTCAACCGGCTCAACAAAGCCGGCGGATGGTGGGTCGCAAAGCTCTCCTCGGTACTCTAGAGCCTAAGGACGTCTAGCAGCCGGGCAACCAGTTACATGCTATTTTTCATGGTCTACGACTCTGAAGCCATCCTCCCGACCTACCTCGACTATGGAGCACCAAGGGTCAAGGCCTCCAACGAGTAGGGAAATGAAGCATCTTTGGAAGACGCCATGGACCTGCTTGACAAATCACACGACATCGCCCTACTCCATTCGACCAAATACTAGTAGGTGCTATGATGGTACCATAGCCGATGCGTGCAGGGTCGCGCCTTCGGCGTAGGCGATTTATTCCTTCGTCGCATCCAGAGCAGCAAAAATCGCCACAAGCTTTCGATGCTATGGGAAGGACCGTACATCATCGCAGAAGTACTCCGACTCGGCACCTACAAGCTCAAGACTAATGACGGCAAAACCATCACCAACACCTGGAACATCAAGCAGCTACGTCGCTTTTACCCTTAGTCTTCTAGTTCTAAAGCTTCCAATATGCTTATCAAACTACGTAATGTTTCTACAAAAACCGAAAAAGGTTACCTCCTATCGGGTTCGCTTCTGATCTGATCGGTCTTCAATAACACCCAACCCCGGCAACTACCTGTGATCGGGTTTTACTCGGGGGCTGATAGGAGTACATATACTCATAAACATTTTCCCGTCCGACCCTTCTTTTTTCTGACAAGACCTAGAAACAAAAGTTGCCAAAGACTAACGATGAGTAAAACTAGTTGGAATGCAAAAAGCCTATGCCTCGATGGCTATGGCATCGCTTGCTCACCAGCGTGATCATTACTTAGTCGCTCGTAACTTAAGTTTGTAATGCCTTAACATAGAACAAGGGTTGGATAGCAACAAACTTTATAGAGTACATATACTCAGGAACATTTCCCCATCCGACCCTTCCTTTTTATAACAAGACCTAGAAATAAGAGTCGCCAAAAACTAACTATGAGTAAAACTGGTCGGAATGCAAAAAGCCTACGCCCTGACTGCCACGGCATCGCTTGCTCACCAGCGTGATCATTACTTAGTCGCTCGCAACTTAAGTTTCTAATGCCTTAACATAAAACAAGGGTCAGATCGCAATGAACTTTATATATGTATATATATAGAAAGGCCAAACAACGTCTCCGCCCATAATAAAAGTCTTTACAAAAAGACCCACATTGGACTTAGCTATCTAACTAAACACTCTTGGGCAGGATTTCTTCTCTGACCTTCTCTGCTAGGTCCTGCGCCGGGGGAACCGCTTCCTTCTCAATTTTGTCCAGCTCGGCGTCAGTGTAGCCAGGCGCGAAACCCTCACTGATCACTAGTAGGTCGATGTTAATGTAGTGGGAGCGGAAAATTGCGAACACGCGATGGACGCCAGTGTATAGGGCCTCCCTTGCGAGCGTGAGCGCCCGATCCGAGATCTAGGTAACCCGAACTGCGAGCGAACTTGTCTCCATGGCCGGGGCAACCCCGAGGTCATTGAAGACCAACCTGATGGCTGCGCACAAGGTGCCATGGTCGTCGCTCTCCAACTGGAGTTGACCCCACACCTCGGAGAGTTGCCTCTGTAGGACTGCCCAAGCCAAACATCAAAGAGCATCAAAAAACTGACTGCAAACATCAAACAAAAAGGTAACCAGAGCCTCACCTTTCACTTGCTCCTCGAGGACCGTCTTCTCCCTCTGGAGCATGCCAACATCCCCAGCCAAGGCGGCGGCTAGGCCCTCGGCTTCTTCCTTCAACTTCTGCTCATTTTTGAGCACGCGCCGAGTGTCGGCGCTCTCTTGACAGGCAAGGTCGAGTGCCAGGTGGAGTCATCCAAGCTCCGCGGTATCTTCCCTAGCCTCGGCGATCATAGCCTTGAGCTTGTCCTCGGCCTCGTCGGCGTGTTGACGGGCTTCTTGTTCCTTGGTCTAGAGACTTTCCACCTCCTCCTATAGCCACAGCACTTCGGTAGCAGGCCCCCAGACCTCCCTCTCACGATAGAGGAATAGGGACTTCTCTAGGCTACGCATCACAAGGTGAAAGTGTCACAGAACCGACCAATTTATAAGAGCACAAGTACAAAAACAATCGTCAAAACGATCAAATTTTCAAACTTGAGCCCATATAAACCCGGTAGTCAACTGAAATCTTGAAAGATTTCAAACCAACTTGCATACAACCAAGATCACAGTAATTCAACATAACATATCGTACGTTACAACATTTTGCAGACGTTCGCAAATAGATTACATCATCATAGAGTCATCATTATTACAAAACAAGTCTTATAAAACATGCGGAAGCAAATAGTTTAACTTACACACCCAAGTTCAAATACACATACTGGTTCGCTGATCACAGCCCGCAAAAGCATTCAGATAAGAAAACAGAGATCATGCCCATGATCTAGTCTTGCTCACCTGCCGGGTGGAGACAATACTTACAGAATCCCTGATATAGAAGGTCATCTACAACAAGAGGGAATAAACCCTGAGTATGGGAATGTACTCAGCTAGACTTACCCGTCGAAAACCAAACAAATGACACCAAGGATTATGCATAGCTTAATGTAGTGGATCTGGCTGACACTTTCTTTTTGCAGAAAAGCATAAGTAATAATGATCAACTCTTAACCTGAACTAGCAGTGACTTTTAGCCATTAACCTATCAACTATATTAGCACCTGTACTAAGCAATCATTTTATTAGGGTGCAAACATTAATAACCATATCAGGTATTCATTGTGGCAACCTTATCATCATCATCCATTTAATCATATCGTTAAATTAATTGAATCTACATTGCCGCTGCTCAGTCAAGTTCTCACTATCCGGGAGAGACGGCGATTTGAATCGATTCCTATCCAGCTAGAGGGGTATTCCTAAACACAAACCCTGCTTCCCCCATTAGGGTCGCAAACGAGTCACCTTTGGTACGATTCAGGAGTCGCGAGTCTGAACAGATCGACATTCTCAGAGAACCACTCTGCCAAGGTTGTTCGGGACTCTAACCCGCCTTGGACTTATGCCAATGGCTCTCTGCACATCCTTACTACCTCCAGAATGCACGCCACTGCTCGCGTCCTCGGCCCGAGTCGAGCTACTAGGCTTTGCGGTCGGAACGACTTATCCGACCAGCTAAGTGTCAGGCTGCGATCAACATGACATAAGGACGTACAGCATATCGGTCCTTAAACGACTCAGACAGAGTCACTATGTCCAAACCTACACAAGACTCCGCCCGGTCTTAATTCATTATTCACATGGTTCTTTTCCACGATAGCAAATATAGCCAACCATGATCCACCTCATCCTAAAGCTCACAGGTGACAGGAAATCACCTGACTTCTATCGCACTAAGCATGGCTAAGCATTTAACCCATCCTGAACTTAAATAGGATTCCAGTGCGATATATGGACAAGGAAGGATATATAATGCAGCAATTAGTTCCAACCAAATTCCTATACTTAATGCATCATCAATGAATAAAAGGTACTCAATGTATTTGTAAAAACATGGGAGACTTAATATGCCCTAGGGCTTGCTTTTCAGGAAAGAGGAAGGCTGGTGGATAGGGCACTCGGGCAACTCCTCCACGGCGGCTGCTTCATCGGCTTCCTACACCTCGGGCTCCTCCTCCTGGTTGGCTCCCTCGAACTCCAGCAACATCACTCCCTCTAGCACACCTATTGCATGAATGCGCAAGATAAATATCATGAATGCATATGAACGAATGTTCAGGATGCTCGGGGAATGCACATGTTCGCTGTAGTTTGCACATTCCAACTTAAGCCCTATTCAATTCAATTTCACTTACCAAGTTTATACAACCTAATGTATAATTGCTCATCTTCAGTTAATGACCTAGCACCTGCACCTAAGCATATTCTCAAGTTAGGCTAACCCCTAAACAATCAACGAGAACATTGTATCAAGCATACACTTAAGCATTTGTATTTCTAAAAAATAAAGACTACGTAGCGGTATAGTAAACTAGCCATAACTGGAGATTTATAAATCCAATTGACATACAACAAGACAATCTGGAAAGCTTATGAAATTGTCTACAATTCATTTTCAGACCTCAAAGCATGATTCAACACTTTACCAAATCGAATTCTTTGATCAACAGAACTCTGTCCTCATAAGGCAGAGAGTAAGCCAAACTGGAACCTAACTTTAAACAGCTGTAGTTTCTAAACTACTGGGCCAAATGCCCTCGAATTTTGATAGGAGCTAGATACATAAATTATATACAACTCTTGTATTCACCACATTCATAGAAAATCAAAATATCATGGGGAACTTTCTAAAGTCCCCAGATCTATCCAGAGTGACATAATGCAAACGAAATAATTAATAACTTATGATGTAAACACATAATTGGACAAAACTAACTCTACTCACATGTCACTCATATCACAAGAACACCAGAAAGTAGGGTGTTCATCACCAAAACATTTCTTTTAATACCTTTCTTAATGTATTTAATTAATTAGAGGAAATGGTAAACATATATGAAAACTACACCATTAAATCTACAAAAATTACAGTAGATACTACATGCTCTAAGTAGCCTACCATAAAAATTTCACACCAATTGAGTAAGTATAACAACCTACACAAAAATGGTAAGGCATAATGGCTTAAAATGGCAAAATTAGTAAACCTTAGTGAAAAGTGTCAAGCAATAGATTTCATATTTTTCCTTTCATCTTTAAGGTACTAAGATACTACCCACCAAGTTTCATGGTCATAGGATTCCTAGATAATTTACAAAAATTCATACAAGTATCCATCAATAATAAAAGGAAAATATATAACTCAAAAACTACACATGCAATGACTCTCAAATTTTAACCAGAGCTTCTACTAAGCAATACTAGCTTACCCACAAAATTTCATAATTTGTGGATCACAGAAACTCAAGATATGATTTAAACAAGTTTGCATGCATTCAAAAACACCTTTCAAGTTCCTATTTAATTCATCCAAATTTTCTACATCATGTGCTCAAGACATATTTTTCTTAAATACTAGACCTCACTATGAGTCTAACAAAATTTGAATCACACCATTTGGATCTACACATTGGGAGTTACAAAATTTACAAAACATCATTCAAAATTGAAAATTTGAACTATCCTATGGACAGGCAGTCGCTGACGTGTGGGACCCGGTTGTCAGCCAGACCCGCCTGTCAGTGAGACAAAAATAGGGGAGACGGCTTCGACGGCGTGGAACATGGCGAAGCTCGCCAACGGCGACTCCTCCGGCGAAACCGACGGCACCGGCGTGCTCGCCTCGATGAACCGCATCTAGCCATGTCCTACACACAACCTCTACCGAACCCTAGGTACGTCGGCCATGGCGCACGGCGGCTCGACCATGGTGCACGGTGGAGCTCTAGCGAAGTACGACACCAAATGCCTAGTTAAGGTGCACGTAGGCTTCCTGGGATCATGGTGGACCGATCTATGCTACCGCTATAGGCTGAGGTGAAGTGCTCGAGCGTGGCCATGGGAGGTCACCGGCGGCGACCATGGCGCGGCGGTGCGCAGCCATGTTCTAGCTTGGCCGGACTGGGTTCATCGGTAACATCATCACTAGAGCAACTACGCATGCTAGAGAAGATGAAACGAAGGCTAGGGAAGAAGGATCGGTGCGGTGATGCGCTGGCCACAACGAATCGCAACTCCGACGAGGTATGGCCATGGCTACGGTGTCGGAAACTGGCCAGGGGTCCTCACCTAAGGTCGATTTGATGCAACAAGTTGGTGGAGATGATGGAGCTAAGCAATGCGAAGCTTTCAGCTAGCTAGAGCGAGGTAGAAGGCGATGGCGAGCGCGCTATGCATCGGCAGAGCTGCTCAGTGGGACAATGGCGGGCGGTGGCTCCGCTTCGGCGCTTCTGGCGAGCAGAAGAAGTGAAGGAGGAGGCAGAGCGCGTGCGAAGGGCAGCAGGGCGTCCTCCACTTCAAGACAGCCAGCGCGCGATGTGGTCAGGGCAAGCCGGGCGTGTGGTGGCCACGCGGCGGCCATCATCTAACCTCAGTCGGCCATGACCGGTTTGAACTTGCGTTTTAGAGTTCATCGATTTCGACTGACAGGTGAAGTTTGACACTGATTTACTCCTAAACCGAGACGAGTTAGTGGAAGAAATGTTCATGAAAGTTGTAGCCCTACCTTCCATCTTCAACTTCGATTCAAGGATCATAGTCTAATTCACCACGAATCAGGAGTTACATCAAGCCAAAGTTGGCTCGATTAAACTGGAAATGTACTTAGGACTTAGAAAATTTTTCAAGTGTTGAATCCACCTTCATTGCTGACTTGTGGGTCCTTTTTGAACATGTTGTGCACATTTTCATGACTTGGCTTCAAAACAAAGTTTGTTCCTTATCAAATTTGCTACAACTTTGTTTTAGGTTGCTCAGACATGCAAACATCCTAAGCTATACTTTTTAAACAGTCAAACCAAAGGGGTTTAGGGGTCAAAATAAGTCAAACCACTTTTTGAAATCCTATTTAGGCAACATGATCAATATGAACAATGTTCCAAATGACATTCTAGGTGTCACTAAGTTGTTTAAAAGAATTATTAGCCACACCACACATTGGTCACACAAGAATCAAGCATTGTATGTATTGAAACAATGAAAAACACATGAAATGTTACAATTGTTTCATAGTCATGTTTCACATGTTTCAAGATCTTGTTGCATAGTATTAACTAACCATATGTCACCAAAGTGAGTGGCACATGTTGCACTTAAGTGTTGCACACTTTTCATTTCATAATGGAAACAACACACATAAAATATAACGATACGTTGCAATGTTTCAAAAACATGTTTCAGGCAACACAAGCTTATGATGAATGGTGCTCATGTTCATGAAATGCAAGTGCAAATGTGGAAGGTAAACACCTGGGGTGTTACAGCCCTCCCCCTTATAAAAATCTCATCCCAAGATTTGAAAAGTGTACCATTGTTGATAGAATTCCTTATAACCATCCCTCAAATATTCTTCCATTTCCCACGTTGCATCGCGTTCACTGCCCTGATTACTCCACATGACTTTGTAAAACTTGACCACCTGACTCCGAGTCACTCGCTCACGAGTGTCAATCACTTGGACCGGCTTTTCTTCAAAGGTCAAATCTAATTTTAGCTCGATATCCCCCAATGGAACTCTCTCTTCAAGGACGCAAAGACATTTCTTCAATTGGGATACATGAAAGACATTGAAGATAGCACTCATCCCCGGAGGTAATTGAATCTTGTACGCCACCTTACCACTTTGTCCAATGATCTCAAACGGACCAACATATCTCAGCGCAAGCTTTCGCTTCATACCAAAGCGTTGGACACTCTTCATAGGTGAGACTTTTAGATAAATGAAGTCTCCAACTTTGAACTCAATAGGTTTTCTACGTTCATCAGCATAACTTTTCTGCCGAGCTTGAGCTGCGGCCATGTGGATTTGGATAGTACGGACTTGTTCTTCCGCTTCTTGAACAAAATCAATTCCATAATATCTCCTTTCACCGGCTTCTACCCAGTTTAATGGAGTTCTACACTTCCGGCCATACAAAGCTTCAAATGGTGCCATCTTGATGCTCTCTTGATAACTATTATTGTATGAGAATTTAGCTAGGGGCAACCATTTTTCCCATGAGCCCTTCGCCGAGATGACACATGCTCTCAACATATCTTCTAAGATTTGATTCACTCGTTCAGTTTGCCCATTGGTTTGCGGATGATAGGTAGAACTTCTTACTAGCTTAGTTCCTAATAATCCGTGTAAGTGCTCCCAAAAGCGAGCAGTGAACTATGGTCCTCTATCTGAGACAATAGTACGAGGGATCCCATGAAGTCGGACTATCTGATTAAAGTACAACTCCGCGTAGTTGGTTGGATGAAAGTCTATGCGGACAGGAATGAAGTGTGCAGACTTGGTTAGTCGGTCTACAATCACCCAAATGGAGTTAAAATTCCTCTGAGTGGTAGGGAGTCCAACAATAAAATCCATACTGATCTCCTCCCATTTCCAACCTGGGATAGAGAGTGGCTGAAGTAATCTAGCTTTCATGTGCACAGCCTTGACCCGACAACAAGTGTCACACCTAGCCACATAAGCGGCTATCTCTTTCTTCATTTTGGTCCACTAAAATCGAGGCTTCAAATCATGATACATTTTGCTACTACCAGGATGAATAGATAATTTAGAGGAATGGGCTTTAGATATGATTTGATTTCTAAGTTCTCTATCCTTCAGAACCACCAACCTATCCTTGAACCATAACACGCCTTCCTCATCTACTAAAAAATGTTTGGTTTCTTGCTCTTTCATCTTGCGCTTGATGTGAAACACACCGACATCTGTCTTCTGTAGCTCGATAATTCGACCCTGTAGAGTACAACTAACAGTGATGTTGTGAAGGACTACAGGATGAAGGAGCTTTGACAAATGGACATCACTCTTAATCAATGAGTGGCAATGAGACTTCCTACTTAAGGCATCCGCCCTGATGTTTGCCTTGCCAGGGTGATAGTGCACTTGGAGGTTATAATCCTTGATCAACTTGAGCCATCTTCTCTGACGCATATTCAACTCTGGTTGAGTGAAGATGTACTTGAGACTTTTATGATCAGTGTAGATGTTGCACACATTGCCAAGCAAATAATGTCTCTAGGCCTTCAAAGCATGAACAACAGCAGTGAGTTCCAAGTCATGCGTTGGATAATTCACTTCATGCTTTTGAAGTTAGCGAGAGGTATAAGCAATGACTCTACCCTCTTGCATAAGAACACCTCCTAACCCAATACTTGATGCATCGCAGAACACATCAAAAGGTTTCTCGATATCCGGTTGTGCCAAAATTGGAGCCAACGTTAGAAGAGTTCATAGGGTGTGGAAAGCCGCATCACACTCAGAAGTCCAGACAAACTTCATGTCTTTTTGCAGCAACCGAGTCATAGGCTTGGCTATTTTAGAGAAATCCAGGATGAAGCGACGATAATAGCCAGCCAACCCTAGAAAACTCTAAACCTCATGCACCGAGATTGGAGCCTTCCAGTTCAATACTTCTTGCACCTTGGTGGGATCAACCATAATTCCACCATCGGACAACACGTGTCCTAGAAAAGGTACCTCATGAAGCCAAAATTCACATTTGCTGAACTTTTCATACAGCTGGTGTTCCCGCAATCTAGTGAGAACCACCCATAAATATTTTGCATGATCTTCTTCATTCTCAGAATAGACCAGGATATCATCTATAAATACCACCACAAATTTGTCCAACTCGGGCATAAACACCGAATTCATCATATACATAAAATGTGCGGGGGCATTGGTCAATCCAAAAGACATAACAAGGTACTCATACAGACCATATCTTGTAGAAAATGCGGTTTTTGGGACATCCTCGGGCCAAATTTTGATTTGATGATACCCAGATCTCAAATCAATCTTGGAAAAGACTTTTGCTTTAGACAACTGATCAAATAAGATATCTATGTGTGGCAGAGGGTACTTATTCGTGATTGTAACTGCATTCAAAGGTCTATAATCTACACACATGCGTAGGGATTGATCCTTCTTCTTCACAAAGATAGCTGGGCACCCCCACGGAGATGAACTAGGGCGGATAAGGCCTTTCTTTAGAAGTTCATTCAACTGGGTCTTAAGTTCGGCTAGTTCATTGGGAGGCATTCTATATGGCCTTCTAGAGATGGGAGCTATACCAGGAAGCAACTCTATCTTGAACTCCACTTCTCAATCCGGGGGCAATCCAGGCAAATCATCGGGAAAAACATCTGGAAAGTCACACACGATAGGGATATCTGCCAGAGACTTTGCTTGCACCGCATTGGTCATGCAAGAAAGATTGATGTCTCAGGGTAACTATACTAGAAAACCCTCCTGATTACCAAGATCTCTGAGCATGACTACCCTAGTCGATGTATCAATAAGCACTCCATGACGGCTCATCCAATTCATTCCCAATATCACATCGATCCCTAGCCCCAGTAAAACTACTAGATCAACCTGATAACTTCGCCCCTCTATCTCAAATTGTACGTCCCCAACTACCAGCTTGGTTGGGATAATACCACTGGCAGCCCTAATACAATAACCCTCACCCTCAATAGTATATGTTTTCTGCATAAACTTAGATGCAAATGCTGGACTAATAAAGGAATGCGAAGCACCTGAATCAAATAGTACAACTGCGGGGTGTTGATCAATCAGAAACTTACCAGCAGTCACTACCTCTCCTAAAAGAATCTCAGTAATATTAGTGTGGTTCACTTGTCCCTGACGGCCACCTTGGTAGTTATTCTTCTTAGGGTAAGGGCACTCCCTTGCCTAGTGACCTGTCTTGTTGCAGTTCTAGCATGGCATGTTGCTTGGGGGAGCCCTAGAACTACCCTGACTGGTAGTGCCCTTGGGAAGAGCAACTGTAAATGCCTTGTGAAACCCAGTCTTGGCAAGATTCTTCTTCTACGGTGGGCAAAACTTAGCAGCTGACGCTGGAGGATGGAATGGAGCCCTCTGTGTGACGGAAGCCTTGGATTATGAGGCGCCTGCCTCATAGGCCCTCTTACGACTTTTCGAAGCCGCATATACAGCATTGTTGTTCTCTTGCGATAAGGCATCACTCACAAACTCATTAAAAAGAGCACACTTGCAATTTCCCATGGTCTTCATCAATTTGGGGCTAAGTCCCCGCTTGAAGCTAGCAATCTTCTTTGCATCGGTGTCCACAAACTTGGTAGCATACCTTGCAAGGTTGTTGAAAGCTTGCAGGCATTCATCCAGGCTCTTGTTCCCCTGGGTTAGCTTCATGAACTCTGTATGTTTGATCGCCATGAGACCAGGAGGAATGTAATTTCCCCTGAAAGCAGACTTGAACTGATCCTAAGTGATTTGGGCATTAGCGGGCATAGTGGACCGATGATGACTCCACCAAATGCCAGCTGGCCCATGCAGTTGGTGAGATGCGTACTCAGTCTTCAGCACCTTAGTCAAGTGGAGCAGATGGAACTTCTGCTCGAGAGTATTCAACCACTCACAAGCTTGTAGAGGCTTCTCAGCCTCCTTGAAGATCGGGGGTTTCGTGTCAAGGAAATCCTTAAAATCACTGTATTGATTTGGTTTCGGCCCTTGGCGTGGACCACGACCATCTTGATTCGCAATCATACGGAGGGCCTCGGCCATAGTGCGCTGTCCTTCCACAAGCATTGCTATCAATTCCGTTGGTGTGGGTGGTGGTGGCGGTGGAAGATCATCATCATCATCACCCGCACCGGCGGAACGAGTACGAGGCATCTGCAACAATGCGCAACCAGTAATTATTGATGATGTTAGCACATTGGAGAGGAACAATGTAATTGTGCCAAACTGAATTTACTGACGAGAATGAAAACTTCATACAATAAACAGAGGCAATAATTCATTCTCCAATCACCACATCATCAAGTAGATTACTAGCGCCATATGCAGTGCATTCCAACATGACAA
Organism: Miscanthus floridulus; assembly: GCF_019320115.1. NCBI lineage: Eukaryota > Viridiplantae > Streptophyta > Magnoliopsida > Poales > Poaceae > Miscanthus > Miscanthus floridulus. The sequence goes on along the minus strand of NC_089595.1, from coordinate 116,232,961 downwards.
GTTTTAAACTTAACCATTACGATACGCATCCCAAAGGGAGCGAATTAAAGTACAATACATGCCGAGCTCGAATTTAAAAAGGTACATCCAACATCAGTCTTCGTACTTAAGTTCATTACATCAATGACTGCAAAAGCTAAACCAGTGAGACTTGTTAACGAACTACTCGTCGAAGTGATCGCTGTCCACATCGAAGACACCTTGGACTTCTTCTGGGTCTTCCTCTTCTTCATCATCTGCAGGCTCAACTGCATTGTCATCCATCGGTACGTCCTCTTCTTCCTCATTGGCCTCAATCACTTGAGGTCCACCCACATTTGGATACCTTGGTATGGAGCGAGGAATAGGAAACGGACGGTTGTGCAGCTGATGGTGCTCAACCTGAAGCTCTTCAAACTGTTCTTGTAGTGCTTGCTCCCTTTGAAAGGTGTTGTGGTTAGCCAAAATCCAACCCCGACATCTTTCTTCTGCTAACTCTAAAGCTACATCCCTATGACGGGTCACACGTGATGAGGACATCGCCATGCTGGACACACCGACGCCATGGTCTTCCCCAAGTTGCAATTCGTTCCCAACTCAGCTGCCACGTCGCCCACGGATTCAGCAGACACGTCGTCACTGTTTCGGTCATAACTTTCTCATACGACATCGAAATGGGCCGTTCTTGGATGCGTTGGAAAGGGGACGACAACGCCGTCGTTTTGGATCTAGTCCCAGCTCCAGAAGGTCCATGGATCATTCTGTGTGACCACGGCAAGGTGCTGCGTCACCTATTTGGGCCAACTTGGCCATGTATCATGTCGGGCCTTAAGCCCAAGTTGTGGGCGCCCAACCCCTGGCCGTCCCCAACCCTAGGTTGAGTCTTAGACTATAAACACAGCCGCCGCCGCCGCTACACAATTGGGTTTTGTTTAGAGTTTAGTTTTCCATCGAGAAACTGAATCGTTCATTGTAACTGTGGTGACAAATCCTTTTACAGTGATACAGTGATCTAGGGCCCCCGTTCTTGATCTTCTCCACTGTGTCAATTAGTCCTTTGGAACCGAGTTCTTGAATCCTCTATTGATATTCGCGTCATTCATATTTGCAATTTCAGATTGCGTGTTTTACCTTCTTGCTTGTGCTCTTTGATTCGCTTGCAGGAAAAGCCTTCTTGGTGAGGTCAATCAAGTTGTGCTTGGTTGATAACCAACGGAGCAGTGGTGTAACGGTTGCAGGGTTCGAATCATGTCTGATTTGAAGCCGGATCGCCAACGTCGAGATCTCCACAAAATTAAACTTACTAGCTACCTCTCGGAAGATCGGGCCTGTACTCATCAATTGGTATCAGATATTTCAGGTTTACCGCGAGGTATAATCTCGTTTGCCTTAGATTCATATTTGTTCATTACCTAGAGTCCACAAAAAGCCCAAAAATATTTTAATTTCCGCTGTCCTATCGCCCTTTGTGCCTTTGCAATTTCGTTTCAGATTCGTGTTGTTGAGTTTGTGTCCGTGGTCGAGTCTTGTTGCTGGTTTAGGATTATGTTCGTGGTCGTAGTTCAATCGCCCGTTGCTGTGATTTTTGTTTTCTGCCGCTATCCCATCCACCGTTCCCAAACAACAAGTCGAAGCCACCACATTACTCGACTTGCCCCGCTAGCCGCCTTATGTAACTTCTCGCCGCCGCGCAAACCCTAGATAGGTTGCCAGTCGCTCTTATTTTGCCTGCATTGCAGCCCTCCTTACATCATCAGGCGAATACCTACTGCTGTTAGTCACAGTGACGATCCTGTGATCGGTGTTAGAGTTTAGGGACGCTTTGCCCTAACTGCCGCCGCCGTGTTGTGCCTTCCGGAAAACATATCTTGAGATACCTTCGGTAAAACAGACATAACTTTTCGCTCGTTTATCAGAAAAATCTGAAATTTTTTCAGCAGCTTCTTGACACCATTTGGAGCCGACGCAAACTCGGCTACGCCTCGTTTGGTTTCATCAGAATTGCCAAAAAAAATTCGGGAAAATATAGAAAAAAAATTGTCAAAGTTTTTGCACGCTTTTCAGAGAATGTGCTGAATTTCTGTAGACCACATCCCACCTCAGTTGTAGGTGCCAATTTTTGTGGTTGCATCTTTTGTGATCCTTGTTCAGAGAAAAGTATATAAAAATAGTGAAAAAATATAAAAAAAGTTTGTTTCCTACTGGTGCCTTTTGGAAGAATCCGGGAAAAAATTCAGGAAAAACGGAGAAGTCTGGGCTATTTGCTTGTTCTGTGAGTCCTTTCGATCATCCTTTGTTTTCACCTTGTTGCGCTACGTCTCGACACATCTTAGCCAGCACCTGTGATTTGTACTTTGGATCCGGATTGAACAATCGTTACTCTGCACTCGTTAATTGCTAATCCTTGCTGTCATATTGTGTGCCTACCCATAGCTCCACATATTCTTCTGTCAGCACAGGTTCATCTTGCAACTGTTACCCACGCTCAACAACAGATTGCTTCGCCACTTTGGTTTTGCTCCTGTTTGGCGTTGGTAAGAATACATGCAAGACGGTGGTAAGCCGCTTGTGATTTTGCATTCCACTTTCACCACCACCACCACTTCTTTCCTTTTAGTTGATAGGGATAATACTTTGGTGTTGTCTTTTTCTATCTTCTAACCATGGCAGGAACTCCGACGGACTTCAATGAATGTGTGTCCAAGGGCGAGCTTACAACGTTCATGACTGAACAACACAATCTTATGACCGAGCTGACGCGCAACGTGAACAATCTGGTCACCCGCATTGAACAGCTTGAGCAACGCCCTCCACCTTATCGTGCTGATGATGAAGATATGGATGCTTTTGGTGATGAAGATGCGTATGCTGACGGTGGTGCCCGTTGCCGCCTCAACTTCAATCGTCGCGGTATGGAAGGTAATAATCATGGTAATAATGATCCTTTTGCTAAAATTAAATTTAGTCTACCTCCTTTTGCTGGTAATGTTGATCCAGAGGCATATTTAGATTGGGAGCTTGCTGTTCAACAAAAAATTGATTCTCATAATGTTCCTGCTGAGCATAGAGTTAGACTTGCTACTAGTGAGTTTACTAATTTTGCTTTGTTCTGGTGGAGTGATCTTTGCAATGCCAATAATGCTGTTGCTGTGCCTCAAACTTGGAATGTTTTAAAGCAACGTATGAAATCTCGTTTTGTTCCTCCTTATTACCAATGTGATTTACGTTTGAAACTACAAACTTTAAAACAAGGTGATAAAGGAGTAGAAGCATACTATCAAGAATTGCTTATTGGTTTAGCACGTTGTGGTATAAATGAAGATGATCATGATGCTAGTGCTAGATTTTTTGGTGGTTTAAACCATGATATACAGAATATACTTGATTACAAAGAATGGCGCAATTTTTCCCAATTGTATCATCTTGATATTAAGGCAGAACGAGAAGTACAGGGACGCAAACAACACCAGCCTTTCAGGTCTAACAATGGGAGGAATTTTTAGCAGCGTTCCGAGCCAGAGACGCCCAAGCTTCCTGTTGCACCACAGCCATCTACACCTCCATTTTCTTCCGGGGTAAGTAAATTGTCTAATGTGCAGTTTCCACAGCTGAAGAAAGGTGGCACTCCGGGTGCTTCTACTAGCTCCACCTCGTCTAGCTCTAAAATCATTTGCCACCGATGCAAAGGCATGGGACATGTCATGAAGGAATGCCCCAGTCATCGCGCTTTCATTGCTACCGAGGATGGATATGTAAGTGCTAGTGATGTTGAAGATGATTTAGCCCTTGCTGCTAACATTGATGCAGATCCCACCGAGGGCGATCAAGATAAGGAGGCCATCACCATTGACTCCGTGGCTGCTGCCGCGGACTACCCTAGCCTTCTTGTGCAGCGTGTGTTGAGTACACATGTGGGACATGAAGAAGAGATGAAGATCCAATGCCACAATTTGTTCCACATGTATCTCATTGTGCAGGGTTGTCGTGTTCTCACTATCATTGATAGCAGGAGTTGCAACAACTTGGTGAGTTCAGATTTGGTTGACAAGCTTGGCTTGACCACATGACAACATTCGTATCCATATAAACTTCAATGGTTCAATAATAGTGGTAAGACTAAGGTAACTAAATCAGCACGCATTAGCTTTTTCACAGGCTCTTATCATGATACTGCTGATTTTGATGTTGTCCCTATGCAAGCTTGCTCCATTTTGTTAGGTCGCCCATGGGAATTTGATAATGATGCTTTACACCATGGTAGAACTAATACATACACTATCATACATAAGGACAAGAAAATTACATTGCTGCCTTTGTCTCCTACGAATATTATTAAACATGCTAATGAGATCAAAAATAAACTTCCAACAGACATTGCTAAAAATAATAGGATTAAGTTAAAAGGAGGTGCTTTTCTTGCTACAACTTCTGCTACTGCTGAGTTATGTGATAATCATGATGCACCATGTTATACTATGTTTTGTCAACCTTTTATGTCTGGTGCATTGCCTGCTGTCACTAACCTTTTGCAGGAGTTCGCTGATGATGGGATGGAGTCGAGGATGACTCCAAATCTAGAAGGAGGGGATGATGAGGACATTGCCAAGATGGAGTCGAGGATGACTCCAATTTGAGAAGGGGAGGATGATGAGGACATCGCCACGCTGGACACACCGACGCCATGGTCTTCCCCAAGTTGCAATTCGTTCCCAACTCAGCTGCCACGTCGCCCTCGGATTCAGCAGACACGTCGTCACTCTTTCGGTCATAACTTTCTCATACGACATCGAAACAGGCTGTTCTTGGATGCGTTGGAAAGGGGATGACGACGCCGTCGTTTTGGATCAGGTCCCAGCTCTAGAAGGTCCGTGGATCATTCTGTGTGATCACGGCAAGGTGCTGCGTCACCTATTTGGGCCAACTTAGTCATGTATCATGTCGGGCCTTAAGCCCAAGTTGTGGGCGCCCAACCCCTGGCCGTCCCCAACCCTAGGTCGAGTCTTAGACTATAAACACAGCCGCTGCCGCTGCTACACAATTGGGTTTTGTTTAGAGTTTAGTTTTCCATCGAGAAACTAAATCGTTCATTGTAACTGTGGTGACAAATCCTTTTACAGTGATCCAGGGCCCCCGTTCTTGATCTCCTCCACTGTGTCGATTAGTCCTTTGGAACTGAGTTCTTGAATCCTCTATTGATATTCGCGTCATTCATATTTGCAATTTCAGATTGCGTGTTTTACCTTCTTGCTTGTGCTCTTCGATTCGCTTGCAGGAAAAGCCTTCTTAGCGAGGTCAATCAAGTTGTGCTTGGTTGATAACCAATGGAGCAGTGGTGTAACGGTTGCAGGGTTCGAATCGTGTCTGATTTAAAGCCGGATCGCCAATGTCGAGATCTCCACAAAATTGAACTTACCAGCTACCTCTCGGAAGATCGAGCCTGTACTCATCAACACGATCCAACTCTTGTGCAGCCTCATCTCTCTCAATAGTGAGGTTCATCAGCTGGTTATGAAGCTCGTCTCTCTCGCGTGCTGTTTGACCCCACTGTTGCAGACGATAATTTGCAATACCGCGAATCTCCTCAACTTCTTGCTGAGCTCTCCCACATGCATCCGCCCTACGGCGATACTTACGGGCACGCAACCTGAACTTGTGCTAGGCTTCCATTGCCTTGCCAGCTTCATCTAGCGCACTTGAAAGGGTGTTTTGCCTAACTCGACAAAGCTTCAAGACTGTCATCATAGCACTCATTCCAGCGTTGTCGCTCTGCACACGTTCGCCACAACCTCGAACCAAGGCCTGACCAACGTCCTGAGTCCACTCAGCCTCAATAGGAGCCACTCGGGGAATGGATGAAGCAGGTCCACCCACTAACTCATCCCCAAAGCTCTGTGCTATAGCCATCAGCACATCTAGGGCAACAACCTGAGCAGCTTCCCATGGGCTTCGTCCATTAGTCTCAATGCTCCACCCATGCCACAATGGTCTTGTGGGGTTTTGTGGCACTACAAAGGTCACGACGTACCATGGTACATCTACCAATGGTACCGTCTGCCTCCACGTGTAGCTAGGTGCCTCTGGGTACCCAACTGAACTGAGCACCCTCTAGAGCAAGGTGGGAGTACCAAACTGGTCCAAAAAGGTGCTGCTACCAGTAGGAAACACGGGCGCGGCCATCTATATCAAAAAGGGATGCAATTCACGTGAGAGGATTATTTTGCTGAGAGATTGCACTTCACACTTGGGATAAGCAATTATAAGGGAGGGAGTAATGCAATATGAATGGCATGAGTGAATATGATGCATGCGCGTTCCGTACGTCCTCACAAACCTATGAAAATTTAAGCTTAAGCAGAATATACGGTGGCATATATACGCTCTCTCAATTAGCGGTAACTAGTCGATCTACACGGTGCATTGTTAGCGTACCTACAGAAAACTTCATTGCAGCCCAACCCAACAAGATATAATGCTAATAATCACAAGTAGTAACTAAGATACTCTCCATATATACATCCCCCAATATATATACTTCGGTATCCAAACTACCCACAATTAAGTACCTTCATATATACATGTATGCACATGTAAATACTCCAGTAACCACAACTAGCTCTCCCCTAGACCGACGGTTGGACGGTCATGCTCTCGCAACTCACACTTACCTTGGCGTAGAGGCAATTGATCCATACATTACCATTCAAATGAATGGCATCCATGCAATATCATGTCGCATGGACGACGAAATAGAAACAATCAATTCCCCCAAGTTAGTAATTATATATAAGCCACCTAGAAGTCCTTAAGTGGGCTATAAAGGATGTGATCACCAGTATACCATAAAAATTTTGATTTTTGAACACTTATATATAACTAAAAGTTGGAAAACCATTTTTACAACAAAAGCTTTTGTTTTAAATAGCCGTAAGACATGTTTAATGTTGAATCTAGCTCTGATGCCAGCGGTCACAGAACCGACCAATTTATAAGAGCACAAGTACAAAAATAATCGCCAAAACGATCAAATTCTCGAACTTGAGCCCATATAAACCCGGTAGTCAACTGAAATCTTGAAAGATTTTAAACCAACTTGCATACAACCAAGATCACAGTAATTCAACATAACATATCATACGTTATAACATTTTGTAGATGTTCGCAAATAGATTACATCATCACAGAGTCATCATTATTACAAAACAAGTCTTGTAAAACATGCGCAAGCAAATAGTTTAACTTACACACCCGAGTTCAAATACACATACTGGTTCGCTGATCACAGCCCACAAAAGCATTTAGATAAGAGAACAGAGATTATGCCCATGATCTAGTCTTCATGGGTATGATCTCTGTTCTCTTATCTGAATGCTTTTGCGGGCTGTGATCAGCGAACCAGTATGTGTATTTGAACTCGGGTGTGTAAGTTAAACTATTTGCTTTCACATGTTTTACAAGACTTGTTTTGTAATAACGAACGTACGATATGTTATGTTGAATTACTGTGATCTTGGTTGTATGCAAGTTGGTTTGAAATCTTTCGAGATTTTAGTTGACTACCGAGTTTATATGGGCTCAAGTTTGAGAATTTGATCATTTCGGCGATTATTTTTGTACTTGTGCTCTTATAAATTGGTCGGTTCTATGATAGAAAGGATCAAGATGCCCAAGAGGGGGGTGAATTGGGCTAATTCTAAATTTCTTCGCAATAATTAAATCCTATGGATAGCTCAATTAACCCCTTGTGCCTAGAAAGTGTTCCTAATTGTTCTACCGCACAAAAGACTTGTAACATAAGTTCCAATCCTACTCTAGCATGGCAATTCTAAGAAAGTAATGACATGAGTTGAATTGCTCAAAGTAAATGCTTAAAGTAAATGTTCAAAGTAAATAGAGAGGAAGGAACACGGCGATGTTTTGCCGAGGTATCGGAGAGTCGCCACTCCCCACTAGTCCTCGTTGGAGCACCTATGTAAGGATCAAGTGCTCTCTACGGGTTGATTCTTTGACACTCCATCACGGTGAATCACCCACAAATGCTCACAACTTGAGTTAGGTCACCCACAAGCTCCGTCGGGTGATCACCGAACTCCCAATCACCATCAAGCCGTCTAGGTGATGGCGATCACCAAGAATAACAAGCATGAACTCTCACTTAACCACGACAAGCCTAATGAGAAGGTGGATGCGCACTTTGCTACTCTTGATCTTCACTAATGAGGTCTCTCTTTTGGATTCTCAAATCTCAATCACCTCACTAGGACCTTGCTCTTCTTAGCACTCTCTAAGGTGTTTCTTAGCTATTGGAATGAGCAAAAGTGACTCCACACACGAGTGGAGCTTCTATTTATAACATGGGCTAAAAAACAAATCGTTATGTGCCACTGCGAGGTGACTGGATGCTCTGGTCATGTTGACCGGACGCTCCGGTCAGTTCAGTCCACACACCAGTGATTAAGTGTTGACCAGACGCTGGCAGCGTCCGATTATCACTGACCGGACGCCTCCGGTCGCATTTAACCCTGACTAGAACTTTACTGTACTCGACCGGACGCTGAACCCCCAGGGTCCGGTCAGTACTAACCAGACACGTCCGGTCATAGATTTTCTCTTCTGGAACCTTACTAGAGTCAACCGGACGCTAGACCTCAGCGTCCGGTCACTTGACCACTCAGCGTCCGATCGCGCCAGACGCAATCTCCTTGGTCAAATGAACTGACCGGACCCTAAAGTCCAGCATCCGGTCGCACCAGATCCAGCGTCCGGTCAGTACTTGACCCTCCATTCACTTCCAACTCTCAATCATATGTGAATGAAGTTTGCTCCATTTGATCTTAGGCATATGTAGGAGCTACCTAGTGCTAGTTTTAACAAGTGTGCACCACACCTAACTCACTAGACTCACCTAGGTCAAGCTACCCATTCATACCCCCCTTAATAGTATGGCCAAAGGAAAAACAAAGTCCTAAACTACTCTAAGTGTCTCTCCAACTCCAATCGACACTTAGAACTAGTCATTCTTAACCTTGTCGTCTATCCTTTGAAACCAAAATGATTTCCGTCATAGGGGCATGACACCCATGATTGCCCAATCGATCTCCATTACCGTGACCTAACTCAATTCTTTCTGCAAAACACACGTTAGTCACAATAATCATGTATTGTCATTAATCATCGAAACCTAACAAGGGGCCTAGATGCTTTCAATCTCCCCATTTTTGGTGATTGATGACAATACTACCTCGAGTATGTGAAAGAGTTGAGGTTTTTATCATGCTTGGATCATATAAGCTTGTCAATAAGAACCAGAGAGTTAGGCAAGCTTATATGACCCAAGCCAACATGATGTACTCAAAGGATAAGAAATAAGCATGAGTACAAGTAATAAAGCTCATTTGCATCGGAGTATAAACGTGGAAGCAAGGCAAATGAGCATAACACAAGTGATATGACATATAAATAGTTATGAAGTAGAGAGCACACATGTCATATATCACAATCACATAGATATCACTATCACATAGATATAGTTTAATGCATGAAGGTAAACACACGAATGCATAATAGTAATAGTGTATCACACAAATAAAACTCCAAATGTATATAATAGACTAATAGCTAACTAGGCTCCCCCTGAGTCTACATACTCAAATCCTCTCCCCCTTTGGCATCAAACACCAAAACCTAAGGGTTGGTCGGCGGGGCTGCAGCAGATGAGCTGGGCACTGAGGTACGAGGAGCAAGCTAGAACTGGGCGCCATCATCATCTGACCTGGAGTTCTATACCGACTGACCCTCTAGGGCTAGAAGCATCGCTGAAGCAGTCTAGGTCTGAGCTAGGGCAGGTGTAGCCTGTGATGCTGCTGGTATGTCTGTCGTAGGATCTGAGGATGCGATAGAAGAAGGGAGCCTCTGAGTAGTCACGGCAATGGGAGCTGTTGTAGAAGGACCTGGGGCATGCATATGTGGCAGTATAGGCATCCCTGTCAACTCGCTAAAAGATGCTCCAAGACACCTAGAGACTGGCGTGTCAGGCATAAATAGCGAGGATGACTGATCCGGTGTGAAGCCCGTCTAAAATGGTGTGAACTGTGGGGCTACCACTGGCGAGGATAACCACTAGGACACCTATACTGTGGGAGAAGCAAACTGAGCTAGAGGTTGTCCCTGACTCTGAAGCCCACTGGGCTATACTATTGGAGTCATCATAGTGGTAGCAGGCTAACCAATCTGGGGCGAAGGCTATGGCTGTGGGGCCCTAATGGCTGTCACTACATGCTGCATGAATCCCAAAAGCTGCTGCTGCATGAGTAACTGCTGCTAATGCATCTGCTGCTGCTGCTGCTGGAGGACCTACTGCTGTCGCTAGAACTCATCCTGACGAGCCTAAAACTATGCAAAGTTGGTAGTGGTCTCCTAAGCCTGTCTAGCCTAATCCTGCCGCATCCGCTCAAGGATAGCAATCAAAGCGGGGTCCATCTACAGTGCAGGTGGAGCGGAGCTAGAACTGCCGGCCTCTGCATCATGTCTACGTGGAGGCATCTGAGGAATAGGCTAGTAGTCATTGTCTGTGCTATCACTAGGCTTGCTAACCTCCTGCTATGACTCAAGCTACTCCTCCGCAGTAGCTGCTATGCCTCTAATGATCTCATCCTACTGAGCTATAGACTCTAGTATATGTGGACGACGGCGAGGCTGACTGGGTGCCTGTGGTGTGCTATGCCTGATCCTCTATGCCATGTTATAAGTAGGAAACTCAGTGGTGGCACCTCTGTACTTTACAACCATCTTTGGTGACCTAACTGTCACTGCCTTGAGGATAATGAAAGTGATCCAGTGAGCATAGGGTAGCTGCTTGCGACCCTTGAAGCCATCAGCTATCATGTCCTCCATCTCAGATAGAAGAAGATCCCAAACATCAAACACTGTCTGCTGCATCAGGGCATTGAGAAGCCATAGCTGGATACATGTTAGGCCCTCCTTGTATCCCATCCTAGGAAGCAGTGTCCTCCTCATAATAGCCTCTAGAACTCGAGCAGTCGAAGTAAGATCACTGGGGTTCCTACGTGAGCCCTCGCCAAAAGGCTCCTTGAAGCAGTGTCGCACAAGATCTGTAGGGGGCACCAAACCACCTTGAGGATGCCTGGGAGGCTCTGTCTATCCATAACAGACCTCATGTAACTTGACTAGCTGCTCCTGTAGCCTTAGTATCTCCCTGACCCTCTGACTTGTCAGTCTGTAATCTCTGCCTCAGAATGCAAAGTGAATAAAGTTATGGTGCGGGTCAACAAAGAGAGAAGCATAGAACTGACGAACCCATGATGGAACATATAGTCCTGTCCATCCAATCAAATCAATTAGCCTCGGTAGATATGCAAGGTAGGGGCGAACATGCTCTCCAGCTGCTGCTGCTATAGCCTTAATGCTGCAGACTCTCTAAGATCTAAAGACTGCTCCACTGTTTAGATATGCATTATAGAAATCTTCCTGGAGCGGTGTGTAGAATCCCTCAGATGCTCTCTCATCCCTCCTCGGAGGAAACCATACATCAAACTCTACAAACCTCAGCTGCTAAACCTGCTTGGCCGTGGCAGCCCTCAAGTCAACATGGGTCACTAGAGGCGGACCCTGTGGTCTATGCAGTGGACGTGATCCCCTCCGCTGTGTCGGCGGCCTTGGTGAAACTGGAACATGGGTACGACCAGATTGGCGTAGTTGTGGCTGGGGTGCCTGCTCGGTCTCCTCAGCCTCCTCGGCCTGCTCATCCTCCTAAGTCTGCTCTATCGGCTCTGCTGGTGGGGGCTGCTGCTGTGGCTCCTGCTGTGACTCCCCCTGAGGCTGAGGATCCATAATGAGAAGACGTCGTCCTGCCATCATGACAGTCCTAGGTGGACTACCATGAAGACGCTCAATACGCTCAAGTCTACCCTACGCCTCTGGTGATAGATGATCTGCAATAACAACTCCACTACGAGCTCCTCCTCTCTCGGCACGCTCTACGGCCTTAGCGACTGTAGCTGCTCTGGCTGTCTCTGCATCAGGGTACTTGCGCTTCTTTGATGCAACCTTCTTCATCGCCTTACCTTTAGGATTTGCAGGCAAGTGAGGTGGACGCCTTGGATCCTCATCATCTGGACCACCACCAACATTCTTGGTGTGAGCCATCTGATCTGACTAGAACCACTGCCACTGACAAGATCAACTGTCCACTGACACTTTCGAGGCTTGGCCTCACTCCATACTCGTGAGCTTGGCTCCGAGTTAACTATCAACTACAACTGACACCTCAACGACACCGACTCGCTGCACGATGGAATAGATAGATATACGAATAAATACGATATTTCTAATAGATGTGAAACCCTAAGAGAGCAAGCAATGTAGGTATGAAATTGAAGCGATTGGCTTACTACCTGACGAACCAATGATCCGAGAAAAGAAAAGCGTCACGCGGGGGAAACACCGAATCGGCTAGGGTTAGGTTCCGGCGATGAAAGATTCGACGGCCAAGTGATACAATGGAGGCTCTAGGGTTCAATGCGACGCTTGGAGTGAAGTAGCCTCGGCAACGCTAGGGCACACAGGGGCATGGTGGCGTTGGTAAGTGAGCAAAGCAGCGCGGCTGCTGTTGGCGGCATGCGGGCACGGCAAGGACACGCGGCGGCGCGGATGATGCGCGGGAAAAACGGCGCAGCGGAGCTCGGGCGGCGTAGATGAGCGGGGCAGCACTAGAGCATAGTGAGCGTGTGAGTTGGCGGTGGCACTAGGGCATGGGATCGTGTGGCTCATGATGGTGGTGTGCGGGCAACCGGTGGCGCAGAGCTCGAGCGGGCACGACGAAGCTTGTTGTGCGGCGGCGATGTCGGCTAGGGCACAGTACGGGGGTACGGCAAGGACTGAGCGGCTTTATATGGGTTCCCCGATGCGATGAAGTAGGAAACAGATTAAGAGATTGAGATCCACACAATTCCTACTAACCAGACGCTCTGGTGGTAGCGACCGGACGCTACCACCCAGTGTTCGGTCGATTCCAGAGAGGTCCAAATCCTCTAGAATCGCGACTGGACGCGTCCAGTGAACACCGACCGGACGCAGCCAGAGTCCGATCACCTCGCCTTGACATCTTCATCATCGAACGGATGCTGAAGCTCCTTCTGACCGGATGCTGGGAAAACACTATTTTAGCGTCCGGTCACTCCTTCGCAGCAAGTTCACCTCCTATGAACTGACCGGACGCTGGACATCAGAGTTCGGTGTAGCGTCTGGTCACTCTTTTCCAGCAAATCTCCAATGTTCCTTCGAGCTGCATGTGAGTGACCTCTCTCAAACCCTCAAGTTTTTCAAAATATTTTGCCTTAAGATATAATTCTTTTAAGAAAATAGGAAATAAGAGGGCAAATGGAACAAAACGACAAAACAACATTCATGCATATGCAATACTTGTAAGTAAATCTAGTTGCTTGTCAAGTTTGATCCAAGGTTAAGCTTCTTCACATGCTTTTCGGTGGTTATCTTAACCATGTTAGACAAGCCCTATATGTATTATAAAGCGTTAAACATGTTGTATATTACAATGCAATGCAAGGGACAACACAAGCTCAATTTTTAGTGAAGTTGCTAAAATCAAGCACATTGAGTTCATTTCGCAATCTACAAAAAGTTGCCTCATCTAGCGGTTTAGTGAAGATATCCGCTAATTAATCATCGGTTCTTACACCTTCTAGTGATATATCATTTTTAGCAACATGATCTCTTAGAAAGTGATGGCGGATATCTATGTGCTTGGTGCGAGAGTGTTGAACTAGATTATTTGCAAGTTTTACCGCACTTTCATTGTCGCACAAAAGAGGTACTTTATCTAGAACTACACCATAGTCTAGTAAAGTTTGTTTCATGTAAAGTATCTGTGCACAACAAGCACCCACGGCAATGTATTCTGCTTCGGCGGTGGACAAGGCCACACTATTTTGCTTCTTGGAGGACCAAGACACAAGAGATCTACCAAGCAAATGACACCCTCTAGATGTGCTTTTTCTATCAACTTTGTATCCGGCATAATCTGAATCGGAATAGCCAATTAATTCAAATCTAGCTCCTTTGGGATACCAAAGGCCAATGCTTGGTGTGTGCTTAAGGTACCTAAAGATTCTTTTTACGGCAATTAAATATGATTCCTTAGGCTTAGCTTGAAATCTAGCACACATACACACACTAAACATGATGTCAGGCCTAGATGCGGTTAAGTATAACAAGCTACCAATCATAGAGCGATAGAGAGTTTGATCAACCGTGTTACCTCCCTCATCTAGGTCGAGATGTCCATTAGTTGGCATTGGTGTTTTGATTGGCTTACATTCATCCATCTTGAATCTCTTGAGAAGATCTTTTATATATTTCTCTTGAGAGATAAAGATGCATTCTTTCATTTGCTTGAGTTGAAAACCAAGAAAGAATGTAAGCTCACCAATCATTGACATCTCAAACTCCTTTGACATCAATTCACCAAATTCTTTGCATGAGTCTTCATTTGATGATCCAAAGATGATATCATCAACATATACTTGACAAATGAAGATATGCCCATCAAACTTCTTGGTGAATAGTGTGGTGTCGACCTTCCCAATGGTGAAGCCCTTCTCAATGAGGAAGTCCCAAAGGCGCTCATACCAAGCTCTTGGGGCTTGCTTAAGCCCATATAGTGCCTTGGATAACCTATAAACATGACTAGAATATCTAGGGTCTTCAAACCCGGGAGGTTGATCAACATAGACTAGTTCATTAATAAAGCCATTTAAAAATGCACTTTTCATATCCATTTGATATAATTTCATTTTATGATGTGATGCATATGCAAGTAGGATACAGATGGCTTCTAATCTTGCAACTGGTTCAAAGGTCTCTCCAAAATCCAAATCTTCAATATGGGAAAACCCCTTTACAACTAGTCTTGCCTTGTTCCTCACAACAACACCTTGATCATCTTGCTTGTTGCGAAACACCCACTTTGTTCCAATGACTCTCTTACACCTTTTGGTCGCTCTTCAAGAGTCCAAACTTCATTGCGAGTGAAGTTGTTCAACTCTTCATGCATGGCATTGATCCAATCTGGATCTTTAAGAGCTTCTTCTATCTTGGTAGGCTCATAGCAAGAGATAAAAGAGTGATGAGCAATAAATGAAGCAAGTTTTTGAGATCGAGTCATTACACCCTTTGATGGACTCCCTATGATGAGATCTTGTGGATGATCTTGTAGGATAGGTGTATTTCTTCTATTGACCACTTGAGGAGGAGGTTGTGGAGCATCAACATCTTGTGCTTGTACCACCATTTGCTCATGGGAGATATGAGTATCTTTATTTTCTACTCTCCCATCTTTTTCACCATCTTGTGGCACACTTAATGAAGAAGGTTGATCAATGACTTGTACATCATCTTTATCATCTTTTGGCTTGATGTCTCCCACCAGAATATTCTTCATAGCCTCCCTCAATGGTTCATCACCTACATCATCAAGATTCTCATGTGCTCCTTGGGAGCCGTTAGATTCATCAAATTCCACATCATATGTTTCTTCAACCAAGCCGGTGGCATGATTAAATACTCTATATGCTTTGGACTTTGATGAGTAACCAACAAGAAAACCAATATCACAACATCTTTGGAACTTCCCTAGGTGTTGCCTCTTTTTGTAGATGTAGCATTTGCAACCAAACACCCTAAAGAAGGAGACGTCCGGCTTCTTCCCATTGAGCAACTTATAAGGTGTCTTGCCAAGGAACTTTTAAAGAAATAGGCGGTTGGATGCATAGCATGTGGTGTTGATTGCTTCCACCCATAGAGCTTCGGGGGTGTTGTACTCATCAAGCATTGTTCTTGCAAGAGTGATCAATGTCCGGTTCTTCCTCTCAACTACACTATTTTGTTGGGGAGTGTATGTTGCGGAGACCTCATGTTTGATTCCAACTTTATCACAATAGGCTTCTATGTTTGTGTTGTCAAATTCTTTCCCATTGTCACTTCTAATCTTTTTGAGCTTCACTTCAAATTCATTTTGAGCTCTCTTGGCAAACTTCTTGAAGCAAGATGCAACTTCGGATTTGTCATGAAGAAAGAATACCCATGTATACCTTGAATAGTCATCAACAATCACAAGACAATAAAGATTTCCTCCCAAACTCTTGTATGTTGTTGGTCCAAATAAATCCATGTGAAGGAGTTCTAGCACTCTTGTGGTTGACATGAAAGCTTTGGTTGGATGAGTATTTGTAACTTGCTTGCCGGCTTGACATGGACTACAAAGCTTGTCCTTCTCAAACTTCACATCCTTCAACCCTCTCACCAACTCATTCTTCATTAGCTTCTTGAGTGAGCTCATGCCAACATGAGCAAGTCTTCTATGCCATAGCCACCCAAGTATTGTTTTGGTGAATAGGCAGGTCTTTAAGTTTGTATCTTTGGAGGTGAAGTCCACTAGATATAGGTTGTTGTATCTAAATCCTTTGAATATCACTTGATCATAATCCTTCTTAGATACAACAACTTCCTTCTCGGTAAATAAGCATTGGAAGCCAAGATCACACAATTATCCAACGGATAGCAAGTTGAAACTCAATGAAGCAACATATAGCACATTGGAGATGGAATGATTATTTGATATTGCCACTTTGCCCAATCCTTTAACCTTGCCCTTTGAGTTATCTCCAAATGTTATTCTCTCATGTCCATCTACCTCTTCATCTAGTGAGGTGAACATACAAGGATCACCGGTTATATGTTGAGTGCAACCACTATCAATAACCCAATGACTTTTACCGGTCTTGTAGTTCACCTACACATAAGAGATTCAAGCTTTAGGAACCCAAATTTATTGAGGGCCCTTCACCTTCTCAACAAGTGACTTAGCCACCCAAATCTTCTTAGGCCTATTCTTGTTAGGGGGTCCTAAGAACATAACTTTCATCTTTCTACTAGAATCCTTTCTAAGCATGTAGTGAGCATTGAAGGCAAAGGGTCTAGCATGCTTGGGCAAGGGTTGTGGCAGTGGAGTTTGGCACTCATGAGCAAAGTGGCCTTCTTGTCCACACTCAAAACATCTCTTTGACTTTGGCTTTGGCTTTGATTGTTGTTGTTGAACTTGAGCCTTCTTGTTCTCTACACTTGTCACATATCCAATGTCACTTCTATCCATCTTCATGGCGGTGTTCATGAGTAGCTCATTTTGGAGATGCTTGCCTCTTGCAAACTTGCTCAATCCCATCTTGAGATGCGCTTTCTCCATCTTGAGCTTCTTGTTCTCTTCCTTGAGAACATCATTGTTCTTCTCTTCCTTGAGCTTCTTGTTCTCTTCTTTGAGCTTCTCATTCTCAAGGATCAACTCTTCATCATGATCAAGAGTTTTTAGCACAATGGTGTTGTGGCTTTTCATCTCTTCAAGATCTTTCATGAGCTTTTCATTTGTATTCTTGAGCTTGACATATTCATCATAGTCATTACACTCAACCACTTTCTTGCCTTTGCCACTAGATCCTTGCTCAATGCTCTCATCAATTAAATCATCACATGATATAGCTATATCAATCTTAACAACATGGTTAGTAGCATCATATGGCTCATTTGGTAAAAATTCTTGAGCAATAACAAGAGTATCATAATTGATCTTTAGAGTTGTATATTCATCTTTTAGCTTATTGTGGCTAGTGATGAGCTCATTGTGCACCCACTCAAGTTTATCATGTTTATCTTTAAGCTCTTTCCTAGAAGATTTGAGATCCTTGAGTTTGGATGATATAGCATCATTTGTTTCTTTAAGCTCAACATTAGCCTTTTCCAATGTATCGCATTTTGCTAAGAGTGAATCATTTTTAGCATCAAGCTTTTCATTTTTAGCTCTACTCTTTCTAATGATCTTAGTGTATTGTCTTAGTATTTTGACAAGATCATCATATGAAGGTGAATCATCATCATCGCTATCGATATCATCATCACTAGCTTGCTTATCATCACTACTATCATCATTATTAGTTACCTTGCGTTCACCCTTGGCCATAAGGCATAGGTGTGTAGAGGATGATGGCGATGGTGGCGGTGAAGATGAAAGATCAATAGCAATGGCAGCCACCTTCTCATTTTCACTATCATCATCGGATGATCCACTAGAAGAATCAATGTCCGTGAGCCAATCACCGACGATGTAGGTATTTCCACTCTTCTTCTTCTTGTGGAAGTCCCTATTTTTGCCATCTCTCTTCTTGTATGGCTTGTTCTTCTCTTCTTCTTCTTCATTGCTTGAGTCATCTTTCTTGCCCTTGACCTTGTTCTTGAACTTGTCTTTCTTAGGCTTTGTACATTGGTGTGCTAGATGACCAAATTCACCACAATTGAAGCAATCCATTTCGGACATTGGCTTCCTTCTAGAGCTTGTGAAGAACTTCTTCTTCTTGCTGTCAAACTTGATGCCACTCTTGTTTAGCTTCTTTAGCATCTTGGTGGCTTTTCTCATCATGAGAGCAAGATTTCCATCATCATCTTCTTCATCACTTGAGCTCTCATACTCAAGTCTTGCTTTGCCCTTCTCTTGGCTAGCTTTGAATGCTAAGTCCTTCTCTTTCTTCTTGGTAGAGGATAAGCCATCTTGTGGCGTGATGTGCATGTACCGCTAGCGGTGGAAAGATCACCTTGGTGTAGCACGGTCACAATATGCCCATATTTGTTAATGGGGAGGACACTCAAGATCTTTCTCACAACGTCGGATTGTGACATTTGAGTAAGTCCAAGCCCATTGACTTCCTCTATAAGAACATTCAAACGTGAATACATCTCATTAGCACATTCTTTGGGAAGCGTATCAAATGAATTTAGCTTTTCAATTACAAGATGATAGTGTTCCTCATGCTCACTCTTGGTTCCCTCATGGAGCGCGCAAATGTCCGACCATAGTGCATGGGCATCTTTATGGTTCCTTACGTGGTTGAACACATCTTTGCAAAGGCCTCTAAAGATGGTGTTTCGAGCCTTTGCATTTCACTTTTCATAATTAACCTCATCGCCTTGTAAGTGTGTAGCATCCTGAGGTTTTGGGAAGCCTTATGAGGCGGCTCTAAGTATACCAACGTCTAGAGCTTCTAAGTACGCCTCCATGCGGATTTTCCAATATGGAAAGTCATCTCTCTCAAAGATAGGAGGAGGTCCATCCCCGTGAGGCATCTTGCTCTAAGCAATTAAGCTTAAAAACATGAGCACGAGGCTCTGATACCAATTGAAAGGATCAAGATGCCCAAGATGGGGGTGAATTGGGCTAATTCTAAATTTCTTTGCAATAATTAAATTCTATGGATAGCTCAATTAACCCCTTGTGCCTAGAAAGTGTTCCTAATTGTTCTACCGCACAAAAGACTTGCAACCTAAGTTCTAATCCTACTCTAGCATGGCAATTCTAAGAAAGTAATGACATGAATTGAATTGCTCAAAGTAAATGCTTAAAGTAAATGTTCAAAGTAAATAGAGAGGAAGGAACACGGTGATATTTTGCCGAGGTATCGGAGCATCGCCACTCCCCACTAGTCCTCGTTGGAGCACCCGCGCAAGGGTGTAGCTCCCCCTTGATCCGCTCAAGGATCAAGTGCTCTCTATGGGTTGATTCTTCGACACTCTATCATGGTGAATCACCCACAACCGCTCATAACTTGAGTTGGGTTACCCACAAGCTCCGCCTAGTGATCACTGAACTCCCAATCACCACCAAGCTATCTAGGTGATGGCGATCACCAAGAGTAACAAGCACGAACTCTCACTTGACCATGACAAGCCTAATGAGAACATGGATGCACACTTTGCTACTCTTGATATTCACTAATGAGGTCTCTCTTTTGGATTCTCAAATCTCAATCACCTCACTAGGACCTTGCTCTTCTTGGCACTCTCTAAGGTGTTTCTTAGCTATTGGAATGAGCAAAAGTGACTTCACACATGAGTGGAGCTTCTATTTATAACATGAGCTAAAAAACGAACCGTTATGTGCCACTACGGGGTGACCGGACGCTCCGGTCAGTTCAATCCGCACACCAGTGATTAAGTGTTGATCGGACACTGATAGCGTATGATTATCACTGATCGGACGCGTCCGGTCGCATTTAACCCTGACTGGAACTTTACTGTACTCGATCGGACGCTGAACACCCAGGGTCCGGTCAGTACTGACCGGACACGTTCGGTCATAGATTTTCTCTTCTAGAACCTTACTGGAGTCGATCGAACGCTGGACCTCAGCGTCTGGTCACTTGACCACTCAGCGTCCGATCGTGCCAGACGCAATCTCCTTGGTCAAATGAACTGACCGGACCCTAAAGTCCAGCATCCGGTCGCATCGAAGCCAGCGTCCGGTCAGTACTTGACCCTCCATTCACTTCCAACTCTCGATCATATGTGAATGAAGTTTGCTCCATTTGATCTTAGGCATATGTAGGAGCTACCTAGTGCTAGTTTTAACAAGTGTGCACCACACCTAACTCACTAGACTCACCTAGGTCAAACTACCCATTCATACCCCCTTAATAGTATGGCCAAAGGAAAAACAATATTGTAAACTACTCTAAGTGTCTCTCCAACTCCAATCGACACTTAGAACTAGTCATCCTTAACCTTGTCGTCCATCCTTTGAAACCAAAACGGTTTCCATCATAGGGGCATGACACCCATAATTGCCCAATCGATCTCCATTACCGTGACTTAACTCAATTGTTTTTGCAAAACACATGTTAGTCACAGTAATCACATATTGTCATTAATCACCGAAACCCAACAAGGGGCCTAGATGCTTTCACAAGGGACTGCGAACAAATTAGGTTAGAATTATATAAACAGGGCTCGAAAGTAGAAAACATGAAGACACGACAAACTTGGCTGGTCGGGGCGACGTCATCCTTCAACACCCCAACGCATCGGTCAGATAGTGGACTGTGGACTCAAGTCCTGAGCGCATGCTCGTCTAGTCCTTCACCTCCGCCGGGTCATCGAGGGTGAACACCGGGTCGCTCAGGTCCAGCCACCTGGCCCAATGGAGCTGGTTTCTTCCCCACATGAGCAGATCATCGCTCGGCAGGACAAGGGACCGGGAGGGCCCAACCCCAACCGAGGGGTCGGCCATTGCAACTATTAGTGTTGGCCCAACGGGAGCCGACAGTACCTCCTCCGTCACCGATGCTCCCTTAGGAGCGGACCCTCCAATGCTAGAGGAGACTGGTAGCTCAGGCTTCGAAGTCCGAGCCATTATCGTGTCTATAGGGGAGGCCTCGATCGCGCCTCCTCCCATCTGCCCCACCTTGGGGGCGTCGATTCCGCAAGTGCCTCCTACTGCACAATTGGCGCCTCCGCCTCCCCCGCTTCCTCAGGCGGCGCCGTGTCCACCTCGGTGCCATCACACGCGCCCTCGGCACCATGCCAGTTGCCTCCTGGGGGATTGGCCGACGTGCTAGGATCTTCTGCAGCGCCAACATCAGGAAGTTGCTGGGGTCGATCCTACGGAAAGCACCAACGTCACACGACGAAATTCGAGAACACAATGAAAGGGCGAAGAAGTCGTTAACTCACCTTGACGCTATTATCCAAGAATGTTTCGAGGGTAGGTCACTCGACACCGACTCTGCCACGTCGGTAATTGATCGCTTTAATCCCCTAGTGGGGTCAGTCGAAGTGGGGCAGACTGGCTCCTCCAACCTCGGGGGCGTGTCCTCCCCCGTCGATCTTGGAGGCGCATCCTCTTTGGTTTGCGCCAGGGCTTGCTACGGAATTGAGGTCACCACAGCAGGGTCAGTCGGAGCAGGGCAGACTTGCTCCACCGACCTCAGGGGTGTGTCTTCCCTCGTCGATCTTGGAAGCACGTCCTCTTCGGTTTGCGTCGGGGCATGCTACAGAATCAGGGTCAGGTTGGCCTGCCCCGTGTCGGCCTGCTCATCCTCGCACGCAAGTGCACCCCATGGGAAGTTGGGGTTGGACTCATTCTCCTCTTCTTCCTCCTCCTCATTGTCATCGCTCTCCTTCGAGCCTTGCTGATGCTTTCCATGCTGTAGCTTCGCTCGCTCCTTCTTCGCCTTCTTTCGCTCCATCTTCGCCTTCGCCGCCTCAGCCATGGCGCGGTTCGCCACCCTCCTGGCCGCATCCTCTAGCAGTGGTGGGTTGGACTCATGGGCAAAGAGGCTAGGCTATAAATCTCGGCGCTTAGAATCTAAGAATAGAGGAGGCTCGGCCAAGGAAAGAAACTCGAAGAAAGCTTACCAGTTCAATGAAACCCACGTCCGACTACATCGCGGGATGCCCCAAGACCGGGGGATTGAAGCGGTCCTTGATGCGTTGTGCCATTTCGCCGACACTGAGGGCCTCACCGATGACCATCACCATCCCTTTAGGCGTGGAATCCGGTGTCATCTTGTACATCGGAAGAGCGTGCACCATCAGCGGCGCTAGCCTCCTGATGTGGTAATCTCCGACAATGATGGTCCCATGAAGACCGCGACCCTTTAGAGTCGCAATGGCTTTGAGAAGGTTGTCAAGCCTTTTTTGCTCCTTTTGCGATGGGCCCATACCTCCACGCGTCCAGTGCCTCCTCGATCAGGCAACCGATGAAGATCGGTAGGGGGGCAGCGTCGTCGTTCTTTAGGTAGAACTAGAGCTTATGCCACCCCTTGTTGGACTTCGACAACGGGATGGACATGTACTCTGATGACCGGTTGCCTCGAAGACGGATGCTCGCACATCCCATCGGCACCGCTAGGTCTGGCTTCTTCCTCTCCTTCTTCTGTAGCTCGACGGTGAAGAAGTACTTCCATAGCTCAAAGTAGGGCTTGATCCCCACATACCCCTCGCACAGCATGACGAAGGGCGAGATGTGCTGAATCCTGTTGGGATTCAGATGCTGTAGCTCAAGCCTGTAGTAGTGCAGCAACCCTCGGAGGAATCGGTGGGGAGGAGTCATGAGCCCATGCTCGTGGAAGGGGACAAAGGAGACAACATAGCCGTCTGGCAGCAATGGCTCATCCTCGCCACCAGGTATGATCCGCTCCATCATCGTGGTCCTTGCGCGGAGAAGGCCCTTCTTAACTAGACCCTCCATGCGTGTGTGGAGAATGTCAAAGCGAAGCCATGGCTCCATCGAGGAATGGGGATGGCGATGCAGAAGATCTAGCGGTGGCGTAGGGCTGGAGAGAGAGAACTTTGCTGGCAGTGGAGCAAAAATAAGGGAATGAAGGCCGAAACTCGAGAGCGAAAGGCAGAAAGACTGGAGGGGCGAGGATGCGGATACGCATATGGAGGCTAGGGAGAAATGACTCCATTTATAAGGTAAGGGCAAAACAGGCAAGGGGTAAACCATCCACATAAATTAATGCACCCCACGCCTCGCCAGATCTATTTTCTTTAGGGGTCATGCCTTCATCGTTCCATGCCGCATCAGTCACATCGCTACCTCGAGAGACGAGCACATGCCTATCCAAATCTTCCCTGCGAAGGATCCACTGGGCGATGGTTCACCTTTAAAGGCTACGGGCCACCGCAAGTAAGTGGGATATGGAGCTAAAAACGCTCCCACGGCCCATTAACGCCTAGGTGTTCGAAGGTTGGCCCACCAGTGGGTTCACAGCCACTCTAGGGCACCCTAGAGTGAGAGAAGGTTAAGGACAGGCCCGCTAGCACCCAATACCTGAGGCGCACAAAGCGCCACGGGCGTCTCGACCCTTGTTTCGAGTCTTGGATGATGCAAGGTCCATGGTTTTTCCTTGAAGAAAGGCATCGAGCCCTCGAACCGGTCGAACGGGTCCAAGAACTATATGGACCAACCACCAAGAATCTAGAGTCAGTCACCAGCTGATCTCAAATCGGGCCCCTATGAAGGGGATGCCGGGGCTCCACTCAAACAAGCCCGTTAACAACTCATCGAGCACCATGCTCCGTCCAGTGAGGAAAGCACGGCATGGCTCAACCCCTCCGTTCTAGCAAATGGACGCGTGAGGGACGATGATCACAAGATGAATTGACCCCCCAACCAGACCCCTACTATGCGTGGGGGCTCGGCATCGCAAAGAGATAGAACACGCGATCGCAGACAAACAACGAGTCACCTCTGATTACGGAAACCATGGATGGACTACAAAGCGATAGTTACGAACAGTACTCCCATGCGCCCCCAAACAATGGATCACAAAAAGCCTTTGCAAGAGTGTCTCACTCTTCCAAAGGCTCAGGGGCTACTGTGGGATATCTATATCTGGGTATCTGAGCCAAAGGATTAACGAGCGTCATATCGGCTCATCCGATGGTTAAGGACGCAACTGCGGCCTCGTCCGACCCCCAGGGGCCAGGCCACGCCTCGTTCGACTTCGAGGACGAGGTTTCCACCTCATCCAACCCTAAGGCGTGGGCTCTGACTCTGAGGACAAGGTTTCCTCCTCGTCTGACCCCAAGGCATAGGCTTCGACTCCTCCGACCCTAGGGCACGGGCTTCGACTTATCCGGTCCCACGGGGAGGGCTCCGCCTTGTTCGACCCCTTGAGGGTCGGATTCTGTCTCACCTAGCCCCTAGGGCAGGATTTCCACCTCACCCATTCCCTGGGGTCAGATTTTCTATTGCAGAAAAGCAGTGGCCCCAAGGTGGGACCCGAACTGCTTCAACCACTACGATGTGGAGGCGCGCGCCTAGAAGCACATCTCGGGCGCGTCCTGATGCAACTGGTGGTTGCATCAGGCCATGCGAGGAGACTCACGTCGCCCACCACGTCAATAGGCCAACACTGTGTTGCCAACTCCTTGCCTAACCACCGTCCAATGTCAGTCGATCGACGTCAGTTGACTGGCATTGTACCGCTAGCCTCCCATATGGCCTCTGTCAAGGGACCCTTTGACCGTTCCATCCGCTCGGATGTGATGGAAGACAAGAACGGAGCATGATGCCAACGTGTATGCTGTAGTGGCCAATAGGATCCTAGTGCGACGCCGCTGCCACCATGATCTATAGGGTCAGCAGGACCCACGCGAAGAGGAGGATGGCACACCCCTGGGAGCCTTATTTCTCTTTCTTTTTCCCCTCTTCCCTTATCTCGGACTCTGGTATCCTGTTCTCTCCCCTTGTTCTATAAAAGGGAAGGCAGGTCACCGTTTAGAGAGAGAGATCAATCTACCGATAGATCGAGCAGTAGAAGCATTGAGCAATCAAACCACAGAGACATGGGAGCTCCTTCCTCTCTCGCCAGTTTGTAATCCCTACTACAAACTCAGTGTTGGTAACATGAGCAGCCCAAAACTGGACGTAGGGACATTCGGCCCAAACCAGTATAATTCTTGTGTCCTCTTAGCATACCATCCGGGTCAGACACGCAATATACAAATTTACTAGTCGGCTATTCGAAACACTGACACACTACTTGTTTGATCTCTCAGGCTATTGCTAGTTTCGCTCTCTAACTAACAATGGCCTGGAATGACTTGAGTTCCAGAGTCAAGGGAATTGTGATCACGACTTTAGTGATGTTGGGGGTCTATGAAGCCATCCTTAATGTTTTTTACTTGTTTAACCAGGCTTGTAGTAAATATATGGATATACAAGTAGTTATGGGGGCTTGAAGACAAATATAGAAAGGGCAAACAAGAAATTATACATGGTTTAGGGTGGCCATTATAAAGGAAAAAGTCTACAAAACCCCCCTCACATTTGGCACTGTAGCTACTCCACACCCTGAACTTTGAAATCGTCTAATGAGCACCTTAAAGTTTACCAAGCTGTTTAATTAACCCTTGGAGTGGTTTTGGAAGCCGGTTTTGCTAGTGTGGCACTCCAATGTGGAAAGACAAGATAGGGTGGCGGCGGGCCCCTGATGTCAGTCCCCTTCCCCCAAACTACGGATGCCTTGGCCTGGAGGCGGCCTCCTGGCTTGCCTGAGTGCTCGCGACGCAAGAGCGCGGTAGCGCGAGACTGTGCCGGTGAAAGAGCAATAGGCGGGCGAGCCTGTGCCATGGCAATAATTTAATTTCATTTGTGTGGCAAGTCGACATCAGAACACAGCAAAAGTGCCCATTGTATGGTTGGCTATTATTAACTGGTGCTGGACAGATGATACCCTCTTGCAGCATGGGCTGCTACACCCAGCATGTTGCCGTCAATGTGATCAAGCAGATAAGACCAGACAATGCCTGGTAATCTCTTGGGTTCCTTCTCTAGAGTCCAAAAAAGTTTGTTGGTTCACCATCCTTTAGCAGGATAGACATTAAGGATTGGCACCACTGACTGCCTAGGCTAAATTCTCCTCTTGGTGCTGCCAGGCACTAAAGCAGGTTGGCAAGCAGCTCAGAAAAGGGCTCAACTCTTGATCATCTTAGTTTCTTGGTAAATTTGGGCACATCATAGCAAGTGCATATTCAATCGAGCTTCCCCAACTACAAGCTTGGTTGTGAGGTTCAGTCTCAGAGGACCCACCTTATCATGCACAGCACACATGACATAGTATATGATACAAGTCACTAATGAGTACTTCCATTCATTTATTTTAGCACACTCATCACCCACTCTTAACAATTCCATACAGATTGGTCACTAGTATAAGTGCACAAACTAATATCAAGCATTTCAGCAAGAACACAATCTCTCTAGCTATTCCTGTCAGGTCCTTGAACTGCTCTGGTTGTCCACCATCTCCCTTGGACTGTTCTTCTAGTTGTGGCATCTTAGTGCTCTGAAAAATAGGATGATAAGAGGGTGGCACATGCTTGTTATCAACCAGCCATTGCTCATAGTCCTCCTGCCACTTCTAAAAGTCACATCCACCACCATCCATCTGTCACCAATGCAAAGAAATTTCAATTGTCTGAACAATACAACACATGAATTACAAACAAAATGGAACAAATCATAGAACCGTTCGAGTTGAACAGATGTAGAACATGCGCCCATAGTTCTTCTCAGTCTTTGCCATCAATGCGGCATTTGCATTTGTTGCAATGGACAAGAGGGAGAAGGACTCTACTCCCAACCCTCTGGATGGCCCCCGTCGAACCGCAGCATTTGCATTTGTTGCAGTGGACAAGAGGGAGAAGGACTCTACTCCCAGCCCTCTGGATGGCCCCCGTCGAACCGCTGTTCCCATCCATTTGGGTGACGCCAAAGTGGAGCGGTGCTGGCTAGGAGGGGCTATAGCCTGTGGCCTAAGCTGGCGCCTACAGTGAAGGGGGAGACGTGGGGGCGAGCCTACACCAGCTGGGGAGGAGAAGGCGTGGGGGTGGGCCTGTGCTGGCAAGGGAGGAGGCGGCATGGGGGATGGCTAGCAACGGCATGGGAGGGGAGCGGCGTGGTGGCAGGGCGATGTCGGTTGGGGAGGGGGCGGTGTGGGGGAAGGCCAGCGCCGGCACAGGAGGGGAGCGGCATGGTGGTAGGGTTGTGCCAGCAGGGGAGGGGCGGCGTGGGGAAGGCCAGCGTTGGCACGGGAGGGGAGCGCGCGTGGTGGCAGGGCTGTGCCAGCTGATGCCACTGGGGATGGAGGAGAGGGTCGATCCGTTTTGTGTTTGATCCGTTTTGATGAACATAACAGCAGGCAGGGGTAGGAATGGAAGGAGGCGTCTTCTTCTTTTTTCCACAAATTAAAACTACCCAAAATGTATTTCAGCGGGTTACACCAGTTTCATAATAGCAAACTAGCGAAACCACAAAATGCCAAAGTCTCCTTTCGTTCGTATGCCGCCGTCGCCACCTGCCTTGCAGCGCCGACAGTGCCTCACTCCGGATCGAGCCCCCCTCTTCCCACATCAGGTCCTAGGCTACAGCCGCCGCCGTTGCCGCATCCGTCACCTTCACTCCGCGTGCGCACTCTCTCTCTCTCTCTCGCCCCTCTCTATCTGCTACGACTCGGTGGGCTACCACCGCCGCAGCGCTATGTAAGGTGCCGAGGCCTTCTCCGATCTCTTCTCCGATGAAGAGCGCCCACCAGGTATTCCCATCCTTATTTCCCCTGTTTTGTTGTGAGAAACCGCTCCTTCTCTCATCCATCCGCCGCGCTGAGCAGAGCAAAGACCGCCTCCGCCGTCCGCCGAGCAAAGCGCGCGCATGGTGCCTCCGCTGCCGCGACAATACCGCCTTTGCACCTGAATCCTCCAGCTTCTCCATTCTTGGCGCTGGACTAGCTCGCATCCATGACCTGCTCGATGAAATGGCAGTGAGGAGTGCTGAGAAGAGCACCGGTGGTAAGGCTACCACATGCTTGTACAAGGTAGCCATACTCTTTCTGTACATGCAAACAAACATAATCTCAGCTCAACTCGGCTCTACTCAAACATACCAACAAACACGATCACCTGTACCGTTTGGACCAGACTTTGGCTGGCCTAAGCCAGCCGGCCAGGCCGGCCTGAGCATCGATATCAAACACGACCAAAAAGACTTGAAAGAAAGGGCCGGGCCCTGGGCGTACGCGTCGTCACTCCACTATTGGCTGCGTCCGACCAGTTGCTCCCGTGCATCTCCGCCGGCCGCCGGCCCGGTCGATGCCGCCCGGTGTAAACGGCGTGGGAACGCGGGAGCACGGGCACTGTCACAGCCCGGTGCCCGCAGGGCAGGCGATCCCTGTTGGCGTGGGAACGCATCCGTGGCGAGACGCGCGAGCGCGGGATAATGGCAAGGTTCTGTGTGGGGTGTCAATGAAAGGCACGACAGACATCGGGAGAAACAGCCTGTTCGGCTGGGCAGTCGTAAACGATCGTAAATTTTTAGCTGAAATAGTATTTTTCTCTCACACCAAACTAATCAGTAGTATTTTTTCACGATCCAACAACGAAGAAGCCCAGCCAAACAAACAGCAAAGACGAAAAGACGGCTAGTACTACAATCCTATTCCTACAGGGTAGCCAGGCGTGTCCCTGTCGGCCGTACTAGAGTACAGTGCACAGTATGCTATGAACGGAAAAGGGAGGAGCTAGGGTAGGGCCCCGGAGCCGAGGCATCAGCCTGTTCGTTTGGCTGTGGCTTGTCGTAAACGATCGTAAATTTTCAGTCGAAACAGTATTTTTCTCTCACACAAACCAGTCAGCAGTACTTCTTCACGAACCAGCAACGATACGAACCAGCCAACCGAACAGGCTGGAGTTCAAGGGACTGAGTGATCATGCGACGCGATGAGAATCGTCGTTCGTTAACCCGTCTAGCGCCCACCGGCAGTGGTGGTAGTCCAGTAGTACTGGGCATGCCCTGTTTACTCAGCGAAATATCGATGCTTTTCTCTCACAACAAATCAGCATCAGCATCCGCCGTTTTGCCAGCCAGCCGATGTCGTGCCATCGTGCTGAACTTCTGATCTCAATAAGTTGTCGGGTTCCCTTTGTGGTGATTCCAAATGGCACGCCGAACTTCCTTGACCTGGCTTTTCCCATGGCTGTTTCACCAGGAAACTAACGGCCTGTTCGTTGGTTGGTTTCTGGACTGGCTTGGACTGGCTGGTGCTGGTTTGTTGTGAGAGAAAAATACTGTTGGCTGGCTGGTTTGGGCTGGCTGAAACCAACAAGCGAACAGGGTGTAAATGTGAGCCTACTGCTGGTTAAAAAAGTCAAACTGGTATCAAGAGATAATCTGAATCATGCTACGCATATGCTACTTTCCCAGCAATCGTGATTCATGACTATGCAAGAAACAAATCTATGTTAAGAAAGGTGTGGTTAGGCAGTCAGTTTTCAAGCACAAACCTTTGGTTTCGGTGCCATACGAGGTTATACGATTGACTGATCAGGATTTGGAGGGTCATCAATAATATCCTATATCACACAAAAATAGAAGGGTTATAAAATAACAAGACTACAGAGCTACAGAGTTAACATGTAACAGCACTATAGGAAGATAACAAGAAATCCACATGCCTGGATATCATCTGGCCGCTTACCCCATTGTATCATTTCCATGATCTGCCAGGTCAAATACAGTGCCATGTTCAAAAGCCAAATTTTGGTTCAATATGAACTTCAAATCATATATATGCAAAAACATCTTTTATTTGGAGGACAAAATCACATATATCAAAATTTCAGAGTTTGTAATGTTTATTAATATACTCCTGGTAGCTTAACAAGGGCAATGCATGATAAGGTGAAGTGGATACCAGAACACTCATGACGCAAGAGGTAACTGAAACAAGCATGTTTGAATATCCAGCAGCACATAATTGAGTGGACTACTCAGCTCTCACCCACCATCCCATGTCTTAGCGTATGATGCATCACTAGAACAAGGAAGCAGCCCCTCATTGATGCATGTTCAAGGAGCCTTGAGATTGCAACTCGCTAGATCTAACCAGGGTTTACAATTCCGGTATAAAAAAATTCGGCACCCAGCGATAAATACGAAATTTCGAGAATTTTGGCAATGTGGGACCAAATTCAAAATGATTTTTTGAAAAATTTAACGTCATTTCACTAGAAACATTGTCCAATCCATCGTGCATCACAAATATATATAAAACCGACTAAATAACACAATATATAACATAGTAGAGCATCTGTAATTTGGCGAGCTCACGATGAGTGAGTTGCCAATGCTAGTGACGCTGGAGGTGGGAGTGAGGAAATTGAATAAATTTAGGTCTTTAGTAAAACTAGAGGTTATGGAGGATCTAGTACGATTTGGTGTAATTTTAGGGTGAAAGATGAATTCAACCGCAAATTTTTGACCGATACAAATTTTTTCGGACCCCGGAGAAAAAGGCGATAATTATAAACCCTGGATCTAACAATGAAACTAAACACAAGATTTTTTTTTCATTTTTTAAATCTCTCATCAGTCTACCATTAATATCTAAGTCCAGTTTACGGTACTTTGACCTTTGAGAATCAACATGATGCTAAACAGGACTGATTACTTAAATCGTGTACCATGCAGCAATGAGCTGAGCAGTTAGGAACAATTCTACTTTCTGAAGTTAATTTAATTGCATTGACATGTAACTATCTACGAAATGAACACTTCACAGACATCTTCAAATATCACGTGTGCAGTAGTCTGCAGCAGCGTAAGGATTAAACTTGCAGCCATTTTACTTGCGTAAGGATTAAACTTGCAGCCATTTTACTTGCGTAAGGATTAAACTTGACGCCATTTTACAATGTGAACACTTGATACATTAACAAACATATCTATAGATAAACCTGTACTTACTGATATATAACACAACATCATTATATAATGAAGAAATAGGCATGTACACCCCTTTAACTTTTCTTTGGCATCTGCAAGCTTTTCTTTGACGTCTGCAAGGTTTTCATTGGCAGCTGCAACCTTTTCATTGACAGCTGCAAGCTCTTCATTGGCAGCTGCAAGCTTAATTAGCGACGTCTGTACCTTGTCTCTTTGGGATAAATATGTTCTCTATTTCATTGAAAACATGTTAGCCAGTTTCACTTATCTAGATAACGATCAAATTATCTAGACACATAATCATACCTGAAGGGCAGATATTTTTTTTGCATGGCTGTCCAACTGAATGGCAACTGTTCCAGTCACTTCTTTTTCTTTGTATGATCCAATAACAGCCAGCAAATGATCTACTTGAGCAGATCTAGTGTCTACATATTGAAGCTTCATTCTAA
Source organism: Miscanthus floridulus (assembly GCF_019320115.1). NCBI lineage: Eukaryota > Viridiplantae > Streptophyta > Magnoliopsida > Poales > Poaceae > Miscanthus > Miscanthus floridulus. Next base: position 116,201,389 of record NC_089595.1, on the reverse strand, counting down.
GACTTTCAACTTCATTTTGCAAAGACTACAAGGACAACAGCATAATCAAGACATCAGGGTAGTTCTCCATAAACAAATTCAACAAAAAAGCGTGGCCAAGGAAAGGACATACTGACAGGAGCTACTTCGAGTGGAGCATTGTAAAGGTGCTAGGAGCTACTTTCAGTGGAATCATCGTCAGTACCATGGGCAGAAGCTTATCATTTTGTTGTTTAAATTAAAAATTAAACATCTCTGTTTTTACAGGTTGAAGCCTTTCATTTTCTTCCTCCAAAGTACAGTTTGTTATCCAATTAACTGATGCTCAGTTGTTGAAAGGAAACATTGAATGGCAAGTGACTGGTCCATTTTTTTTTTCTGTTGTTTCAGTGGTCCAGAAACGCTGCTGATACGCTAACCAGCTAACAACACACGTGAGGGTACGGGATAGAGGGATGGAGCCACAGACTTTGTAGTCCATCTTGTTCTTCCGCTTCATCTTCTCGTTGAGGAGGGCGTCGTCCTCCCTGATGGCGAACAACATGGGCTCCCCCGCCGGTGGCGGCGGTGCGTCCGCGAGCGGCTGCCTCCCGGTCCCGGCGGCGGCGCGCTGGAGCTTCCCGGGCTGCGCGTCCGCCATCACCGGGCGCACCCCTCGCGCGGACACGTCGGCCGGATCTAGGTTTGAGGAGCGGCGGGGGTGCAGTGGAGCCGTGGAGGTGGGGAACAAGAAGCTAGGTGGTGATCGTCAAGTGTTGGCGCTACCGCCGAGGCTGAACTTGGTAGCCTAGCGCAGACTTGTTTTGGGTCCGCGAGACCCAACACTTGATCGGCCCACCGAGGCTGAGTTTGTCAGCCCAGCTGCCCAGGTTACCCAAGACGCGAGCTCGTACTTCGGTACTTGGGCTGAACCTGGCCCATCCGCACGGGGCGCATGCCGCCGACGCGCACCGGCAGCTCCGCCTCACCGTCGCCCCACTGGAGAGCACAGGACCAGACCAGGGCACGTACGGCGGCGCACCGTGTTGCTGCACGCCTAACGTCCGACCAGGCACGCAGCAATGGTGTGGACGCAATTAATGAGCGATGTGGAGAGTGTGAGAGAGACGCAAAGCTTAGGCCTTTTAAATTCAATGAAATTTTGAGAGTGTCATATCGATGTCATATGAACGTTTAGACAATAATAATAAAATAAATTACAACGACTGCTCCCGTGCATCTCCGCCGCCCGCCGCGCGCCGTGGTCGGTGCCGCCCGGTGTAAACGACGTGGGAACGCGAGAGCGCGCGCACCGCCACAGCCCGGTGCCCGCACAGGGCAGGCGATCGCTGTTGGCGTGGGAACGAACGCATCCGCTGCGCGACGCGCGAGCGCCGGGATGCCCAGGTTCTGGGTGGGATGTCAATGAAGGCACGACATGGCACCGGGAGAAAGACGGCGACGGCACGAGGTCCTTGTGGAACTGGAACAGCAGTCTCCTACTACAATCCTATTCCTACAGGGTAGCTAGGCGTGTCCCTGTCGGCCGTAGCGTACAGTACACAGTAGGCTAAGTAACGCACTTCGGGTGGTGTTTAGATCCGGTGACTAAAATTTAGGAGATGTGTCGGTAGAATGTTGCATAAGGTGTTCGGATACTAATAAAAAAAATAAATTACATAATCCGTTAGTGCTTCACGAGAAGAATTTTTTAAGCCTAATTAATCCATCAGTAGTATAGGTTTACTGTAGCACCACATTGTCAAATCATAGACTAATTAGGTTTAAAAGATTCATCTCGCAAATTAGTCGCAAACTATACAATTAGTATCGTAATTAGTCTATATTTAATAGTATATGCATGTGTCAAGTATTCGATGGGACAACGACTAAAATTTAAGAGAGTTACAAACTGTGCTCCTCGGTCCGTTTCCAACAGGGAAGGGAGCTAGGAGTTAGGATAGGGCCCGGATACGAGGCTTGGAGTCCAAGGGAGTGATCATGCGATGCGATGAGAGTAGTCGTTGTTCGTTAACCCGTCCAGCGCCCACCGGTAGTGGTGGTAGTGCAGTAGTGGTCACTCACTCAATGACGCCACCGTGGACTTGCGGTCTCCGATCACTAGCTGGGCCGGCGATGACCGACCGGTGTGGACGACGCCGGATCGGAGTGCACCTTCTTCTTCAAGAGTTTGTCTGCAAAGCGACCACGGTGAAAAGTGAAAACAACTGGCAATCTGGGTCAGGCCAGATGACATGGCAGTATATATGACGAGAAATTAAGCATAATCTCACGGACATGCACTCAATATAAATGGATACTCTCCTGCATCGGGCGGCTCGTTCATTCGCTCATTCCTTCGTTCCGTCTGCACGCGTCACAGCCGTCGTCGTCGAGGACAAAACAAAGACTGCCGAGTCACCTTCTCGAACGCCTCCCTGGCTGGGCCCACCCTCACCCCACCCCCGGCACTGGCATCCCCGCCGTTCAAATGCCCCGGGCCCCACCCCCCACCCGGGCCCCCTCCTTTGTATATAAACGCCGGCCTCTTCTTAAGTTCTTATCCCCCGCCGCCCGTCTCCTCGCTCCTCAGCCCTCCTCCTCCTACCACCCTCGCCGCGCCCGCGCCACACAAAAAGCGTCACGCCGTCTGTCACAAAAGCTCACGAGTTGCGTTGCGTCGCGGCCATGGAGGAGAGAATTCCCCAGCCAAGAGAGTTCCAAGGACCCACCGTCGCCGAACCGGCGCAGACGACCGGCACGCCCTGCGATGACGGCGACGCTCTAGCTCCCGTCGTCCAGCTGCTTTCGTCCTCGGGCGAGGAGTCGTCGGATGACGACGAGGGGGAGCTCGAGTTCGAGTTCCCGTTCGTCAGCAGAGACTCCCCCGCGGGCACGGCCGCCCCGGCCGACGAGCTCTTCGCCGACGGCCGGATCAGGACCTTCTACCCGGTGTTCGGCCGTGGCAGCGGCTGCACGGCGCTGCCGGCTGCTCCGGAGGTGCAGCCGCGGGTGAGGGCACAGCTGGGGCAGTTGTTCCTGGAGGAGACCCGGGAGCGCAACTCCTCCACCAGCTCCACGGCGTCCACGTTGTCGTCGTCAGGGGCCGCCACGGACGACGACGGCCTGGAGGGCGTGGCGCCGGAGAGCTACTGCGTGTGGCGTCCTGGCTCATCCGCGTCGGCGTCGCCCTCCCCGCCGCCCAGGAAGAGCGGGTCGACGGGGTCCATGGCGCGGTGGCGCCGCATCAGCGGCCTCGTGGTGGACCGCAGCCACAGCGACGGCAGGGAGAAGTTCCTCTTCCTCGCCGCCGCGCCGCCGCACGACGCGCTCAGGAGGCACAAGAAGCCTGCCGCTGTCCCCGGCAGCCGGCGCCTACAGGAAGCCTCCTCCTCCGCCCGTCGCCGCCCCCGCCACAGAGGCCGACGCCGCCCACCGGATAGCGTACCTCGCCAGGGGCGGCGTCCCCGTCCCACCAGGCGGCACGCCGCGGCGCACGTTCCTGCCGTACCGCGAGGAGCTCGTGGGCTTCTTCGCCAACGTGAACGGCATCAGCCGGAGCCACCACCATCCGTTCTGACCTCTTGTCACACTGTCTGTCACAGGCGAACAAAACAAACTATTCCATCAGCTACATACCCTGATTAATTATTAAGTTTCGGGGATTCGATTGGATTGCGGCCAAAATTCAAATTCTACTGTGGGTGATTATCGCTTTTTTAGCAGTGCGTAAGTAGGCAGTTATAGGTAATGATTTTGGGTTAGGAATTGATCACGCGATGCGGGATGTGAACACCAGCGTGGTGGTGAGGTAAAGCATATGACAGGCGTGGCCTTTTTCTGGACCAATAGCCTGTTCGGCTGGGGCTAAAACGATCGTATACGATCGTGGATTATTACTGGTGGCTGGTTTGATGTAAGAGAAAAATACTGCTCTGGCTAAAAATTTATGATCGTTTACGACCAAGCGAACAGAATCCAAGTGTGAACGCCCACGCGTGCCGCTGGCGTGCGGCCAGAGCACCTCATTTCATCATCGGCATTATCGTTAAGGGCTCCTTTAGATTCAACCATTCTCCCAGTAGATTGGAGAGAATTGAGAGGTAATTGAACTAAATTCTCCCTCAATCCCTTATAATCCACTGGGAGAACGGTTGATCCAAAAGAGCTCTAAATCTGTGATCGAGAACCACGTTTAAATCCGCCTTTTCGATCTGAAGTTCCCGTCCAGCAGTTTGTTCCCGTGCACGCATCACCAGCCTTGTGAACTGCGGCTCTGCTTTGTTCGTGTTCACGCACCTGCCAGCGACGAATTCACTTGGAATTCTACTGCAGAGGATCGGCCGAGAACCACGTTTAAATCCGCCTTTTCGATTTGAAGTTTTCGTCCACCAGTTGTTCTCGTGCACGCATCAGCCTTGTGAAGTGTGAACTGCTGCTCTTGCTTTGTTCGTGTTCACGCACCTGCGTACGACAAATTCACTAGGAATTCAGCTGCGGAGGATCAGTGCCCGCATCAGCCCGGGCGGACGCGGCAGACACGAGTGGCATTCGGTGACCAGCCGCCCTCCTGCTTTAATTACGGAAAGAAAAGAACCCGTGCCACTTTGCGACCACGACCACGGGCACGGGGGCAGGCCGCGCGACGTGGGCGACGGAACGCGCGATGGCGGCGGCCGGGGCGGTCACCAGGTGCCGTGCGTGCGCCGCCACGCCGGCGACGACGGCGACACCAGGTGGTCTGGTCCGATGCGATGCGTCCGTCTCGCTCAGCATCTCGGGCGCGCGCGCCCTCTCGTCGACGGCGCGGTGCATGCACGCATGCTGCACGCAAAGCATCGGAGGATCGGAGGCATGCAGCAGGCATCTTGGCTAGAAATGCTTGCTGCCGCCGGATGGCACGATGCAATGGAATGGAACCGAGTGTCTTTTGTTAGCAGCTGCGATAACACCGTTGGGAATGGCAAAAAATCTTCCTTTTGGTATGGGCCTGGAGCCAAGGACAGAGGCTAAATAAATCCCTAATTCCATATATGTTTTTTTTAGTAAAACTCTAATTCCCTGCTATATGTTGCCACTAAAAATCAAAATTGGATCTAAGGATCTTATATAACATGCAGCACCGTGATTTCACTGCACAACATTTTATGGAGTACAAGGCATAAACTTGCGGCCAAAAGTTCCCGACGAGATCTCTTGGAAGCTCTCTGTTGATGGTGAATATTCTGCAAACTCAACTTACTGAGTTTGATTGTTGAGATCAACGACAATCAACTTTGACACACTCATTTGGAAAGTTTAGACGCACAACCTAAGAGCAAATTCTTTGGGTGGCTCGCCGTCCAAAAAGATTATGGACGTCGGATAGGCTCCAGGCGAGAGGTTGGTCTAACAATGTTGTTTGCCCTCTATCGTAGAGAGCCGGAAATAGTCCTCCACCTCCTTGCTCATGATAGATACTCCATGCGTATTTGGCAGGAACTTACGCTTCAATAGCATTCAATGGCCTTTCTTTTGCCTTCCTGATCGCAAGCCGACTTCATTAATGGTGAACCTTCTTCCCAACCATACCTTGCAACTCTAGGAAAGGAATGCACACTCTGATCATCTTAGTCTCATGGTAGATTTGGAACCAAAGAAATGCCGGATGGGTCGATTTCCAATCGTATGGAGTCAGCCTGTACTCAGGTACTACAGAAAATAAAGTATGAAAGCGGAGTGTCGATCATGGCAGAAGCAAAACATCTTGTGATTTTGACATGCCGATGCCCGAGGATGAGAGTTTTTTACACTCTTTGTATTTGTATTTTTTTTTATATAGTCTTGTTTCTACTAGCCTATCTTAGTATCTTGGCTCACCTTCTTTCTACTATAATAGGCAATTCTCCTGCCTTGTCCGATTAAAAAAAAGCTAATTCAGTCAATAAGTTTAGGGCTAGTTTGGAACTTTTTTGGATACTTCTATTTTCTATTGTTGGGACAAGCGTCCCGAACAGGGTTAAGAAGTGGAGGCTCCTTGGAGAAGGCCGGCGGGAGAAAGGCTCCCGACGAAGGCTATCGGGAGAAGGCTTCTGGTGAAGGCTCGGCCGGAGAAGGTATCCCGACGAAGGTCCGTCCGGAGAAGGTCTACGGCGAAGGCTTGGAACGAAGGCCTCGGACGAAGGCCCGATAATTTTTCTGTATAAGGACTTCGCGGAGAAGACTCCATGCGGGGGCTCCGCGGAGAAGGCTCCATGATGGAGGCTCCGTGGAGAAGGCTCTGCAACGATGATTTAGTGTAGAGGCTCCACGGAGAAGGCCTTGCGAACGAAGGCTCCAACACATGTGAGAGGGGAGAGTGAGGCGACGGCTACGGTTTGCGAAAAATGAGTGGGAGATGAGAGAGCCCCCCCCCCCCCCCCCCCCCCCCCCCCCTGCCCTTATGATCTTGGCATTATATAGGTAAGCGAAAATTTACAAGTGATCTCCCGGTGGGGGTGGGTTTTACATGTCACTCCAATGCGTGCTAGTTGAGCCTCTTCTAGGGGACTTGGCCCATATAAATATGGCATGTCCCAACACCTATAGGCTCATTGTTTTTTCAGTCGGAACATTGTTTTTCTCTCGTAACAAATTAGCCGGAACAGTATTTCAGTTTGTTTTTTCAACGAAGCGAACGGGGCCATAGGGATCGGCGAGTGGAAGAGGAAAAGAATTAATTTCTCCGTCAATCCCATCTCACAGAGAATGGTTAATCCGAGCTATTCCTAAGGAGGATTCGGTTGTCAAATCCTTCTTCACTGATCAACGCCAACAATCTACGGTTCAGATTTCGTTCTATATATATACGTAAGTTCGGGACCATGATGATCTCGCGCCACACAGCTAGCCGAAGTGATGCCTTTGTTGCCTCCTAATGGAGACGAAAGGAGTGGGCTACCGACGCTGCTACGGCACATGAGTGAGCTGGAGGCACAAGCGCAATTAACAGCATGATGAAGCGCGCGGCGGCATGATGAAGCGCTTCATTCCGAGCCAGCCAGCCATCGTTATTGGCCGATCGATCGATCTGAAGATGGCTGTGTAGCTTTCGCGTCAATCTTGTCGGCCATGATGGTGTTCGATTCATGCACGCACGCACGCACACGGCACACGGCCACCTTTTTTTAGTAGCGTCCACTCAGTCCACTGCGTCCACTGTCCAGAAGACCCAGAAACGTCGCAAAAACTGACCCCGATCGCTTCGCGCAGTTCGCACAGCACATGCATTGCACTGTGCACCTACCGTACCCCTGACCGATCGACGCGACCGAGCCCGTGAACCCGTGCGATAATTGTTGCTTTCAGATCGTCGTCGTCGTCTCCAACGCGCCAATGCACACGCACGCCAGCTGGAAGCGAAGCTAGCTACTAGCTAGCATGCATTTCATTCAGTTTTTTTTTTATTGCACATTTCATTCAGTTGCTTAGCTTCTGGCCGCAACATGTCCAAGTCGACGACCGACCGGGGCCGTACGAGACTCAGGCCCTGAGCCATTTCCGCTCAGCTTCGCATATCGCATCGCGTCTAAGGATGGCAACGGGTATATACCCGTCGGGTATCGCCGGAACGTTCTCTTCCCCGCTACGGAGAATTCATCCCGTCCCCATCCCCATTATCTGTCTCGGGTATAGATTCTTGCCCATCCCCGTACCCGTCGGGTATCGGTCGGGTAACAGATACCCGACGGGTACTGCATACCCGATAAACAAGGACACTTGGAGTCGCAGCTTTGCAATCGGAGGCGTTTCTTCTTTACCCGGGTATAAGTGTCGGAGTCTCGGAGATGCCGAGGAGAAGGAACGAGGTTGCGAGGAGGACGAGCAAAGGTGGCAGAGAGACCGAACTGAGGAAGCAAGGGGGCACGAGCGCTCGTGAGACAGGCGTGCTTGTGCTGCTGGTGGAGATGGTGAGGAAAAATTGAACGAGGGTTCCTAGAACACACAAATTATATATATGACTGTTCAGATTTGAACCAAAATATCTATGTTGAGCTTCTTTGGGCCTAATACTCGCATGACAGCTCAAATAGTCGGGTTCCCCAACGGGTAACGGGGACGGGTAAACAGGGAACGTTCCCGTACCCGCTATACCCGTCGGGTATGGATTCTTGCCCATTTAGATGCCCGCGGGTAAAGATATGATCCCATCCCCATCCCCTAATGGATCAAATACCCGTCGGGTATCGGGTATCGGGTCCCCGTTGCCATCCTTAATCGCGTCGTGTTCTCTCCTCGATCTCGTCCCTGCAACAAGCTGCGTGCATGCATGCGTGCGCTGTTGTTTTCAGGAATGAAGCTGTGCGACGCCGCCCGCGTATATATCCGATCGAGCACTTGGCCTCCACAACTGCCACCGGAATCCGGCGACGGCGGCGACAGCGGGAGACGTCACTGCCCGCCAGCTTGCTCACACCAGCTAGCGTCGGCCATCTGCGTCAGCTATACAGCAACATGTGTACATCAGTACATGCATGATGCGCGGGAAACATAAAAGAAACTATGTATTCAAGGCCATCCTTGTTGCAATTCAATGGATTCGTTGTCACTCAGATTGCAGATCGAGATTATTATTCAATAATGGCAGCCTAATAACACGCCTAACGTTAGGCTACCATTTTGTTTGACGCGCTACGCTGTCGATCGAGCGCTGGTCCTCTCCGCATCCGTACTCCACACTCCATCCTCTCGTTCTGGACTGGAATTCTTCCATGACGTTCGTTACCTCGTGGTCGATTATCATTTGCACTTGCACCTAACTACTCCCGTAACACTGAAAATCAAAATCCTGCCGTCCATCCTCCACTCCGATGATCCACTGAACGCCGCCAATACCAGAGCCTCATCGGCATCATCATTATTCACCGCTGAAAAGAAAGAAAGAAAACATTGGAAACATGCATGGCATGCATCTTGACGTGTCGCGTACGGATTCTAGAGAGGCTAGCTACTAGTCTCTGTGTTGACGCGAGCGTGATGCGAGTCAAACGCAATGGTACTAGTACTACCCTGGACGGAGCCTGAAGCGCTCTGGACGACGACTAGTCAAGTCAACGCCAACTGAAAAAAGGCTGGCCGGCCCCAACGCAAACAAACATGTCGTGAATCTGGCAAACAAAGCCGGGCAAGGCAAGCAAGGAAAGGAGAGGCCGGTCGCCAGTTAGGCCTGCTAGCTGCCTCTCTGGCTGCTTTGGCCTTCCATTCTCCTGTGGTTGTGTAGCATGGTCAATGGTGTATGGGCAGGCTAGGTATGTTGGTTATTGTATTGTATTCGTCCAGTTCGCTTGGCTTATAAGCCGTATTTTTCAACCAACAAACAGTATTTTTCCCCCACAATAAATCAGCCAACAGTACTTTCAGTCATGGCTTATCAGCCAAGCAAACAGGGCAATTGCTCGAGGTGGTTGGCGTTGGAAACTCGAGGAAAGGAGACAGGGACCGCAGTACTTTTAGTCATGGCTTATCAGCCAAGCGAACAGGACAATTGCTCGATGTGGTTGGCGTTGGAAACTCGAGGAAAGGAGACAGGGACCGGAGCTAGCAACAGACGCCGGAATCCGATCACTCTCCTCCGGCACGCCGCCTGCACGGCACTGGCACGTACAGTACTGCAGCCAGCCCAGCTCTGCTAACGACGCGCACCGAGCATAGCATATCCCGTGCCATAAAGCTTTGCCTTGGTGCATGCATTAGCATTAATCACGTGCGTGCGGGGAGACTTCGGTTCACACCCTGCCTGTGCCTGCACCACCGGGTTCACACTGGACCTAAGGTGAGCTACCTGCTTGTTCATCTGGATTCTGGCCAAGCAAACGTTGCTTCTAATTTTTCAAATAAAAACAAAAGAAATTGCTTATAATTCTTCGAATACAAAGCAAAGAAAACATTGCTTTGCAACTCGCGGCCAAGCAGGCATATGAGACAGGTGCAGGACTGTTGGTTCAGGCTTTTCCATGTATGAAAATACACTTCTGTGCATTTGAACGACAGACAAGTACAGGCTGTATCGGCAAACGAAAGAGAGTGAGACAAGTTTTGTACATGCTCATTCGATTCCAGAAACTAAAAAGTTTATCCAGTGACAGATACATTTATTGTAAACTAAAAAAGCTCAGAGGGCATCGGAATCCAGAGCAGTGTTGTGGTAATGAGACTGAAGCCTCTTTAGCCAGGCCGAGACGACCTTTTCTTTTCTATCACGTTTGATCACATCGTCATTTGTTTTCGCGGTTACCCTCCAGCGAAGCAGCAACGTCAATTGGAATCACAGGAGATTCAGAACCAGCAGCTACTTCTGCTCGCAGCAATGAGCCCCCCTGGTTGGAGCCATCGACCGACTCTGCAGCCCTGTTGGTGCCATCGTGCTGAACTTTTGATCTCAACACGTCGGGTTCCCTTTGTGGTGATTTCAAATCCCAGACCAAACTTCCTTGACCTTGCTTTTCCCATGGCTGTTTCACCAGGAAACTAAATGTGAGCTAACTAAAAAAAAAGGGGGGGGGGGGGGGGGGGGGGTGAAGACCCAGTGCCGGAGGCTCCCACATGAGTGGGGTCTGGGGAAGGGAAAAACCGAGGCAAGCCTTCCCCCTGCAAATCTGCAGAGAGGCCCACGACCTGGTGACTCAGTGAGACAGCTCTCACCACTGCACCAGGCCTGCCCTTCTAAATGTGAGCTAACTGATGTTAAAAAAGTCAAACTGGTATCAAGAGATAATCTGAATCAAGCAACACATATGCTACTTCCCCAGCAATCATGATTCATGACTATGCAAGAAACAAATCTATGTTAAGAAAGGTGTGGTTAGGCAGTCAGTTTTCGAGCACAATTGCACAAACCTTTGGTTTCGGTGCCATACGAGGTTCTGAGATTGGTTGATCAGAATTTGGAGGGTCATCATTAATATCCTATATCACAACAGAAACAAAAGGGTTTATGAACAACAAAACCACTGAGTTACAGAGTTAACATGTAACAGCACTATAGGAAGATAACTACAAATCAAGACATACCTGGATATCATCTGGCCGCTCACCCCTTTGTATCATTTCCATGATCTGCCAGGTCAAATACATTCAAAAGACGTTTTTTGCTTCAATATGAACTTGAAATCATATATACGCAAAAACTTCTTGTATTTGGAAAACAAAATCACATATACCAAAATTTCAGACCTTGTATTGTTTAATATATTCCTGGTAGCTTAACAAGGGGGGCAATGCATGATAAGATGAAGTGGATAGCAGAATTCTCATGATGCAACAGCTAACTGAAACAAGCATGCCTGAATATCCATCAGCGCATATGAGTGAACTTCTCACCCACCATCCCATGTCCTAGTGTATGATGCATCACTAGAAGAAGGAAGCAACCCCACACTGATGCATGTTCAAAGAGGATTGATATTACAACTGGCTAGATGCCTAGATCTAACAATGAAACTTCATTTTTTAATCTATTAGTCCATCATTAATATCTAAGTCCAGTTTCAGGTAAGTTAATCTTTGAGAACCAACATCATGCTAAACAGGACAACTAAAATCCCACCTGCAATGGACAGTTATACTTTCTGAAGTTAATTTAATTACATTGAGATGAAGCGGTATACTAAGAATGAACACTTCACAGACATCTTCAGATATCACGTATGCAGTAGTCTGCAGCAGCGTAAGGATTAAACTTGCAGCCATTTTACTCCCGTTTTAGATAGGTAACTGACCTCCATATATGATTTTGGATGATGAGGTACCACAGGGGCCACAGGTTCAGCTTCAGGTTCCACCCTCTCTATAAAAGAAGTACTCCCTCTGTTTCAAATTGTAAGTCTTTTTGGCTTTTGAGCTATGCGCCTATAGGAAAGCCAAAATGACTTACAATTTGAGATAGAGGGAGTAGGAACGTTAGAATAAAAGGAATCAGGGAAAATAGTTAAGACTTACCTTAAATGGGACGCATTGGCAAACCTGAATCATCCATACACTTTTTGTCAACTTTACTCTCCTGCTGCAGTGAAGAAAATGGCGGTAGCTTAAAATTTGCAGCATAAACACCAGTCATGCCTGGCCAATACTATTATTTGTAGTTTGTGCTGACCTCAGTAATCCTGCATGAATGATCAAACACCCCTGACAAAATGCAGGCAACAGATAAGGCAATGAAGTTAATAAGTTAGATTTGTCATGATGAAGCCATTTAGGTCTAAAACTCTGAATGGGGAATTTCATATGGAATCACCATTGTTTACAGAGGAAAACACACATAAACAATGAAACATCATTATATGATCCACGATCATAAAGAACTAAAATATCATATAAAAAGCTAACTTAGTAAATGGACTCTCTCTGCCATACCTTGAGATGTGCACATATTTGAGCTCGCAGAATTCGATGATGGGCTCTTTAATCCCCACACACACACAAAAAAAAAAGAGAATTAAAAAGGTAAAAGAAATCAGAATAACCAGGGAAGGAAATCAGCTCAAGCAGAAACTAAGCAAACAAATCTTACTTGTAAACGTCGAAACGCTTCATCAATTTCATCCACAGTGAGTCCTTTATTTTCAAGGAAAGACCGCCTCTGTCCATCCGAAGAGGCTACTACTTTCGTGTGTTTCAGAAAACTAACAGCACTCTGAACCAGATCCTCCCTCAGCAGTTCAGTGGAAACAAGAGCCGCCTTCCCCTTTCTTATTTCCTGCTCCTTTGTGTCTTGCAAACCATGACTACCTTCAGAGCTTCCTTGGCCTGTATGCAGTCCAGCAAACAGTTTGACTTCCATATAAACCATAACGAAACAGGCATCACACTATATAAACAGGAACAGAGGAAATGTGCTCCATGCTTGATACTCCACTGGTGTATTCAACTATTCATAAAGGCTGCAATATTACTCCCCCACCTCCCCTTTTAAGCATATGGGCTCAATAAGGCTATAATTTAACGATACTACTGAAGTTGAACATAAAATTCACAAAAGGCACGACGGAGATCCACACAAACAGTACTCACTCAACCGGACAGGTTAGCTGATCTGGAGGACTTAAGCCTCGTCGGTTCAGGCCTTCAAAATTGGAAGTGAATACATCTCTGGGATGTGATGTAGTACATATCAGCAAACAGTATAAACGGACGAAGTTGGATCAGGTGAATTTTGGACAATAGGAACCACTAACCCTTCGAGCAGGCAAGGCGATGGAACCCTAGCTATTAGCATCACAAGCAACTAGCATACACAAGCTGAAGAGGACAGGGGGAGAAACCCTTGCCAAATCGAACCTGGTTCCTGCTGCCTCGCTTCTTCGGATACCAATCCATCCGAAGACGTCGATAATTCCGCCATCACTGCCCTCTGTGGACCTCCAACAGTCCTGCTCCGGGCGGCAAAGCTGCGTGTGGGGATAAGACGCCGGAGGACGCAAGGAAGACGAACGCCCCCTGCTCCATTAGCGGTCAGGGCCCAGGCAAGTCATCTAGCCAAATGGGCCGTGTTGGCCTTTTTGTTCTAAAATAATGCTGGGCTATTTTGTACGGGCCTTCAGATTGTATGGGCTATACGATCTTACTGTTTTGGTTCAGGCCCAGTTCCGTGATTAACCCTTTTTTTTTCTGAGGGCCAGACCGTGATTAGCTTGCACTTGCAGCTTTTGGCAATGAGAACCTCCATAAACCCTCCTAGTCTCGGGGATCAGAAATCCACGAGTTCGAACACGGAACACAGGCCCGGACGACAAGGGAAGAGACCGCAGCTCCACCGTCGCGTGCGCAAGCCGAGGCCGAGATGTGGAGAGCGACTGCGCCACCGCGGCGGAAGGAGCCGCCGCCGCCGCCGAAGGAGCGGAAGCGGATGGTGCTTGTGCCGCCGCTCTTCGACTATCCTCCCATCGCCGCGCGCACAAGGTCGACCGCGCAACGCTCTTAGCTTATACTCTGCTAGCTACTGTGCTTGAACTCAACAATGTTAGATTATACTCTGCAAGCTACTGTGCTTGATCAACAATGTTAGATTATACTCTGCTAGCTACTGTGCTTGATCAATTCACAGTGTCCAAGGAATCGCATTTCATCATTCACTCGTAGATTGTGGAAACCAAGACGTGAAGTGTAGGATATCCAACAATGGTTTGTTGTGGCTGAAGAGTTGATCCTTATCCTTATTATTGTTGTTTGTGTATCTATCGTCTCCTACCCCTTTTCAAGCACCTTTCTTTCAAGTAATTATAATTTCACTTCCTGTGCTTTTGTATTATGGTCACAGTAGCTACAATTTGACTATTAGGAGGATTTATTCCAATCCTATTTATATCTTCTAATGGTTAACTTCAAAAAGACCGTTTGCAAACCTTAATTTCACTAGGCCTCTGCCCCACCTGACAAAAAATGTGGAACGGAAGTAAAGGGGATGCTCTATTCCGCTGGCAAAAGTGTGTATTCCTTATTTTCTAGTATTCTATATATATGCAACTTTTGTTATACTCTAACACAAAAACTTTTCTCTGGAACACTTTTTAGAGAACCAGACAATCCCCATACCTTTGTGGACCTTCTTGTGTCCACTTCAACGTATGTTTTTTCTTGCTTGTGCTATATCATTTCTCAGCATACATATTTTCTATTATGGAAATCGTATCCACAATGCTGTTTTGGCCGATCTCCTTATTATGCAGTACGTGGCAGCTGTGGTCATCTGCGTACTATCCTCAGTATGGTATTGGCGCATTTGGAACATTACCTTTACCAATGGGAAACAGGTAGACTTATATTTGTTTACATATGCAAATCATGCGTGGAACAAATTAGTTTGTATGCGTATCTTTTTGTTGAAGACTCCTTTCTCCAAATACGATGTAAGATATTACTTTTTGTCTCTTCCTGTGAATTTTACAAATAATCAGACAGATGGAGTTATGTTCATCTTTTTTGCAGGGTGTGTTCAGAAGATTCTGGGGTTGTGGGCTTAAGATATGGTTCAGAGAATTTATCACTCGGGGCATCTTTTGTGCCATTTCCTTGTATGCATTTGTTTATACATTTATCATGCATTTTATTTGAATTGTGATTAAATACGATATTAACCAAGTATATGCTCTCTGTAATTATAAGCCGATTTAATGGGGTTTACTTTATTTCGCAATTATATCTCATATTCAGTATTATGATGAGGACATGACCTCCATACATATGACCATGCTTGGAGAACCATATGGAGACCAAGGAGACCAGCGAGGGTGTCCTAACCGAGAAGGAGGCCCGAAGCTCATCCGGTTCGAGTCCCCAAGGTGGAGACCCAAATCAAGTTTGAGTCCGGCTCGGGCTCCAGGACCAGTATACCTTAAACTGGTCACCCAGGACGTATTCGGACTCCGTTTTCGACGATCCACATATGGTTGAAAAGCTAATTTTATGATATGAAACATCTTATGAGAGAAAATTTTATTAATCCATCTCTTGTAATTAATTCAAATGATGAGGTGCATCAACTAGATCAATCTCTTGTTATTCCTCCTGCTATGCCTAACCTTTTGCAGGATAATATACAAAAGAGTGAGGATGATGTGACAAAAAATGAGATGCTCACAGTCTTATGTGACAATTCAGAACCATCAACTATTACTCCTGCTGAACATGAGAGCAAAGGTAAAGCCCACGATGCTAAACTCATGGAAGGTGAGAGTTCTCTTGATATGCTGAATTTTTTCACCAATCATGCTATGATAGAGCAAATTTTAGTGGAGCCTTCGCTTGATTTACCTTTGTCACAAGATGATTTGTTTGATGTTTTCTGTGACGAAGATGACTTGCATGATGATATTTATGTTATACCCATGCAATCATTGAAGAATGATCATGCTATATGTGTGCTGAAATCGAGCACTTGTGCTGAAAATAGACTTGTTATTCATAATGCTAGTGAAGTTGACGAGCCGAAATTGTTGTCTTCTTTAAATACTTTGGGTTACATTAAATTTGATGTTCCGTGTAATCTTAGTTCTTTAGAGGAGAAACTTTATGCATATCCTGATTTACCATGGTTCTCTAGACATACATATCATGTTTTTGATAAATATAACAACCAAGGGCAATATTTGATACAACGAGTTTATATTTGTACAAATCTGAATTCTTCTTTTGTTGTGCAAAGTAATAATCAACTAGAGGATAGTAAAATCAACACTGTTGTTATGTCATATTCCTCTAGTTTTTCTTTTTGAACACAAGTGGAATCCAAAGAAAAGGAACATATATTTCTTGTTAGTACTAATCTTTTGCATGATAGTATTGGCAAAGATCATGTGTATTTCAATCGAGCAGACTACATGCCTGTAGGACAAGACATGATACAAACCTGGACATGTGGTCATATTCTTTCTCATAATATTACCCATTTTCATTATTTTGGAAACCTGGATTGTTCTCATGTTGTGCAGGATCAACTTCAAACAAAATCGACACCGAGGATGGCTTTTTGTCAAGAAATGGAGGATGATGAGGACATGACCTCCATACATATGACCATGCTTGAAGAACCATATGGAGACCAAGGAGATAAGCAAGGGTGTCCTAACCGAGAAGGAGGCCCAAAGCTCATCCGGTTCGAGTCCCCAAGGTGGAGACCCAAATCAAGTTCGAGTTCGGCTCGGGCTCCAGGACTAGTCTGCCTTAAACTGGTCACCCATGACATATTCGGACTCCGTTTTTGACGATCCACATATGGTTGAAAAGCTAATTTGATAAGGAAGCCAATCCAAGTGGTTTCACATCAAAAGACCTTCGGAATCAACAAGAATCATCGAAACAAGTCAGCGTCCAGAATCTGTTAGGGTGCTGCGACACCGTCTTTTTGTCCGTTGGACCGTGTATCGTGTTTGGACCCATTAGGGGGCACGTCCAGGGGGTGACGCTCAAGACTCTATAAATAGCAGCCGTCGCTTTCCTTAGGGTTTGGGTTTTATTTAGTTCTTAATTTCCTCTGAAACAGATGTCATTTTGCTGCAACGGTCGCCGCCAAGGCCGCTTGCTGTGAACCAGGGTCTCAGTTCTTGATCTTGTTCGCCTATGGCGATTAGTCCTTTCGAATAAAGACTTGAACTCTTTCTCATTATCATAAGCCTCATATTTATTTACAATTTTAGATTGTGTTTATCTCGTTCTTGCTTATATTCTCGATTCGCTTGCAGGAAAGCCTTCTCGGCGAGGTCAATCGTGTTCGCGTGGTTGATAACCAACGGAGCAGTGGTGTAACGGTTGCGGGGGTTCGAATCAGTCTTGGTTCGAAGCCTAGATCGTGAACATCGAGTCGTCACCAATCGACGCTATCATACCTTTCGAAAGATCGGACCTAGTCTACATCATATTAGCTTGTCATGCTGATGCTACTTTTGCAGTATCCGGGGAAGTGCCCTCTGGAGCATGGTTGGTTGGGAGAAATGGGAACTTGAGTGCAGGAGTTCAATACAAGCCACTTAGTGAGTGTTAACTTGTCACAATAGTTGTGTTCTCAGTCCCCTTGAATTTTGAGGTTATTATACATGGAGTGTCTGAGCTCTTTTTTTTCTCTAAAATAAAATAAAAATATATGTGCACTACAGCTATATCATTCTTCTGAGTTTCTTACTATTGTACGAATCGTTATGTTAACTACAAAACTTCCTCAATGCAAAGTAGTTAACCAGTTGTAAAGAGCTGAGTGCCAAATTAGAGTAATGTAAGATGGAATAAAACTCTCAGGCACGTTCTCGAGAAAAAAAAGATTGAATAAAACGAATTGGCTGTGAGTTGTGACTCAATATTATCCTCATGCTGGAGCATTCTTGAGTCCATTGTTAATGTAGGAACATAAAAAAAAAGTTCCTGAAATTCCACTAAAAAAGTTCCTGAGCAAATGGATGCAGAGTTATCAGCCATTAACTAAGCTAATGAAGATTAATAGAAGATTGAATGAAAACAATCTGTAGAGCTTGAGTTTGAAGTTTTTTTCTCGAACTACACAGGAGAGTTGTGTGTTATTTCATTAAGAAGAAAAAAAATAGATACAAAAGGAAGGGAAGTAAGAAACCCCCTCCCAGGCACCGAACGGTTTTTAACTGATAGGGTTTGATGCCCTACCGGAGTTGTTGCGTAGGTTATAGGGGTGGAAGAGGGGAGGACGTGGTCTGTACTCTCGACGTCGGCGAGGGGCCATGGTGGCGAGAGTGCGGCGGCTGCTGCTGCAGCCCTAGAGCTCACGTGAGGGAGAGAGGGCAAGGACGGCTAGCTCCCAAGGGAAGCCAACAACTTAATTGTTGCTTCTGCTTAATTCCAATCATCCTAGATTACAAGTACTTATCCTTCCCTATTGATGCTATAATTAAGAAACTATATCTATCTCTAAGAAAATACCAAATAAGCGATAAATTGGGCCTCTAAGCCCCTTAACAGAGCCGGCCCCCTAGCCACTATTGGGCCTACGCCTGACATAGGGGATGTCGGTCATAACATCTCTCCCCGCCTACGCAAATAGCTCATCCTCGAGCTAGAAGTTGGGGTAGACGTCGCGAAGATGCTAGAGAGGCTCCCATGTTGCGTCCTCCGCTGGCAGGCCACGCCATTTGACAAGCACATGCCACACATCTCACCGAAGTTGTGCACAAAAGGCACGCTCCGGAGTTGGCAATAGCCAGCCATCCGATGTCGGCGGTAGAGGAGCAGGAGCTGCTGGGGGATCACCTTTGTGGGGCTTCAACGGCCCCACATGGAAGACATCATGCAGACAGGCGCCCTTTGGAAGCTGGAGGTGATACGCCACCTGGCTGATGCACTCCAGCACTTGGAACGGACCGGCGTAGCGAGGGCCAAGCTTCCCTTTGGCGCGGGGCTCGAGGGACTGGGCAACGCGGTAGAGCAGGCGCAACCATACCCAATCCCCGACGGCAAACTCTCGAGCGCGGTGGGACGCGTCATAGTATTTCTTGGACAACTATTGTGCTTGGAGAAGCCTTTCCCGAATCTCCGTGAGCACCTCGTCACGCTCCCAAAGAAGGCCGTCCACCGTGTCTGTTCTAGCCAACCCGGCCATGTAGGACAAGATGGCCGGGGGTGGCCGGCCGTAGACCACCTCAAAAGGTGTGGCGCGTAGTGCCATGTGGAAGGAGGTATTGTAGGAGACTAGCAGTACTTTGCCTAGGGCAGCCAGTCCACCCACGCTTGTGGCTGGTCACCTATGACACACCAAAGATACATTGCGATGACCTTATTGACCACCTCAGACTGACCGTTTGTCTACGGGTGGAAGGTCGTGCTCATAAGAAGCGTGACGCCAGCCATCTTGAAGAGGTCACGCCACACATGACCAGTGAAAACCGGGTCCCTATCGCTGATGATGGAAGAAGGGAACCCATGCCATCGAAGAATGCACGTGCAACCAAAGCGGTGAAGTATGGATGGCCGAGGGCGATGAAGTGTGCGTACTTGGAGAATCTGTCGACCACCGTGAGAATGACGGATTTATCACCGACCTTGGGCAGGCCCTCGATAAAATCCATCGAGATGTTCGCCCAAACCTAGGATGAGATGTCAAGGGGCTACAATAATCCAATGGGCTACAGGGACTCCGTTTTGTTCCACTGACACACGGTGCACGCCCGCACGAAGTCTTTGACAAGAGTGCAGTCGCCGGGGATGTAGAAGTCCGAGCGTAGGTGATGGAGCGTCTTCTGGAATCCCTCGTGGCCTGCCGAGTGAGCCAGGAGAAGCACCTAATGGCGTAGGTCATCATAAGCTGGCATGAATATGCGAGCACCGTGGAGTAGGAGACCATCGTCGATGCACCAAGGTGCGGCTAGCGTGCCTTCCTAGAGGCACTGAAGGAGAAGCTAAGCATCCCCGGCTGCTGCTGTAGCCATGCGGATGTCGTTGAGGAGGGTGAATGTCGGCATGGACAACAAGTGCACAGCCGCCCCTAAAGCAGCACCGTCCTTGACGTCGTGGCGAGATAGAGCATCTGCCACCGTGTTAAGCTGTTCGAGGCGATATTCCACAGCGAAGTTGAACCCAAACAGCTTACTGATCCGTTGGTGCTGCGACACGGTGGAGAGGCATTGGTCCAGCAAGAACTTGAGGCTGTAATGATCCGTGTGGACCAAAAAGTGATGCCCCCACAGGTATGGCCGCCAATGGTGGATGGCCTGGACGAGCCCGATCAGCTCACGTTCATAAGCCGCGAGCTTGAGATGACGTGCAATGAACGGCCGGCTGAAGAAGGTGAGCGGTCCATCGGACTGGTGTAGAACCATGCCGAACCTGACACCAAACGCATCACAGTCCACGGTGAACTACTTTGCAAAGTTGGGCATCTAGAGTACGGGGCCTATAGACAGAGCCCGCTTGAGCGCCTAGAACGTCGTGTCCGCCTCATTGGACCAAGCAAATGCATCCTTGTGCAGGAGGCGAGTCAGCAGGGCTACGATGACGCCAAAGTAGCAAATGTACTTCCGATAGTAGCCGGCAAGGCCTAGGAAGCCACGCAGGCCACGGGCAGACCATGGGGTCGGCCACGATGCCACAATAGCCACCTTGTTGGTGTCCATGGTGACACCGCTCGCTGAAATCACATGGCTGAGGTACGCCACCGAGGAGGCCCCAAATGAGCATTTGGAGCGCTTGAGGTGGAGCTTGTGTGCCCATAACGCGTCGAGTATGATGCTAATGTTCCGCAAGTGCTCTACCCATGAAGAGCTAAAAATAAGGATGTCATCAAAGAACACCAGCATGAACCTATAGAGGAAGGGGCGAAGCATGTCATTCATCAGGGCCTGGAACATTGCCAGAGCATTGGAGAGGCCGAATGGCATCACCAGAAACTCGAAGTGGCCGTGGTGTATGCGGAACGCTGTTTTGGTGACGTCGTCAGGATGCATCCGCACCTAATGGTAGCCCGAGCACAAGTTGAGCTTGGTGAAAAACCTGGCGCCATGCAGTTCATCGAGGAGCTCATCAACCACCGGGATCGGGAACTTGTCTTTAGATGTCTTGGCGTTGAGAGCGTGGTAGTCGATGTAGAAACGCCAGGAGTTATCCACCTTATGCACCAACATCATAGGGGTGAAGAACGGGGATGTGCTCGGTCTGATGATGCCTTGGGCGAGCGTGGCTGCACACTGTCGTTCTAGCTCATCCTTCTGTAGCTGGGGGTAGCGGTAGGGACGAACTGCGACCAATGCTATGCCTGGAAGCAGGTGGATGCGGTGATCATATGGCTACGCCGGTGGTAGGCCCAGCGGTTTGTCGAAGACCAGCCTGAACTGGTGGAGGAGGAGGTCCAGCAGGGGCTATGATAGGGCAGCCATGACCGCCCTCGTGGCTGGCTCCCAAATGTCATTGCGGGTAGAGCCATTGCCCTTCCATAGAATATGCCGGCCGCTGTAGGTGAATGCCATGCATAGATCCTTGAAGTCCTAGAGAATAGGACCCAAGGTGCGGAGGTACTCGACGCCGAGGATGAGATCGAACCCCCCAAGATTGATGCCAAAGCAGCTGATGGTAAACTCCTCCCCACCAATGGCGAGAGCGACGTCACGGGCGACCCCTTCGCAAAGCACACGGCCCCCGTTAGCCACCAGCACCCGCAATGGAAGGATGGGGTGCGGTGGAGAGTTGTAGGCGGTGCATGAGGTCGGCGTTGATGAAGTTGTGCATCGAGCCCGAGTCGAGGAGCGCCATGAGACGATGGCCATGAACATGGACCAGAAGGTGCATGGCATTCTCAGTCTAGATGCCAGCGACGGCATACAGGGAGATGGTGGGCTAGGCTGCGGGCTCCTGGATGGTGGTAGGAACAACCTCCTAGGGTGCGGCATCATCCTAGAAGGCTGCTACTATAGCCACCTCCATGGGAACCTCGTCGTCGAGAAAATCCGTGGACTCCAGATGAAAGAGCTGTGGACACACATGGCCGCGCACATATGGCTCGTCACAGTTATAGTAGAGACCCTGGCAGCGACGCTCCAATTGCTCGGTTGGAGACAGACGACAGAAAGATCGAGCAGGGGCTGCCGACCCTGCTGTTGCTGGAACAGCAGCCATGCCGATAGCTACCGGAGGGGGCACCAGGGGTCGAGGGGGCACTAGAAGACCTGGCCACTGGGGTGGCTGGGCGCCACGCTGTCCTGTGGCTAGCATAGTGGCGTTAGCCTGACACTCGAATGGCTAGGCTAGATGCATGGCCGTCTGAAGGTCCTAGGGCTCCCGAAGCTCCACGTCGACTTTGATATGCTCTAGGAGGCCACCCACAAATAGCTCAGCCTTCTGCGGGGCCGAGAGATTATGGGCATGGTAGAGCACAGCATTGAACCAAGCAGAGTAGTCCTGCACCATAGAAGTGAATGGAAGGCGGGCGAGTTCGGACAGTCGGGTGTTACGAACCGCTAGCCCGAACTGCAGATTGCATAGCTCCTTGAAACGGTCCTAGGTGGGCATGCCCTCATCCTGCTCCAAGGCATAATACCATGTCTGTGTCGCACCAGTCAGATGATAGGATGTGAGCTCGGTGCGATCTGAGGCGAGGGTACGCTGCCCTCAGAAAAATTACTCACAGTGATTGAGCCAATTCAGGGGGTCCTCAGAGCTGTCGTAGGTCATAAACTCGAGCTTGTATAAACACGGAGGGTGAGCACCCTAAGGGGCCCCATGCATGCCCTAGACAAAGGGCTCTGGAACACTGACTGTGGATGAGGAGGCACTCACACCTAGGTGCCTAGGTCCGTAGAAGAGGGGGCCATCGGAACCCCCATAGAAAAAGCCATCAGCCTAGGGTCCCCCGTGGAAGACCACAGCGGCGGTAGTGGGCGGTGGCACTACTGATGTCATAGCCAAAGAGGTCGCCATGGTGTACACCGGGCTGGTCGTCAAGGCTAAAGCCCACGATGGAATCGGCAAAGGGGAAGGCGGCATCCGGAGGAGATGGATGGGAACACCCGTTGTGCTAGAGTAGGGCATCCCATACGGCAGCACTGTTGGTAGGGTGGTCGCAGCCGGTTGCGGTGACGGCGGTGGCGGTGGCGCACCGGCCAGGTAGGACTGGATGGTGGCCACCGAGCGAGTCAGCTCCCCGATGACGACAGCCACCTGATCCGCCATCATCTATGCTACATGCTTCATCTAGGCAGCGGGCGCCGAGGCAGGTGGCAGCGGTGAGGTGGTGACCACCGCGGTAGTGGAGGTGATCAGCGGTGGAGTGTTGGTGGGATTAGGGCCTGACATCTCTGATACCAGGTTGATAGGGCTTGATGCCCTACCGGAGTTGTTGCGTAGGTTATAGGGGTGGAAGAGGGGAGGACATGGTTTGTACTCTCAACATCAGTGAGGGGCTGTGGCGGTGAGAGTGCGGCAGCTGCTGCTGCTGCCCTAGAGGTCACGTGAGGGAGAGAGGGCAGGGACAGCTGGTGAAAGGTCCTTGTGTGGTTTTGGTAATTGAGTGACAACCTAGGTGGACTAATTATGTTTATGTGAGATACACAGGTGACTAGTCCACAGGTACATATGTATGAGCAACATATGCCATGAAGGTGAAAATGGCTTGGAGATGTTGCAAAGCTCACACATGTGATGATGAAGGAGCTCATTGCACATGAGACATGACATTGAGTCATGTGATCAAGGTGGAGAAGATCAAGACAAGACTTGGCTTGATGGATCGGTTGCAAGCGTGAAGGGCAAGTTAGAGGCTTTGGAGCGATGGACCACGTGGAGGTGAAGCTTGAGTAAGACTTAGCGTAGATGGACGAAGGCAACAGTAAAAAGCAAGTGAAGTCAAGATCGATGAACCAATATGATCACGTGATGATATGAAGTGGATCATATCATTGTTGATCATGTTGGTGCATATGTTGCATCGACATTGGAGGAGATGGAATGGAATGCGCAAGGCAAAGGTATAACCTAGGGCATTTCATTTCACCGATCATAGGTGTGTAGAGAAGTTGATGACCGGGTTTAGAATAGATGGCCGTACTATCAAGTGGGGCAAACTTGTTTGCATATCGATCATCTAAGTGCCACTCGAGTGATCTAACTTTGCATCGTTGCTAGGATTGAGTGGCGTGGCAAGTTGAGTGGCTAATCCTTTGGAAAAGGTTTGTGAAAATACTAACACACATACGCATGGTGGTGTACACTTGGTGGTGTTGGCACATTTACAAAGGAGATGAAGTTGTAGTTGATGTGGATCAACTCGGTGAAGGAATGGAGGCAAGGGTTCAAACTCCACCGGTGGAGTGTCTGCCCATAGAGTGCGGATAGTCCGACGGTGCCATCAGTGCCCTATACAGAAAAGATAGGGTCTCACAGAGTGGACTGGACGCTGGTCACGTGGTGACCGGATGTTGGGGTCCTGCATCTAGTCAGTGGCTGCAGAGAGTGTAGGGGTCAGTCTTCGATCGAACGCTGGCATGAAGAGTGACCGGACGCTCAAGGGCTATGTCCGGTCAGGCTAACGTACGATGACGTAGGTGACGTAGAGAAGTTGGAGAAGGACCGGATGCTGATGCTGCATCCGATCGTGACCGACCAGACGTGTCTGGTCGCGACTGGATGCTTACTAGAAACGACCGAATGTTGGTGTTGGTGCGTCCGGTCACTTGAGCAGCTGCGTCCGATCATCACTTGACCGTTGAGATCGGGTGAACAGCGTTTGAAGCCGATAACATGTGGCAAGCATCGGGCAACCAGACGCTGAGGTCCTACGTCTGGTCGATCTGACCGAAGCGTCCGGTCGTCCTAAAATTCACCCAGTGAAGGGATAACAGCCAGTTTAGCCTATGGGGCTATAAATAGAAGGGGGTCTCGGCCATGGCTGGTAAAGAGCACCTCAAGGGACTTTGTGTCCATGCTTGTGAGTGCTTAGGAGCCCTCCATCTCACATATGCTTGATAGTGATCATTTGATTGTGTGAGAGAGCGATTCTAGTGCGATTGCATCGTGAGGTTGCATTGAGTGGCACTAGGTGATCGAGTTGCAAGCCGGTGGTGCTTGTTACTCTTGTAGGTTGCCACCTCTTAGATGACTTGGTGGTGGCCTCCATCGAAGCCCGCAAGAAGCTTGTGCGGTGCTCCAGAGAAGAGCTTTGTGAGGGGCATTGTGCTCGCCCCGTGGAAGCCGCGAAGAGCAACTCTAGTAAAGCGTGTCATTGAGCTACCCTCACTTTCAGGGTAGGTTATTGTGGTGCCCGACGTGCGGGCTTGGCGGGTGATGCCAAATAGCCGCTGAACCACCAAGTGAGCGGTCGACACAACATGGACTAGCGTGTTGGCAAGCACGTAAACCTCGGGAGAAAAATCACCGTGTCAACTTTATTCTTCCCGTTGGTTTGCATCCTCATTACATAAGCTTATAATTACTTTCATATACATTGTGCTTGTGTAGTTGCTCTTGTAATTAGTTTGGTTGTATAGCTCACTAGTCACCTTCTTGCTTGTGTAGCATAGAAGTAGCTCCCTTGCATGACTAATTTGGTTTGTGTAATCTTGTTAGTCACTTTGCTTAGTTTGTGTAGCTAAGTATTTGCGCTCTTTAATTTGGCATTGGTTGCCTTATTATTGAGCATTGCTAGTGAGTTTAGTTGGCTTTGTGCTTTTGCTTACTAGCATGTATAGGAGCTCCCTTGTTGCTTAAAGTACTAGTGGCATAGGTTTGTGTGACCTTGCTTTTAAAATTGGTTAGGTGAGCTCTAGCTAGCCCGGCACCTTTGTTGCTTAATTAGTATCTTTGGAAGGTGCTAGAGAACATAGATAGTGGGGTGTAGTCTTGGCTAGACCGATAGTTTTAATTCTGCACTTGTTTTGGTTAGCCGACGCGATTAATTTTAGAAAGGACTATTTATCCCCCCTCTAGTCTGCCATCTCGACCCTACAGCTGGCTCCCAAGGGAAGCCATCAACTTAATTATTGCTTCTGCTTAATTCCGATCATCCCAGATTACAAATATTTATCCTTCCCTATAGATGCTATAATTAAGAAACTATATCTATCTCTAAGAAAATACCAAATAAGCGATAAATTGGGCCTCTAAGCCCCTTAATAGAGCCGGCCCCCTAGCCACTATTGGACTTGCGCTTGGCATAGGGGATGCTGGTCATAACATTAACCAAAATGGCACTCTAAAAAATAAACAAGGAAAACACGACCCACAACCTACAAGCAACTAAGGACCTAGGGATCTAGGACCAGTGACCTAGCAAGGAACTCTTGTAATGCTAGGCCTAGCACCTTAAAAAACAAGCATTTTCGATGCTTCCATAATTCCCAAAGGTGTTCCAAGGGGTTCGCGCATAGGCCTCAATAGTCTGATCCTCCTAGCTTCAAGATTTAGATGGTACACCATTTAAATTGAACTCAATTAGATTGTGGAGGTAGGAAGTTTGCGGTACGCCCAAAACTCCTAGGTTTAAGTCCTTGACAATGCGAATCTAGGTGCTCATTTTCTTGTTAATGTAAATCCACCTAATCCTCCTATGTTGGTTAGTTCATTTTTTGGTTATTAGAGAGTGGAAGTGGATGATTATAAAATTTCATGGTAATTTTACGTTTCATTTGAAGTAGAGAAATAAAATAGTTCTAGCACTAGTTGGTTAGCTTTAGCTATCTTGGGAAGCTTTTCGTATTTTCTTGTACCTGTTTTTTGAAAATTTTCTATGTAGTTGGGTTTCTTTTCTGTTAAAACTTCATTTTGACACTTTGCATTGCATATACATAATTTTTTAATCACTATGGCCCAACTTGTGGTTGATGTGCTGTGAACTCTCTAACTTATCTAGTAGGGATTTGCTTTTGTAGCTCCACAAAATTAGAGATGCTCTCAAATGATTACAACATAAAAACAAACGGAGCCGTAGGGACCATACATGTGTGTTGTGGGTGTTACTTCTTCCATTTAAAAATTTAGGATGCATTATGACTCAAAACAAGTCAAACATTGTAAACTTTGACCATCACTTATTAGTCAAAATATATGTATTTACAAGTCAACTGTGAGCCTCTGTTTTTGCTAATGTTCCATTTTGTCCAATCTTTAATAGGTGGAAACAAACATCCTATGCCGTTTACAGATCCAAAGAATTGGAATGGTGCAATTAGTTACTGCGTTGGTTCAACTAGCTCACTCAGCCCTTTATCCACTTTTACCCTTGAGCTTGCCAGAAGTAAATAGGTCTCGTAACATCGTTTTCAATCAAAATACTTCACCCAGTTTATTAGCTTGCAATTTCTAGGATCTTTTGACAAAGCTATAGAGTAGTTACTGCCTCAGATGGAATGATGGATGGTGCATGAATTAATATATGGATTACTATAATACTAGACACATTAAACAATGGCATGAAACAACAATTCTGATGCATATGTTTTCTTTTCTTTTGAGTAGAGAACAATGAATAGGCAAAACATTGGGAAGTAAAACATTTGCACAAGTTAAATAGTACATGACGGTGTTAGACAGAGTACATTTCTATATGTAATCAGTGTCGCCTTTGCACAATCTTTGAATCTAATTTGCAACTCTCCTATAACATTTTCTTTTCATTGATCTACAGTTGACAATGTCATTCTATCAACACATGGTTGTTCAAAGAGGGGTAAGGGCAGTTCTCTTTCATTTTGTCTTTACAAAGAGTTACTTCTCTTTTCGCATCACAATGTAGCTACAGCTCAGGTTCAGGAAGAAAAGGTGGAAGTATCTATCTTTGAGACATGATATTAATTTAATCAGAGTTATAGGTTCATAGGGTTAATCTTTTTTTCATTCAAAAGGGCATGATGATCACGGAAGCCAAGTACACGGCTTTTTGTACTGCATCTTTATTATTGTAGGTTTGATCAATATTTGTCAGTTATCGAGATTACTTTGAGTCATGTGATATGGAGGAAAATTTATGTGTTCATACAAAACACAACCTATCCTTTGGTGTTTGTGTAGTGTTGGCAACAGCCCAACAATAGGAATAACATAGCTTAGACAATATGCACTAGTAGGAACTAGGAAGTAGGATTATAGGGACACTCTAATGAACTGTCATCCCCACCAGGTCGTGTGGACAACACGAAGCGAGTTTATATATTGAAGAAAATAACATCAGATATATCTGCTGGAACATTAATTTGATCTTACCACTTCTCAAAGTGAACCTGATGAAATACTTTGTTGGTGTTCTAAGCCATTGAAAATTGTTCCATTTAAAAATATCTGTGCCACCAAGAAATTATCTATGGCCCCATCAAACTCATTATTACATGGGACTAATATTTATTCATTTTTTCCTAGTTGTGTGCATTATCGGGTATGAACTCATTGTATTAGAGTCATGCCATCCAAGTTTTGAAATTTGAAAATTTTAATCGTACGCTGCTTGCATACACCAGGTGAAAATCCTAAAGAAGATAAAGATGTAGTTGAAATTACAAACTACATTGATTTTGGACTTGAGTTTTGTCAGTGTTTTGGACCGGGGGGTCCTCAACCAACTAGTGAATTTGAACTGCGTGCCCCTAATCCTGGATGGTGATGCAAAGTGATACAAGATTTATACTGGTTTAGGCAATCGGTGCCCTACGTCCAGTCTGAGAGATCGATCTTGTATTCCTTGCACCGAAGTGCTTGTAGTAGGGGGTTACAAGCTAGGTGAGAGAGGGAGCTAGTCCCAGGTCTCGGCAAGGTGTCGTGTGGGCTGCTTGAGACGTTGCTCTCAAGCGGCGGGGATGTGTATGTGTGTGTTACAAGGTGTTCTTCCCTGTCCGTCCCCCTCTAAGTGGCCCAAGTCCTCTCCTTTTATAGTTGAAGGGAGGGCAAGGACAGTACATGTGCTGACTATACGACATCGTGCCAATAGGGGCAGTGTGTTCGAGCCCTGTGGCCTATTCCTGTGGCGGCGTGGTCGTCGGAGTGGTCCATCCTTGGAGCACTGGGGCGACGTGATGGTCACGTCCGACCCTGTGCGTCATGGGAGCCCCTGGGCTACCTCGGAGCAAGCACAGCGGCCAGGGTGCGAATCGCTGTGGATTAGCGGCGTGTGAGGCCGAGGCTCGGTCGGTGCCGAGGCTGCACTGCAGTGGGGGGTCTCGGTAGACATGAATCCCGAGGTAGCTGAGACCCTGGTGCATAGTGCTGAGGCCTGGAGAGAGCGGTTGATCCGGGGTGCTAGCTTGGAGACGGCGATGAACCGGGCCAGGCCGTCCATGCCGTGTTGTTTTCGAGGCGGGGATCGCGGGGCACAGTGCAGTGTAGGCGCTGATTGTGGGCACAACGTCAGGATACAGTGACTGGTAATCCCCGCCGTGCCCTATCTCAGCTGGTATAGGGCTGATGTGACCTCATGTCCTATCGGCCATTCTGTGGTGTCGAGCCATCGTCCGGCTGAGATTGTGGAAGTGGTTGAAGTATTAATGGGACATGACATGTTGTCAGGAAGACCGGCCGAGGCGGGGGTGATGGACTATGGATAAGCTGGCCACGCGTGATACAGAGAATGAGGCCTCGCACGAGACGAAGAGCGAGGCCTCGTGTGAGACAGAGATCAGACTCCTTGCCGAGGCCTTCCGTGAGAGGCCTCGCACGAGGCAGAGATTGCACTCCCTGCCGAGGCCTTCCGTGAAGAGCCTCGCATGAGGCGAAGATTGTGTTCCCTATTGAGGCCTTCCATGAAGAGCCTCGCGCGAGGCGGAGATTGCGTCAGGACGCTAAGACCTCCTACGCGAGGCTTGAGGCGAGGTGGAGAGCCTGGTGGGCTCGGACGTGGCGGGTAAGGGGCCCACGGCTTACCTTCTAGCTTTGTTTTTTGATGGGACTTAAGTGACCCTTTTGATGTTCACTCAGGGTACCCCGTTCTATGGTACCCGACAGTAGCACCTAAGCCTCCGGGGGAGTGCGTGCACTCTCCCTGAGGGTTTGCCGAGGCTTGGTTTATACCCGCTCCTATAGGAATTGGGTTTTGTTTCTTGAGGTTTCGGTGGGTGCGCATGAGCACACCCGCCGGGTGTAGCCCCCGAGGCCCTAGAGGAGTGGAGTTACTCCTCCAGGGGCTTTTTTCGTTTTCGTGTTTGAGCGAGGAGTTTTTATCGCATTTGCCGAGCCCATAAGTGCAAGTTCGGGTTGCGGGGGTCTTGGCGAGGCTGCAGGAAAAGCCCTCTAGCCTCCGCACGGAGCGAGAGGCCCATTAGGGGTCCCCCTAACTTTGGGTATGACCCTCATGCTTCCTTTTCGCTCGGAAGGAGGGGTGAAATGTGCCAGGCTACCCTCGATGGGCACGAGCGTGGGCACTTCCGGTGAGCTATTATCGGGTGAGTCCGAGTGGAGGCCCGTACCCCGTTCGCTAGGGGACGGCTAGCGGTCCAGAGACACAGTCCAAGAGTACTAGAGGGTTTCTCTAGTGGGTGTCGAGGCCGTTCGCTAGGCCTTGGTGGCTCGGTGCCTCCCTACGGTGGGATCCCATTCGGAGACTTCCCTGCCGGTCTCGGGCATGACTTAGGATGCCCCGAGCGATTGTTCGCTCGGGCCTTGGCCATTCGTAGGCTCGCCCCAAGGTCGTCCCTGACTCTGTTGCCTTGGGGCGGCTGTCGAAACCTCTAGAGGCCCAGCCTTCGAACCCCTGGACCGTAACGGGCTCGGTGCCCTTTATTGTATTTGTAACGAAACTTCTAGCGTGGACTTAGACTGTTTGTCTTTGTCTTGGGCGTAGGAGGAGCCCCCGAGCCTCCGCCAGGAGTAGGAGGGCGATCAGGGGTCCCTTGGCTTTTTCATCCGACCCTCACATATCCTTTTTGTTCGGACGGAGGGTTTGTTTGCCGAGCCCATTTTGGTGCGAGCCAGAGCCGCTGGTCTTGGCAAGGTTGCAGGAAGAGCCCCTAGCCTCTGCGCGGAGTGAGAGGGCCGTCAGGAGTTCCCTTGGCTTTTTATACGCCCCTCGCGCATGAGGGTTTGTTTGCCGAGGCCCCTTTGGGCGCGAGCCCGGGTCGTGGGGTCTCGGTGTATCTACAGGAAGAGCCCCCTAGCCTCTGCATAGGGTGAGAGGGCTGTTAGGAGCTCCCTTGTCTTTTTGTACGACCCTCATGCTTCCTTTTCACTCGAAAGGAGGGTTTGTTTTGCCGAGCCCCTTCGAGTGCGAGCTGGGGTCGCTGGGTCTTGGCAAGGTTGCAGGAAGAGCCCCTTAGCCTCTACATAGAGCGAGAAGGCCGTCAGGGGTTCCCCTGACTTTTTATGCGACCCTCATGCTTCCTTTTCGCTCAGAAGGAGGGGTGGAATGTGCCTCGCTACCCTCGGTGGGCACGAGCGGTGGTACTTCTGGTGAGATGTTATCGGGTAGTCCGAGTGGAGGCCCGAACCCCGTTCGCTAAGGGTCGGCTAGCGGTCTAGAGACGCACTCTAAGAGTACCAGAGGGTTTCTCTAGTGGGTGCCGAGGCCATTCGTTGGGCCTCAGTGGCTCGGTGCCTCCCTACGGTGGGATCCCATTCAGAGACTCCCCTGCCGGTCTCGGACACGACTTAGGGTGTCCCAAGCATTTCGCTTGCTTGGGCCTCAGCCTTGTATAGGCTTGCCCATGGTCGTCCCTGACTTTGTTGTCCTAGGGCGGCTGTTGAAACCCCTTGGGGCCTAGCCTTCGAACCCCTGGACCGTAATAGGCCTAGAGCCTGGTTCCTTCATATGAAAGGAATAGGCCGGGGGGAATATCTTCCCCATTGACTCGGCAACAGGTGGCGCGCCTTTTGAGGCGGTTTTCTAGGGAGGCGAAACGACACCTGCTGCCGTAGTGGTTGAGTGTGACGTGGTGGATGGGACGTAACTGTTCTCGCATTTAATGAGGAAGACATGGGCGCGTGGGCCGGTGAAATTGGCTCGTGGTTAACTACGCCGGATCGGGGGGGGGAACTTCCCCAATTTCATCGCCCATTCGTTTCACCTCCTCCCTACATAAATACCTGAAGAGTCTCACCCCTCCTCGTCTTACCTTGCCTGCATTAGTACTGCCTCCGTCGAGCCATCGCTAGAGCAGCGGGTGCTGGGAAGAAGAGGGGAGAAGAGCGAGCCTAGGGAGAAAGCGAGAAAAAAGTGAGAGCATGGGAGAGAGAGAAAAACTCACCGCCGCATCCGATTCCTCCATCGCACTCATGGCCGGTGACATCGTCGTTGTCGAGGTGGACCCCTAGGATCCGTCAAACGTCACCGAGGAGATGCTTCAGTCGCTTGTTGATAGTGGACTCCTTCACCCGGTGACAGACCCCACTAGGCCAGAGTGGATTGCTCCGTACGGCGAGCCAGAGCCAAGGCCTCACGATGGCTACATCGTAAGCTTCGTCTCCTTTCACGAGCGTGGCCTTGGCGTCCTGGTGGATTGGTTCATGTGGGCGCTCCCGCACTACTACGGCGTGGAGCTCCACAACTTCAATCCCAACTCCATCGCTCAGGCGGCTATCTTTGTTACCATCTGCAAGGGGTATTTGGGGATTGCTCCCCATTGGGAGCTGTGGCTCCACCTATTCTGGGCGGGGCACACTACCAAGCCGACGGGCACGTCGGGTACGAGGAAGGTGACGAGGGCCGGCAGCTGCACTCTCCAAGTGCGCTAGGACCGCCTGCACCTCTACATCCCGGCCCAACTCGCGTCATCCAATCACCGGTGGTACACGAGTTGGTTCTACCTTCGCAACGACGATGGAGGACTTCCCCCCTACACTGGGTGGATTGTGGGGAGTTGCTCGGAGAGATGGAAGTACGACGTCCCAAAGGACGACTAGCCCAAGCTGCAGCCGCTTCTAGAGGGGCTGGTGAGGCTACGGGGCCACGGTCTCACCATGGCTGTGGTCATGGCTGCCTTCCACCGCCGGAGGGTGCTGTCGCTGATGGCTCGGCGGCGGCAGCTGTTCGAGATGAAGCTGGGTAAGCCCATTGAGGGCATTTGGATGTCCTCCTCCGCCCTTTCCGATGAGGAAATTCTTCGTCGGGTGGGGGAGACGGTAGAGGCGAAGCTGAGGGGCGGCAACTTGACCCCTATCGCGATGCGGCCATCGCGGGGGTTCCTCTCGCTGGTAAGTCGTGTGCCGCTGTAGCCTCTGAGCCTCCTCAATCTCCCCTTACCCCTTGTTCCCTTATGCACGTCTGTCGTTTCTACAGGGGATGAGGGACGTGCGCTCTTCTCCACCGCCCGTTCCTGAGGACGCAAGGTGATGGGCGATCAACCGGGCGCACGCCGACACGCAGAAGAAGCGAAAAGACGCCAAGGCAGCGAAGCGCACGAAGCAAATCCTCACGCGCGAAGAGCTAGATAAGCGCCGCCGTCAACAACGGAAGGATGGTCTCCTGTTGGAGGAATCCCCATCATCGTCGCTATCGATGGAGGCCTCGGACGGGGATGATGGGGGCGAGGTGGGGTGAGGTCCCCTGGACCACCTTCTCGACGTAGTGGAGGTGGTGCCCGGGGCGTTGGCAAGCAGCCCGGCACTCCCGGGAGGAGGAGGAGAAGCGGACCCGGGGTCGGTGGTTGCCCACTCCGGGGCTGAGGCCGACACGCTCGAGGCGCGGGCGTTGGGCAAACGTGCCGTCAGCCCGGTGGGCTCGACGACGATGGTGGAACAAGCGGCGGCGGAGGCGATGCTACCGCCCCCGTAGAGGACCGATGGGGCGCCGGGGTCCCTTGAGGACCGGTCGGCGCCGATGGACACGGAGGCGATGCCTCTGCCGCCGCCTCCACCTTTGCGGATGAGGTTTGCCGTGGCGAAGCGGTTGCCGCCTCGTTCAAGGTAGGTGTATTTTTGGTAGGGTCATAGTGCCTTCCGTTCGCCTTTTTGTCTCGCGCTGACCCTGTAGGTTATTTTTCCTTAGTTGGAAGCGGCCTGCAGATGAGCTTCCCTTGGCGCCCCTTAAGGCGCTCAAGGCGAGCCCCGGCTCCTCTGCCCACTGGGTGGCAGAGACACAAGCCGCTATCCAACGCGGTGCGGCATCGGCGAGTGCCGACCCGAAGGAGCCAGCCGCCCAAGGAGGGGCTGCCGAGGTGACCCCTACACAGACGAGGGAGGGAGTGCTTCCGCCCCGCGAGGGCGAGGCTCACGAGTCGGATGGGGTCGGCGTGCCCTTGGTTGCCGAGGCCCCTGGGGTCTCTGAGGCTGAGGCAATGGAGGCCAGGGCACCCAAGACCGCCGAGACTACAGTGGTCGCGGTCAGTGTTTCTGCGTCCACCAAGGCCACGATGGCGGAGGCCGGAGCCCCCGAGACCGTCGAGGCCATAATTGCAGAGGCTGGAGCCCCTGAGATCACCAAGGCCGTCGTGATGGTGGCAAGGCCGTCTGTCCAAGAGGCGGAGATGAAGGCGGTGGAGGCCTCGGTGGCACCCTTGGTTCAAGGGCCGCCGTTGTTGCGAGAGAGCGCCCGGGAGGCGGAGGTCTATCCGATCTCCTCCGACGATACTTCCCGGGCGTAGGAGGTGGTCGACGCCGAGGAGGCCGGTGCCGTGGAACAGCCGGTGCCGATCTTGGATGAGGGAAGCTCGGCCCTCGTGTGGGCGTGACCCGAGCCTCGCGGGTGGGATCACCCGCGGGTACTATGGTGGAGCCGGGACGACCCTGAGGGGGAGCCTCTATTCACCCTCAAGGACGCAGCCGAGGGCGGGCGCTGGGGCACCTTCGAGCAATACCGCCAACTGGCGGAGCGGTCACTATGGACGGCCCTGTCCGTGGTGGCCGACGAACTGCCCGGAGTCGCCTAGGTTCGCGTTTTCCTTTCTCGTGTGACATTGTCCTTTTCTGGTTTTCTTGCAATCAATGACCCATGTTCTACTTCCCTAGGAGCTTGAGACCCGGTCCCTTGGGAAGTCGGTCTTTCTTCGGCAGGAGAGGGGCGTCTGGGACCAGCTTCAGTGGCAGAAGGGCCTTTTTGCCGGCGCCAACGAGCTCCTATCGGTGTGGAGCGCGGAGGTAGAGGTCATCCGCCTTTGTTGTGCCGACGCAAAGGTCGAGGCGGCCATGGCCCAGACGTAGCTCACCCCCCTGGCAGCGCGGGTCAAGGAGTTGGACGAGGAGCTCACCCGCGCGGTTAGAGATCGGGATGCCTTCAGGGGCCGAGCCGTTGAAGCTACGGCCTCAGCCACGGCTCTCGCGGGGCAGCTGGGGGTGGAACAGAGGGTGCACTAGCTGATGAAAGGTGCCTTGGATGAGGCCCTTGCTACAGCTGAGGCCTCACGAACCGAGGCTATGGTTTGGAGGGGGATGGTTGAGGGTGAGTTTTAGCCCTCTCATTTTGTTTTCTTTTCCTTATGTTCGCTCCCTAACTCCCTTGTGTGACGCAGAGCTGGGGAGTGAAGCTTCTAGGGCGGCCGAGGCTTCTCGAGTCAAGGCCCAGCGCTTGAAGGAGGAGGCCGAGGCTTCCCGGGCCAAGGCCCTACGCTGGAAGGAGAAAGCCGAGGCCTGTCAGGTCGAGACCCGACGCTAGGAGCAGAAGGCCAAGGGTGAGTTCCATGGGCTTCCGCCCCTAACTTAGGTTGTTTTTCCCTCGCTCGACCTCATTCCGTTTTTCATGGTGCAGAGTCAGAGGCGGAGGTTACTCGGGCAGCCGAGGCTTCTAGCGCGGTGCAGACAGTGCTCGAGACCGAGATCGGGGAGCATGAGGCGCTGAAACGTGCCACCCTTTCCACCTACGAGGCCTTGGAGGTCAAAGGTGTTCAGTCAGGCAGCTCCCTTGGGAGCCATTTGATTGCGCTGAGTAGCCAGATGCGTGAGCGGCTCCGAGGAGCACTGCACACAGGTGTCAAGCGGGCGTTGGCCATCATCTCCTCTCACTATGTTGGCATCAACCTCCCGGCCATCAGTGATGGGTATGTCCTGCCTGATGATGACGAGGAGGCCGATGCGGTGGTCACGAAGCTGATGGAGGCAGCGGAAGGCCCTGGCACAGCGCTGGCGATGCTCTTCGAAGAGGAGGTGGTTCCTCTCTTACCATCTGCCGGTGTTGAAGGCCCTAAGCCTTGATCTGGGCCTCGGGGGCTATGTAAAAATAGAGTAGGAGTTATTTTTGTATCGTAACGCTTGTGGCCATCGAGGCCTTTATTTTTGAAGTATTTGTGTTTGTTAGTTGTTTTTCTCATGTTTCCGAGCCTCTGCCCTCTGTTGCTCCTTATCAGATTTCCTTTGCAAAACACCCCCTTGGGGCCTAAGCCGTCCCTTGGGCGAGAGGTAGTGAGGGAGTGTCGTAGCCCGAAGGCGTAGGCCGTCTCGCGACTCTACCGGCCTCTTGCTTAGGAAACAGACTTTGGCCTGAGGGGTTTTTACAACCGATTTGTCAGAGCATGCTAGAGTCTTGGCATAGGAATTTTTGCGAAAAACGACTGAAGAATGGTGCATGGAACGCTTGGAGTCCGCAGGCTCAAATGCCCCCGCGCGACGCTTGGAGTCAGGCGCCTCGCCATTGAGTTGGTCGAGGTGGGCGATGAGGGTCTCGGCCTCCGCAAGAGCCTCAGCGTACTCGATGCACTCAACGTCGCAGTCGTATACATGTTCGTACGTGGACTCAATCGTGATGATACCGCTGGGGCCTGGCATCTTGAGCTTGAGGTAGGTATAGTTGGGGACTGCCATGAACTTGGCGTAGCACAGCCGTCCTAGGATGGCGTGGTAGGCCCCCCCGAACCTGACTACCTCGAAGGTAAGGACTTCCTTGCAGTAGTTGGAGGGGGTGCCGAAGCATACGGGAAGGTCGATGCGCCCGAGGGGTCATGTGCGCTTCCCTGGCACGATGCCATGGAAGGGTGCGATGTCATCTCGGAGCCTCGACCAGTCAATCTCCAAGAGCTCCAGGGTATTGACGTAGAGGATATTGAGGCCGCTGCCTCCGTCCATCAACACCTTGGAGAGTCGGGTGTTACCGATGATCGGGTCGACGACCAGTGGGTACTGCCCGGGATTTGGGACATGGTCAGGGTGGTCGTCTCGATCAAAGGTGATCGCCTCCCAAGACCAGTCGAGGTACCGGGGGGTGGCCACCTTGACCGAGAAGACTTCTCGACGTTCCCTCTTGCGCTGTCGCGCCATAAGGCACGCCGAGGGTCCACCGAAGATCATGAAGGCGTTGCGTACCTCGGGGAAACCATCGTCCTTGTCATCATCCTAGTCGTCGGTGCCCTTCTGCTTGGCATCATCGTCGGGGAGCCCAAGCCTGGCATAGTAACGCCACAGCATGGAGCAATCCTCGAGGGCGTGCTTGACCGGGCCTTGGTGGTAAGGGCAGGGTTTCTTAAGCATGTCGTCAAAAGGCCTAGGGCCTTTGGGGCCTCGGGGATTCTTGCGTTCTGTGGCCACGACCAGATCGGCCCCCAGGACCTTCTGCTTCCCCAAGCGCCTCTTCTTCTTTCTCTTGGGGAGGCGGAGGCCGAGGCCTCGGGGGCCTCATCCCTCTACTTGCCCTTGGCGTCGCTGAAGGGTCGAGATGGCGACTAGAGGGGGGGTGAATAGTCTTTTCTAAAACTTAATCACGTCGGCTAACCGATACAAGTGCGGAATTAAAACTATCGGTCTAGCTAAGACTATACCCCACTATATGTGTTCACTAGCACCTTGCAAAGATAACAATTATGCAACAAAGGTGCCGGACTAGCTAGAGCTCTCCAAAACAATTCTAGGAGCAAGGTTACACAAACCTATGCCACTAGTACTTTAAGCGACAAGGGAGCTCCTACACATGCTAGTAAGCAAAAGCACAAAGCTAACTAAGCTCACTAGCAATGCTCAATAACAAGGCAACCAATGCCTAATTAGAGAGCGCAAATACTTAGTTACACAAACTAAGCAATGTGACTAACAAGGTTACTAAAACCAAATTAGCCACGCAAGGGAGCTACTTCTATGCTACACAAGCAAGAAGGTAATTAGCAAGCTACACAAGCTATCTAATTACAAGAGCAACTACACAAGCTTAATATGTATAAAAGTAATTGCAAGCTTGTGTAATGGGGATGCAAACCAACGGGAAGAACAAGGTTGACACGATGATTTTTCTCCCGAGGTTCACGTGTTTGCCAACACGCTAGTCCCCGTTGTGTCGACCGCTCACTTGGTGGTTCGGTGGCTAATTAGCATCACCCGCTAAGCCCGCACGTCGGGCGCCGCAAGAACCTACCCCTTGAGTGAGGGTAGCTCAATGACACGCTTTACTAGAGTTGCTCTTCGTGGCTCCCGCGGGGCGAGCACAATGCCCCTCACAAGCACTTCTCCGGAGCGCCGCACAAGCTTCTTGCGCGCTTCGACAGAGACCACCACCAAGCCATCTAGGAGGTGGCAACCTCCAAGAGTAACAAGCACCACTGGCTTGCAACTCGATCACCTAGTGCCACTCGATGCAACCTCACGATGCAATCGCACTAGAATCGCTCACTCACACAATCGAATGATCACTATCAAGTATATGTGTGATGGAGGGCTCCCAAGCACTCACAAGCATGGACACTAAGTCCCTTGAGGTGCTCAGCACCAGCCATGGCCGAGGGCCACTTCTATTTATAGCCCCAAGGGCTAAACTAGCCGTTACCCCTTCACTGGGCAACGGTCGGGCCGACCGGACGCTCCGGTCGTGTTGACCGGACGCTGGACCTCAGCGTCCGGTCGCCCACAGACGACCACATGTCCCGGTTCCAACGGTCACTTGACCTGACCGGATGCTCCAGCTTCAACTGACCGGACGCTGGACCCTCAGCGTCCGGTCATTTCCAGTAAGCTCTCGAGCATGACCGGACGCGTCCGGTCGAACGCGATCGGACGCAGCCAGCGTCCGGTCACTCTCCAGCTACTGTTACACTCCACGTCAGTGCGATCGAACGCAGCCTGCCAGCGTCCGGTGCATTCAGATCCAGCGTCCGGTCAGTTGACCGACGCTGGCATCTTCACGACCAACTCGTTTTCACTTCTAACTTCTTCACCCTTGCACCAATGTGCTAACCACCAAGAATTTGCATCCGGCGCAATAGAAAATAGACATTCCATTTTCCCGAAAGCGCCGAATCCCGCCTCGCAAGCTCGGTGGGAGGGAGAGAGGGACCCAAACCCATCTCACCCCTGCAAACACCACCTCCTTTGTAAATGTGCCAACACCACCAAGTGTACA
Source organism: Miscanthus floridulus (assembly GCF_019320115.1). Taxonomy (NCBI): domain Eukaryota; kingdom Viridiplantae; phylum Streptophyta; class Magnoliopsida; order Poales; family Poaceae; genus Miscanthus; species Miscanthus floridulus. Next base: position 116,162,319 of record NC_089595.1, on the reverse strand, counting down.
CCACCATGTGTATGTGTGTTAGCATTTTCACAATCATTTCCCAAAGGATGTTAGCCACTCAACTTGCCACGCCACTCGATCCTAGCGACAATGCAAAGTTAGATCACTCGAGTGGCACTAGATGACCAATATGCAAACAAGTTTGCCCCTCTTGATAGTACGGCTATCTATCCTAAACCCGGTCATAAACTTCTCTACACACCTATGACCGGTGAAATGAAATGCCCTAGGTTATACCTTTGCCTTGCGCATTCCATTCCATCTCCTTCAATGTCGATGCAACACATGCACCAACACGATCAACAATGATATGATCCACTTCATATCATCACATGATCATATTGGTTCATCGATCTTGACTCTACTTGCTCTTCATCGTTGCCATCGTCCATCGGCGCCAAGTCTTGCTCAAGCTTCACCGCCACGCGGTTCATCACTCCAAAGCCTTCGACTTGCCCTTCACGCTTGCAACCGGTCCATCAAGCCAAGTCTTGTCTTGATCTTCTCCACCTTGATCACATGACTCGATGTCATGTCTCATGTGCATTTAAGCTCCTTCATCATCACATGTGTGAGCTTTGCAACATCTCCAAGCCATTTTCACCTTCATGGCATATGTTGCTCACACACATGTACCTGTGGACTAATCACCTGTGTATCTCACATAAACACAATTAGTCCACCTAAGTTGTCATTCAATTACCAAAACCAAACAAGGACCTTTCAGTCGCCATCGAGGAAGATGGCTCCAACAGCCTCCTCACCCGAGGCGAAGTTGGTGGCGATGTTGAGGAGCGCGGCAGCTGAGCGCAGCACGTTCTGACCTAACTCTCGAACCAAGTCTCGGCAGGTGGTGCCGGAGAGAAAAGCCTGGATGATCTCCGAGTCGCCAATGCTGGGCAACTCGGTGCACTGTTTGGAGAAGCGCCGGATGAAGTCTCAGATAGACTCGTCTGGTTTCTAGCGATAGTTTTTAAGATCCTAGGAGTTCCCAGGGCGCACGTACGTGCCTTGGAAGTTCCCAACGAAGATCCTAACCAAGTCACGCCAGTCGTGGATTTGTGAGGGAGGAAGGTGCTCGAGCCAGGCTCGTGCCGAGTCTGACAAGAGTAAGGGGAGGTTGCGGATGATGAGTAGGTCATCGTCCACACCACCTAGCTAGCAGGCCAGGTGGTAATCGGCAAGCCAGAGTTCGGGGTTGGTCTCGTCGCTATACTTCGCAAGATTGGCTGGTTGCCAAAACCGGGCCAGAAAAAGAGCAGCGCGGATGGCCCTGCTGAAGACCCGAGGGCCTGGCGGTTCAGGAGAAGGACTGCGGTCTTCCTCGCTGTCATAGCGGCCGCCTCGGTGCGGGGTGGTAACCCCGAGCAGGCCCTTCGTTGTCGTGGCGTCGTCGCCTGCTGACCACCTCATGGTCTCCCTGCACCTCGCGTTGATTGCCGAGGCGGTCAAGAAGCACGGGGGCCCTATGGGCTATCGGTGCTCAAGCGGGCTCGGGACGAACCAAGGCTTCCCTATCCTGCCGAGGCAGGGCTGCGGGTAAGTTCGAGGCACCCCCATGCCGTCGGGAGGCGGAACTTTCAGCCTGCTGTACCGCGGCGGTCTCTAGGAGTTCCCGGAGCTCGCCGCAGACCCGCCGCCCCTTCATGGTAGAAGGCTCGGGCATTACGCGGACCAGCATTGCCGCAGCCGTGATGTTCTGGCTAGCGCGATTGAAGACTGGGGGTTGCTCACTCCCTTCGTCGTCATGGATGCGGTGATGCACATCATGGGCCCTCCGTCGGGCTCCTCCGCCTTCACCGCGACCTCACTACTCCTGATCGAGAGTCTTGAAGCTGCTGTAGAAGGAGTCGGTCTTGTTCGACCTTGGCCTAGAGCTCACGGAGCTGTTCCAGGTCTGGACGTTGAGGTCGCGCAAGAGCGGGGTTCTCGTTCCGTGCTGCTGGTAGGACAATGCACGGAGGTGTGGCGGTGCCCATACCCGGGCGAAGCGGGGAACGGCTACCCACCCCCTTGTCTTCCTCGCCCACCCTCGACATCCCGAGCTCGACATGGAAACACTCGCGAGTGGGGTCGTAGGTGCCCTCGTCGTCGGAGTCGGAGTAGCCTAAGCAGTAGTCGCTTGCGACCAAGAACTGACGCATAGCCCTAGGGTCGTGGAGTCCGGAGAAATCCACTCCGGGCCATGCCTTGTCCTCCTCCGAGGAGTCGACATGGGTGCCCAGGTCGAGAGCGAAGCACTGGCGGCGTCCCAAGGCATCCTCGTGAGCAGTAGTGTAAGCGTAAGCATAAGAGGCGGTGGCATTTCTCAACCCAAAGGGGTATGGGGATGGTGCCGCCGCCAGGCTTTGCTCCGTCGGAGTCGGGTTCTCAGGGGGTGGTGGGGCGGAGCTTGATGACTGGGCGTTGCCACGTTCCACCGGTGTTTTCCCTTGTCCAAGCTCAGGCCAGACAGGTTCCCGACCAGGGACCTTGCGCCAACAGCTGGTCGTGGGATATCGGCGGGGAGTGGTGTGTTGCCCTGGATTCGCGTAGCATCGGGGTGATCTTGCTCGTGTCGTGCCTGGCGAGCGCGGCGAGAGCGGCCGCCCGGGAGCCGCCTGCGCCTAGGCTGCTGGTGCGTGACTTCGTCGTCGGTTGGCGGGGCTCGAGGAGTGAGAAGTACCATGTCGTACTCATGCCCTAGAGACATGAACTCTAGGCTCCCAAACCAAACCACCGTGCCGAGACACAACGGTCGTACGGGGTCTGCCATCCGAAACTTGCTGGGATGACGAAACTAACACGCAGAGGCCCCCACCTGGCGCGCCAACTATCGGTGTTTTGGACCGGGGGGGTCCTCAACCAACTAGTGAATTTGAACTGCGTGCCCCTAATCCCGGATGGTGATGCAAAGTGACACAAGATTTATACTGGTTCAGGCAATCGGTGCCCTACGTCCAGTCTGAGAGATCAATCTTGTATTCCTTGCACCGAAGTGCTTGTAGTAGGGGGTTACAAGCTAGGTGAGAGAGGGAGCTAGTCCCAGGTCTCGGCAAGGTGTCGTGTGGGCTGCTTGAGACGTTGCTCTCAAGCAGCGGGAATGTGTATGTGTGTGTTACAAGGTGTTCTTCCCTATCCGTCCCCCTCTAAGTGGCCCAAGTCCTCTCCTTTTATAGTTGAAGGGAGGGCAAGGACAGTACATGTGCTGACTATACGGTGTCGTGCCAACAGGGGCGGTGTGTCCGAGCCCTGTGGCCTGTTCCTGTGGCGACGTGGTCGTCGGAGTGGTCCGTCCTTGGAGCACTGGGGTGACATGCTGGTCACGTCCAACCCTGTGCGTCATGGGAGCCCCTAGGCTGCCTCGGAGCAAGCACGGCGGCCAGGGCGCGGATCGCTGTGGATTGGCGGCGCGTGAGGCCGAGGCTCGGTCGGTGCCGAGGCTGCACCGCAGTGGGGGGTCTCGGTAGACACGAATCCCAAGGTAGCCGAGACCCTGGTGCATAGTGCTGAGGCCCGGAGAGAGCGGTTGATCCGGGGTGCTAGCTTGGAGACGGCGATGAACCGGGCCAGGCCGTCCATGCCGTGTTGTTTTCGAGGCGGGGATCGCGGGGCACAGTGCAGTGTGGGCGCTGATCGTGGGCACATCGTTAGGATACAGTGACCGGTAATCCCCGCCGTGCCCTGTCTCAGCCGGTATGAGGCTGATGCGACCTCATGTCCTGTCGGCCATTCTGTGGTGTCGAGCCATCGTCCGGCTGAGATTGCGGGAGTGGTTGAAGTATTAATGGGACATGACGTGCTGTCGGGAAGACCAGCCAAGGCGGGGGCGACGGACTATGAATAAGCTAGCCTCGCGCGATACGGAGAATGAGGCCTCGCGCGAGATGGAGAGCGAGGCCTCGCGCGAGACGAAGATCGGACTCCTTGCCGAGGCCTTCCGTGAGAGGCCTCGCGCGAGGCGGAGATTGCACTCCCTGCTGAGGCCTTCCGTGAAGAGCCTCGCGCGAGGCGGAGATTGCGTCAGGATGCCGAGACCTCCTGCGCGAGGCTCGAGGCGAGGCGGAGAGCCTGGTGGGCTCGGACGTGGTGGGTGAGGGGCCCACGGCTTACCTTCTAGCTTTGTTTTTTGATGGGACTTAAGTGACCCCTTTGATGTTCGCTCGGGGTACCCCGTTTTACGGTACCCGACAAGTTTACTGCAAGGTAAGCTTTAGATTGCGTGTTACTCTGCCTTACATAAATACAACTAGCTGACTCTGTTTCAGGATTGATAACGATAAACCGACTGAGAATGGCAATTCCTTGTTCAAGTTAGCTGCAAGTTGGCAAGCTAATAAGAACTTCCTATTGAAGGTTAAAATTCCATTTATCATTTACACCTTCATGTCTCGTCTTCAAACAGAACATGAAATACATTCCTACCTCACCAAATGCTCATTGATCTTACTTGCAGGGAAAGCTTGGTCCCTCCAATTCTTCTGTAGTTCTGGCACTCAAATCATGGTGGAGACCATCATTTACATTCAGTCTCACAGGTATTCAAGCCTATGCATCCTTCATTTTTAGCATAGAAGAAAAAGTCATTTACATCTAGAACCACGAATAAATACTGCCTCAATAAAGGGGGCTCTTCTTAACTTCTTTATCAGTTTTGCTTTATGAATTTAGTCTGTCTTCCTAGTTTGTACTGTCTATTAGTTTGCAGTGAGGACTTGAAGTTCCAGTCCTCAGTCATACAAAATTTTAATCAGGCAGCACTGAGCCACTTTTACTAACATGAACTTCATTTACTCTTCCAGTAACGAAATATCAGTTACTTATGCTTTTGCCCAATCTTATATATTTGTATTTTGGTATACTGCAGCTATGGTTTTGTTGCAGTTTTAGATTTGTACTTATTGATACTACAGTGAAGTAGAAAAACCACATATAACATAAAAGTAATTCTAACTGTGGGGTGGCTGCATTCACATCCTTTTCTGTTTGCAGCTGTGAAGGATCATTCAAAGGGTACAACATCATTTGGATTTGGCATTCGAACAGAAGATCTGAGACAACCCAGGTTCTGTATTTATCCCTGAAACTATTTTATGTTTATTCCATTAGCAATGTTGTACTGATAAGACATTGAATATCAATGAAATGCAGTTACGAAAGAGCTGATCCAAACTACATTATGTTGACACCAACCATGGAACACTTGGCACAAGATACTGGGAAACAGCCCGTGTTCCAGGCACATTCTGATTCAGGCAGTTATGATCATTTACCAACAGACTTGAGGCCAATTGACAGGATAATGTAACTCTAGGCTGCTTTTGCTCACGTGGTAGTTGGAGTAGCTTTTCTGCGAATTGATAGGTATATGCAAAGTCCTGTAAAATTCTAGCAATCTTGATTTTGTTCTAGTTTTTTTTTGGGGGGGGGGTTCTCCTTAAAACCGCAAGATAATATTTAGTAGTAGTTCTAAATAATGTTGAAGATTTGCTGTGAAATGGAGCACATCTGGGCTCCACTACAAATTCTATAGACAGATCAAACCAATGAACTTGGTTCATTTGTCGTCTGATTTCCTCTTGTTGCTTCAGAGCTAACATTGTGAACTTGTGACGATGTATGAATGCATCTGTATCATCGATTGCCTACTGATAGTGACTAACAATTACTGCATTCCAGATCTTTGTTGTCCATGTCGGTGTGCGTCCCTAGTTGATGTAGGCGTTGAAAAATAGTTGTGAATGACTAGAGTGGGTGCTCCGCTAGAAATGTTGGTGTCACACCACATTCCATATAATGGCCAATCTGGTTTGCATTGCGCTGATTGAGCAGAATGCCCATGGTTAGAAACTGCTTGGCATTAAGCTACTTCTAGCTCTAGTGCTCGTTCCTTGGTTGTAACTGTGTTTTAGAGTAAGCCTCATTCTGATGATCATGTAAGTGTGCACCTCATAGCCCACGACTGACAGCTCGGAACTTAACAGATTGATAATCAAATGTAGAAGTTTCACACATTGGGAGGACAAGTACTTAAAAGACAAGAATGGCCACAACACGCAGACAAATAGACGGCCAACTTAACAGACCCATGACAGGTATTAGTTCCAGATATTACAGACCCATAACAGACAAATGACGGCCAACTTAACATGCATGAAAAAAAAGTACATCCATAACCAGAATCTTAATCCCTCCCCAAGCAACCCAAATCAGACACTTAAACTGGTTTCCAGACCTTCGTGTGCAAGTTCCTTACCATACTTTTATCACCACAGTAATCCAAAAGACATTCATATGCAAGTTTCTTCCCATGTTTTTATTACTACGAAACATAATTCCTGATAAAGACTTAGTACAAGCACAGCAAACCGCATGACAATGACATACTAGTACCAGCATCCTCATGCCTAAGCCTTCACCACGCCAAAGGGATCATCCAGTGATAAATCAATGGCAGCTTGGAAACTCCAGTGTAGGGTGGCAACACAAAGAACAATTTCACCGCTACCGCCAACAGCTGACTCTCTGAAGCCGCTTGCCTTCTCATCACTGCAAACAATGGCGATAGTCTTGAGTGCCTTTGCCCTCCCTTACGACATACCTGATAAAACCAGCCCCATGACCTTCCACCAAGGACCCATGGAGCATAACAGTCTCCAGATGCTGACTCGAGGCACTCACAAGGACCCCGGTGCTCCCAGAACCTCAAGTCATCTTCATGTATGCTGTCCGGTGTCTCGATGGAGTGGGCATGATGTGAAGCGTCTCCAAGCGAGGAAAGCATTTCAGCGTCTCGAGATCAATCGCTATCCCAAATCCCCTTGCTCAGTCGGCCGTACGATCGGGACTTAGCGGTGGGGATCTGCACAAGAGCGGCAGTTTACAACATTTTTACAGCGGAGCCCCTTGAACTAGCCTGTATTACCATTGTGCAGTCTTTTGATGCCCCCGCCGCGGCGCCGCCGACCCGCTACCGGAACAATTGCATTGGTGTTCGTATCAAAAAAAAATTGCATTGGTGTTTCGCCGCCGCCGCAAAAGAGGCGGCCGCTGTGGAGTTCAAGGGAGGAGGAGGCACCGTAGAACTGCTGTAGATCAGTGAGCCGAGGGCGAGCGAGATGGGGATATTCTTCAGCAAGGCGGAGCCGCCGCCGCCGATGGTGTTGGTGCCGCCGCTCTTCGATTACCCTCCCATCGCCGCCTGCACCAGGTTCGTCGCTTCCTCTCTCCCCTCCGTTCTGAACCCTCTGCTTGGTGTTAAGGCAGGGAAGCCAATTGGTTGGTAGCCTCACTCTACACAAATCTCGGCTGGTGATTCACCCGTAGACCTACGCTCTGCATAACTGCTCCACTTAAGCGGCTGAATGGTCGTGATTAATCATGCTTCCAAGCAATCGCGCTTGATTGCTCGCATGGTGTGAAATAGAACTATGGATTGGTGAAATGCGTCAGATCGTTAACATCAGTTAGTTGTAAGGTTGTGCACTTGTGCGTCTCAATTTTGGTAGCTTGCTTTTATCCTTGGAGCACGCACATCTCTAGCAGATGCATTTTCCTATGCACCTTTACAGTTAAGGTTAGTTTTAGTCTTCCTGGAAGGATGAGACATTGCCGCATTGCACTTGGGGTTGCACTTATGTCAGCCTGGGCCCTTCATTGTGCTTTACTTAAAGCAGTGCTAGTCTTGAACATGCAGTGCTAGTCTTGAACATGCAGGATGGCGGTGCCAGCATATGAACTAATGTTTGGGAAGCTCTCGCTGCACAATCTGTTTGAGGACTATTTCGATCAAGCTGGGAATATGACCTCAAGGATCATGTTGAAGCCGCTGGAAGATCCTCACATTGATTTGATTGCTACTGTATCCTGTCAAACATTACCTATCATTTCTGCTACTGTCTTCTCTTTCTTTACCCTTTCAATATCATGGTACCTGTCTGTGTTAGGATGTAATTGGTGTTAAGTGCACCAACTGAACCCTATTGTCATTTTTTTTATTTGTTAATGCTGCTATCATTTTCTGTCTTTTTCATTTATCTTTGAAAGAAAGAATTTCAAAGAACTATCATTTCATATCTCTAGTTGTCATTAGCATGGCATTGTTATTAGAACATCTAGTGACCTATTGGCATCTGTTCTGGAAAGGACACTCTGTTGATGTTCCCTGTGCTTGTGTTTCACATAGTCTTGCCTGGATGTTGCATAGTGCCACAAACTGAGGTTTTCACATATATATTTGTTGATATTACAGACAACCTTGTGCCAGATTTTGAAATGGTGCCTTTAGTGCAATCGCATGTCCATAAAGCCACTGATTTGCTAGCAGTTTTGTAGAATGGTTATAGCTGCTGCAACTGGAATCTTAAGAGATTTCGTTCCAATTCATCCATATTTAAATATTTTATTACTTCACGAAAAGCTTTTGCCTACCTTAATGTCACTAGGTGTCTGCTGCTGCTGATAAAAATAGTGGAACAGAAGTAAAAGGGGATGCTCTATTTCGCTGGCAGAGGTGGATATTCATAGCTTCTAAATTCTTCATATTAGTCCCACCTTTGTTATACTAACAAAAACACTTCACTTTTTCTTAGAGAACTGGATGACCCCCATACCTTTGTGGACCTTCTTGTGTCAACTTCAAATCCGTATGCACTTTCTGGCTCGATGGACTATAATAATGTTAGTCAGCATTTTTATGTATGAAAAACACGTGAATAACAATTTGCCAATCTCCTTTTCTTGCAGCTTGTTGCAGCTTAGGTCATGTGCCTATGATCCTAAGTATCGTTTTGGTGCCTTCGGAACACTACCTTTGCTAATGGGGAACAGGTAGGCCATATATCTTGTTTCTGTTTCCAAATAATGCAAAGTGTTGTTAGATAGCTTTCCAGAAGCTTTAATGTTGGTTGTTGAAGATTTTTTTTTCTGGTCCAGTGTTAATTATATTTTATTCTGTTAATATAATTAGAAATGATCATAATGAGGGAGCTATGTTTGTCTTTTTTGCAGGGTGCGTTCAGACGATTATGGGGTCGTGGGTGTAAGATATGGTTCAGAGAATTTATCTGTTGGGGCATCATTTGTGCCAATTCCTTGTATACATCTATCTACTGCTAAAACACCTCTTTTCTTTTCTATCTTTCTGTTGGTGGCTTGCTACCCCAACTTGCTCAGGATTAAGTGCCTTTGTTGTTGTTTATTGAATTTTGATTAAGGTTGATATAACAAGTAGATGCACCTCCATAGTTTTGAATCTATTTAATGTATTGGATTGTTCCTTAATAATATTCTTATGTGGTTATGTTCAGGTCTAACATGTCATGCTCATTCTTTTCTTTGCAGTATCTGGTGAGGTACCCTTGGGTGCATGGTTGGTTGGGAGAAAAGGGAGCTTAACTGCAGGAGTACAATACAAGCCACTTAGTGAGTGTTACCAGGCTAAATGGTCCAAAGTTCTATTCTTTAGATGGATATATGATAATATGACTCTTAAAACATCAATTCATTGTTTTGCATTTCTTTGTCTTATTCACCACTGAAGCTACTATACTTGCATGTTGTGGGTGTACTGTTGTTTGTAAGCTGTAGCTGTCTTTTGGCATTGAACTGCAACAACCAAAATAACAAAGCCTTTTAGTCCAAAGCAAGTTGTCACTACTGCAACTGCAAAGATGTATCAGGCTTTGAAGTTCTCTACAATTACTATTTCCATTAGATCTTCCAATATTTACATAGGTTACCCTAACATGCTTGGGATTAAAAGGCTTTGTTGTCATCGTCGTTGCTAAGTTCCAATATTTTGTTGAATGTTTTCTGCCTTCCCTGCTAGCAGATAATACATGTGGATGTTTATTATTTTTATATGTTTTGAGCCTTCTGTTTTTGCTGCTAACCCTTATTCTCTATCCTGTCTATTCTGCAATAGGTGGCAGCAAACATCCTATGCCATTTACAGAACTGGAGAACTGGAATTGTGCAATCAGTTATGGTGTTGGCTCAACTAGCCCGCTCAGCCCTTCATTCATTTTCTCCCTGGAACTTGCCAGAAGTACACAGGTTTGCTTTATAATTGTACATATTTTTCAATAAGAAAGCTTCAGATAGCTTATTAGTTTGCAACTGCTATGATCTTTTAACAAGACTATAAACTATTTGCTGCCTCTGATGGAGTGAGGAATTTTTTGTGCATGGATTACGATATGTAATTTGCAAAGTAGCTATATACTCATGTTCGTGATTTATCTAAGAACATCATCGATGCATAAGAAAATGTAATGTTTCGCTTTTTATTGGCGTATTGTATGCGCTTTGAGTCTTAGTTTACACACAATAACGTATGAGCTTTAAAAGTTGCTGCTTGATCTCATTTGTAATTTTGTAGATTCATAGGTGTCAAAGAACTCAATTATAATCACATTGAAACATGCAATGAACAATGAGGTGGATGGATATGCTTTCTTTTATTCTTTTGTGTGGGGTTCAAATGGTCAACTGTTCTTTTAGAAACTATTAGTTACTTATGGGCTAAACATCAGAAATTACAACACTGACATAAGCCAAGCAGTTGCCAATGATGCTAGCTAAAGAATTTCTTTATCTAAATAATGCTGGCTACCTCGAATTGAATTTTTCCCCTTAACGTGCAGCTAACCACATCATTCTATCAGCACCTGGTTGTTCAAAGAAGGGTAAGCGCAGTTCTTTCATTTCATATTTGCAAATAGTCCTTGTCCTTTCTTATTAATTGCAGTTGAGATTCAGGTTATATCTGCTGCTGTGTCATTAATTGAGGTCCACGTCCGCCACTATTAAACTGAAGCTGAACATGTCATTTGGGACGTTGTTCCATGCCATTGATTAATTGTATTTAAACCAATACATGTCATCAAAATAGTCTTTTATGGTCCATCATATATTTTTTTTATTAGAGAGGACTATAGATTGCCTTCCACTATTTTCCTTATTGTGCTCGTAGGAGGATTTTTTTCCCCCTAATAAGGACTCATCTGTTTTACTTTTTTTTTCTGGTTTAGATCATTTCAGTAGTAGAGTGCTGTCATATAAGTTTCCGAATTGAAATTTCTGTGAGAGTATGCATGGCTTATGTTTACCAGGTAAAAAATCCTTTTGAAGATGATCAAGTTGTTGGCATTACAAACTACATCGACTTTGGACTTGAGTTGGCTGCCAGGTAAGCCTTTAGTGAAGGAATATACTTTGTTCAAAATCAACCCAACTGGCTAACTACATTTTCAAACTGTGCAGAGTTGATAAAGATAAAGTGAGTGGGGATGGCAACTCCTTGTTTCAGTTGGCTGCAAGTTGGCAAGCTAACAAAAACTTTCTACTGAAGGTTAAATATATTTATTTATCTGTTAGGCCTGTATTTTAGAAAGGATGTGCGTTGCATTTCCACCTTGCACTGCACACATATCTCACCTTAACAATTTAAGAAAGTTTGTTTCGTCCAAAAATGAAACACAGCATATAGACCAGTAATGTTTTCTGAATCTTCATATATGTAATTTATCATTTTATGAATTATGGCACTCCTTCACCCTTTTCTGGAATTTTGGAAGCCATTTAGGTGAAATAAATATGTGCTGCTTTAAAAGGTGGAATGGATTTGCACGCCCTCACTTCTAGACTGTCTCAGCACTTCTTCAATTGATGTACATTGCTCTTTGCTTATCAGGGAAAGCTTGGTCCTTCCAAGTCTTCTGTAGCTCTGGCATTCAAATCATGGTGGAGACCATCCTTTACTTTTAGTGTAACAGGTATCCAAGCAATAGAGCTTTTGTATTCTTTTATCTTTTTCTTAAAAGCAAGATCCAGTACATCCAGATCCATGAATACTGCTTCAGTAAAAGCGTCATTTTCAGTTTCTTTGATCCATTTTTCTGTATAAATTGGTAATTGCTGACCACATGATATCTTTCTAGTATGTACTGTTTCTTACTCTGCACTTAGAATTTGAAGTTTCTTCCATAACTTCCCCAGCTGTAAAATAATTTTAATGTAAGCATGATGAGCAGCACAAACTTCATGGCGATATGTAGTCTGGAAATGTTACTTTACTCAGTTATTACTATATGGCATTTGGTTATGGTTTACAGCTGGGGAAGTTACTTTACAGTTTAGTTATTACTCCAAACAGGACATGACATAAGTATAATTTGGGAGAGCTGCAAGATATGACTTGTCGCTCTACTTTTGGTGATTTACTGGCTGGATTGACTCCCTGTTTCTGTTTACAGCTGTGAATGATCATTCAAAGGGCACAACATCATATGGATTTGGCCTTCGTGTCGAGGATCTTAGACGAGCCAGGTTCTGTTATTTATGTCCTGTGACTGAATCATTCTCTTTCATTCAACTACTATATTTAAAAAATGTTGTCCTGAGTACATTTTGCTTGTGAACATTAACGAAATGCAGTTACCAACGAGCTGATCCAAACTATGTCATGCTGACACCAAGCAAGGAGCACTTGGCACCAGGTGTTTTGCGCGAGTACGGGAAGCGGCCCATGTTCCAGACGCAGATTGATTCGGGCAACTACGATCATTTGCCAACAGAGTTGAAGCCTCTTGGCAGGATATTCTAACCATAGGCTGTTTGTGTGTTTCAATCTCTGGGAGCTTTTTTGGCAAGTACACTTGCAAAGCCATGTAAATCTTACCCGTCTTAGTCCTTGGACATGCTGCTGTGACCAGATGGAGTTCCACGCAACGAAAGGCGATCAACTTCTGACCATAGAGTGCGTTTCATTGACTGGTAGCTGCGTGACTTTTGAAAGTCAGAACAATCCAACGCTTCTTGCATTATCATGTACTACTACTACTACTCGGGTGGATAATGATATGATGCAGTACACGGCCGGTCTTGAATCCTTATCCATGTATGTGTATATATTATATCATCGAATCGTGGTCCAGTGGATGAATTGCAATCACCTAGTCACCTGGATATATATTATTGTCCAACTTGTCGAAGATCACTTCTTCAACATGTCGAAGTTGAAACTCAAATCACCTGGATAATATTGTTCTCCTACACTACATATCTAAGCTAAAGTACTAAACGCATCTACTCGTCTTCAAAGTTGTTGCATCTCTTCGATGCCAGGGACCATTGACGCCCACAGCAGAACGTGTCAGTGTTAATAAGATTCTAAAATGTTGAAAAAAAGGATTGGTTGGGGACGTAAGGGAGTGTTTGGTTCCATGGACTAAATTTTAGTCCATATCACATCGGACGTTCGGATGCTATTTAGGAGAACTAAATATGAGTTAATTATAAAACTAATTACATAGATGGAGACTAATTTACGAGACGAATTTATTAAGCCTAATTAATCCACCATTAGCACATATTTACTGTAGCACCACATTGTCAAATCATGGACTAATTAGGCTTAAAAAATTCGTCTCGCAAATTAGCCACAATCTGTGCAATTAGTTATTTTTTCGTCTATATTTAATACTTTATGCATGTGTCCAAACATCCGATGGGACAGGGACTAAAATTTTCCTGTAGTAACCAAACACCCCCTAAGACACTTTGGACCGTTTGGATGCACATGTGTTGGAGTGGAAGGAATGAAACTCAGTTGAATTCCAGTCTAATCCACTTCAATACATATGGACTGATAAATACATGGCCTTAAGGATCTGTGATAGATTCACGATGGTCCATACATATAAGGCTATAAGACTTTTTGTCTTAGGATTGGCTGGAGCTATCTGGCATAGGCATCACTCTCAGGCGTTGGATTTTCCACGCCTAGAGTTGAGATGGATGCCTGGCCACAGGCTACCTGTCTCGGCGTCCCAACCAAACAAGCCACTTATGTTTGAAATCTATGCCTAAAAAATTATTATACCTCTAAACTTATATAATATTTTTTCTTTACAACTGTTCATCTTAAGGACATATTTGGATTACTTAGAGCTAGTAATTAACCGGGCCTAAAATTAATGTAAATTAGCTAAGATTGACCTGCTAATTAGCTAACAACTAATTGGAGGCTTGTCTAACAAGTTAGCTCACATATTGACCTCCTGTTTAGCAGCCTGTTGGAGTGAAACGATCGTAAATGATCGTAAATTTTTAGTCGAAATAGTATTTTTCTCTCACACAAATCAGTCAACAGTATTTCTTCATGAACCAGCAACGAACCAGCCCAGCCAAACGAACATGCTGTAGATGGATCAACTAAGGCTACTATTAGATGGGGCTAAAATTAATCAAAATTAGGTAAGATTGGCTAGCAGGTTAGCTAACAACTAATCAGAGCTTAGCTTACCTATTGTTTTGACGGACTAGGGAATTTTAGCTAAATTTGAGCTGATTAACAATTAGCCTTTAGTATCAAAACAGCATGCCAGCAGAAGCGAGGCAACCTGCAGCCGCAGAAGTCAAGCAGATCACAGAAGGCGCAGCGTCGCACTCGCGCTGGCTCATTAGCTAATCAGTCCGTTCGCTGGTTGATTTATAAGCTGATAAATCTAACTAGTACTTATTTATCGTAAGAAAAAAACACCGTTCCCTGACCGATAAGCTATGACTAGAACCAACACGCGAACGGACTTCGTCGCAAACCGCCCTAAACAACACAGTCCACTCCATGTCACGAGCACACAGCCTAAGCACCGCAGTTTCTGGATGGCGACAACCACGTGGCCACTGGCCACCACTGGGGGTTGGACTCGCAAGAAAACCATGCCGGGTCTCGATAAATGTGACGCCGACGACGACGACGTGGATGTGAAGCGAGAAAGCGAGGCAGGGGCCAGGCCGCCAGGCCTCACAAGAAAACGTTATCCACAGCCACGACAGCTCGCGCTCGCCAACCCGTGGGCGACACAAGCCATCAGCCAGCAACCTTGGCTGGCTCCCCTGCCCCGATCGGCAAAAAAGAAGTGTGAAAGGGAGGAGACAATCTTGCTCTTGTGATTCAGCGATTGAGTAGGGATGGCTGGTGATTTGGCTCTTAGCTTGATTTTTCAACGTAAGCGCTTGGATTTGACTTTGGTGTGCGTGGCTGGTCGCTGGTGGTTTCAGTTTAACCGCGCAGCGTTTCGTCGATGGAATGACGGTGATTGGTGAATGCCCAATAATGGAAGTCTGATCGACAGATGCGCCGACCCATCGTTCTAAGTCGTAGTGCGTGATTGGTTACACGAATTTAGCTTTGCCCGGTGCAGTTTCACGGATGATTGGTTGTCTTGTCTGGTTGAGCCTGGCTCGCTAGCTAGATGCAAACTCACGCGTGCAGTCAAGTGCTTGTAACCGCGGGACACATGCAAGCAAACATCTTCCCTATGTGTCCTAGCTACACGTGAATGGATCCGGCTACTAAAATTTAGAAGGCGTGTCGGGAGAATGTTGCATAAAGTGTTCGGATACTAATAAAAAAACAAATTACATAATTCGTCGGTACTCCACGAGACGATTTTTAAGCCTAATTAATCCGTCATTAACACATATTTACTGTAGTAAAATATTATCAAATCATGGGCTAATTAGGCTTAAAAGATTCGTTTCGCAAATTAGTCGCAAACTATGTAATTAGTTTCGTAATTAGTCTATATTTAATACTCCATGCATGTGTCTAAATGTTCAATGGGGGCAGCGACTAAAATTTAGGAGGGGCAACCAAACACCCCCTAATGTTGTAGCTAAAAAGCCTGACTAGTGAGAACATGCATCGCTAGTGCAAGTCAGGTCATGGTGAGAAGGAAACCAGTTACATCCATAGGTCATGGTGAGAAGGAAACACCCCCTAATGTTGTAGCTAAAAAGCCTGACTACTGAGAACATGCATCGCTAGTGCAAGTCAGGTCATGGTGAGAAGGAAGTCAGGTCATGGTGAGAAGGAAACCAGTTACATCCATAGTTATTTTTTTAGCTTTGTCACAGGTTTAACTCCTCTAACTTAGGTTTATAGAAAAAAACACACATCAGCATCTAAATATGAATTGGTGCTTTACATTCTTAATAAAAAAAACATGTTTTGGTTGTGCATCTTTAAGACATGAGGTTGGAGAATTTTAACTTAGGCCATGTTTGGTAGATCTCTAGCTCTAGAAAACATATTGATTTTCTAGAGCTGGAGCCATAGGTATATCAAATGCAATTAATGACTCACTTTGTTTATAGTTTGTATTAAATATATATATATATATATATATATATATATATATATATATATATTTAAATCACTTTAATTTGATCTATAAATTGTAGATATAATATGCTACTCCCTCGGTCTACAAAAGAATGAAATTCTCGTTTTTTTAGAACTAAAAGGATTTAAAATTTGATCAAAATTATATAAAAATATACTAACATTTATGATATATTAAATTGATTACAAAATATATTTTCGTAGTAAGGGGATGTTTGGTTCAGCTAGGAGCTCCTAAATCTAGTCTCATTTAGTCACTTTTTATCCAAACACTATGACTAAATAGGACTAAAACCCGGTTTTAGTCCTCTCTAGCAACTCTAGTGACTAAATGTGACTAAACCATTTAGGAGGGACTAAATTTAGCAGCTACAATCCAAACAGGGCCTAAATCAAGCTTGAGATATAAATATTAATACTATTTATTATAAACTTGGTCAAAATTAAAACTTGCATGCAACCCATAACTGTATTGTTTTATGGAAAGAGGTAGTAGATCTTAGAGCTGAAACTACCAAACCGGTTCTTGGTATAAAAGAAAGTGGGCTATATTTTTTTTTTTGAAAGGAGAGAGTAATTCTAAGTTATTTGTTTTTTTAAAAAATAATGGAAGTGTAATTTATTCATATTTGTCTATTCGTACACATAGAAACATATTTGTTTATACGTGTACACATGTCGAAGGATCACTAGATGAGTCAATTAATATAGATTTTTCTGTACTTGTACTTGAATAAAATGAGAGATTTTACTGAACAATTGTTCTACAAGACCACTTGGTAGTAGACTAGTACTAGTAGCGTATTGGTACGCAGAAGCGGCATGACCCGCGCCGCGTATAAATACGGCGCGCCCCACCTACCCGCGGCACCCGCCGCCGATCCAGCCGCTCCGGCGAGCGCAGCGCAGCCCACGGCATTTGCCAACGAGCGTGAAAAGCCCTCCCCACGCTGGGCCCCGCGACGCGAGCCCACACGTCCGCTTCCGCTGCCTCGGCCACTCGGCAGGCAGGCAGGCAGCCCATGTGCTGAGCTCACATGCCTGCCGCTCCCACGCCTCGCCACCCTCCTTCCCCTTCCGCCTCCGCTGCTCCGCCTCCACCTCCTCGCTAGCCTAACCGCAGGGCAGGGGCAGCCGCCGCAGGCCACACCAGTGGTCAGTCATCACACCGACACCGAGCGCACGCGGGTGGGGAGTCCCGAGGCGATCAGGCGAAGCGGCGCGCCAACTGACGCCATGAAGGAGGGCGGCGGCGCGGACGTGGGGTTCGTGCGGGCGGACCAGATCGACCTCAAGAGCCTGGACGAGCAGCTGGAGCGCCACCTCAGCCGCGCCTGGACCATGGAGAAGCGCAAGGAGGAGGCCTCCGTGGGCGCCGACCATCGCGGCGCCGGCGCCGGCGCCAGGCAGCACTCCCGGCGCCCGCGGAGGGAGGACTGGGAGATCGACCCCGCCAAGCTCGTCGTCAAGGGCGTCATCGCCCGCGGCACCTTCGGCACCGTCCACCGCGGCATCTACGACGCCCACGACGTCGCAGGTAGCCTACTCCGCCGCCACCGCTCTGTCCGTTCTCTGCACGCCACACGGCCTCTCCCGCCCGCGCTCGTTTCGTGGCGCCGGAATCGCCGCGCCGGACACGGACTGCCAATGCGGCGCCGGTTGCCGGTTGGGACCGGCGGCGGCTAGCGTGCGTGCGTGCCCGACGCGCTCCCCTCCTTTCTGTTGCCTCTTTTGGCAAATTGCGGGAGTTGACACGCTGCTTTTTTGGTGGCTTCCCGTGCTGCGAGTGCGACCCCGTGACATCAGTTGGATGGATAGGGCGGCTTTTGGTCACTCATGTGAATCGGGACCATCGCCTAGTCGTGATTCTTGTGATCATTTGGAGCCAAATGCGGCAATTGTTGGATGCGAAGTTGCTTTGGGGATTCCACAAAGGCAGAGAACTTTGTAGGGCCAGATGCAATGTAGATTTTCTCACCAGATTTAGACTGTCTAGCATGACATGGTAACAAGCATAGAAGAACTTTATTTGCTGATCCATCCTACAGTACTTGGCTAAGTATATTCCAGTACATGTAGAGCAATTCGAGCAGGTGTTCTGCTCGTGTAGATTGCATGCCCTGTTACAGTGATGGTTTGCACTCACTCATTTCTCTTATCTTGGCATGGCTTCCATGATTTGGCAATCAGTTGTTTGGCCACAATTCAATACCAAAAGAATATGCTGGATGATGTTATCCTTTTATAGGGGGATAGTAGTAGTTACGGTCAATTTCCAAAACAAATATCTAAATTGGGCATGTATAGTCAACTATAGCTTGGATAGTGAAGCACATAGTATCCTATATTTTATTCATACCTACTGCCTGTAATTCTCAAATCTAACTCCTGCTCCTCCCAAACCATGGTACCTCGGATGCCTGATCTCTACAAGTCTGTGTTCTTGTTTTAGTCTGCCAGTTTGTTACTAAAATGATAACTTATTGTTACAAATGTTACCTTTTATGTGATATTCTGACTTTTGATACTTTCTAGTGAAACTACTTGATTGGGGAGAGGATGGGCATAGGTCAGAACAAGACATTCAAGCACTAAGAGCAGCTTTTTCACAAGAGGTTTCTGTTTGGCATAAGCTTGACCATCCAAATGTAACTAAGGTACTGCTCGGCTAAAGAAAACATTGTTTGTTTCTTCATATTTTTTACTATATAGTAAGCTGTATTTGAAGAAATGGTGATAAATTGGGATGGGCCTTCAGTGTGGTATCATGCATTACTAGTCAGGTCATTGCATTTGATAGATTTAGTGTGCTGTCCCATTGTTGTAGCATACTTAACTAGGTATCTTGTTTCCTTCACCACTCCTTGCAATATATCCACATCAAAGGTGAACAATGTAATGATTCTCATTGTACGGGTAAAACATTCTGCCATGCTTTTTTTTTCTAAGTAATTGCTGTACGCAAAATCAGATATCTGATCCAATGCTTGAAGCATAGTTTAAGTAAGTCAATCGAGCAGCTTCCTACATGTTATGCTATTATACATCCATGATTACTATTTCTCTAGTCACGATAAAGATGAAAATCTCAATATTCACACGTTCAAATTGATTTATCAAGATTCATGTTTTTTTCAGTACTCTGCTGACATGTTTCTTCATTTTTGAAAAGCTGGGTGATAGTCCTAGCATTAGAGAAAATGGGGTAGAATCGACCTATCAAGATTCATGTTTCTTCAGTATTATGTTCGTTTGTCAGCTACTGTAACAACAGCTTTGATTTTTCCCATACAGTTTATAGGAGCTATAATGGGCGCAAGGGATCTGAATATTCAAACAGAAAACGGTCACATTGGCATGCCAACTAATATCTGCTGTGTTGTTGTGGAGTACCTTCCTGGTGGTGCACTAAAATCATTCCTGATAAAGAACAGGAGAAGGAAGTTAGCTTTTAAGGTCGTCGTCCAAATTGCTCTTGACCTTGCAAGGGGGTTAGTATTTTACTGCTTCATCCTCATTCTCTGAATCTTTGTCTTATTATTTTTTATTTGATATAAGTATTGTCTGTATTGACTTTTAAATCTTTATTAGATTAAGCTATCTTCATTCCAAGAAGATTGTGCATCGTGATGTGAAGACTGAAAATATGCTTCTTGATAAAACGAGAACTGTGAAAATTGCTGATTTTGGTGTTGCTCGCCTTGAAGCTTCTAATCCCAGTGATATGACCGGTGAAACTGGAACACTTGGTTACATGGCACCTGAGGTACCTTTTTCTGGGCAATGACATTCATCCCCCCTAGCTGCTCTGCTCTTTTATTTCGTGATGTCATCACTTTTAGTTCTAACATAATAAACTAATTAAAAAAAGACATTTTTGCAGCAAGCAGTTGTATTTGCTTATGTATTATGTGCCTTATTTTGGCATTTCATGTGCAGGTTCTCAATGGAAATCCATACAACAGGAAATGTGATGTTTATAGCTTCGGGATCTGTTTGTGGGAGATATACTGCTTGTGATATGCCATATCCTGATTTGAGCTTCTCAGAGGTCACATCTGCTGTTGTCCGTCAGGTAAAGATCTGTTTTGTGCCTTTTCATGTTTCCTGCTTAGCACTCTTTAGCTGCTGAATTCTGGGCAAGTGGGTGAATCCTGGTTTACAGAACTTGAGGCCAGAGATACCACGTTGCTGTCCAAGCTCTTTAGCAAATGTGATGAAGCGTTGCTGGGACGCGAACCCTGACAAGCGACCTGAGATGGCTGAAGTGGTGTCCATGTTGGAAGCAATCGACACATCGAAGGGTGGAGGCATGATCCCTGTAGATCAGCGACCAGGATGCCTTGCATGCTTCCGGCAGTACAGAGGTCCATGATAGATGGAAACCTGCTGGAGCTGTGGTCTGAAGAATGGCCTCTAGATCTTGTGGATGTCGATTTCATTTATTTTCTGGGGAAGCAAACTGGTTAATGGAGCTAGTGCGCTTATCGGCTTATGTAAATTCTCTGTCCATCCATTCTGTAACTCTGTTTTTATCAAATGAATGAAAGAACCGGGCTTGCTCGTCTATGTTTCCTGGGCGGTGGAAATTCCTTTAATTTTTCAGGATATGAGAGGGAATAGCAGCTAGGCAGAAACCCTCAACTGAGGGTCGTTGACCGGCAATGTAAATCCATGTAGGTGGGATCACTTGCCGCATATGGAAAACGGGAAAAAGATTGTTGACCCAGCTGTTTTCATACTCAGGGAAAACTAAGGCTGTGGCATTTGCAAAAATTGGAGAGAATCGAACTGAAATGAAAACTAAATGGATGCCATATCAATCTGGTGTGTTCATGGTTGATGTAGAAAAAATTCTCGAAGAATACATGTAATTCTGAGTGCACAGAAACGGAGAACACAATAAAAGGTTTCTGCCTCTGAGCCGCTAATCAGTTGACTTAAATAAAAATATGCAGAACCTTGAAACCATGAACAGATGAACAGATAGCTCTGAAATATTCAGGTACGAACAGGCCCAATTATTGAGTAGAAGAAAACGATACTGCATGCATGACCAATCGATCACGTCCTCTTGAGTGACGAACCACTCCTGTCTATCTATTTTTGTTTATGGGAGAGCACCAACCAGCAGCAGGGCCGCCCCGGAGCTGTAAGATTCTCTCTTTGCTAATCCTGAGCCGCTGATGCCCACCGTCAACCGTACCCCTTTGGCCCTTTCTGTTTCAGGCAGGCATGGACTGATGACTTCACTCTGATCGCTTATGCTAAAATTTGGCTTATGCTGATTCTTATACTGAAATGGTGTGAGAAAAAAAACGTTGTTCCACGGCTGAAAAATAGTGCTGAATAAGCGAACAGGAATCGTTTTGTCGTCGGTGGAGTTCAGAGACGGAATCGCCTTGGACACTTCAACCACCGTTGCCACACCCGTATGGAACGGTGCTGAATATAATGAAACACAAGATTTTTCTTTTTCAGTCCTACATTTTCTCATGAAATTGAACTAATTTCTGTATTTCTTTTGTACACCTGTATGCCTGTACCGTGGTTCGCAAAACTGAGCGTTAGAAGTGCAGCTAACTTGACCTCTCAGTCAGTTGCAATAACAAGTTTGCAACCAAACGGCCTGTTCGCTGGTTGGTTTCTGGGCTGGTTTGGGCTGGCTGGTGCTGGTTTTATGTGAGAGGAAAACACTGTTGGTTGGCTGGTTTGGGCTGGTTGAAACCAACAAGCGAACAGGTGAAAAAAACTCCCCCGAGGCTGAAGCCGTTTTGACGCGCAGCCACCGGGGACTTTCCCTGCATCCACCCATGCACGCACCGACCCGGTCCACTCCTGGGTCAGTCGCGGCGCAGATCTCCACTGTCTCCAGCCAAGGCCCAGTTTAGTCGTCGAAAATTTTGGCAAAATGACACTGTAGTATTTTCGTTGTTATTTGACCATTAATGTCCAATTATAGTCTAATTAGGCTTAAAAGATTCGTATCATAGATTTCGTCTAAACTATGTAATTAGTTTTATTTTTTATTTATATTTAATACTTTATACCTACGTCTAAAAATTCGATGTGACAGAAAATCTTAAAAAATTTGACGTTTAGGAGGAGAACTAGACAGGCCCCAGACGAACCAACCAAACCCCTCGCGACGCGTCTTCCCGGTAGATCCACCTCCACCCCTCCATAAATAACCCCGGTCGCCGTCTCGGCGTCTCCTCATCATCTCCCTGCACTCCGCAGTTGAGTTCGTCGTCCGTCTCTCTCCACAAGTCTCCTCTACGCGCCCGCAATGACAAGGTCAGCAGCACCAGCGGCGGCGACGGCGTCCTCCTCTCCGGCGCCGAAGCCTCAGCCTCAGCCACAGCCGCATCCACATCCGCAGCTGCGCGGGAGCCAGCTGAAGCAGCTGCGCGAGATCTTCCGGCGGTTCGACATGGACGGCGACGGCAGCCTAACGCAGCTAGAGCTAGCGGCGCTGCTGCGGTCGCTGGGCCTGCGCCCGACGGGGGAGGAGGCGCGCGCGCTGCTGGCGGCCATGGACTCGGACGGCAACGGGGCCGTGGAGTTCGGCGAGCTGGCGGCCGCCATCGCGCCGCTGCTCACCACGCAGACGCACCTCGTGGACCAGGCCCAGCTCCTGGAGGTGTTCCGCGCCTTCGACCGCGACGGCAACGGCTACATCTCCGCCGCCGAGCTGGCGCGCTCCATGGCGCGCCTGGGCCAGCCGCTCACCTTCGAGGAGCTCACGCGCATGATGCGCGACGCAGATGCCGACGGCGACGGCGTCATCAGCTTTCAGGAGTTCGCCGCCGTCATGGCCAAGTCCGCGCTCGACTTCCTCGGCGTCGCCTGATCGGTCGGTCTCGGTCACCGGCTGCCGCTTGCCCGCGTCCCTCGCCCGCCGCGTTGATTACTTGTTCTCTTCTCTTTTTTGTAGCTACTAGGATAACTGACACAGATCTTGTAACTCGAAACTCATTGATGGTTGTTAACATGGATGAACTCAGAAAATGTGTACATATTTTCGATGAAAATTTGTTCAACCTTGCTGCTCAATCTCTCTCTTGTTTCTAATATGCTAATGCGATTCATTTTTTTTGTTGCGGATTACTGCCATTTGGCAGCGCGCTCTGCAAACTGCAAAAAAATCACACAGATATAATAGATCAAACAAAACAAAATTTCTTAACTATTTATTACGTTGGGAGCTTTAAAAAAAATTCTTTTCTTCCACCGAAACCTTGTGGTGGTGGCGTGGCGCGGTAGCACCGAGAAACGTGACCGCGATCCGCTTTTCACGCTGAGCAGATGCCGAGCTGCCCATCCGTGCACCGACCGACCTGCGCTGCGCTGGAACGGCCGACGCGCATCGTAACAGCCTAAGAGACCGTGGACTGGGGCCGGGCTGTCGTCCCCGCTAGCTCCAAGCCGTGGTCCGTTTCCAGCCGCATGCAGCAGACGCGCCGGCGCCGCACGCGTTCCACCGCTTCAGTTTGCCGCACCGTTCGCCATGCTCGCCCACAGCGGCGCCGGCGCACGCGCAAAGCCAGCTTGGCGCCGCGTGTCGTCGAGGACTCGCGGTCGCCGGCCAACGGCAGCCCAGTCAGAGAGGCCCAACATTTGTAGTCTCGCTGCCCAGGCCTTGCCCAACCAAAACGAGGCCCAGCCCACCAGCAGCTGTTGTAGAGACTCGTGGGCTCCAACGTGGGGGTAGGGACCTCGTGAGTTCCCTGTTCCCGTGAGGCCCGATAGCTCGCCCCGCGCCCCCGCGCCCCCGCGCCACCGCCGCGCCTCGGCGTCCTCTTCGCCTCCTCCCACAGTCACACACCCACCACACAGCCACACGCGGGCTGCGGCGGGCACTCTCGCCGTCGCGACTAGCGCGCTCATCCGCCTCCTAATTTTGGCTTCCGGCTTCCCCAACCTCCCCGCTCCCCTCTCACCCCTTCTTCTCTCTCCATGACTCCACCTCCACGCCACCCCGAGCCCGCTCCCCTCACCCTACACTGCCGCCAGGCCCCTCACACCCATCGATCGCCGTGGCAATGCAGCTCGCCAGCGAGCACCCCGCCGGCGGGGGCGGGAGCGCCGAGAGGGAGGCCTTCGTCCCGCGCGGCGGGCCCCAGCACGGCCTGCGCCGCCGCACCGGCCCCGTCCCGCTCGACTTCTCGAGCCCCCGCAGCGGCCGCGCGGGCGACGGGAGGCGCTCCACCTTCCGGGAGGACGTCGGGCACGCCGCCGCCGAGACCTACCTCGTCACGGGACTCGCCTTCACCCTGCTCGGATACCTCGGGTGATCTGCGTTTACCAATATTACTCGCTCGCGATTGTTAACGACCACCCCCGCGCATCTTACTGGCACCGATCGCTCTGAAATTTCGTGTGCTGCGATATGCTTCGCTTCAGTTACTAGATCGCTGGTGATTACCGTTTGTCTGACACCTCTCCGGTAGATTATAGTGTAGTATTACAGTTGATGTGTCCTATATGCGGAGTGGTCAAGGGTAATAGTAATTTATAAGAACCTGCATCCCTATTTCTTATGGTGATAAAAACCTAAGAACCTGTAATATTGGGAGCAAGCTACTAAACATTGTTTTTCCCTTTTCTTCAACTGTTTCTAAGGGATGTTGTGGCATCTTTTGCTTGCATAGAGCAAAATGTTAATTTGTATTTCTAGCTCAAGATTCATATTATGCAATATACAGTTTGATGTCCATTCACCGCGATGCACAAATGCAACTGAGCTTCATGATTGAATTTTTGACATGCTTTGTGATTTTTCAGGGTTGGTTATCGGTGGATATCGCAGCTTATTGCACTCCTTGTGTATGCAGTTTTACTCATGCCTGGTTTCATAAAAGGTGTGCTATAAGGGATTTACCTTTTGGTTATCTCAAAATATTAATTATGTTTACATATTCTTTGCCTCTTTGTCGGGTATTTTTTCCCCAACCTTTTCTTGATAAACAATTTGCTTCCTTATATGTTGTTGATAGATGGTGCTGAAATATGGTTGGCGTAACATATTCTAACAACTAATATTTATATCCCTTTTTTTGTTTGTTTCCAGTTGGGTACTACTATTTCTTTTCAAGTCAGGTTATTAGAAGTGTAGTCTATGGAGAACAACCAAGAAATAGGTAAGTAAAGATTAAAGAAAGTAATGTGCTATATAGCATCCTCGAGCATTTATGACAGTAGATCCAGAGATATTATGCAGGTTGGATTTGTACATGCCCAGAGATAACAGCAAATCCAGTCCAGTTGTGGCATTTGTAACTGGTGGAGCTTGGATCATTGGGTAAGTGACAGTTTCCTCACAAATCACAATACATTACAGGGTTAATTCATGGTGACTTTCCTTGTTAGTAATGTGGCTTATATTTAGTTACAAGGCATGGGGTGCTCTCCTTGGAAGACGGTTAGCAGAGAGAGGAATTATAGTAGCTTGTATTGATTACAGGTGCTGATGCCTTAAAGAATTTTGTGATGTATACACCACATACATGTAATTCACCATTATGTTTTTGACCTGTATTTTTTTATTAATTTTGAGTATTGACTGGTTGGTTTCTCTTTGCTTGATTGGCAAAATTTAAATATGGCTGGCAGAAATTTCCCTCAAGGAACAATAAGCGACATGCTCAGTGATGCTTCTGAGGCGATATCATTCATTTGTAACAATGTTGTTAGCTTTGGAGGGGATCCTAATAAGTAAGTGATACTTTGCCATTTGTTTGCAAGTGGTGGTACTTACATTTGTTCTTTGAGCTCTGTATCGTCTCTGCTTTAGATCTTGTATTTTAATTGTTAACGTTTAATAAATCAATTTATGACGAATCTGCAGAATCTACTTGATGGGTCAATCAGCAGGAGCACATATTGCGGCCTGTGCTCTCTTAGAGCAAGCAGTTAAAGAATCTAAGGGAGAGAATACCTATTGGAATGTGGCTCAAATAAAAGCATATTTTGGTTTATCTGGAGGGTGAGAACTTGAAAGCCTAGGCATCTGTTTTATATGTCTATAAATTTATATTCTTAATCACATATCGTATTATTAATCATTGCTCAATAGTACTAGAAAATAATTTTATCTGATAGAGCACTAAAAAATGCTTGCACCATGCTTGAATAATGGAATCTGATTTATGAAACTGGGTCTAGCCCTTCACTTCTAGAAAAGGACAGACTTCTTGGATTTCAGCAGTCTGATCTTTGCATTTTAGCAAATAAAAATATAAAATGATCTGTCAAACAAAACATACTACCACCACTCTGATTCTGCTGGTCTCAAACTGAGATACTAAGGTAGTTTTGCCAATCCTACATGACATATATACTTATTTGCAATTTACAGATACAACATCCAAAATTTGGTTGATCACTTTCATGAACGTGGTCTTTATCGTTCAATATTTGTCAGGTAAATAATGTGGATGTAGTTTTTTGTGGAGGTGTTCTTTTTGCGATTGAATAAGTGCTGACTAAATTACAAGTCACGATTTCAGCATAATGGAGGGAGAGGAATCGCTGCCACGTTTCTCACCTGAAATTGTCGCCAAAAAATTAAGTGCAGAAACCATATCTCTACTACCTCAGATTGTACTATTGCATGGAACAGCAGATTACTCCATACCATCATCGGCCAGGTTGATTATTTTTGTTCTGGGCTAGCTTACTCTAACCATGTTATTGATACCTCAACCTCAAGCGATTATATATTTTCCACTGCTTTAATTTTTCTTCTTTTTATCAAGATGCTAACATCAAATTTAAATCGAATATACAAACAAAACTGTAGGCATATTTTAGCAATTTATTTTGGTTTGAAATCCTACTTGTAAATAGAAACCATTACTCCAATTTAGACACTGACTTTTAATAACATTTTACAAAAGTTCAAAGCCAGGATTAATTAGCAACCTGAACCTTGATTGCTTCTGCTGGGTTTCAACTCTAGCCTACCCCAACTTGTTTGGGACTTAAAGGCTTTGTTGTTGTTGTTCTTGTTGCAGGATTAATTAGCTAGAGCTACAAGTTCTAGAGACACTTATACTTTATAGCTGTATTGTTTTATGCAAACACCGTCTCTTGATACTTGTAATTGTGCCCCTAAAAACTAGTTTCTTGCCAATATTAGTTTTCATTTCTGAAATCAAGCTCTTATAACCATTATATCATTATTTGGGAACATTTATCTGTCTTTCTGTTCAAGATAATCCTTTATTGCTCCATCTTTTGGCTCTGAATAGCTCTGTTTAATTTACATACAGTGAAACTTTTGCGGATGTCCTTAAACAAGCTGGTGGAAAAGTAGAGTTACAATTATATGAAGGGAAAACACATACTGATGTTTTTTTACAGGTAGGCTATCTTGAATACCACAATATGAGTGTTCAAGACATATCACTTTGGCTCTTGTGCTTTTTAGTTTTTAATAAAGCTTTTATGAAACAAATAGTTTTTAAAGCTTTTATCATTAATTGATCAACTAATATGCTGCTATACGAATGTCTCTTGAGAAATTTCATGTATTGGTTGTATAACTCCAGTGAGAAGGATTGCAGAACAATGCTCATTCTACATACATTACTGCATCTACTTCAGCATGTTTTATTCCAAAGGAAAGGAAAAAAAAATCAGCGTGTGCCTAACTGCCTATGCTCGTGAGATTTATAGGTTTTAGGATGTCGTGGACTATGCCCTTTCAGTTCACTTTACTGAAACCTTAAGCCAAAAATTATTGACCGAAAAATATCTGCTTTCTTTTAGAGCTGTGTTTGAATTGATGAAGAAAGCACTGTAAAATAGTAAACAGAGCTATTTGAAATTCTAGCATCTTACAGGAGTTTTGCAGAAAATCCACTGAAATCTTCTGCCATCCAAAACTTCACATAGTTATCCTTTTCTACTTGTTTGTAGCCCAATGACTTGATGCTCCATTGTAGGATCCACTAAGGGGTGGCAGGGACAAAATGCTTGAAGATGTTTTATCTGTCATTCATGTTGATGATGCAAGTGCGCGTGAGAGGGACGCTTCGGCACCTACCCCAGAGCGCCTGGTTTATGAGTGGCAAATTAAATTGGCCCGCCAAATTAGTCCCTTCTAAAGAGGTTTTGCTTCTTTCTATCTCAATATTGTGCAGTCAATATGATCTTTTGGTTCAGCTTTGGTCTTTCTGTTCCTCAATCAGTATTTCGAGTGCTCGAATGAGCGGGCTTTTCATGCTATATTGAGATTTTACTTGCTTTGTGATAGGCCTGTAAAGAGAAACGGTTTCGTCCAAGCAAGAAAGCTACGCATCTGTGCATGTGTGCCAACATGGTGAACTACATGGGGGCAAGCAAACGCTGCTTCAATCCTTGTTCGGGGGCGCTGCTAGTTGCCACTGATCGAAGAAGTAAGATTTTTGAGGGGCCTCTAGGCTGTAGGCAGTGCTCTACTATAT
The DNA here is from genome assembly GCF_019320115.1 of Miscanthus floridulus. NCBI lineage: Eukaryota > Viridiplantae > Streptophyta > Magnoliopsida > Poales > Poaceae > Miscanthus > Miscanthus floridulus. The sequence goes on along the minus strand of NC_089595.1, from coordinate 116,133,696 downwards.
ACAGTGCGCCTGTTTAATTTCCTTGTTTCTTTTTTACAAAATATATAGAATCCTAATACAATTCTGTAAATAGAATATGAGCTTGTTTCATCAAAAATAAGAATACATCGCCAATTCATGTGAAAAATGTTCAAAGAGTGATGTAGAATTTCGTGCAGTAGGAAATATCATACAGGAGCATAGATTTGTTGCTGCCAGTGAGGCCAGACGTTTGTACATGATGGCGAGATGGCCTGGCAATTTCCGCTGTTTGGTCGAGCGGAGCGCGGTGCCGGCAACCGCCGTGCCAGCGTGCGAAGGTCGGTGACGACTGCCGGCCGCCTCCATGCCGTGTCGCGTCGGTGTCGCCGGACGGCATGGTGCCTCCCGTCTGTAGTTCCGTCGCAGCCTCTCGTACCCATCGCAGTCAGACCGTGTTGGCCTTGTGCCTGCTGAGTTCTGTCTGTCACCGTCCTTCCAGAATTCTCACCGTACGTGCTGCATGTTAGGTGACCGGCATTGGGATGCGGCGGCCGTGCTGTGCCGGCAGCCGTATCGGCATGCGAGGAAATGGTCCGGCCTGAAGAACTGTTTGTATTCTGCTCGCCGTATGGTTGGCTGCATCACGTCACGTCTGCACTCTGCATGTCTACCTTAGCTTACCTAATTGTAAACACGTGTACTACGTGTCAGAGAGTCAAAATAGTTGGTGATGACACATGTAATCCTCATCGCCCAGATAATAGTCCATCGCAGTTTAGATGTTGGTATAGTATTTGTACGCAGTTGCACTTGCAAGCAATTTGTGGTGTTGACTGTTGACACGGCGACAGAGATGGTCTCTTGCCTCCACGCGAAGAGTCTCGGTGGCCATCCGGTCCATCCGGAATTCCGGACCGGTTTTCTTCTGTGCAAGGCCTCGAACAAAGGAATTTCATTTGAAACATAAAGAATATTTATTAAAAATTAGCTTATTTTCATATCATAGTAAAAATGTAGGAAACATGAAAAAAATTCGACTGGTGTTTGGTTATAATTTTCTAACCATACTTTTTATGGCTTCCACACTTGCCTAAAAGGGTCTAACTGAAGCTAGGCCATGCATCATCCCTTCGAGTTTCATTCTTGGGTCGAAGAGAGTGGAGCAGTCAATTCAGGAACTCGACATGTCCGCATGTGATACAAGCCTGAACCAGTGGCGAAGCTAGAGCAAAATACCGGATGGTGCAGCTATAAATAAGTGATTAAGAGCCATGAACCGTCTTTATAGTACAGTACTCTCTTTGTTCTGAAGTATGAAGGATCTAGTTTTGTCTTAAGTTAAACTATACTAATCTTGACTAATTTTTAAAAAAAAAATGAAGAAAAAATATGGCTTTAAATTAGATTAATTGGATATATTATGAAATATATCTTTTTATATATACCTTTGATGTGGCAGATGTTAATGCTTTTCTCTATAAATTTAGTATAGTTTAACTTAGGGAATGCTTGAATTCTTTATATTTTAGGCAAAGTGAGTAGCACATTTGCACGCGCAGTGCGTGAAAGCAAAATACGGTCACAAGACAAACGAAACAATCACCACCATTTAACAGTAACACGTGACGTACGTAGGATCATCATCATGCATGCATGCAACCAGCAGCCTGGTGTGAATACTGCATAGTGTCATAACCTGTCATTCTTTCTTCTTGCTTGGTGTTTTTACAGTGGGGTAAGCGTAAACCCCCTGCTTGAATCCCTGAGCCAGTGTCCAGTGAGAGCCATTGATCGTCGTTCATCAGTGGAAGGACAAGGACTGTTGGTGTACGAGTACTTTCCCTAATATCTGTCGCTTTTCTTCCTGAGAGATAACTTTGACTAAATATATATTAAAAAATAATAATATTTATGTTATATAATTAGTGTCATTAATAGATATTTGAATCTAGTTTTTTAATAAATTTATTTGGAGATAGATATATACACGTAAATTGTGACGACCAATCTTTAGGGAGTAAACAGCAACATGACGCACAGTACGAAACCATGGAGCAGACGCGAAATTGAAGACCGGGATTGGATTGAAGAAGGCACGGCGGCCAGCGGCCAGCGGCCAACAGCATCCATCAGCAGCAGTAGCAGTAAGGCCAGCTGCCATCAGATCAGCGGCGGGACGACAGCACTAGATCAGGGCGGCGACGGACGGACACCGACGGAGCTAGTGGCCGCGGCCCTGTGTCTGGTGTCTGTCCAACCGAGCCGCCCGAGCGCCGAGCGCCGAGCGCGTCGGCGTCGCAGCGTAGCACAGCACGGGCACGGCGTCGTGGTCTGGTCTCGTGGAGGGAGGCTCCGGCAGGCGTAGTGCCAGTTAGTAGCTACTATGAGGACGAGGAGTCGAGGACGACGGGCCGGCGGCTCGTACGGCGTGTCACGTCCTCACCTGGACCCGACCTGCGCCGGCGCCCGGCGCTTCCGATCCGGTCCCTTGCCGCCACGCACCGTCGCCGTCGCGGCGTCGGTCCCCTGGCTGGCAGTGGCAGTGGCAGGCAGTGGGTGGCCTGCCACCTGTGTCCTGGGGGCTGTGGCGGTGTGTGTGGCCATAGGCCCTGCCGCCCTGGTCAAAGCAAGCAAGCGCAGCGGCAGGCCGGCAGCACGCAGCAGCTTTCGCTTTTGGCCATAGCCGCACCCTTGGGACCCGCGCTCGCGTGGCGCCGATCCCCAAGCAGCTTTGGCAGAGGAAAAAAACAGCAACGCCCTCCTCCTCTCTGCTTTGTGCTTGGCTGCTTGCTTGCTTTCCCGCTGCCGCCGCCGCTGCTCTCCCCTCCCCGCGTCGTCTTTCTGTTCTGCCCCTGCAATCTGCCGCCGCAGGCGCCATCAGTCTCAGCTAGTAGGACTTTGGATCTCACGTTCTTTCACTCTCTCTCTCTCACATCAATTTTTAGCCGTTTCCATGGAGTATTAAATGTAGGTAAAAAAAAAACTAATTATACAGTTTAGTTGGAAATCACGAGATGAATCTTTTGAGCCTAGTTGGTCCACGATTGGACAATATTTATCAAATAAGACGAAAATGATACTATTCATCGGGGTTTTTTTTTTCAATCTAAACGAGGCCTCACTCGCTCGCTCAGTCCCGTTCAAAACAAAGAAAGAAATAAAGGTGCACACCGTACACGATTGAAAGGAAAAGGACTAGGAATTGCATGTTACAGTAGCGTGTTCAGCTCGTAGTCGATCTTGAGAAAGATTCCGTTAAAGAAACGCTCTGGCATAGCCACAAAGATGAAACAGTCTGTTGTGAAATGAAATGACCAAAAACTCTGGAATTTCTGCCATGAAATGCTCCTTCTATTTCCTTTTCTTTGATAATGGAGAAATGTCCTCCCACAGTTTCACTGTGTCGTTTGCAAGATTTATGGAGAAACACTGCAGGAGTATACTTTGCTTTTGATAATGGAGAAACACTTGGACTGTGTATTCCTATATGTGTTATTTTCGGTTGGATCTGTCTATATAAAACTCGTGTAATTCTCCCTTTCCCCTCACTCGTCTTCTCCCCCACGCCCTCATCCCCGCGTCCGCACCTCTCCTCCACGCCGACGGGCTCTCCAGCGGCGGCCATGGCGGCCTCCTTCTCCTCCTCGCGGATCTGGCCGTCCGGGGCCCTCCGCCGCCGCTTCTCCTCCTCGTCGCCCCCGACCATCCAGCTCCGGCGAACCCTCCCCCCACCGCCGCTATCTTCTCTAGCTCCGGCGAGCTCGCTCGCCGCCATCTTCTCCAGCTTCGGTGTAACACCCCTGGTGTTACGAGTTTGCTTAACACCGAGATTTAGGTCCGAGAAGGATTAACTTAACAAGTTTCTAGGTTTTAAAAATTTATAACGCACGTGAGGCGAAAAACAATTTCTAGGAACAAGGATCAAACATAACTTGTATTTAGTACTTAAATAAAAATTAAAGTACAAGTTTAGTAGATGGAAATGCAACTTGAACTTTTGAAAAATAGATGTTGTTAACTAGTGTTTTGGGAGCTCAAAAATCAAATTTGACGTTAAGATAAACTCTTTTCGTTAAGTCAGCAAACACCTGAACTATTGATAAAATACCATTTTTTGCTAATTATATTGAGCAAAATAGTTAAATGGTGCTTAAATATTTTGCTCCTACGGGTTAATATAAGGTATGGACTATTGCATGAAGTATTTGTTGGTTGAAGTTAACAAGATTTAGATCTATTAAAAATTACGACAAAAGAGTTAATGGGTACTTAGCCTCAATTGAAATCCTTAACTTTCCTAAGTTTGGAAAGGTAGTAAGACAATGCTATCTTTAAATTTAAATTCTAGCTAAAATGTTTAGACACTTGTTGCATATTTTGGTATTGTTGATTGCATCAAAGTGAGTGTTTGAGCATGGCATAGGTCGAAATTGTGTTGGATGTCACGTTGTCTGCTCAAAAATTGCCCTAACTTCACTAGAACGCGCTGTGAACCCTGATTCGGTGCTCGGTTCGCGAACTGGTGTTCAGCGCGACGAGCTCCTGTTGGCACCTCTCTATCTCCCTCGATGCTCACTCTCCGGTCATGCTCGTTGCTCGGACGAGAAGCACTTAGTGGCTACTAGAATCTTGAACTCTTGTTTTAATCTCAACAAGGCACTAAGCGGTTGGTTTTTACGTTTTAAAATTCATGCTTCACACGTGGTTCGGCCGTTCAGGCCCGGGGGCGCGGTCACCGTGTCCGATGTCACGTCGTTGTGGGCTACCTGCACCGCTGCCGGCCGCTGCTACCACGTGCTGCGCCGCGCGTTGGTTGGCGTACTTTGTGGCCATCGAAGTTGTCCCACTGACCAGCCGAGTGGCGTCGTCTGCCCGCCGGGCCAGGCATGGCCGCAGCCGCGCTCCGCCGTGCGTGGGACGCTGCCGATGTGGCGCTGTCCAAGCGCACCTACAGGGCTGCGTCTTGTTCTCTTGTTGTTTTGGTTACTGCAGCGCTCGCCCTCAGCCGCACAACCTACCTACCGAACCCGAGCTCAACGTCGTACGTAGTTATTGCATCACGACGCCGTGCTACTGCGTGCGCGTGGCCGCACGCGGGCACACCTCTTGCCTCCGTCTAGCGCTATTCGACGCGTCGCCTATCCTTCGCTCGAGCGGTCATATCCCCACGCTGCCATGTCTCGTCGGGTCATGGCCGAGCCATCTCTGCCGGGGCCGCTTCCTGCGATGTGACGGTGGCAGTGCACCGCTCTCTCCCTCCCTTTCTTAATCACCAGTCCGAGGCTTCCTAGTCCAATTCCTCGCACCGGTGGGTAGCTTAGCAAGTTAGCTAGGTGTCACATTCTCATCAAGCCCAGTCGTGGTCTGTTAATGATCAATTTTGGGTTCTCCTCGCCGCCGGTCATGTGCGCCGCCGTGACCAGAGGGTTGGGGTAAGGCAGGTAGGAGTGGTAGCAGTTCAATTGCTCGTAACCTTGAGCTCGCCTTGACTCTCTCTATCCGGTGCTCGCACTATTTTGGCCTGGGTGCTCATCGTCGGTGGGGTGACGCGACGGTGTCCATCACAGAGTGCCGCCGCCTCGCTCAGTCGCACGTGGTCAGACCATCGTAGCGCTCCCCTGCTTCAACCGTTAGTAGGGCATACACCACGGTGAGCCACTGATGCTTATCCGCCACTTCTACTCTGCCAAGCGTACGTAGGATCGTTGAAACAGTCGCGTCGCCACCGCGGATAGCCACTCGTCACTGCAGGCCACGACAGTGCGCCTCCGAGTCCATAATCGCCACCTATCCTTACGCGTTTAGCTGTAGATGATGGTCAGCCCCTTAATGCCATCGTAGTGAGCCTAGTTTGCCCGGCGTAACTGCCGTTGCCGCCGGTGTGCCGCGTCGCCGCGTGCGGGTACGTCGAGGACCGCCCCGTTGCAAAGACAACACATTCTAGGGTCTTTAATGCAAAGCGTGAGTCTATAGTAATACTGTTCTGTTGCTCCGCGTGATTATTCAAAAACTCGAGCCCTCTTTTGCAAAACGCGAGCGCGCGCGAGCGCCCCTAGCCTTGGGCCGTGCTGGTGAAAGGTCCTAATATGGCTAGAGGGGGGTGAATAGCCTATTTAAAAATCTACAAATTAACTAGAGCAATTTGATTAGTATGACAAATAGCGTAATGCAAACTTGCTCTAGCTCTACAAGGGTTGCAAGCCACCTATCCAATAATTCTAGTTGCAATGATTACTTAGGCACACAAACTTGCTACTCCAAAGAGCTCAACTAGATGAATGTAAATAATAAAGCAAGCTCTCAATTCTAATTACACTAAAGAGCTTGTATCAACTAGTTTGCAAGAATGTAAACAAGTAAGTAGGGTGATTTTACCGCCGTGTAGGGGATGGACCAATCACAAGATGAAGATCAAGCCAATCACCGGGAGAATGCAAATGACAAGAGACAACCGATTTTTCTCCCGAGGTTCACGTGCTTGCCAACACGCTAGTCCCCGTTGTGTCGACCAACACTTGGTGGTTCGGCGGCTAAGAGGTGTTTCATAAACCTCGTCCACACGATAGGACACCGCAAGAACCGACCCACAAGTGAGGTAACTCAATGACACGAGCAATTTACTAGAGTTACCTTTCGGCACTTCGCCGGGGAAGGTACAACTCCCCTCACAATCACTGAAGGCGGCCACGAATAATCACCAACTCGTGCCGATCCTTCACCGCTGCTCCAACCGTCTAGGTGGTGGCAACCACCAAGAGAAACAAGCGAAATCCGCAGCGCAACACGAATACCAAGTGCCTCTAGATGCAATCACTCAAGCAATGCACTTGGATTCTCTCCCAATCTCACAATGATGATGGATCAATGATGGAGATGAGTGGGAGGACTTTGGCTAAGCTCACAAGGTTGCTATGTCAATGAAAATGTGCAAGAGTTGCCCTTTGAGCCAGCCATGGGGCTATAAATAGAGCCCCCATCAAATAGAGCCGTTATACCCCTTCACCGGGCAAAACGCGCTTTGACCGGACGCTCCGGTCATACCGACCGGACGCTGGCCCTCAGCGTCCGGTCACCCGATGGACGCCACGCGTCACCAGCTTCAAACGCTGTTCGTCAGATTTCAACGGCTACGAAGTTGACCGGACGCTCCGGTCAAAACTGACCGGACGCTGAAGCCCCAGCGTCCGGTCGTTTCCAGTAAGCTCCCCGAGGCATGTTTTTTCGACCGGACGCGTCCGGTCCACCTTGACCGGACGTAGCCAGCGTCCGGTGCTCAACCCTTAGCCACTGTGCAGACCCATCAGTTTGACCGGACGCAGAAACCAGCGTCCGGTGCATCTCAGGTCCAGCGTCCGGTGCAACACCGAAACTGGCGACCTCTCTGCCAGCTCGACCGGACGCAGCCTTTCAGCGTCCGGTCGCTGAGTGACCCAGCGTCCGGTCAGTAGACCGACGCCAGCATCATTTCGACCAACTCTATTTCAACTCTAACTTCTTCACCCTTACTCAAATGTGCCAACCACCAAGAATTTTGCATCCGGCGCAATAGAAAATAGATATTTCATTTTTCCAAAAGCGCCGAATCCCGCCTCGCAAGCTCAGCGGGAGGGAGAGAGGGACCCAAAGCCATCTCAACCCTGCAATCACCTTGTGCACATGTGTTAGCATATTTTCACAAATATTATCAAGGGTGTTAGCACTCCACTAGATCCTAAATGCATATGCAATGAGTCAGAGCATCTAGTGGCACTTTGATAACCGCATTTCGATACGAGTTTCACTCCTCTTAATAGTACGGCTATCTATCCTAAATGTGATCACACTCACTAAGTGTTTTGATCACTAAAACAAAATGGCTCCTACATTTTATACCTTTGCCTTGAGCCTTTTGTTTTTCTCTTTCTTCTTTTCCAAGTTTAAGCATTTGACCATCAACATGCCATCACCATTGTCATGATCTTCGCCATTGCTTCATCACTTGGAGTAGTGCTACCTATCTCATAATCATCTTGATAAACTTGGTTAGCACTTAGGGTTTCATCAATTAACCAAAACCAAACTAGAGCTTTCAGCTGGGCCACCGCGACGCGCGCGCAGCTGCGCAGCGCTGGGCTACCGGGCCAAAATGGTCGCCACCGGCGCTTTTCCTTTTCTAAGCATTTTCTAATTTAGCTTCTAAGGTAAATTTGTAAATTCAATATAAAATTGTGTAGTTAACCAAAAATTGTGAAACCAATTTTGTTAATTTCCTAAAATCATGATCTATTTGCTAGTATATTTTGTTCACATAGTTTTATAATATTTTTAGAGTTATCTGATTAAATTGAGATGCTTAATATTGTAAAATATAAACTTGTAGGATTTTTTGTGATAAATTGGTGATAGTTTTGACTTTAAAACTTTCACAGTAAATTATTAATATTATTATGTGCTCACTGTAATTTTTGTAGCTCCATAATAATTAGTTTGCTAGGTAGCTAAATGAGCCATAGTTCGAAAATATATGTTTAATCAATAAAATGCCGAAACACCTTAAGAGTTTAGGACTAAAACATTCGTTGGGAAACAAAGCCTTACTTGATGACGTGGATACGTAGACTAGTATGTTAGTCATTAAAGCTAGCTCGTTAGCTTGCGGAGCGTACTCGTATTTGAGAGTTGTAGTTGCCGTTGATTATTTACATCTCTGTGTTGCATCCACGTATATCATAATAGGAACAACGATGGATCATAGAGTCGACTAAAGTAGCGGAAAAGATGGTGCCTTGATGATCGTGTCACCATAATGGAATGCTAACTTTTAGTTATATCTTACCTAGACAAGCCCCGGTGCATAACCCCTATTATTCTACACTTTATCTTATGCTTGTGCATTAAGTTTTAAGGAGTTGAATGAAAACTATCCTATGAGTACTACTAGTATGTCTGGATCGTGTAGATTGCTATGCTATAGGATCCGGTAGAAGTCGAGTGATTACCTGTCACTCACGAGAGATTTGAAAGATATTATTGTTGTTATTATATTACTATCACATGAAATATATATGAATGATAATTGAAGACCGGCACGAAATGGTACTTTGGATCTGGACTTGGTTAGGCATTCGAGCGAGGCTCGGATTGCACTTGTTTCGCCCGTGTCGATTGAGGATTGTTCGTTGCTATAGATGGTAGTCAGGTCACAGACTTATTATGCTGAGCACGTACTTGCTTATGAGAGCGAGAAGGCTTGTTGCTCTCTTGTCGTGGGTTCCAGCTCTTTCCGGACCGACTGATTGAAGGCGGGGATGATGGATGTCTAAGCACCACACTGAGTCCGGGACTCAGAAGTGGGGGCTTGGAGTCCAAGTTTGGACAGGGAGCGGGACCCCTTGACAGAAGAGTGATAGGTTGGTCTTGCTGGTGCCTAGGGTACAAGTGGAGCATATGTTTTGGGGTACCCAGCTGGGATATATTGGTTCATAAATCATCGTGTGATACGGTACAACTTGGCTATGATCTAGCACCGTAGTAAGAACTAGAATATAAAAGATGATAAAATAATTCTAATTGCTTACCACCTGCTTAAAAAGTAGCACATGTGCTTACATAGAATGGTTAGTTAATGAACTAATGATGACTGCTAATGAAATTGAATATAAGGACACATGTTTAGTAATGCTTCCGCAGACACAATAACCCATAAGCCAGATAGCCTTCCGTATCCTTAGAGTCTTTTATTTTTCTCCTGTCGGATAAGTCTTATTGAGTACATTCGAGTACTCAAGGTTTTATTTCCCTGTTGCAGGTGATCGGAGGATGCTTAGAGCTGACTCTTATGTGTGAAAACCTCCTGGTGGGCTTAGAGATGATTTCTTTCACGCTACGCCCGTAGTGTTTATTTATAACCCTTACTAAAGATTTTTATAAGAAAAGATGTAAAATCTGTTAGCATCTCTTGTATATAATGCCCACTATGTTAATGTTCCACCATGTCCTTAAATTAATCCTGTTTTCCCTGTAATTCTGATAACATTGTTATATTCCGCTGTTATAATAAATTAGGGTAATATTACAGTACTGTAATAAAGTGATGTAAGAAATGACTTAGGAATATTGTAAGCTTTATTCTCTAATTTATGATCCTGATGGAAAAATGTGGATTTTCGAGTTTTCCCTTAGGGTGTGCTCGACGCAACTGCGTAATATAGTGTCCTCTATTGGGCACTTAGTGTCTAATAAAAGACAAGTACTCCTAGGAGACATTAGATTAGACGGTTCTGCCACATTCGGCGAGCTCGCTTGCCTCCATCATCTCCAGCTCCGGCGAGCCTTCCCTGCCCCGACCGCCCCTGCTGCCGTCAGCTCTCCTAAGCCGTCCATCGACCATTTCCACCATCTGGCCTACCTGCCTTCCCGGGCCAACCTATTCGCCGGAACCCTATTTGTCGCGGCGGAGATGGGGAAGAAGACGGCGGGCGCATGTGCAGGAGAGGAAGAAGAAGAAGGCAGCAGCGACAGGAGAAGATTCGGCCGTCCGCGCATCCGGTGGCTACAAAATCGATTGATGGGTGCTTCTAAATCACCCGGGCGATGTTTAGCTTTTTCTGTTTCGGTTTTAATTGTGCTCGTCCTCGCACGGTCGCACTGGGAGGAGAAGAGCAGCTGCGACTTCGAGCTTCCGTTCGGTACAGTTAGGTAAAGCGGCACTGCATGCCCATCTGTTCCCCGTATTTAAAGGAACATGCTTCATTAGTTGCGTTGGTTTCGCTTGTGTTTCTGACAAAGACGCTTCGATTCTTATAACGTAGTTTTCAGCATGTCAATGCTCACTGCTCAGCAGTGGTCACTGACTAGACGTGCTTATAGGTACGTATACTCCAACAGTAGCTTGCAGACGCCGATCAGAGAATTTGCTTACCCTGACAAATTATATATATACTTTTACTCTTCTCCATGAGAATTCAGCAGACAACCATACTACCAATCAGGTGATCAAGTCTTCGTTTGTTCGGAACCTAATCAAGAAGGTAGCTGTTTTCTAATCTGCTGCCCATAAAAACCGCTGAGAACCTGGAGACAGAAACCTCTGACGACAAGGCAATGAACACTCCACTCTAGCCTCATCAGTACATCATCATCATCCACTAACATAATCACATTCACAGGTGCTCACGAATTAACAATCCCCTCCAGCACTGTACTGTAAGCTTCAGTTCGGCATCAAATTCAAAGCAGGCACGGGCCCTCCTCTCTCTTGTCACTCTCTGTCTGTCACACATACACACGCAATCTCAGTGCCCCAATTATCTAATCAAACCATAAATTCCTCGATCCTACCCTGACATATATATAAAGTATTAAATATAGACTAAAAAATAACTAATTATATAGATTATAATTAATTTACGAGACGAATCTTTTAAGCCTAATTTATCCATGATTTAACAATAAAGTGCTACAATACTCACATATGCTAATAACAGATTAATTAGGCTTAATAAATTCATCTCGCGGTTTAGTGACGAATTATGTAATTCATTTTTATTAGTATCCGAATACCCGTACGAGGTGACAAGCTAAAACTTTACTCTCGGAACTATCACATCGAATCTTGCGGCACATGCATGGAGTATTAAATATAGACGAAAATAAAAACTAATTGCACAATTTGGTTGGAAATCGCGAGACGAATGTTTTAAGACTAATTAGTCTATGATTAGCTATAAGTGCTAATAAATTCGTCTCGTAATTTTCAGTTAGTTTTTTTTTATTAGTATCTGAAATATCTTCCGATATCCCGAAACATCCAATGTGACATCTAAAATTTCCATTTTACCAACTAAGGCCACGTTTAGATTGAAAGTTTTTTCAACCGGATGAATAGTACCACTTTCATCTTATTTGACAAATATTGTCCAATCGTAGACCAACTAAGCTCAAAAGATTCATCTCGTGATTTCTAACTAAACTGTATAATTAGTTATTTTTTTTACCTATATTTAATACTCCATGCAAACGGCTAAAAATTGATGTGATCGAGAGAGAGTGAAAAAACTTGGAATTTTGAAGAGAACTAAACAAGGCGTAAACACACCGTACACAAGGCCTCACTTCCTGTCTACCATTTCAAGAAACAAGGGCCAGACCTGCAGGGCCCACCGGCTCAGGCCCTTCAGCCACAGCCCATAGCAGCACTCCTCTGTCTATCTCTCTCATCTTTCTCCTCTGTCCTGTTTGCTCAGTTCGGGTGGGTTCTGCTCACCAGCCTCTACAAAAGCCCTACCAGTGCCTGTGGACTGTGGTGTGGTACCGTGGTGCAGGGACAGAGGTGGCTAGTACTAGGAACGAGTGGGAGCAGCAGAGCAGCGTACTCCTACAGCTACGTTCAGCTGAGCTTTGAATATAACCTCGCGCACACAGCCCAACACAAGCGCGTAGCTCTCCACTTCTCCAGTCCATTGCATTCCTCTGCTTGCTTCAAGAAAGCTTGAGCTAGCTCAGGGAAGGAGAAGGAGAGGACAACACAAGCAAGGCACCGCACCACCATGAGAACCATCACGGCGAGGAACCCGCACGACTCGCTCTCCTTCTCCAGGCGGCACTTCAAGTGGCCCGTTCTCGGCAAGAGCAAGAGCCACGGCGCCGCCACGTTCGGGGCCGACGAGTACATGAACAGCTCGGAGGCGGAGGAGGAGGACGAGGCGACCATGGCCTTCTCCTCCGCCTGCCCGTCCTTCCACTCCGAGGGCTTCGTCGTGTCCCCTCCGCTGAAGGCGCCGGGTGCGGCTTCAGCGCTGCACCAGCCGCATCCGCCGCCGCCGGCAGCGGCGGGGCAGAGGAGGAGGAAGGTCCGGACGGCCGTCTCGCGCCTGCGTTCCGCGCTGGCTAACGCCGTGGCCGGGCGGCACCGGCAGGTGGGCCTGGGCGCGCGGCTCACCGGCACGCTGTACGGCCACCGGCGCGGCCACGTGCACCTGGCGTTCCAGGTGGACCCGCGCGCGTGCCCGGCACTGCTGCTGGAGCTGTCGGCGCCCACGGCGGCGCTGGTGCGGGAGATGGCCTCGGGCCTGGTGCGCATCGCGCTGGAGTGCGAGCGCGCCAAGGGCTCGTCCGCCGCGGCCGCGCTGCCCTCCCCCGGGGCGGGGGGGCCGGCCGGCGGAGGCAAGAAGCTGGTGGAGGAGACGGTGTGGCGCGCCTACTGCAACGGCAAGAGCTGCGGGTACGCGGTGCGGCGCGAGTGCGGTGCCGCGGACTGGCGCGTGCTCCGCGCGCTGGAGCCCGTGTCCATGGGCGCCGGCGTCATCCCCGCCGCCAGCTGCGGCGGCGGCGAGGGCGACGTCATGTACATGCGCGCGAGGTTCGAGCGCGTCGTGGGATCCCGCGACTCGGAGGCCTTCTACATGATGAACCCGGACAACAGCAGCGGCAGCCATGGCGGCGGTGGCGGCCATAGCGGGCCAGAGCTCAGCGTCTACCTCCTCAGAGTCTGATCGCCCGCCATGGCGCTGGCACACCTGTCGCGTCGATCACGCCTCCCTGTTCTTTTTTTTTTGTGCTGTGCATGCCAAGCTGTGAAAATGGACTGGGCACCAGGTGGTGGTAGCTGGTAGCTTCAAGCGTAGTAGCTGATGGATATGGGGATTGGGCATGGAAATGTTTTTGTGGTGATCGAATGGTGATGGTAGTGGTTTCAGGTTTGTAATGGCTCTGAACTCTGAAGCTGAATAGTTGTAGTAGTAGCACCTTGTTCTGCATATGGTGTGTAATGCTCAATAAAGTAGCCCGTATTACTTACTAGCTTCAAATCTTCAATTTCGCATCTGAGACAACTGAGTTTATTTTCTTCTTGTATTGTAAAATTCATGAAGAAAGAGCACAAAAGTTCTCGACTTTTTGAAGCATATTACGAGAGCAACGGTGAAAGACTACTACGCGTGTATTCTTTTGAAGCATAGTACCGTGTATTTTCCGCTACAAAACTGTACATGCAAAGGTTGAGCGATCGAATTCTGGCACGAAAGCAGGTCACGTTGGGCAGGCAGGACAGTTCGCCATTGTTGCTCTCAAAAGACTCGAATTCTGCCTGCTTTTATGGTGGGCCTGTACCATTCCTTTGGTTTGGCGTACAACTAGCTCGTCTGACTTTTGTTACGTTTTGCTGCTTTTTCCATATCTGATTTCCTTCTCAAAAACCACCTACAATACTTCAAACCAAGTTTATGAATCTGTGAGTTGTGGTGCCAGTTGCACCAAGAATCACAACAGAAACCTGGCTCTCCACCCTCCAGCCTCGCAGCTTCCTTCAAAAAGTATATGGCCATGTTTGGTTCTTACCTCCTAAAATTTTTAGGAGCTAAAAGTTTTAGGAGCTTTTAGTAGCCATCTAAAATCTTCTAAAAATATATTTGGTTCCACCTACTAAAAGTGACTAAAAGCAATAAGTACTGTTGAACGGAGACACTTTTGTCCTTCTTCCTCCTACCCCTGCTACCCCTGCGCTCTTCCTCTCGCCTCCGTCGCGATGGCCGTCGACGGCGCGGCGCCCGCCGCCTCCCGCTCCGGCGAGGCCGGCTCCACTGCAGGCGTGCGCCCCTCAACCCGCCGCACCACCAGCCGCCTGGGCGAATCTCGGGCTAGAGGAGGAACAACCCCATAGGCGAATCGGCGATGGCGACCCACCCGGCCTCCCCGACCGCCGGCGCCGACTGGGGCTCCATCTCGGTCTCCGTCGATGACGAGCCCGACGCCGGCATAGCCTTCACCTCCACCAAGGCGCAGGACCTCGCGTAGCCGCTCGTCGTCGCGCAGATCCCCTTCAAGATCCAGCCCGGCCGCCGGCGTCCAGGGGGAGCAGCGGGCCGCCTTCGTCGGGGGAGCGGGAGGGCGGCCTGGGGCTGGGGGCGGCGGATCCGGCAGTGGGAGCCCTGGCGCTTCGACAGGTCCAGCAGCTGGAGCCCCGACGCCGTCGCTGCTTCCGCCGGGTTTGGGCGCGAAGGGGCGGCGGATCCAGCGGGGGGAGGGCGCGGACTGGAGGCGCGAGGGGGCGAGGGCGGCGCGAGGGGGACTGGAGGAGGGAGGGAGCGGCGGCGGGGTTGGGGAGGGATCGGGGCGGCGCGAGGGGCGGGCCCATGCAGCGGCAGCGGGGGAGGGAGGGTGGGAGAGAGAAAGAGGGGTAGTGGCGGTCTAGATGGATTTTAGGAGGTTTTAGGAGAGGGTGGAGCTTCTAAAGTTTTGATCCCTTCTAAAGTTTTTAGAAGATTTTAGAAGGAGTTGTTTGGTTCTTTAAAAAATTCTATCTAGATTTTAGCTCCTAAAATTTTTAGAAGAGGTAACCAAACGAAGCCTATATATAGGGGGTGTTTGGTTCCTTAGATCGGATTTTAGTCCCTGTCCCATCGAATGTTTGGACACATGCATGGAGTATTAAATATAGACAAAAAAATTAACTAATTACACAGATTGTGACTAATTTGCGAGACGAATTTTTTAAGCCTAATTAGTACATGATTTGACAATATGGTGCTACAGTAAATATGTGCTAATGACGGATTAATTAGGCTTAATAGATTCGTCTCGTAAATTAGTTTCCATCTATCTAATTAGTTTTTTTAATTAACTCATATTTAGTCTTCCTAATTAACATTGAAACATCCAATGTGACTGGAACTAAACTTTAGTCCCGCATCCAACACCCATACTACTCGTGTAGTAGTACAGCAGGATGAGCAGCGAGCAGTGGGTGCTCCATGCCCGAGCCTTGTTTAGATCATCTCCAAATTTTAAGTTTTTTCACTCTCTTTTCATCACATCAATTTTTAGCCGCTTGCATGGAGCGTTAAATATAGGTAAAAAAATAACTAATTGCACAGTTTAGTTGGAAATCACGAGATGAATCTTTTGAGCCTAGTTGGTCCACGATTGGACAATATTTGTCAAATAAAACGAAAATGATACTATTTATCATGTTGAAAATATTTGCATGGCCCTAGTCGCACGGACACCGGGGAAGGTAGGCATAGGCAGGCTGGTGGTGATAGGCATGCATCATGAATGCCTAGTCGCGGTCGCATCCCCGTTTCCCATCCCGAGGCACGGTGCGGACTGCGGACTGCAGCGCCATGCCCGAGCAGAGAGCAGGTTCCTAACCTGTCGCTTGCCCACTAGTACTCGTAGGCCACGTACACTGGCCTTTGCTTGCTACTGTAGCGGCACCTCAGCACGGCATCGGACCAGAGAGGGTTCGGACTGCACCCGATCATCAATGCAGATGGAGAGAGATCACAGACGACGGTACTACAGGAGCGCAGCTTTCAGCTGGTTTCGATGTGGCTTATCCTAAACTATGATAAATTTTTAATTAGAATAGTATTTTTTTCTTACACAAACTAATCAGCAGTACTTCTTCATGAACCAGCAGCAATAAACACAGGATCAGCCCACCCACAGCCGAAATCAGCCTCCCGTCATCTTTGGGTTCAGGCCATTTCTATTCTACCGTCGTCTCCCTCCTACTGAGGCCATGACCCATGGCAATGGCGTAGGGATCGCCGTGCTCTTTCTGATGCCCACACCCACAGCCCGCACAGGCACGCATCAAGCAGTGCAAATAGAAAAAGTGCCCCTGCTGGCTGCTCTGCCTGCTGGCTGAACGGTGATCATTAGCGCACCAGCCATTTGGGTCTTTGGAGAGGATGCGATGCAGATCCAACGCAGCAGGTCCGCAGGTGGCCCGATAGGCGGCCAATGGCCCTCCATCATTCTCGCATCATTCACCTTGTTGATGATGACGATGATTACCACCCACCGTGCATGGTGCCCATGGTGGGGGGTGGCGGCGGCGCGGCGCCTGCTTTTGCAGGACCCTCGTCTGTCTGGGTAACGGAGCGCGGCAATCGATAAAAGAGCGGGGAGGAGACTGCTGTGTCTGTCTGTGTGTGAGGTCTCCGTCTCTCTGTCTCTGACGGGGAGAAACCGGCATGTGATGTGATCCCTCGACGGCTCGACCCTCGCTTTGGCCGTCGATCCGAGGAGCATGAGCATGGAGCCGAACGCACACCACAGTAGCTGCCGGCTTCTGTGACGTCCGAGGCAGACTGGGAGATCTTCTCCTCGGACTCCGGACTTTTGCAGTCCGGCGAGGCCATCGCCCTTGACGCCCGGCCGCTCGCAGAGGCCGCAGGGGCAGGCGCAGGCGGCCTACCGTTCCCGGCTGCTGGCACGCACTGACGCCGCACGAGACGGCAGCCTGAACGCGGGGCACTCGCACTCACCTAGTCACCTGCCTGGCTGCCCGCGGTGCCCGTGCGGAGCAACCACAGTTAGTACCGAATTTTTTATTTTTTAACATTTTTTTGATTTTTTTCACAAATATACCCCTAAGGTAAGATTTTAAAATCTGAACCCTTAACTCGGGTTAGACGTCTCGGCGCTATTGTTGATGACGCCAAACTCTTGGGCTCGTCGCAGACGTGGCGGTGACATGGCAGCCAGCTCGACGCCAGAGATCTTGACGCCGTGCTTACTGGCGCCAAGTCTGCCTAACGTATGGGCCCTCATTTCCTTTCTCTCTTGCTCTCCCTCTCTATCTCGCACCAACATCACCACCGCAACCAGCGCACCGCGCCTGAAACGCCGCTGGCGCCGCCGCCCGTGCCCTCGCCCTCGCCCGACCGCCCTTCCCCGCGCCCTTCGCCGCTTCCTCGGACGTAGCCGCGGCGGCCACCGCACGGGACGAAATTCTGTGTCGACATAGTGGCATATGTTTGTGTGACATTGCTTCTAGAATTGATTAGGTGAGCCATAGCTAGCCCAACACATTTGTTGCTTAATTAGGATCTTTGCAAGGTGCTAGAGAACATAGATAGAGGGGTGCAATCTTGGCTAGACCGATAGTTTTAATTCCGCATTTGTTTCGGTTTTAGAAACGACTATTCGTCTCCCTCTAGTCGCCATCTCGACCCTACAAGAGGTCCGACGTATCCTTAGTCGGATAAAGGGGTCGGGCAAGACGGAGCCCGCGACCTAGAGGTCGGGCGAGGCGGAACCCGTGACCTAGAGGTCGGGCGAGGCTTTGCCCGTGACCCAGAGGTCGGGCGAGTGCAGGGCCTGCCCCCAGAGGTCGGAGGTGCCGTTCGGGGACTGGATCGTGGTCTAGACCTGTTATTGTATCTGGGCCGGCCCAGACGTGTGCTGTCGTTGCGCCGTCTGCTGGGCCGAGTTTTGTAGGGAAGTGGGTCTATTGGGGACCCGAGCTTATAAACCCGACACAACTGTGTCTTGACATTTTTTCTTATACTCCTCAAGCTATCAAATGTTGTACTCAGAACAAGTATAGAAAAATGTGATGTGACCCATCGTTGCACATTGTCTTGGCATTTTGTCTTATGACAATTTAATTAAAGGGCATGTTTGGTTTAAGCCTCGAAGACACATGGCTCCCAGGTGGTCCCAGGTAGACTTGTCTATGCAGAAACCAAACATGTCCTAATAGTGTTGTGTCTAGGACTCAAAACAACACCACATAACAATACCACGTGAATAACTTCACCTAAATGCCATATATCCAATGGCTAGATTTTGTGCGCAAGCAATTTCCTCATAAAGTTGTAGTTTTCTCTCTCTCTCTCGTTAGTTTATTAACTGGTCAAAGAATGTATGTGACACGGTACCAATATGAGTAGCCTTGTTAAAAGACGAAGATAATGTACGATTAGGCACGCGTAAAGCACATCGTGTGACCTTGCTCACGTTCTAGCCATTGCCCACGGCCACGCGATGCAAATCCCATCACCTTCTTCATCTCTGGTTCAAGCGCCACCGCTTCCCCTTAGCTCTGACAGCATAGTCCTCCACCATTACTAATCCCATACGTTGTTCCTTCTTCAGCCAACATTTTCGCCACATGCGCCACTCAAATGGCCTCTTTCACTGCCCGATGGGTGCCGCTCCTACCGATGTCCGTGTCGTCGTCTTGACGGCGACCACCACTGGTCCGATGGTCGGCTAGCGATCCGCCTAAACTTTAGTCGTTAGTCATTGTCATTGGACTAGACTAATTACGAAATTAATTGCATAATTTACGACTAATTTGCGAGACGAATCTTTTAAGTTTAATTAGTCCATGATTTGACAACGTAGTGCTACAGTAAACACGTGCTAATGACAGATTAATTAGGCTTAATAAATTCGTCTCGTAGAGTACTGACAGATTATGTAATTTGTTTTTTTATTAATATCCGAACACCCCATGCAACACCCTCACGTGACAACTTCTAAATTTTAGTCACCGAATCAAACACCCCCTAAGTCCAGAAACCATGTAAGCCCTGAAACCCTAGTCTTGAACTCTAAGGAGGTGTTTGGTTCTTTAGTCGCTCCTAAAATTCATGTCACATTAAATGTTTAGATACTAATAAAGAACATTAAATATAAATTAATTATAAAACCAATTACATAGATGGAGGCTAATTTGCGAGATAAATTTTTAAGCCTAATTAATCCTTCATTAGCATATGTTTACTGTAGCACCACGTTATCAAATAATGGACTAATTAAGCTTAAAAGATTCGTCTCGCAAATTAGTCGCAAGTTGTGCAATCAGTTTCATAATTAGTCTATATTTAATACTATATGCATGTGTCCAAACATTCGATATGACAGAAAATTTAGCAGGTACTGCAGAAACCAAACATGCCCTAAGTCGGCGAGGTCTTTATGTGCGGCTACAGGGTGGTGCCCTCCGTGGGGAGCGACTGTAGATGCGCATTGACAATAGATAATGACATAACGTCAATGAGATGAGATGACAGCTTTTTTTTTGAATCTGAGATGAGATTTGCGATGTTTGGTTGGCTGGTTCGTATCGTTGCTGGTTTGTAAAGAAGTACTACTGACTGATTTGTGTGAGAGAAAAATACTATCCTAACTAAAAATTTACGATCGTTTACGATAAGCCGCAGCCAAATAAATGATGGTTTCTTTTGGACATTGTTGGAACTTCAAATACCGAGCGGGCGGCCGTGTACGACTGTTTTTTTTTTGTCTGAAAATGTGTACGATTGTTTAGAGGGTGTTGGACTGTTATGATGGCCCTCGAGTCTGTGACCGTGCGGCCCACATTCCATTTGGATATGTGATGGCCGTCTCGGCCCAGTAAAGTATTATGCCCATTGAGGCCCAGAAAGGCCAACTGCAATATAAGTCCAGCCGTCTCCTCCCCACGCGAAAACCCTAGCAGCTCGGCACTCCCTCCAACCAACCCCCTCGAGGTGGCGGCGCGCTCGTCCCCTCCCCTTCTTCTTGCTACTAGTCTCCCTCGCAATTCGCCACTGACGTTCATTCCGCTTGCTTGATTGTTCCAGGTATTCCATACGCAGTCGGCCGGGTCCTCGGAGCGCAGGAGATGGCGTAAGTTCTCCCACAGAAATCTTTGCTTCTTGTGCTATTGTTTATAGTCGCGTCATGTTTACACATGGTCATGGCGACGCTATATCGCCTTGCGTGGCCGTCGTTGCCCGCTTGTGACTCTTCGAGGAGCAGAGTAGGCAGAGGGGAACGGTGGCAGAAGGGAGGAGAGGAGGTAGCGCTGGCTGCTATGTGGAGCGGTTGGTTTCGGATGCTAGCGCATGGTTATTTAGCGGGCTGTTTGTGGTTCAGGTGTATAGTGGACTGACAGAGCTGCAAGGGTTGGCTGATCTAAGAGTTGCAATGGCCCAGCCATCTTATCATCTTTCGCATTTTGGTGGTTTATAGAGAATTATATTCATATAAAAGCAACATTGCTGTACAACATTGGAAGGCGATCCAATCGGTTTTTCCCTGGTTTTGATCTGGGGATTGCTGCCAAAACACAGGAAGGCAACCCAGCTGAGTCTTCATATTTTGTAAACCATAACCATGGTAGATTCTGGCTGGGTTTTAGTTTGGTGAGTTTGTTTAGTAACCGTAATAGTGATTCACTATGGGTATTTGTATTGTGAATTCGATTGTTTGGTGATTGCTGCATGCCTACAACACAGGAAGCTCATCAGTTCATGACAAAATTGTGCTTTGGCAGGGATCAGGAGACCCCAGCTGTGGTTGAGGCACCTACCCCGGTTCTTGGGGAGCCGATGGACCTGATGACTGCCCTGCAGCTCGTCATGAAGAAGTCAGGTGCTCATGATGGCCTTGTGAAGGGTCTTCGTGAGGCTGCCAAAGCCATCGAGAAGCATGCTGCTCAGCTTTGCGTGCTTGCTGAGGACTGTGACCAGCCTGATTATGTCAAGCTGGTGAAGGCTCTCTGCGCTGAGCACAATGTCCACCTGGTTACTGTGCCTAGCGCTAAAACTCTTGGCGAGTGGGCTGGGGTGAGTTAAAGAATGCTTCCTTAGGAATATACCTTGTTTTACTTTGTGTATCCATCTCTTAGATGGTCCAAGCAATTAATATGGCTTACATTGTTCTGCCTAATGTTGAGAGAGGAGAATACAATATGGTTTTGGTATGTTAATATGCATGTACATTCTGTTTTAGTTGCGCTGTGAGTTAACATACAAATGTGCTGAGCATGCCATTCTCCATTTTTGCTTTGTACTTCTCAGTATCTATTGCATTTCATTGTTGTGTAAAGTGAGTTTTAATCTTAACAACCTTCATCTATGGTCCTCTGTAGCTTTGCAAGATTGACTCGGAGGGCAAGGCGAGGAAGGTTGTAGGCTGCTCCTGTGTTGTTGTCAAGGTGACTTATCGATTTCCTACTCTACCACTACAAGCAACTACTTCCAATTATATTTGGATAAAACTGAATTTTGGCTGCTTCATTTGGATCATCAGGACTATGGCGAAGAATCTGAAGGCCTTAACATAGTGCAGGAGTACGTCAAATCGCACTAGATACACACTAGATACAGTGTGTCAGTATCTGGAACTTGTGTTCTACACTACATTTTGCACCTGAGTTTAAATTTGTGCTTGGTTCTTGGGCTTTGCTAGGAGATTAGAACATATTTCAAGTGAACCAAGGATTCATGTGAACGATTTCGATATCTCAACTCTTGTTTTGAAGTGCTCTCATCTATTGTTAATACAAATCAGCAAGAGCTAGTATTCCGCTTGTTCTTCCTTGTACTTGTCATTCCGTTCGGATTCGCGCTGCTGCCCATTCTTTTGATGGTTGTTTATGCAGGGTGGGGGGGGGGGGGGGGGGGGGGGGGGGAGTTGTTCCTGTGATGTAGCCCCTCTACCTCTGTTTATGCAGGGTTTGTGTGTGTGTAGACGCGAAGAGTCTTTTTAGACAATATAATGCTTCGGAAAGAAACTTGTTAGAATCAGGCATGGTGAAACAAAAAATAGCATTTTATTCAAAACCAGACATTTTGTATATCTTAAGTTTAGGGCTTTTAAGTGGAACAGGTACCTCTGTTTATGCAGGGTTTGTGTGTGTGTGACACGAAGAGTCTCTTTAGACAATATAATGCTTCGGAAAGAAACTTGTTAGAATCAGGCATGGTGAAACCAAAAATAGCATTTTATTCAAAACCAGACATTTTGTATATCTTAAGTTTAGGGCTTTTAAGTGGAACAGGTAGGAAAATATTTTAGTTTGTGATAGAAGAAATTTCGTCCCAACACAACAATGGACACTTTAAAAAGCTATGGTAGAAGGGAGTATATAGTTGTAGCATTGCAGAAGGCGTCATAGGCTTTCCATTATTTGAGCCTACTTTCCAAACTGAAAAACATAAATAAATAAAAACAATTGACTGGAAACTGTAACTGAAAATCAAGAAGCTGGAAGCTGTTTGATTGGTTTGTTTTCTGGTGTGATCCAATCACAGCGTCATCGTATTATGCTATTTTTTGTTTGTTTGATGTATGATGAAAAAAGGATTCCGTTTCCATTACCTCTGGGCTCTGGATTGCTGTTTCCTTTGCGTTAACCTTGCCGCTTGCTGGTGGTGGAACCAACCAGAAACAACACCCAAGTGACAAACAAAGGTAGAAAGCATATCTGCACACTGTTGGGGGAAGTTAAATATGCCCCAAAGGGCATATACTTCGTATCCAGCGGCAGTGGGGAGGGAGCATATGTCCTTAAGGGGGAAAAAAATAACGTCCCACATTGTTGCTATTGGAACTCTGAAATCCAATATGAGACATCATACAAAAAGGAAAATATGGCTTGAGTTAGCATGGACATTAGTTCAATAATTTACGATATTCCAAATCAGAAATGAGTTCAAACTTACGTTCTATTTGGAACTACTCTACAAAACTCTGATTCATAAACTTCACTGTGGAGCAGCTCATAAAAAAACCCACCTTTATCATGGAACATCATTTGTTGAGTTGCACCTGTTTGGCTGTCCCCTCCACGTTTTGTGGCTATTGTTGCTCTGCTTCACGTTGTTTAGCTCCACTATGTACAGAAAAAAAAAAATGGAGTCGAGAGAGCACCTAAAGCGGTGCTAAAAAACTCTAGTTTTTTGTGGAGCTGCTCTATGATGAAATTTGTGGAGTAGAGTTAGTGGAATAGCCCTAGACAAATTTTTGACACAGAAAATGGACAGTACAGTATGTCTTTTTTTTTTTAGCAAAAGTACAGTATGTCTTATGCAAGGGCGGATCTAGGGCCCGGGCTAAGGGGCTAAGGGGCTGCAGCACGGGTCTAGCCCAAAGAACATGCGATGGCCGTATCAGCCCAGTAAAATATTATGCCCGCTGAGGCCCAGAAGGCCCGTTATCTGCAATATAAGGCTACCAAAACTCCCAGCCGTCTCCTCCCCACGCGAAAACCCTAGCAGCTCGGCAGTCCGTCCCCTCGAGGTGGCGGCGCGTTCCTCCCCCTCCCCTTCTTCGCACTATATAGTCCCGTTAGCAAATCGCCACTGACGTTCATTCCGCTTGCTTGATTGTTCCAGGTTTTCGCTGTCGGCCGGGTTCTCGGAGCGCGGGAGAATCACGTAAGTTCTCCCACCGAATCTTTGCTTCTTGTGCTAGTGTTTTTAGTTTGGCCTCATGTTTACCTTGAGGCGTTTGCCGGGTCGCCACATGGTTAAGCTGCATCGGCTTGCGTGGCCGTCGATGCCCGATTCTACCTTCTAGCGTTTGGTTTTTTCTGTCACCGGCCGGGCTCGATTACACCGGCGACGTAGTGTGGCTCAGAGGATCTGAGTAGCGGCGGCTGCTGTGCGGGACTAGCGACGGCATCGGTATTTAGCGAGGCTGTTTGTGGTGTTTAGGTCTACAATGGGCTTACTGAGTTGCAAGGGTTGGCTGATGGCATCTTGTCATCTTTCGCACAGAGAACTAGATCCGGCCCCTGCTGATGTGGTCGTTGTTGAGATGAGATGCTATTTGTCCGCGCTGGGTTCTCATATTGGGATTTGAATGAATCCTTGAACCATTTATAACATGTCTTGATTCTTGAACCTTTATTGCCTTAGATCTCTAGTTGAGGAGGGCCTTGTTGAGATTTGCTCTGGTCCTTAAGCGTTTATGTTGACTTGTAGTGGTCTGTACACCAAGTATATTTTGGTGTTTTGACCATAGTTATTTGTTACTGGTCTCAATGCGCTTCTGTTCGGTTTTCTGCTAAGCCTGTTTGTATTTTTCTGGTGCTCCACTGTCCTGCAGTTCGACACCTTCAACACCATTGTTGTTATCATATATTACTGCTTGATTTTTTTATTGTAACAGATAATAGATTCATGTTACTCTGATAATTTGATTTTAGGTTGATTTGCTTTAGATTCTTGGGTCTGTTGCTTTACCATTTTACCTCACCCCACTTGGTCATGTAGCTAAAAATTGGGAACTAATTGATATGACGATTTCACTTATGTAGCTAAAAATTGGTAAATAACTGATAACTGATATGATGATTTCTGATGGTTTGTGCAGGATGAAGTTCGTTGCTGCGTACCTGCTTGCTGTCCTTGCTGGGAACTCCAGCCCCTCAGCCGAGGACTTGACAGCCATTCTGGAGTCAGGTAATTTTAGTTAACTGCCATTTCAAGGAGTGCAACACATCCAATGGATAACTCTTGTTACTATTAACGCTGCATGTCTTTATGGAAAAGACTCAATTCTGCCAATAGCATTACCTGCTTCTTGAATTTAGGGATTCTTGCGGGTTTTTATGTTTAACTACAAGTTAACAATTATGTAGCACAGTTGGTTTGATTTGTGTTGGTAGTGTATTCATCACAATAGTGATCCTGTATTCACTGATTCCTACTTGTACATGTTGCAGTTGGCTGTGAAGTTGACAATGAAAGGATGGAACTCCTGCTGTCCCAACTGAGCGGTAAGGACATTACCGAGCTTATTGCAGCGGGCAGGGAGAAGTTCGCTTCAGTCCCGTGTGGCGGCGGCGGTGTAGCTGTCGCGGCAGCTGCCCCTGCTGCTGGCGGAGCTGCTCCTGCAGCTGAGGCGAAGAAAGAAGAGAAGGTGGAAGAGAAGGAAGAAAGTGATGATGTAAGATCATTGTTCTCCCATTCTGGCTGCACAATAGTTTTTCCTATCAAAGCAGCAGTACTAAACTATGTTCTGATATTGTCATCATGAGCAAAATACTACTTTCTACACTCTAATGCCCTCACACTTGAATTCCATCTTGATATCATGGCCACCAATTCTTTTGCACTGCTGTGTTTCCTTTGCCGTTGACTACATCCAGAGACTTGACTATGTTGATTATTTTTTTCTGCAGGACATGGGCTTCAGCCTCTTCGACTAAGATGCGCGGTCATCAGAGTATTGTTTTGGGCAGTGGAATCAGACGAAAACCAGAGTCATGTTTAGATTTTAACCTTGTTTTATGTTGGAAATTACTGGAAAGACAGCTACTATCTTCATATTTTATATTCAGCCGTAGATTGCTATGCTGGTTGGGGTTTACTGGTGAACCAAAGTTTTTCTATCTTATGAATTCGTTACCTCAGTTTCCTGGCTGTTTAACTATTCTGTCACATCTCGATATTTTGCCTCTTCATCCTTGTTTTCTAGTATAGGTATTTGCAACTATGAAAGCACTTCATATTAGGCCTTGTTTAGATCACCTCCAAATTCCAATTTTTTTCACTCTCTCTCCATCACATCAATTTTTAGCCGCTTGTATGGAGTATTAAATGTAGGTAAAAAAAATAACTAATTGCACAGAGTTCGAAATCACGAGATGAATCTTTTGAGCTTAGTTGGTCCACGATTGAACAATATTTATCAAATAAGACGAAAGTGCTACTATTCATTGGATTGAAATTTTTTGCAATCTAAACATGGCCTTAGTCAGCCAATTTTCGAAGGAATTAGATTCCTTTGTTTTGATTACGTCAGCCTATGTTTGAATGGAGGAAACCGGTGCAAAAATATAGGAAATTAAACATTTACCGCAATCCCTTGGAAATTTTCCAATGCGCGTGAAGGATGGACTGACGACGTGCTAATAGGGATGGACTGACGATTTGCTAATAGCAACCGTGGAGCATCATTAGCAGTACCTTGCATGTTAGCATCTCTTCCCCAACTCTAATGCTACGGTGAGGGCGTCCGGCGAATGCAATGGTCCTCCCCTCCATATCCAGCGACCTTTTTCGCGCTCCATCTCCCGCCGCGGCGCCTTACTCCCAATCACACTGCCAGCCGCAGGTGCTTGCCCCTGCCATTCTGTTCGCTAGGGGTGCTCGCCTAGGTCGCATAGTGCCCACCACTCCGCTGGCGCACCGATGATCTCCATGCGCCGCCGTCGAGCTCCACAACGATGAGCTCTATTCGTTCAAGCGACAAGGTGACATTGCATTGAAAACGCAGGTTACAAACGTATGTTTCAGTGTTTCAAATATATGTTGCAAGTATTTCGTATGGATGTTGCATGCAATGGTAATAGATCCGGATGTTGCATATGTTGCAATAGTTGTACACGTATGTTCCAAATGTTTCATCTGTTTTTTGAGACGTATATTGCAAGTGTGTTTGTTTGGATGTTGCATATGTTTTCCACATATTGCAAGTGTTTTATCTGGATGTTGCGTATGTATTGCAATGGTTTCAAGTGTTTCATGTGTTTTTTTACAAATGTTTCAGACGCATGTTTCAATCGTTTCATTTGTGTTCAAATGTTTGTTGCAAGTGATGTATCTGGATGTTTTAAAAGTAGATCGGGATGTTGCATGCAATGGTAATAGATCGGGATATTGCATATGTTGCAATAGTTGTACACGTATGTTCCAAATGTTTTATCTGTTTTTGAGACGTATGTTGCAAGTGTGTTTGTTTGGATGTTGCATATGTTTCCCACATATTGCAAGTGTTTTATCTAGATGTTGCGTATGTATTGCAATGGTTTCAAGTGTCTCATGTGTTTTTTTACAAATGTTCCAGACGCATGTTTCAATCGTTTCATCTGTCTTCAAATGTTTGTTCCAAGTGATGTATCTGGATGTTTCAAAAGTAGATCGGATGTTGCATCTCCCTCATCGCTTTCTGCTGTCTCGCCTTGGTGTCTCCTCATCGTCTTTTGTTGTCTTGCATCCTTCTCAGACTGCGGAGGGGGCACGGCGGGGGCCGGTGGAGGGGGAGCGCGGCGAGATGGCGGCGCCGACACGAGCACACACTCTCCCTTTTTGTTACGCAGACAGGTAGCGCTTCGGTCCCTTCAGTTTTTCAATTACACGGGATGCTGAGATGGGACGGTGTTGTTGGTGGGCCGCGAGGCAAGCCTACGGTTGGATGGCTAGTCACAACGTCAGCTGTGTCCCGGGCACACACGTGCGCTTCTGGAACCTAGACTTTGTCGTCACGACAGAGGGAGGGTTGGTGCAGGCTCCCACCACCGTCCAACCTCTCCACTCCGCTGGCCTCGACGCAATCATTGAGGCGCTTGAGGAGCTACAGCTACACGCACTGGGGGCCGCGCCCCCGGGGACGACCAGCTCCTCGGCTTCGACTACGGGAGGTTAGAGCACTAGCTCGGTGCCTTCCTAGGACCCCGACCCTCCCGGGAGGACCCGCGCCACCTGAAAGCATCTAGGCCCCTAGTTGGATTTCGGTGATTAATGTCAATACAAAGATTACTATGACTAACGTGTGTTTTGCAGAGACAAGTAAGTTAGGTCATGGTAATGGAGATCGATTGGGCAATCGAGGTTGTCATGCCCCTACGATGGGAATCGTTTCGGTTTTCAAAGGATGGACGACAAGGTTAAGGATGACTAGTTCTAAGTGTCGATTGGAGTTGGAGAGACACTTAGAGTAGTTTAGGACTTTGTTTTTCCTTTGGCCGTACTATGAAGGGGGGTATGAACGGGTAGCTTGACCTAGTTGAGTCTAGTGAGTTAGGTGTGGTGCACACTTATTAAAACTAGCTCTAGGTAGCTCCTATGAATGCCTAAGATCCTTTAGAGCAAACTTCATTCACATATGTTCGGAAGTTGGAAGTGAATGGAGGGTCAAATACTGACCGGACGCTGGCTCCGGTGCGACCGGACGCTGGCCGCAGGGTCCGGTCAGTTCATTTGACCGAGAAGATCAAGTCTGGTGTGACCGGACGCTAGGAGGTCATGTGACCGGACGCTGAGGGCCAGCGTCCGGTCAACTCCAGTAAGGGTCCAGACTTGGAAAAGTGTGACCGGACGCGTCCGGTCAGTGTGGCCGGACCCTGAGTATCCAGCGTCCGGTCGTTTATAGTAAGCATCCAAGAGCGACCGGACGCGTTCGGTCGGTACTGACCGGACCCTGACAGCGTCCGGTCATCACTTGAATGCTGGTTCGCGGGTCATCCTGACCGGAGCGTCCGGTCATCCCGCAGAAGCTCATAACGGTTAGTTTTTCAGGCTGGCTTATAAATAGAAGCTCCACTCGTGAGTGGAGCATCCTTTGCTCATTCCAACAGCTGAGAAACACGTTTGTGAGTGCCAAGAAGAGCAAGATCCTAGTGAGGTGTTTGTGATTTGAGAATCCAAGAGAGTAGCCTCACTAGCAAATCAAGAGTAGCAAAGTGTGCATCCATCTTCTCATTAGGCTTCGCGTGGTCAAGTGAGAGTTCGTGCTTGTTACTCTTGGTGATCGCCATCACCTAGACGGCTTGGTGGTGATTGGAAGTTTGGTGTTCACCCGGCGGAGCTTGTGGGTGACTCAACTCAAATTGTGAGCGGTTTTGGGTGATTCACCGCGACGGAGTGTCGAAGAATCAACCCGTAGAGAGCACTTGATCCTTGCGCGGATCAAGGGGGAGCTACACCCTTGCGCGGGTGCTCCAACGAGGACTAGTGGGGAGTGGCGACTCTCCGATACCTCGGCAAAACATCGCCGCGTTCCTTTCTCTCTCTACTTACTTTGAGCACTTACTTTGAGTATTTACTTTGAGCAATTCAATACTTGTTTTACATCCATAGAATTGCTTGTTAGAGTAAGTTTGGAACATAGTTTGAGAGGTTGTTGTGCATTAGTTTGATATAAACACTTTTCTAGGCACAAGGGGTTAATTGGGCTATCCGTAGGATTT
This sequence comes from Miscanthus floridulus, assembly GCF_019320115.1. NCBI lineage: Eukaryota > Viridiplantae > Streptophyta > Magnoliopsida > Poales > Poaceae > Miscanthus > Miscanthus floridulus. The sequence continues at coordinate 116,104,271 of NC_089595.1, read as the reverse complement.
GATTATTGCAAGAGAATTTAGAATTAGCCCAATTCACCCCCCCTCTTGGGCATCTTGATCCTTTCAATTGGTATCAGAGCCTCGTGCTCACTTTTTAAGCTTAATCGCTTAGAGCAAGATGTCTCACGGGGATGGACCTCCTCCTATCTTTGAGGGAGATGATTTTCCATATTGGAAAATCCACATGGAGGCATACTTAGAAGCTCTAGATGTTGGAATTCTTAGAGCCGCCTCTCAAGGGTTCCCCGCACCTAGGAATGCCGCACAACTTCAAGGCGATGAAGTGAATTATGAGAAATGGAATGCAAAGGCTCGCAACACCATTTTTAGAGGCCTTTGCAAAGAGGTGTTCAATTGTGTAAGGAACCACAAAGACGCCCATGCTCTATGGTCGGACGTTTGTGCGCTCCATGAGGGAACCAAGAGTGAGCGTGAGGAACACTATCATCTTGTGATTAAAAAGCTAAATTCTTTTGAGATGTTTCCCAAAGAAAGTGCTAATGAGATGTATTCTCGATTAAATGTTCTTGTAGAGGAAGTCAATGGGCTTGGACTTACTCCAATGTCACCATCCGATGTTGTGAGAAAAATCTTGAGTGTCCTCCCCATTGATAAATATGGGCACATTGTGACCGTGCTACATCAAGGTGATCTTTCCACCGCTACACCGACACAAATCTTGGGAAAGATCAATGCTCATGAGATATACATGCACATCACACCACAAGATGGCTCATCCTCTACAAAGAAGAAAGAGAAGGACCTAGCATTCAAAGCTAGCCAAGACAAGGGCAAAGCAAGACTTGAGTATGAGAGCTCAAGTGATGAAGATGATGAAGAAAGCCTTGCCCTCATGGTGAAGAAGACCACCAAGATGCTAAAAAGGCTAAACAAGAGTGGCATCAAGTTTGATGGCAAGAAGAAGAAGTTCTTCACTAGCTCAAGAAGAAAGCCAATCTCCGAGATGGATTGCTACAATTGTGGCGAACTTGGCCACTTAGCTCATCAATGCACAAAGCCCAAGAAAGACAAGTTCAAGAACAAGGGCAAGAAAGATGATTCAAGTGATGAAGATGAAAAGAAGAAGAACAAGCCATACAAGAAGAGAGATGGCAAAAAGGGGGACTTCTACAAGAAGAAGAAGAGTGGCAAGGCCTATATTGTCGGTGATTGGCTCACGGACATTGATTCATCAAGTGGATCATCCGATGATGATAGTGACGATAAAAAGGTGGCCGCCATTGCTATTGATCTTGCATCTTCACCACCACCATCGCCATCATCCTCTACACATCTATGTCTTATGGCCAAAGGTGAACGCAAGGTAACTAAGAGTGATGATAGTAGTGATGATGAACATGCTAGTGATGATGATAGTGATAGCGATGAGGATGACTCACCTACCTATGATGATCTTGTCAAAATACTAAGAAAATATACTAAGATCATTAGAAAGAGTAGAGCTACAAATGAAAAACTTGATGCTAAAAATGACTCACTCTTAGCTAAATGTGACACATTAGAAAAGGCTAATGATGAGCTCAAAGAAACAAATGATTCTATATCATCCAAACTCAAGGAGCTCAAATCTTCTAAGAAAGAGCTTAAAGATAAAAATGATAAACTTGAGTGGGTGCACAATGAGCTTATCACTAGTCACAATAAGCTAAAAGATGAATATGCAACTCTAAAGATCAATTATGATACCCTTATTATTGCACAAGAATTCTTACCAAATGAGCCACATGATGCTACTAACCATGTTGTTAAGATTGATATAACTACCTCATGTGATGATTTAATTGATGAAAGCATTGAGCATGGATCTAGTAGCAAGGGCAAGCAAGTGGTTGAGTGCAATGACTATGATGAGTATGTCAAGCTCAAGAGTAACAATGAGAAGCTCATGAAAGATCTTGAAGAAATGAAAAGTCACAACACCATTGTGCTAGAAACTCTTGATCATGACAAAGAGGTGATCCTTGAGAATGAGAAGCTAAAAGAAGAAATCAAGAAACTCAAGGAGGAGAAGAACAATGATATTCTCAAGGAAGAGAACAAGAAGCTCAAAATGGAGAAAGAGCATCTCAAAGTGGGATTGAGCAAGTTTGCTAGAGGCAAGCATCTCCAAAGTGAGCTACTCATGAATACCATCATGAAGATGGATAGAAGTGGCATTGGATATATGGCAAGTGTAGAAAAGAAGAAGGCTCAAGCTCAACACCAACAATCAAAGCCAAAGCCAAAGCCAAAGAGATGTTTTGAGTGTGGACAAGAAGGTCACTTTGCTCATAAGTGTCAAACTCCACCACCACAACCCTTGCCCAAGCATGCTAGACCCTTTGCTTTCAATGCTCACTACATGCTTAGAAAAGATTCAAGTAGAAAGATGAAAGTCATGTTCTTAGGTCCCCCCAACAAGAGTAGGCCTAAGAAAGTTTAGGTGGCTAAGTCACTTGTTGAGAAGGTGAAGGGCCCTCAACAAGCTTGGATCCCTAAAGCTTGAATCTCTTGTGTGTAGGTGAACTACAAGACCGGTGGAAGTCATTGGGTTATTGATAGTGGTTGCACTCAACATATGACCGGTGATCCTCGTATGTTCACCTCACTAGATGAAGAGGTAGATGGACAAGAGAAAATAACATTTGGAGATAATTCAAAGGGCAAGGTTAAAGGATTGGGCAAAGTGACAATATCAAATGATCATTCCATCTCCAATGTACTCTATGTTGCTTCATTGAGCTTCAACTTGCTATCCGTTGGGCAATTGTATGATCTTGGCTTTCAATGCTTATTCACCGAGAAGGAGGTGGTTGTATCCAAGGTAGATGACAAGCAAGTGATATTCAATGGATTTAGATACAACAACTTATATCTAGTAGACTTCACCTCCGAAGATGCAAACTTGAAGACTTGCCTATTCACCAAAACAACACTTGGGTGGCTATGGCATAGAAGACTTGCTCATGTTGGGATGAGCTCACTCAAGAAGCTTATGAAGAATGATTTGGTGAGAGGATTGAAGGATGTGAAGTTTGAGAAGGACAAGCTTTGTAGTGCATGTCAAGCCGGCAAGCAAGTTGCAAACACTCATCCAACCAAAGCTTTCATATCAACCACAAGAGTGCTAGAACTCCTACACACGGATTTATTTGGACCAACAACATACAAGAGTTTGGGAGGAAATCTCTATTGTCTTGTGATTGTGGATGACTATTCAAGATATACATGGGTGTTCTTCCTTCATGACAAATCCGAAGTTGCATCTTGCTTCAAGAAGTTTGCCAAGAGAGCTCAAAATGAATTTGAAGTGAAGCTCAAGAAGATAAGAAGTGACAATGGCAAAGAGTTTGACAACACAAATATAGAAGCTTATTGTGATGAAGTTGGAATCAAACATGAAGTCTCCGCAACCTATACTCCTTAACAAAATGGTGTAGTTGAGAGGAAGAACCGGACTTTGATCACTCTTGCAAGGACAATGCTAAATGAGTACAACACCCCCGAAGCTCTATGGGCAGAAGCAATCAACACCGCATGTTATGCATCAAATCGCCTATTTCTTCAAAAGTTCCTTGTCAAGACTCCATATGAGTTGCTCAATGGGAAGAAGCCGGACGTCTCCTTCTTTAGGGTGTTTGGTTGCAAGTGCTACATCTACAAGAAGCGGCAACACCTAGGGAAGTTTCAAAGGCGTTGTGATATTGGTTTTCTTGTTGGTTACTCATTGAAGTCCAAAGCATATAGAGTATTTAATCATGCCACCGGCTTGGTTGAAGAAACATATGATGTGGAATTTGATGAATCTAACGGCTCCCAAGGAGCACATGAGAATCTTGATGATGTAGGTGATGAACCATTGAGGGAGGCTATGAAGAATATTCCGGTGGGAGACATCAAGCCAAAAGATGATGAAGATGATGTACAAGTCATTAATCAACCCTCTTCATCAAATGTACCACAAGATGGTGAAAAAGTTGGGAGAGTAGAAAATGAAGATACTCATATCTCCCATGAGCAAATGGTGGTACAAGCATAAGATGTTGATGCTCCACAACCTCCTCCTCAAGTGGTCAATAGAAGAAATACACCTCTCCTACAAGATCATCCACAAGATCTCATCATAGGGAGTCCAACAAAGGGGGTGATGACTCGATCTCAAAAACTTACTTCATTTATTGCTCATCACTCTTTTGTCTCTTGCTATGAGCCTACCAAGGTAGAAGATGCTCTTAAAGATCCGGATTGGATCAATGCCATGCATGAAGAGTTGAACAACTTCACTCGCAATGAAGTTTGGAATCTTGAAGAGCGACCAAAAGATGCAAGAGTTATTGGAACAAAGTGGGTGTTCCGCAACAAGCAAGATGATCAAGGTGTTGTTGTGAGGAACAAGGCAAGACTAGTGGCAAAGGGGTTCTCTCAAGTTGAAGGTTTAGATTTTGGAGAAACCTTTGCACCGGTTGCAAGATTAGAAGCCATCCGTATCCTTCTTGCATATGCATCACATCATGAAATGAAACTATATCAAATGGATGTGAAAAGTGCATTCTTAAATGACTTTATTAATGAACTAGTCTATGTTGATCAACCTCCCGGGTTTGAAGACCCTAGATATCCTAATCATGTTTATAGTTTGTCCAAGGCACTATATGGGCTTAAGCAAGCCCCAAGAGCTTGGTATGAGCGCCTTCGGGACTTCCTTATTAAGAAGGGCTTCACCATTGGGAAGGTCGACACCACACTATTCACCAAGAAGCTTGATGGGCATATCTTCATTTGTCAAGTATATGTTGATGATATCATCTTTGGATCATCAAATGAAGACTCATGCAAAGAATTTGGTGAATTGATGTCTAAGGAGTTCGAGATGTCAATGATTGGTGAGCTTACATTCTTTCTTGGTTTTCAAGTCAAGCAAATGAAAGAAGGCATCTTCATCTCTCAAGAGAAATACACAAAAGATCTTCTCAAGAGATTCAAGATGGATGAATGTAAGCCAATCAAGACCCCAATGCCTACCAATGGACATCTCGACCTAGATGAGGGAGGTAACTCGGTTGATCAAACTCTCTACCGTTCCATGATTGGTAGCTTGTTATATTTAACCGCATCTAGGCCCGACATCATGTTCAGTGTGTGTATGTGTGCTAGATTTCAAGCTAGTCCTAAGGAAACTCATTTAATTGCCGTAAAAAGAATCCTTAGGTATCTTAAGCACACACCAAGCATTGGCCTTTGGTATCCCAAAGGAGCTTTATTTGAATTAATTGGCTATTCCGATTCGGATTACGCCGGATGCAAAGTTGATAGAAAGAGCACTTCCGGAGGGTGCCATTAGCTTGGTAGATCACTTGTGTCTTGGTCCTCCAAGAAACAAAATAGTGTGGCTTTGTCCACCGCCGAAGCGGAATACATTGCCGCGGGTGCTTGTTGTGCACAAATATTATACATGAAACAAACTTTACTAGACTATGGAGTAGCTCTAGAGAAAGTACCTCTTTTGTGTGACAATGAAAGTGCGGTAAAACTTGCAAATAATCCGATTCAACATTCTCGCACCAAGCATATAGATATCCGCCATCACTTTCTAAGAGATCATGTAGCCAAAAATGATATATCACTAGAAGGTGTAAGATCCGAAGATCAATTAGCGGATATCTTCACTAAACCGCTAGATGAGGCTACATTTTATAGATTGCGGAACGAGCTCAATGTACTTGATTTTAGTAACTTCACTAAAAATTGAGCTTGTGTTGTCCCTTGCATTCATTGTAATATACAACATGTTTAATTTGTGGCAATGCATATGGGGCTTGTCTAACATGGTTAAGATAACCGCCGAAAAGCGTGTGAAGAAGCTTAACCTTGGATCAAACTTGACAAGCAACTAGATTTACTTACAAGTATTACATATGTATGAATGTTGTTTTGTCGTTTTGTTCCATTTGCCATCTTGTTGCCTATTTTCTCAAAAAGAATTATAGCCTAAGGCAAAATATTTTGAAAAATATGAGGGTTTGAGAGAGGTCACTCACATCAGTCCCAATTGGTGTTTATTTGGATCTTATTCAAGTTGGGACTTGATTGGGAACAGGTAGCGCGAAGGAAGGTTGAAGGATTGCTGTAAAAGGTGCACCGGACGCTGCACCGGACGCTGCTATCCAGCGTCCGGTCAGTTCATAGGAGGTGAACTGCTGTTGAAGGAGTGACCGGACGCTGCGTCTGTGCGTCCGGTCAGAAAGGGCTCAGCGTCCGGTCGATCGGAGGATGACAAAGTTAAACTGACCGGACCCTGCCTGCGTCCGGTCATGGACCACCGGACGCGTTCGGTCGCGATTTCAGAGGATTCGGACCTCTCTGGAATCGACCGGACGCTGGGTGGTAGCGTCCGGTCGCTACCACCGGAGCGTCCGGTCAGTGGATCTCGCGCGTCAAGGACTCCTTTCCCCGTTTCCTTTTCTGTCACGTTCTTGGGGGTTACTTAACCGCGTCCTCTGTCACCCGCCGTGACCTAGCCCAAGCCGCCGCCGTGCCCTAGCCCGAGCAGCCGCGCCGCCGCAGCCTCGCCGAGTCGCCGTCGTCCCTCGCGCCACCGCTCTCGGTCCCCTCGCCAAGCCGCGCTGCCGTCCCGCGGGCCTCCGCGCCTGCTCAGTGCCGCGCCTCTACAGCGCCCCAGGGCCCGCTGCCGAGCTGCGCGCCCCGGCCTCGCGCGTCACCGAGCCCCGCGCCTGCTCGCCTTCACGCCGTGCTCCAGGCTTCTCGCGCCCTAGCTCATCGCTCCATCGTTGCCTCTTGCGCCGATCTGTTGATCATCAATTTGTGAGCCCTAGCCCTACTATCTCCTTTGTTTAGTACGAAATCTTTTTCTCAATCTTGATCTATACAATGGTGACCTAGATCAAATTCTAAATACATTGATTCACCATTGCATTCAGGGCGTTTGACCTAACCCTAACCGGTTCCGTGATCCCCCACGTGACGTCTTATCTATTCTCGGATCGGTGATCGTCAGGTAGAAAGCCATTCGATTCAATTTTGCATCTACATTGCTTTCTCTGCTAGGTTTTCGCATCTATTAGACATATGGTATTTATTTGTATATCCATCCATTCTATCGTGCAGCGAGTCGGTTCCGTTGTGTTTCGTCTGGCAGTTGGCAGTAAACTCGGAGCCAAGCTCACGAGTAAGGATCGAGGCCAAGCCTCGAAAGCAGCAGTTTGACAGTTGATCTTCATCAGCGACAGTTCACCATCTTGTCAGTTCAGATGGCTTGCACCAAGAATGTTGGTGGTGGTCCAGGTGATGATGATCGGAGGCCCCCGCCTCGTCAGCCAGCCGGATCCAAGGGCAAATCAACCAAGCAAGTAACATCCAAGAAGCGGAAGTATCCCGACGCAGAGACAGCCAGAGCAGCAGCTGCTGCAGAGGCCGCAGAGCGTGCCGAGAGAGGTGGCACCCGCAGGGGAATTGTCATTGCAGATCTGCCAGTTTCACCCGTAGTCAGAGCTGCGATTGAGGAGGTTGAGCGTCATCATGGTAGTCCAGCTGGGACTGCCACGTTTGTAGGACGACGAGTTGCCATTGAGGAGGGTCCGTCAGCACAGCAGCAGCCTCCACCAGTAGAGCCTCAGCTAGCCCAGGAGACTCAGGAGAGTCGGGAGACCGAGCCGGCACCTCAGCTACGCCGCTCGAGTCGTACCAGTGCTGCAGTTCCACCGAGGCCAGCTACACGGCGTAGGGGTTCACGCCCTCCGCCCAGACCACAGGGTCCGCCTCCAGTGGTTCACCTCGACTTGAGGGCCGCTACAGCCAGGCAGGTTCAGCAGCTGCGGTTTGTTGAGTTTGAGGTTTGGTTCCCTCCGAGGAGGGATGAGAGAGCAGCTGAGGGGTTCTACACGCCACTGCAGGAGGATTTCTACAATGCATATCTAAACAGTGGGGCAGTGTTCAGATCACAGAGGGTCTATCCGATAGAGTCCATTGTGGCAGCAGCCGGAGAGGGCATTCGGCAATACTTGTCATATTTGCCAGGACTGTCAGATCTAATTGGACGGACAGGGATATATGTACCTTCTTGGGTTCGTCAGTTTTATGCCTCGCTCTACATCGATCCTCATCACAGATTCATTCACTTTGCCTTCAACGGCAAAGACTATAGAGTGACGAGTAGCAGGGCCAGAGAGATACTGAGACTACAGGAGCAGCCTGTAAGGATGCATGAGGTTTGCTATGGACATCAGGAGCCTCCCAGGCGTCCTCATGGAGGGTTGGTGCCCCCTACAGACTTAGTGCGCCATTGCTTCAAGGAGCCGTTTGGTGAGGGGTCGAGCAGGAACCCCAGTGACTTGACTCCAACAGCGAGGATACTAGAGGCCATCATCAGGAGGACATTGCTTCCCAGGTTGGGATACAGGGAGGGCCTGACTCGCTTACAGCTCTGGCTTCTCAATGCCATCATGCAGATGACAGTGTTTGACATCTGGGACCTCCTTCTTTCAGAGATGGAGGATACTATAGCTGAGGGATTCAAGGGTCGCAGGCAGCTTCCCTATGCTCACTGGATCACGTTCCTCATCCGCAGAGTTGTGATTGATAAGCCCCCTGGCATGATGGATGAGTATACAAGTGCCACTACGGAGTTCCCAGCTTACAACCTATCACAGAGGATCAGACACGCCACTCCTCCGGTACCCAGACAGCCTAGCCGTCATCCCGACGTGCCAGAGTCCGTAGCTCAGCAGGACGAGATCATTAGAGGGATTGCAGCCACTGAGGAGGCGGAGCTAGAGGCACAGCAGGAGGTGAGTGAGTACAGTGATAGCTCCGACAACGACTACCAGCCTATACCTCAGATGCCTCCACACAGACACGATGCAGAGGCCGGTAGCTCCAGTTCTGCTCCACCTGCTCCACAGACAGACCCCGCTCTCATTGCTATTCTTGAGTGGATGCAGCAGGATCAGACACGACAGGCACAGGAGACAGCTACAAACTTCGTACAGTTTCAGGCTCGTCAGGACGAGTTTCAGCGGCAGCAGCAGCTCCTTCAGCACCAGCAGTTACTTATGCAGCAGCAGCTCATGGGATTCATGTAGCATGTAGTGACAGCTATTGGGATTCCACTACCATAGACTTCGCCCCAGCTTGCACAGCCTCCTACCACTTCGACGACTCCAGCAGTACAGCCCATCGGGCTTCAGAGTCAGGGACAGCCTCCAGCTCAGTTTACTTCACCTCCTGTATAGGTGTCCCAGTGGTTAGCTTCACCTGGTGTAGCCCCGCAGTTCACTCCTTATCACACGGGTTTCTCACCAGAGCAGACTTCCTCGCTATTCGTGCCTGAGTCATCAGTCTCCAGGAGTCTTGGAGCATCATTCAGCGAGTTGACCGGCATGCCTACTCCGCCTCACATGCATACTGCCGGTCCGTCTACAGCAACTCCAGCTATCATGACTACTCAGAGGCTCCCCTCGTCTGTCGCCTCGTCAGATCCTACGACAGACATTCTTGCAGCTTCACAGGCAGCACCAGCTCAGACCCAGACCGCTTCAGCGACTCTTCCTGCTTCAGAGGGTCAATCAGTTCAGAGCTCAGGGTCAAATGATGATGGCGCCCAGTTCCACCTTGCTCCACGTACTTTAGCGCCCGACTCGTCCGCTGTAGCCCCGCCGACCGACCCTTAGGTTTTGGTGTTTGACGCCAAAGGGGGAGAGGGTTTGAGTATGTAGACTTAGGGGGAGCGAGTTTTAGGGGGAGATAGTTATCTAGTATTAGCTTATTATATACATTTGGAGTTTTATTTGTGTGATACACTATTTCTCATGCATTCGTGTGTTTTCTTTCATGCATACTATTATATACATGTGATAGTGCTATCTACATGATTGTGATATTTGACATGTGTGATTTCTACTTTGCTTTATCTATATATCATATCACTTGTGGAATGCTCTTTTGCTTTTGCTTCCGCGTTTTTACTTCGAAGCAAATGAGCTTTGTTATTTGTACTCATGCTTAATTCATATCCTTTGAGTACATTGTGTTGGCTTGGGTCATATAAGCTTGACTAACTTTTTTGTTCTTATTGACAAAAGCTTATATGAACCAAGCCCGTCAAAAACCTCACTCGATAACATACTTGAGGTGGTATTGTCATCAATCACCAAAAAGGGGGAGATTGAAAGCATCTAGGCCCCTAGTTGGATTTTGGTGATTAATGTCAATACAAAGATTACTATGACTAATGTGTGTTTTGTAGAGACAAGTAAGTTAGGTCATGGTAATGGAGATCGATTGGGCAATCGAGGTTGTCATGCCCCTACGATGGGAATCGTTTTGGTTTTCAAAGGATGGACGACAAGGTTAAGGATGACTAGTTCTAAGTGTCGATTGGAGTTGGAGAGACACTTAGAGTAGTTTAGGACTTTGTTTTTCCTTTGGCCGTACTATGAAGGGGGTATGAACGGGTAGCTTGACCTAGTTGAGTCTAGTGAGTTAGGTGTGGTGCACACTTGTTAAAACTAGCTCTAGGTAGCTCCTATGAATGCCTAAGATCCTTTGGAGCAAACTTCATTCACATATGTTCGGAAGTTGGAAGTGAATGGAGGGTCAAATACTGACCGGACGCTGGCTCCGGTGCGACCGGACGCTGGTCGTAGGGTCCGGTCAGTTCATTTGACCGAGAAGATCAAGTCTGGTGTGACCGGACACTGGGAGGTCATGTGACCGGACGCTGAGGGCCAGCGTCCGGTCAACTCCAGTAAGGGTCCAGACTTGGAAAAGTGTGACCGGACGCGTCCGGTCAGTGTGACCGGACCCTGAGTATCCAGCGTCCGGTCGTTTACAGTAAGCATCCAAGAGCGACCGGACGCGTCCGGTCGGTACTGACCGGACCCTGACAGCGTTCGGTCATCACTTGAATGCTGGTTCACGGGTTGAACTGACCAGAGCGTCCAGTCATCCCGACCGGAGCGTCCGGTCACCCCGCAGAAGCTCATAACGGTTAGTTTTTTAGGCTGGCTTATAAATAGAAGCTCCACTCGTGAGTGGAGCATCCTTTGCTCATTCCAACAGCTGAGAAACACGTTTGTGAGTGCCAAGAAGAGCAAGATCCTAGTGAGGTGTTTGTGATTTGAGAATCCAAGAGAGTAGCCTCACTAGCAAATCAAGAGTAGCAAAGTGTGCATCCATCTTCTCATTAGGCTTCGTGTGGTCAAGTGAGAGTTCGTGCTTGTTACTCTTGGTGATCGCCATCACCTAGACGGCTTGGTGGTGATTGGAAGTTTGGTGTTCACCCGGCGGAGCTTGTGGGTGACTCAACTCAAATTGTGAGCGGTTTTGGGTGATTCGCCGCGACGGAGTGTCGAAGAATCAACCCGTAGAGAGCACTTGATCCTTGCGCGGATCAAGGGGGAGCTACACCCTTGCGCGGGTGCTCCAACGAGGACTAGTGGGGAGTGGCGACTCTCCGATACCTCGGCAAAACATCGCCGCGTTCCTTTCTCTCTCTACTTACTTTGAGCACTTACTTTGAGTATTTACTTTGAGCAATTCAATACTTGTTTTACATCCATAGAATTGCTTGTTAGAGTAAGTTTGGAACATAGTTTGAGAGGTTGTTGTGCATTAGTTTGATATAAACACTTTTCTAGGCACAAGGGGTTAATTGGGCTATCCATAGGATTTGATTATTGCAAGAGAATTTAGAATTAGCCCAATTCACCCCCCCTCTTGGGCATCTTGATCCTTTCACCACCTTACCTTCTCGTTCGCCAATGTCATGGCGCAGCTTGCCGGAGGAGAGCTGCTCTCTCCAGCATACCTCATCCGAAGGGCCTCGATAGTGCTCTCGTCTGGTCTCCGCAACATCGTAGAGGCCGTTGGCCACCTTGTGGCGCAACACATGCCTTCATCCCCCGCGAACAATGAGTCTTTCCACGATCTCCTCGCAGGAGAAACATAGTCACCCTCTACATCTAACTCTAGTAGGGGGAGCCATCACCCCTCTCGTGAATGTTTTATGGCAGGTACCCCCAAAGGACACATCGAAAGCATCCACAAGGAGGAGGCTATCCCGACGAACGGCCTTGACTATGAGGTCGAGGGGGAAGTAGGGGCCCCACCCCACCTGCGGGTGGATCAGCTGAAGGCCTGGCACCAAGAGCTCGAGGAAGCGCAACTCCAGCTCGAGCAGGAACACGCGGAGCTCGAGCGAGAGATCGAACGCCATGGAGACAGTGGGCGCGCACGCGCCATGGCCCATGACGTGAACCGAAAGATCATCGAGGACAATAGAGCCCTCTCGTACTTTACCCAAGTGAGCCAAAACATCGCTGCCATAGCGGCCTTGCTCCGGAGGCTTCCGGGGCCCGTGACGCCCGAGGGTCGTTGGGACCACCATGAGATTCGCACGCTACTCGAGCGTATGGCAGCGCAGCAGGCCGAGAGCTCGCTATCCCGACGACGCGAGCTCGACACTAGTTAGCACACGCCCTCAGAGTGACCCGACAAGGACGCATCGGTCCACCAGGCGCCGTAAGGCGGCAGGCTGCGCACCGCGGTTCTAGTGCATGAGCGTCTCGGCCACCACCGTGACACGCGCGACACCCTCGATGCCCGCAGGCACGCCCGCAGCGATGCGAGGGAGGGGGCTAGCCACGGCTACCACCCCCATCGTGGCGGACACTACGACAGCAGCGAGGACCGAAGCCCGAGCCCCGACTTGCCGGGGCCTCAAGCCAAGGTCGCTGCCGGAGCTCGCGTCCACCATGCCGAGGGAAGCCGCCGTCGATGTTGGAGCTCACGTCCGCCATGCGGAGGGAAGATGCCATCGCTGCTGGAGGATTTGGGGGCTTGGCCTAGACCCAACGGGAATGGGGTCTGGAGAAAGAATTTAGGCGCCCACGTAAAATTTGGGGGCCTAGTAAGGGCACTGGTGGACCGCGTTTTTTTGCCCTGAGCTCCCATATTTAGCTATGGGGGCTCAAGTAGGGGCCCTGCGGGAGTTGCTCTAAAAGAATGTAGGTGTCCTATGAAGGATTCTGTTTGAATAGTACTGGCAAGTACAAAAAAAATGATGTTATAGTGGAACATATGAGGTCACTGGCTAGTGTCCGGTGAACAGCCCAAACACCATAGAGTGGATGAGCCGCTCGAGCCAAGAGGACGGCACAGTCATAGGCGAGCAGAGAGGACGCACTTTGCGCCGACGCAGGCGTTGCAACACCGTGACGGATGAAGGGCGCGAGTACGTAGAGACGGGACTGGCCAGGATCACGCCGTCGTGCGCGTCGAGCGATTGGAGTGTTGTTTCACGGTGTATGGACGTGCACGTGCCTAGTGCAAAGTTTGGTGCAGTGTCCCGCGTGGACATGGCTTGCTTGGTGGCCGACGTGTCGACATGTTGTTCCGTGATCTGGTTGGGTCTGCTGACTGCTCTGCTGGGTCTCCTAAGACTATCTAAAACAATGAAAACCCAAATATAATACCCATTTTATGTTTGGGTAACACTACAGGTAAAAAGTTTCAATACCCATTTTTTATCGTCTCCAATAACAATACCCAAAATAGAACCCTTTCTGTAAATGGGTCTTCAGAAGAGAGGGCACTTAGCCCAAAATGGGTCTCCTGTATAGGTACTCTATTGGACGCCGATACACTACTGTCGAAGACCCATTTTACGTTTGGATGCTCTTATGGGTAACTTGTTGGAGACAGTCTAAGTTGTAACCGAGATGCACTAGGGTGGCATTGGCTAAATAGAATGACTACTGAGCATGTTTGTGCGTTGCAAAGAGATAAAAAAAAACTATCAAAAGCTTATGAACAACAACGACAGAAATAATATGTACCTATTTATGTTTCGCCTTTCTATAAAATCTAAAATATATAATTTATCTTATGATAACCATGACATTTATAATATAAGTTAATGTTAGCAATAATATAATAATGTCTTATTAAACATGTGTCAAGTAAATGCAACTTTAATATATTTTTTTCCTGGCATTTGAACAGCGTGGATGTTCTGGGCACTTCCCAAAAATGTTCATGTGCCTCGGCTGTTCGAGTGCCCAGAAAAAAGATATCACCAAAAAAAATAGTTGGAACACTTGGAAGGACAAAAATATGTTTTCAGAATGGAACCAGTTAAGTGCCTCAGCTCATGGTAGTGTCAGTCTGGGGAAAAATTCAAAAAATGCCATGTAAGGAAAATTTAAAGTTTAAGTGCTAAATTGGGCAGAGCAAGTTTTTTTTTATGTCAAATAAGAAATTTTCTCAAAACTGAAATAGAATCAATGAAAAAAAAACAGTGGGAACAGAAGAATCGAAGCGTCCTCCCGGGCGGTCATCTTGGTGACCGAGATCCCGTGCCAAGTTCGCGCACTACGACGCCGCCGTGGCGCGCAAACAACGGCAGCTTGGGCTGCTGCCCTACCTCGGTCCTCGCAGCACACGCACATTGACAGCGCCTCTTCCTCGCGCAGCTCGACGCTTTCTACTTCCACGGCCTCCAGCAGGACCTCCTTTGCTCGTGCACTGCCGTCGACGAGGCTTGCGGTGATGGCCCATAGGCCCCATACAGATACTTAGCTGCAACAACCGCAGAGGCTCAGCCTGAGCCACGCTCATCTCCCCCCGTCAGATGCAAGTGCCGCCTCCAGTGGCGTGGCGTGGCTGTGACCGCTCTTGCGTGATGACGGCGTCCAGGGCTTGGCCACCGGCTTTGCAGAGCCACCCGCGCCACTGTGCTGCCGTCAGCGACAGTCCAGGTGAAACCACAGAAGGGGGTGTCAAGGTTGGCCATGCTCGGCCACCTACATCGGTGTCCACTGTCCCGGCAGCACCCACCACTTCAACACTTCACTAGATGTCGACGATAGAGCACATGAGGTGTTTGACAGAATGCTCCCATGAAGTAAACAACACATCTTTGTCTTCACGTAAATGCCATGAATCAGTGCTTGTCGGGGTTGTTTTTTAAGATCTTTTTTTTTTTTGCAGTACTGCTTGTAGGCAGTCCTCTTAGCTAGATACTAACTGTGAAGCATGTGCATGTGTCGTGAATGGTTAATCTGAAGATGTCTCAAACACACTGATCTCACTGCAACTACGGGGTAGCTACCAATGTGTGCAATATGTCTTCGATACTCACTATTTATGCTTTAGAAACATCTTGTTCATTGTCCTGGATTAGCTTGGTCACAATTTCTCACGCGTGCAAAGAGGATACCATATTTCATCAGTTCTTAAAAAGATATTTGCCTTTTCTGTAAGTTCAGGCAGCCCCTTAAATATATGGACTTTAGCATTGCAAAAATTACTATAGTAAAGGTAAAGAATTGAGTGCTGCCTACAAAACTTGAGATTTTCAGCAAGGGTACAATCTTTCAGAAATGTCAGCTTCAACCTTAAATCTTCTGATCTTATATTTAGTCATTGGCATTCCTCAAAATATCACCACCATAAAAAATTCTTCTGTTTTTTCCAACTCTATGATTCTGTCAATTTCAATTTGAGAGTATAGTTTTCTGTGATCAAAGGTGTTCAAACTTGTCCTTAGAATATCATAATACAACATGCATTTTAACTGTTGTAATCTCCTTGATTTTTCCTTCTGTCATATTTCATCAAACAATAACATTCATGGAGCCCAAAGGTGTGCCGAAGGGGGCACCCTGTCATTCTGTTGTTGCCACACCTTTGGTAATTGCATTCGAGATGTTTCTTTGCATATGTCTAGAAAGCATACAAGCTAGGTCTGATTACATTGAGTAAACAAAACCTTGGCCAGTATTTCAATTTTGCTAACAGAGGCACGGGCATATCAGAAGCAATACTGTTGTCTGTGTTTTTTTTTTTAAACAGATATCAATTGTAGCTTCAACGCTCCTTTTTATGATTGAGAAAGCCATTTGTAATGGCAACGCCAAGATGCTGCAGCCCAAGTCAGGTGAGTTTCCTTATTTCTACAATCGTTGCTTCTCTTTTGAACTTGTTACAATTTAGATTGGTTAAATGTTGTGATCATCTCAGAGAGCAAGTCTGATTGATTAATTTTTGCTAAGTTTGAAGCCATGATGGAGCGCTTATAGTCGGGCAGTTGGTAGCGGCCATGATGGAGTCACGGTCTCAGTCTCACGGACGAGGTGAGGGGGACAGGTGACATGCAAACCTTGAATGTCACGGTGGGGGGTGGGGATGGGGGGGGGGGGTCCTCATTGGGGAGTAGTTTTAATAGAGTCTGCCTATCCATCGCTCGGGTGTTAGAACACTCAATTTTTTCTTCACCTGCCGCGCCAGCCGCGGCCTCCTTCCTCTACCCGCCTCCTGTCGCCGTCATGGCCATAGGCGACCCTCGCCCCGACCTGGACTGGCCACCTCATCCGCCGTCGGAACCCTAACGCCACCCTCCTCACCATCCCCAGCGCCTAGCCGGTCTGCCTATATCGAGCCCCTTCTAAGCCCGCCTGAGTTAGAGAGGAAGAGAGGGAGAGAGGCGGAGATCGATGGAGAAGAGAAAATTCTAGTGTTGGATTGCTCCAAAATACTCGAGTGTTTTGTAGCATTATCATTTTAATACTGTATTAATGTACTTTTCCTTATGAACAGTTCCTTATAGTGTTTGTTGCTCAAAATGACGCATTTGTTTGAATAATTATTTTACGATGATAACTCAATTTAAGTTAATATTGGCCTCTTAAAATGTCTGATGGTTCCATGATGATTTTTTATTCCAGACGCCTTTTGGCCATATAAAAAATCAATTTTGTATATTTTAACAAAGGTGGTTTACATAATTATATGTTGTTAGAATTGATTATTTTGTTCACGTTGCCTCGTACATACATGTATATAAACGAACCACTCCTCTGGTTTCCGGCCAACCTAGTGGCCCAGCTCGCTGTCGTGCTCCGGGCCTGCATCAAGCGTAGCGGCGGCCCCAAGCCCAGCCGAGCCCACGCCAAGGCCTTGCACGCGCGCGTCCTCGCCGCCGGCCTCGCCGCCGACACCTTCCTCCTCAACCGCCTCGTCGAGCTCTACTCCCTCTCGGGCCTGCCATGCCACGCGCTCCGCGCCTTCCGCGCGCTGCCCCGCGCCAACGTCTACTCCTACAACGCCGCCATCTCGGCTGCCTGCCGCGCGGGGGACCTTGCCGCCGCCAGGGACCTGCTCGGCCAAATGCCCGACCGGAACGTCGTCTCCTAGAACACCGTCATCGCCGCCGTCGCGCGGTCGGGCTCCCCGGGGGAAGCGCTGGAGATGTACCAGGGGATGCTGCAGGAGGGCCTCGCCCCGACGAACTTCACGCTCGCCAGCGTGCTTAGCGCGTGCGGCGCTGTGGCCGCGCTCGGTGACGGGAGGCGCTGCCATGGGCTCGCCGTCAAGGTCAGGCTTGACGGGAACCAGTTCGTCGAGAACGGGCTTCTCGGCATGTGCACAAAGTGCGGGAGCGTCGCCGACGCAGTCAGGCTGTTCGACGGGATGGCTAGCCCGAACGAGGTTTCGTTCACGGCGATGATGGGCGGGCTAGCGCAGAGCGGGGCCGTCGACAATGCCCTCAGGCTGTTCACGCGGATGAGCAGGAGCGGGATTCAGTGTTGATCCGGTAGCTGTCTCCAGTGTTCTGGGCGCGTGTGCGCAGGCCTGCGTTGGTGACTACAATGTCGCTCGTGCAATCCGGCACAGTCCATTCATGCATTGGTTGTCAGAAAAGGTTTTGGATCGGACCAACATTTGGGGAACTCGTTGATTGATATGTATGCAAAGGGCATGAAGATGGACGAGGCCATGAAAGTCTTTGAGTCGATGTCCAGTGTCAGTATTGTTTCTTGGAACATTCTTATAACTGGATGTGGTCAACTGGGTTGCTACGAGAGGGCCTTGGAAGTACTGGACTTTATGCAAGAGTCAGGTTTTGAGCCCAATGAGGTAACTTATAGTAACATGCTTGCTTCGTGTATTAAGGCAAGGGATGTTCCATCTGCTCGTGCAATGTTTGACAAGATATCAAAGCCAACTGTGACTACGTGGAACACCCTTTTATCCGGCTACAGCCAGGAGGAACTGCATCAAGACACAATCGAGTTGTTTAGGGGAATGCAACATCAAAATGTGCAACCTGACCGGACAACTTTGGCTATGATCCTCAGTTCATGCTCTAGATTAGGAATTTTGGAACTGGGCAAGCAAGTGCATTCTGCTTCAGTAAGACTATTGCTTCATAATGACATGTTTGTTGCGAGTGGTTTGATTGATATGTATTCAAAATGTGGTCAGGTTGGCGTCTCACAGATCATTTTCAACGTGATGATCGAGAGAGATGTGGTATGTTGGAATTCCATGATCTCAGGTTTGGCTATCCATTCTTTGAATGAAGAGGCCTTCAATTTCTTCAAGCAGATGCGGGAAAATGGAATGTTCCCCACAGAATCCTCTTATGCTAGTATGATCAACTCATGTGCTAGATTGTCATCAATACCTCAAGGTAGGCAGATACATGCTCAGGTTTTGAAGGATGGTTATGATCAGAATGTCTATGTTGGCAGTTCCCTGATCGACATGTACGCTAAGTGTGGCAACATGGATGATGCACGCCTTTTCTTCTACTGCATGATTATGAAGAACGTAGTGGCATGGAATGAGATGATCCATGGATATGCTCAGAATGGTTTTGGAGAGAAAGCTGTGGAATTGTTTGAGTACATGCTAACCACAAAACAGAAGCCTGACAGTGTGACTTTCATTGCTGTCCTGACAGGATGTAGTCACTCTAGGCTTGTTGATGAAGCGATTACATTCTTTAATTCCATGAAGAGCAACTATGGGATTACACCATCAGTTGAGCATTATACATGCCTCATAGATGCACTGGGGCGGGCTGGCCGTTTTGCTGAAGTTGAGGCTGTGATAGATAAAATGCCATACAAGGATGATCCTATACTGTGGGAAGTTCTTCTAGCTGCATGTGTTGTACATCACAATGCTGAGTTGGGGGAATTTGCTATCAAGCATCTGTTCCGCCTTGATCCAAAGAAGCCATCACCTTATGTGCTTCTATCAAACATATATGCTACCTTGGGTCGACATGGTGATGCCTCAGCCGTTAGGGCACTGATGAGTAGTCGTGGTGTTGTGAAAGGCCGTGGATACAGCTGGGTGAATCACAAGGATGGTGCTCGTGCCTTTATGGTAGCTGATGATCTTGGATCGAATGTTGGAGAACCCACAATGTTCAGTGATAACGAGGACACTTCTGGGATGGCATAAGTGCACCTACGTGAAACCTATGCTGGATGATTTGGAATCTAGTGCTGCTGCTACCATATTCACAGAAATTTTAAGCCAATATTAGCTGAATCCAGCAGGCTCACTCTGGTGCAATTTACTTAGGAGCCTCAGGTTTCACTCTTGTTTTAGCTTCAAGCATTACTGCAAATTAGGCGTGGTCTAAACGTTTGGGAGGAAAGTTTGAAATGCAGGAATGCGCATTAAAGATTAGGTGCAAAGACAATTCCATGCTGGATTGCTTAGTTCATTTCGTCATATTCTGCAAAAGGTGTGATGAGCCATGGCATGTGGAAGCTCATACCAATTCCTGGCTCCATGCACCATTATGTGTAAATTTCTATCCATATGGATCAATGGATGAAAATGTTATTGTTTTTTTAAATGTAGAATGGGAGAAAAAGGTAACACTAACTGTACTATATGTTCTTAGGAATCTTAGCAGGACTGATGTATTTTGATTACAATTTACAACACGTGTACTGCAAAGTGATAGATCGTTTCTTTTCTGATCAGAATACACAATTTTTGACTTATTGTATCAATTTTTCATTGAAAATTCATAAGACAACTTCCTCATTAGATCATTAGACCTCTTTAGACCTCAATTTACAAGAATTTGCCTGATTTAGATACAAAATAGTGAAATACGTTGATCATGATACTAATTTGTATGGTAAATACAATGGTGAATAAAATCAGCCTATTGTTTTCAAGCATATGTTCCTTGAATATTAACGTTAGCAGTTAGTACACGTCAACCATAAGTTTGATGCTGACAGTGGGATCACGACTCATAGGAATTGGCAACACTTTATGCCCTGCTTTACATGTCCCCTTTCATCTCTTTTTGTGATAGGACAATATAAAACATATTGCACATTTCTCGTCCATATAATATTCGCCTTTATTTAGTGCAAAGCTTGTTACAACATAATGTCATCTTGCTGACAATCTAAACTGAATGGTCCAAGATGCTCAAACTGTATTAATCTTTTCAGAGCTTGTAAGTTTTAACAAGCAGGAGCGGTAACTTTTGGGTAATCGGAATCTGATTGTGCTTCCCATTCTGTCCAAGATCCATCATAAACTGGAACATCATGCTTTCCAATCCTGTAGAGCCCCTGTAAAAAGAGATTATTAGGGATTGCTTTGCTAGTGCCCGGTAAATCTAAGATGAACAGGGAAGATTCCAGACCAGAGCAAGTGTACAGGCAGTCACGCCAGATCCGCAAGTGACAACAATGGGTTGGTCTAGGGAAATTCCTGAAGAAACACCAAATACACCATACTGTTATTGCTTGCAAACTTTTCAGAATTTCTGTACATGATCCCTAAGAAATACACAATTTCTAAAAGATCTAAAATGTTAAATTATCATTATTCTTGCTCTGCTTCTCATATCTGTACTTTAGAAAAATTCTTGCTTTCTTTCTTGCCAAGAACACAATAAAATTACTTGTTTCAGATTATTAAAATGAGTTGCAACGGAATGAAAACCTGCTTGCTGAAACTTTTGCCGCAGCTCATCTGCAGAGAGAAGGTTTGGTGCACCATCGAACATCTGGGATGAAGTCAAACATCATCATTTCTTAGCAATTGATGGTTATCCAACTATCATGTGATGTACTGAATCTTTGAATCATACCAACCTCAAGGAATGGAACACAGATGCTTCCTGGTATATGTCCACTTCTTACCCCTTTCCGTGGTTCTGGTGCTACACCATCAAATCTGCGAATTTGAATGTGGGTAATTTTTTTCAGAACAAGAAGAAACCACAGGCAACTTAGGAAGAGGGGTCAATAACAACAAAATACCATCAGCTGCCAATGCATATAATGCATCTTTTAAACAATTAGTTTGAGAATTAGCAGATTCACAAATGGTGAAATATATTTTCATCTGTACATCTAACAGTTTAATGTAATTCCTTTGAATTCAGAGTTAGGGCGGAGTCTTGCTTGAACTGGAGCGTTGTGTTGACTAACCTAAGTTTGTACTTGCAAATCAAATTCAGTTAGCATAAGAACTTCTAGCTGCTACAGTTCGTGTAACTAAAGATGTTACCTGCCCTTTGCTCTGGCATCTATTTGTTGGTAAGTCTTCGCAATAACATTATGTGCAACCTGTTGCATGAATCAAACAGCTCAATTTGCATGGGAATAACATTAATGTTTCACTTAGTGATAATCTTCATAGCTCCTTTTTGAGTTAATCATATTTACAGAATTCGGAGTTGATCCTATTACTCCAGAGTTGATCAAATTTATGGAGTTCCACCAAATTTTTGAGGCATCGAATGTAAAATTAAAGAAAGCAAAAGGGTTCTGACCAGCAGACTGATATATATTTCAGTCTAAGCATGCAAGGCTAATACTTTCAGGTAAAAAAAGTTACTAGCCTTTTCCAGTGTCCAGAATAGATTAGGCTGAAATTCAGTCTGAAATGTGATTATATTTGTCTGCACAGACAAAAAAAATGTAATTATCCAATAAGCAAAAAAAAATGTTTAGTAATTATATGGACAACATCATTTTAGCTCACCTGTTCACCATTATAAACCCTTTCGACAGCCTTATTTGCAGCATTTGATTTCAGAACTGCATCATCAGGGCTGGCATTTTCCACATTGAACCCAGAAGCTCGCCACTGAGGTAAACCACCGTCTAATACCCAAACTTTCTTGTGTCCAAACACTCTAAACATCCTAAACATCTTGAAGAAAATCATGTTAGTTAAGTAAAACAATCAGATCACTCTTATAACATAGAAAATAGTGGATACTGGAACAGACTTCTACTTACCACCAAACACGAGGTGCACTGAAGAATCCCTGTCCATCATAAACAATAACTTTATCCTGGTTTTTTATACCCAGCTCAGAAATTGCTGCTGCAAAAGCCTCTTCTGATGGCAACATGTGTGGTAACTGAAACAATATCATAGGGTAAACATATTATGCTTTAGGAAAAGAAAACAAGCTCTATATTACTACTATATTGCGAAACTAATTGAAAGAATCGGTCTCCAGTTGGTGGCAAAATCTAACTTTAAGTACATGAGATTTGCAAAGCTGTACGAACCACAACCACCTTAGGAAATCCTTGTTGTTTATCTACTTCAACTAAAATAATGGGAAAAAATGAGGATGCAAGGTATATCCAGAAACATTTCTCACATCAGTTGTTCGATCAACTATGCCATCTAAGTCGAAGAATAGCGCACCAGGGATGTGTGCCACCTGAAGATATAACAACACTTTAGCTCCAACAATTGTGTCAAAAAGGAAAATGAGACACGTTACAGCTGATGCTGAAAACCTGATATTCTTCCCATGGATCCCTGTTCTCTACTGGCATGTACCACGAAGCATCCAAAACCTAAAACAAGTTGTTAACTATCACAAACCACATCTATCTCTAACCCTCTAATTCTTTCTGGAAGTAAGATCAAATTGACAAACAATCATACTGTTATGTTCTCCACATACCACTGACGCAGGGGATAGAAGAAGTATCTCTGAACTTTTTGTTTATGAAGGAAGCATTATTTAAGTATCTCTGAACTGAATATGAACATGCAAACTAGATGACTTTTTTTTTACCTTGACATCAGGCATTCCTAGGTGATCGTGCAGCCACTGAGCAGAAACAACCGGATCATCCTGCGCCATTACAGACCAGCGGGCAAGCCAAGAGACCTAGGTCGCCGGAGTGGATTAGCAAAAAAAAAAACGAAGCTTGCAGGTGAGATTCCCAAGCTAAAGGATAGCCTCCGCTCCAAGAAGAAGAAAAGAGGGAGAATAAACCAAGCTGCCATATAGGCTAAGATTGGAGCTGACCTTATTGATTCGGATTCCTGCAGGCCCTGCGGGAGAGCGCCTACTGGAGAGGAAGGGGAGCAGCGAGAGAGGCGGACGGGCGACGGGCGGAGCAGACAAGCTGATTTGGACTAGTGAGGTAGCCACACCAAGGAGTTATTTAAATATAACTAGTATATTGCCCGTGCTAACGCTACGGTGGTGTCTAGAAAAAAATTAATCATAACACTAAGAATCATAGAACTAAAAGATTCTGTATTTGTAATGAAAAATAAAAAAATTAGAATAAAAGGAGCACCAATTTGTGAAGTAAACCTGTGGCTCCTGTCGAGCTAACCAACTGCGAAGGATTCCAAGTTGCTGCTTCTATTAGCTTTGCTATTGTTGAATTGCTGGGCACCAGAATAAAAAGGTGTCCAACTGTTGCTACTAAGTACTGCAAAGAGAAAAAAAATGAAATCAAATCGAGCAAGCTATTACCATTATTCTGAAAATGAAAGGAGAGTTGAGCTGCTGTGGACTGACACACTGAAAAACAAATGAAAGGAGAATTGACATGAAATTGGAATCACTCGATCTATTTCACTATTTGACAAAATCAACAAAAAAATCCAATTCCGATTAACATGAAATTGGAATCACAACTTCCCTAGATCATGTACACTATATTTGACCAAAAACATCTAAACATACTGAGCCTTTTAACACCGATTTCTGAAAATATGGTTGACATACCAGGAACACAAAACCAGTGATGCATCACAGGCATTGATCGGAACCAATCAACCAAAGTTATTCCATATTAACAATCTACAAAATTTCAGAGATGAAAACCCTTGCTGAAGGAAAATGTATAGCAATTAACTGAAACTTGCATTCTGACATACACACGGAGACCAAAGGACACGTTGTTTATCTCATAGGCATTCCCTCAAACACCTCTTGTCAGAGCAATGCAGGTGCGTGCTACAACTAATAAAGAAAAATGGGGATTAATGAACAGAACTGGTTCAGGGTCTGAACACGAAGCCATTACTGAATCAGCGTCAACAGGTACACTGCACGCCTTTAACTAAAACTAATATCAAGAAGATTCAAGACCTGTAGACAAACTTAACTAAAACTAATATCAAGAAGATGCCTAAAAGAATATGGCAAGGAGAAAAAAAATATTAACTGCTCTTTGAATTCTTTAAATTGTTTATATTTTGTTTCAAGATCTTTCATCTGGGAACTAACTTCTAAGTATTGCTTTTGAGCTTATTCAATATAAGCTGAAACCAAAAGTTGTTGAATTGTTGCCAGTAGCTGCCAAAAAATACCATGATAAAAATACCAGTGGATGACCATATATATACACAAAAAAGCCCGAATAATTTTAGCTACTACCATTCCCCATAACCAATCAACATTACAGGCTTGACATAGTCATAACGCCCGTAAAAAATATCATGATAAAATTTGTGGTTTTAGTTAATTACGGGCTTAATAACTTGCTCTTGTTATTTCAGACATATGAACCTACAAGTACAGACTTGATAACTTGCCAATAGCAGTACAGACTTGCTCTTGTTATTTCAGACATAACAGAAAGACATACAGGAGGCCCTAACTTGATCGTCAATCTGCTGCGTCTCCTCGTCCTCCCTTCCTGATCCCTGCAGCGAGGGAGGCGAGCTGCCGCGCTGGAGCAAGACGGGGCGAGATGCAGCGGCCGGACTGGCAAGCGCGTGGTGTGAGCTGTTCTGCTGGACGGCGTTGGCGTGTTGCTCAATTGTCAACGGCCGCGACTGTGAGCGATGGAAGGCCGCTGGCGCTCGGCAAACTGCACGCACCTGCTTGCCAACGCAATCAGCAAGCTGCACGCACCTGCCTGTCAACGCGGCGGCCTGATCTCCACCGGCGCACCCGCTCGGCCGCCGCCTGATCTCGACCTGTGCAGACGCTCGGCCGCCACCTGATCTCCACCGGCGCACACGCTCGGCCGCCGGCTGATGTTCCTTGGTTCCTTGAGCGTTAGTAGGCGATGGAAACTGGGGGACGGGGATCCTATTCTCATAGCTGGCTATGACACAGTCCCGCGCTGTAGCCACGGAGCGAGTGGTGGCGAGGCGGCGGTTGAGGAGCAGCGGCACGGCCGGGGATGCGGTGGGGACTTAGCGGGCAGGACAGATTCAGCTTGTGTTGCTGCGTGATTGAGGGAATTACGGAAAGCGTAGGATGCGGTGAGGAGCAAGTAGCCATGGGCATTCGGTACTACCGAACCGAACCGAACCGATTCGGTACCGATCGGTTCTTCCAAAGAATCGGTACCGACCGAATTCAGTTTTCGGTTAGTTCGGTTTGGTTCCTGGTTCCGACCGAACTAACCGAACCAAAATCTGACCAGGTTTGCACAAGAAAATTTCAGCAGCATTTCATCAGTTCACTAGAAAAAGGATATGACACACAGGTTCTACACCTGATATATCACAGTTGTCTATTGCATTGCACTTTTTTTAACAGCTGTAACATGGTTATTTGATTAAAACTAAATATCACATAGGTTGGTCGGGCTGGCCTCTATGACAGAAGAACAAAAGATAAAGCTTTCCATTGCTCGTGCTGTGCTCTCAAATCCATCAATTCTTCTACTGGATGAGGTCACTGATGCTCTTTATCGGCAATGAATCAAATGAACATCTAGGCAATGAATATGGATCTTGAATCAAATGAAATCTGTCAGAACATGAACATCTAGGCAATGAAAATACTTACACTGCAGGAGGCAATGGACGTAGCCGTCTTGGGGTGGAGGGCTTCCCGGAGTACCCGCTGTCCCGCAGGCACAGCGCAGGGGCCAGGGGAAGCAGCCGCGCAGCCAGCCAGCCACGCAGGGAGGGCGCGCCGGGGCAGCCGCGCGCGGCGGCGGCGGCGGCGCGGCCTCGCGGGTGGAGATGCGGCGGCCGGCGGGAGGACGCAGTCACGTAGGGGAGGAGGGGGCCTAGGGGGCGCCGTCGCGCCGAGACTCCGGGAGGCGGGACGGGAGGGCGTGCCGGCTAGGGATGCGGCATCCGGCGGGAGGACGCAGGGGGGCGCCGGCTGCCGGGGATGCGCCGCGGGTGGGGAGGCGGCGCGGCCGCGCGGGTGAGCGTGAAGAACCGGATGCGGCGCGGGTGGAGGAGAACTGGAGACTCGCGGAGTCGCGGTAGGGTTACGCTCAGCTAGTCAGCTCGGGGTCTAGAGCAGAAGCTGAGTGGGCCTTATTGGGCCCAGCTCGCTGCCGTGCTCCGGGCCTGCATCAAGCGTAGTGGCGGCCCCAAGCCCAGCCGAGCCCACGCCAAGGCCATGCACGCGCGCGTCCTCGCCGCCGGCCTCGCCGCCGACACCTTCCTCCTCAACCGCCTCGTCGAGCTCTACTCCCTCTCGGGCCTGCCATGCCACGCGCTCCGCGCCTTCCGCGCGCTGCCCCGCGCCAACAGTCTACTCCTACAACGCCGCCATCTCGGCTGCCTGCCGCGCGGGGGACCTCGCTGCCGCCAGGGACCTGCTCGGCCAAATGCCCGACCGGAACGCCGTCTCCTGGAACACCGTCATCGCCGCCGTCGCGCGGTCGGGCTCCCCGAGGGAAGCGCCAGAGATGTACCAGGGGATGCTGCAGGAGGGCCTCGCCCCGACGAACTTCACGCTCGCCAGCGTGCTCAGCGCGTGCGGCGCTGTGGCCGCGCTCGGTGACGGGAGGCGCTGCCATGGGCTCGCCGTCAAGGTCGGGCTCGACGGGAACCAGTTCGTCGAGAACGGGCTTCTCGACATGTACACAAAGTGCGGGAGCGTCGCCGACGCGGTCAGACTGTTCGACGGGATGGCTAGCCCGAACGAGGTTTCGTTCACGACGATGATGGGCAGGGCTAGCGCAGAGCACAGGTCCATTCATGCATTGGTTGTCAGAAAAGGTTTTGGATCGGACCAACATTTGGGGAACTCGTTGATTGATATGTATGCAAAGGGCATGAAGATGGACGAGGCCATGAAAGTCTTTGAGTCGATGTCAAGTGTCAGTATTGTTTCTTGGAACATTCTTATAACTGGATATGGTCAACTGGGTTGCTACGAGAGGGCCTTGGAAGTACTGGACTTTATGCAAGAGTCAGGTTTTGAGCCCAATGAGGTAACTTACAGTAACATGCTTGCTTCTTGTATTAAGGCAAGGGATGTTCCATCTGCTCGTGCAATGTTTGACAAGATATCAAAGCCAACTGTGACTACGTAGAACACCCTTTTATCCGGCTACAACCAGGAGGAACTGCATCAAGACACAATCGAGTTGTTTAGGGGAATGCAACATCAAAATATGCAACCTGACCGGACAACTTTGGCTGTGATCCTTAGTTCATGCTCTAGATTAGGAATTTTGGAACTGGGCAAGCAAGTGCATTCTGCTTCAGTAAGACTATTGCTTCATAATGACATGTTTGTTGCGAGTGGTTTGATTGATATGTATTCAAAATGTGGTCAGGTTGGTGTCTCACAGATCATTTTCAACGTGATGACCGAGAGAGACGTGGTATGTTGGAATTCCATGATCTCAGGTTTGGCTATCCATTCTTTGAATGAAGAGGCCTTCAATTTCTTCAAGCAGATGCGGGAAGATGGAATGTTCCCCACAGAATCCTCTTATGCTAGTATGATCAACTCATGTGCTAGATTGTCATCAATACCTCAAGGTATGCAGATACATGCTCAGGTTCTGAAGGATGGTTATGATCAGAATGTCTGTGTTGGTAGTTCCCTGATCGACATGTACGCTAAGTGTGGCAACATGGATGATGCACGCCTTTTCTTCAACTGCATGATTATGAAGAACGTAGTGGCATGAAATGAGATGATCCATGGATATGATCAGAATGGTTTTGGAGAGAAAGCTGTGGAATTGTTTGAGTACATGCTAACCACAAAACAGAAGCCTCACAGTGTGACTTTCATTGCTGTCCTGACAGGATGCAGTCACTCTGGGCTCGTTGATGAAGCGATTACATTCTTTAATTCCATGGAGAGCAACTATGGGATTACACCATTAGTTGAGCATTATACATGCCTCGTAGATGCACTGGGGCGGGCTGGCCGTTTTGCTGAAGTTGAGGCTATGATAGATAAAATGCCATACAAGGATGATCCTATACTGTGGGAAGTTCTTCTAGCTGCATGTGTTGTACATCACAATGCTGAGTTGGGGGAATTTATTGCCAGCATCTGTTCCGCCTTGATCCAAAGAATCCATCACCTTATGTGCTTCTATCAAACATATATGCTACCTTGGGTCGACATGGTGATGCCTCAGCCGTTAGGGCACTGATGAGTAGTCGTGGTGTTGTGAAAGGCCGTGGATACAGCTGGGTGAATCACAAGGATGGTGCTCGTGCCTTTATGATAGCTAATGATCTTGGATCGAATGTTGGAGAACCCACAATGTTCAGTGATAACGAGGACACTTCTGGGATGACACAAGTGCACCCTACGCTGAAACCTGTGCTGGATGATTTGGAATCTGGTGCTGATGCTACCATATTCACAGAAATCTTAAGCCAATATTAGCTGAATCCAGCAGGCTCACTCTGGTGCAATTTACTTGGGAGCCTCAGGTTTCACTCTTGTTTTAGCTTCAAGCATTACTGCAAATTAGGCGTGGTCTGAACGTTTGGGAGGAAAGTGTGAAATGCAGGAATGCGCATTGAAGATTAGGTGCAAAGACAATTCCATGCTGGATTGCTTAGTTCATTTCGTCATATTCTGCAAAAGGTGTGATGAGTCATGGCATGTGGAAGCTCATACCAATTCATGGCTCCATGCACCATTATGTGTAAATTTCTATCCAGATGGATCAATGGATGAAAATGTTATTGTTTTTCTAAATGTAGAATGGGAGAAAAAGGTAACACCAACTGTACTATATGTTCTTAGGAATCTTAGCAGATGATGTCTTTTGATTACAATTTACAACACGTGTACTGGAGAGTGATCAGATCAGTTTCTTTTCTGATCAGAATACACAGTTTTTGACTTATTGTATCAATTTTTCATTGAAAATTCATAAGACAACTTCCTCATTAGATCATTAGACCTCATTAGACCTCAATTTACAAGAATTTGCCTGATTTAGATACAAAATAGTGAAATACGTTGATCATGATACTAATCTGTATGGTAAATACAATGTTTACAATGGTGAATAAAATCAGTCTGTGTTGTTTTCAAGCATATGTTCCTTGAATATTAATGTTAGTAGTTAGTACATGTCAACCATAAGTTTGATGCTAACAGTGGGGTCACGACTCACAGGAATTGGCAACACTTTATGTCCTGCTTTACATGTCCCCTTTCATCTCTTTTTGTGACAGGACAATATAAAACATATTGCACATTTCTCGTCCATATAATATTCGCCTTTATTTAGTGCAAAGCTTGTTACAACATAATATCATCTTGCTGACAATCTAAACTGAATGGTCCAAGATGCTCAAATTGTATTAATCTTTTCAGAGCTTGTAAGTTTTAACAAGCAGGAGCGGTAACTTTTGGGTAATCGGAATCTGATTGTGCTTCCCATTCTGTCCAAGATCCATCATAAACTGGAACATCATGCTTTCTAATCCTGTAGAGCCCCTGTAAAAAGAGATATTATTAGGGATTGCTTTGCTAGTGCCTGGTAAATCCAAGATGAACAGGGAAGATTCCAGACCAGAGCAAGTGTACAGGCAGTCACGCTAGATCCGCAAGTGACAACAATGGGTTGGTCTAGGGAAATTCCTGAAGAAACACCAAATACACCATACTGTTATTGCTTGGCAAACTTTTCAGAATTTCTGTACATGATCCCTAAGAAATACACAATTTCTAAAAGATCTGAAATGTTAAATTATCATTATTCTTGCTCTGCTTCTCATATCTGTACTTCAGAAAAATTCTTGCTTTCTTTCTTGCCAAGAACACAATAAAATTACTTATTTCAGATTATTAAAATGAGTTGCAACAGAATGGAAACCTGCTTGCTGAAACTTTTGCCGCAGCTCATCTGCAGAGAGAAGGTTTGGTGCACCATCGAACATCTGGGATGAAGTCAAACATCATCATTTCTTAGCAATTGATGGTTATCCAACTATCATGTGATGTACTGAATCTTTGAATCATACCAACCTCAGGGAATGGAACACAGATGCTTCCTGGTATATGTCCACTTCTTACCCCTTTCCGTGGTTCTGGTGCTACACCATCAAATCTGCGAATTTGAATGTGGGTAATTTTCTTCAAGACAATAAGAAACCATAGGCAACTTAGGAAGAGGGGCCAATAACAAAAAAATACCATTAGCTGCCAATGCATATAATGCATCTTTTTAACAATTAGTTTGAGAATTAGTAGATTCACAAATGGAGAAATATATTTTCATCTGTACTTCTAGCAGTTTAATGTAATTCCTTTGAATTCAGAGTTAGGGCAGAGTCTTGCTTGAACGGGAGCATTGTGTTTACTAACCTAAGTTTGTACTTACAAATCATATTCAGTTAGCATAAGAACTTCTAGCTGCTACAGTTCATGTAACTAAAGATGTTACCTGCCCTTTGCTCTGGCATCTATTTGTTGGTAAGTCTTCGCAGTAACATTATGTGCAACCTGTTGCATGAATCAAACAGCTCAATTTGCATGGGAATAACATTAATGTTTCACTTAGTGATAATCTTCATAGCTCCTTTTTGAGTTAATCATATTTACAGAATTCGGAGTTGATCCTATTACTCCAGAGTTGATCAAATTTATGGAGTTCCACCAAATTTTTGAGGCATCAATGTAAAATTAAAGAAAGCAAAAGGGTTCATATGACCAGCAGACCGATACATATTTCAGTCTAAGCATGCAAGGCTAATACTTTCAGGTAAAAAAAGTTACTAGCCTTTTCCAGTGTCCAGAATAGATTAGGCTGAAATTCAGTCTGAAATGTGATTATATTTGTCTGCACAGACCAAAAAAAATGTAATTATCCAATAAGCAAAAAAAATGTTTAGTAATTATATGGACAGCATCATTTTATCTCACCTGTTCACCATTATAAACCCTTTCAACAGCCTTATTTGCAGCATTTGATTTTAGAACTGCATCATCAGGGCTAGCATTTTCCACATTGAACCTAGAAGCTCGCCACTGAGGTAAACCACCATCTAATACCCAGACTTTCTTGTGTCCAAACACTCTAAACATCCTAAACATCTTGAAGGAAATCATGTTAGTTAAGTAAAACAGTCAGATCACTCTTATAACATAGAAAATAGTGGATGCTGGAACAGACTTCTACTTACCACCAAACACGAGGTGCACTGAAGAATCCCTGTCCATCTTAAACAATAACTTTATCCTGGTTTTTTATACCCAGCTCAGAAATTGCTGCTGCAAAAGCCTCTTCTGATGGCAACATGTGTGGTAACTAAAATAATATCATAGGGTAAACATATTATGCTTTAGGAAAAGAAAACAAGCTCTATATTACTACTATATTGCGAAACTAATTGAAAGAATCGGTCTCCAGTTGGTGGCAAAATCTAATTTTAAGTACATGAGATTTGCAAAGCTGTATGAACCACAACCACCTTAGGAAATCCTTGTTGTTTATCTACTTCAACTAAAATAATGGGAAAAAATAAGGATGCAAGGTATATCCAGAAACATTTCTCACATCAGTTGTTCGATCAACTATGCCATCTAAGTCGAAGAATAGCGCACCAGGGATGTGTGCCACCTGAAGATATAACAACACTTTAGCTCCAACAATTGTGTCAAAAAGGAAAATGAGACACGTTACAGCTGATGCTGAAAACCCTGATATTCTTCCCATGGATCCCTGTTCTCTACTGACATGTACCAGGAAGCATCCAAAACCTAAAACAAGTTGTTAACTATCACAAACCACATCTGTCTCTAACCCTCTAATTCTTTCTGGAAGTAAGATCAAATTGACAAACAATCATACTGTTATGTTCTCCACATACCATTGACGCATGGGATAGAAGAAGTATCTCTGAACTTTTTGTTTATGAAGGAAGCATTATTTAAGTATCTCTGAACTGGATATGAACATGCAAACTAGATGACTTTTTTTTTACCTTGACATCAAGCATTCCTAGGTTGAAAGCTATAGTTTGGTTTTGGTTAATTGATGAAACCCTAAGTGCTAACCTAGTTTATCAAAGTGATTATGAGATAGGTAGCACTACTCCAAGTGATGAAGCAATGTCGAAGATCGTGACGATGGTGATGGCATGATGATGATCAAATGCTTAAACTTAGAAAAGGAGAAAGAGAAAAACAAATGGCTCAAGGACAAAGATAAAATTGTAGGAGCCATTTTTGTTTCGGTGATCAAGACACTTAGCGAGTGTGATCACATTTAGGATCGATAGCCGTACTATTAAGAGGGGTGGAACTCGTATCGAAATGCGGTTATCAAAGTGCCACTAGACACTCTAACTCATTGCATATGCATTTAGGATCTAGTGGAGTGCTAACACCCTTGACAAAGTTTGTGAAAATATGCTAACACATGTGCACAAGGTGATACACTTGGTGGTTGGGATATTTGAAGCAAGGGTAAAGAAGATAGAGTTGAAAAGGAGTTAGTCGCGCTGGTTACAGAGCTATCGGACGCTGTCCGGTAATGGTGACCGGACACGTCTGGTATTTGGCGACGTACTCAGCGACCGGACGCATTCGGTCGCCACACCAGACACTGTCCGGTATGAATCAAGCTAACACAGTGCTCGGCAGGTCAGTCGATCGGACGCTGGCAGCGTCCGGTCTAGTGTGACCAGACGTGTCCGGTCATCGGTGGATGCTTACTGTACTCGACCAGACGCTAAGGCTCAGCGTCCGATCAGTTTCTAATAGACGCGTTCGGTCGGCCCTGGTGGCTTACTGGACTCGACCAGACTCAACGGTGCAGTGCCCAGTCAATTGAGTTTGTGCATCCGGTATGAGCGTCCGGTCATCAGCAAAATGGGCAGCAACGGCTAGGTTGGTTTGAACTGGACACGTGGCAGTCTGGGAGCTATCGGACACATCCGGTAGGCTGACCGGACGCGTCTGGTATTCACGACCAGAATGTTCCAGTGCTGCGTCTGGTGCATTGTGACTGGAGCGTCCGGTCAATGCACAGTCAGCAAAATATTTGAGCCAACGGCTCTATTTCGTGGGGGGCTTCTATTTAAGCCCTATGGCCGGCTCAAGCTCACTCTTGCACATTTTCATTGACATAGCAACCTTGTGAGCTTAGCTAAACCCATCTCACTCATCTCCATCATTGATCCATCATCTTTGTGAGATTGGGAGAGAATCTAAGTGCATTGCTTGAGTGATTGCATCTAGAGGCACTTGGTATTCGTGTTGCGCTGCGGATTTCGCTTGTTACTCTTGGTGGTTGCCACCACCTAGATGGCTCGGTGTAGCGGTGGAGGATCAACATGAGTTGGTGATTGTTCATGGCCGCATTCGGTGATTGTGAGGGGAGTTGTACCTTCCCCGGTGGAGTGTCGAAAGGTTACTCTAGTAAATTACCTGTGTCATTGAGTTACCTCACTTGTGGGTAGGTTCTTGTGGTGTCCAATCATGTGGATGAGGTTTGTGAAACACCTCTTAGCCACCGAACCACCAAGTGTTGGTCGACACAACGGGGACTAGCGTGTTGGCAAGCACGTGAACCTTAGGAGAAAAATCGGTTGTCTCTTGCCATTTGATATTCTCTTGGTGATTGGTTTCATATTCATCTTGTGATTGGTTCATTCCTCTACACGGCGGTATAACCATCCTACTCACTCATTTATATTCTTGCAAACTAGTTGTAGCAAGCTCTTTAGTGTAATTAGATTTAAGAGCTTGCTTTGTGTCGATGAAATATGGTCGGCAATCTACCTAGGGGTATGCCCAAGGTAGTAGATTATCGGCAGACAGATGCGCAAGCAACAAACAAGATGATAACGCAAGACAGACACAAGGTTTTATCCAGGTTCGGCCGCCGCAAAGGCGTAATACCTACGTCATGCATCTGATTGTATTGATGTATGTCAATGAGAGATGTTTTTTAGAGGGGTCCCATGCCCGCCTTATATAGTCCGGGGGCAGGGTTACAGATCTGGAAACTAATCCTAGCCAGTTACAATTGCCATAGGTGGCCAGATAAGGATTCCTATTCTAATCGACCAAGATCTTGCTTGATCTTCAAATCTGTCTTGATTCATTGCGCGGGATTCCGAACAGGTTGGCTAGGCCGCGCGTCGTCTTCTAGTGGACCAGACCCCCTTGATCCGGGCCGACCCAAGCCTAGCCATAAGGGTATAGGGGTTAATACCCCCACAGCTAGTCTCTGAGCACCATGTATTATGTTGTGACATGCCGTTCGATCTCCTTCGACTAATGTGATCCGCCTTCATGTCATCTCCAACTAATTGAAACATTGACCAATCGAATGTGCCAGCATTCTGGTCAGAACAGAGAGCAGTAGACCACGATTATAGCCGAAGATTTCGATTGTCCGAAGAATGCATGGTGCTCTTAAAGAAAAAAGAAAAAGATTTCTTTCCTTATCAAGTGTGCCCACTTGTATTTCTGAAAAGAAATATAAGTGACCCTTGGACAGTAGTAATTCTGGCAATCAGTCAAAGCGTAGGGGTTGATTAAATAAACATATTCACCACAAGGTGAAGTATGCCCACTTAGTCCCCGAGCCTGGTAGTAGGTGACGTAGGCACGTGGTGCTAGGGTCTAAAAAGAATTTTCACTGAAGTTAAGAATACAATCGTCATACAAGCAATATGAGATGCACCAGCAGGTGCATCATACCGATGTAGCCCCCGAGCTTGCTGGAAGGCGAAGTATAAGCCTTGTAGCAAGGTCCAAATAAATGCCTCTCGACTGTATGTGAGTACAAATCACATGTAGCCGAGGATAGCGGTCTTCGAGCAGTGGTCGGAACAGTCCCCGAGCATGGTAGTGGTTGGAAGCAGTCCCCAAGCACGGTAGTGGTCGGAGCAGTCCCCGAGCACGGTAGTGGTCGGAGCAGTCCCTGAGCATGATAGTGGTCGGAGCAGTCCCCGAGCACGGTAGTGGTCTGGGCAGTCCCCGAGCATGATATTGGTCTAGACCATCCCTGAGCACAAGACGTGCGGCGAAGAACCAAATGCCACTTGTACTATTATTTGGTATATTTATTTATCTTCTTACTCTGTCAAGTCCAATCTGACACGTCTGGTAAAAAAAAGTAGATGAGTATAGGACGTCATACTGCCTTCTTGTCCTTTCAAGCAAACAGTCACTTGGCACCTGTAAGGAGGTGCATCAGTGTGGGCCCTCTCACACTGGTAACGAAGAGGCGCATACACTGATAACGAAGAGGCGCATATATTGGCATAGATCTCGAGGTTGTGAAAACAACCGTCTGTGGTGCGTGCACATGTCTCCTAAGAATCTCGGGCAGACAAAACAGCGGAACTCTTGGTTAAATATAGTATAGAATTGGTGAGTTACTTTTTACCGAGCCCCATTACCATTCGTCGCCGCAGCCTTCTTCTTCCTCTTGCCAACCCTAATACCTCCAAAATCATCACCAACCACTCCTCCACCGTATCCGTTTTCATTAGCAAGGCTAGATTCATGGCGAAAAGTGACACCCAAAAGAAAGCCGGAGTCATGGCGAAGGAGTGGTGGAAGTCAAGAAGCAACGAGCAGACCATCAAAGACCTCGTCATTGTAACACCCGGTTTCAAGGACAAAGCCGAATGCACACCATATGTGAGCCCTGGAAATAAAATCTCACATATAGCTACAAATGAAGGGGCAGTATCAAATCATAATGCCTAATATATAGCGAACTTAGCAAAAGAGATAACCTTAGAAAGCAATCAACGGATAGACAACTCTGCTCTCCGGGTGCAGACTTCACTCCACAGGATCCATCTGACTGGTTGATCACAAGCCTAAAACTTCTCCTGAGGTGTGGGGGAAATAGCAAGAGTGAGTCCATGTCGAACTCAGCAAATATAACAACAAGGTAGTGTATTCCATAACCACATGATCAATGAACATGAATAATCAATATCTTAAACAATTAACATAAATGATCATCTTAACAAGTAAAAGTCATCATCCCTTATGTAAGTGTTCCAAGGTCGCTCATATCCGTGAGCACGGCTAGTATACCAGTTTGTTAACTCTGCGCAGAGGTGTACACTTTCACTGTGAGTCATGATTCTCATATGCCTGGGTTAGCTAGGCCCAAAACACAGAGAACCATATAAAGCCACCCAAGAGCTCGTCTAACCGGCCAGGGCCGCAGGGTCATCAGATATAGGAACCCCCCTTCCAAAAATAAAGTAAAAGGCCGCTTCCAAAGCTAGGCTCAACAGGACAGAGGCTGTCCTATACCCAACTCGCAGACCTCTAACCAGCTAGAAAAGGGTTTCTCAAACGACTAGAGCCAGAGCCATATAGCCCTCACAGCTGTACGTTAAATCCCGGATAATCAGTTACAAGACAAGTCCTTATATTGCTAAAAAGTCATCTTGTTTATGTTTATAGCATATTCATTAATCAAGTTTCAAGATCATGGTCACAGAAAGAAAACCCAAGCTATACTTGCCTTAAACACCGATCCTTCGGTAAGCTTTAATCTTCAACGTTTTCTTCTTCTTCTTGATCTCCAACTTCTTATAGATCACCAACGCAAAACTCACCGACTGGACAAGACCGAAAAGCACCATATAAGCATCCGAACAAGCATGCATAGCAAACATACTAGATTAGAACAATACACCAATCAATGAAAAGATTTCGAAATCTAATCTACGCATTGCTACGATCACACACACGCGAAAGGCACACTAATCGGAGCTACGGTAAAACAGAAACATCTATCGAAGGATTTACGTTGGAAAGAAAACTATATGCTTTATCTATTTTAATGATCATAAAACATGTATAAGATATCTCAGGGGAATATCTAAAATTGAGTTAAGTCATTTTACACTTGAGTTACTAGATTTAGAAAACTAAGATAAATTAATCATATCTTAATTATAAATATTTTGAGATCATTTAAGCAAATTAAATTGAAATATAATAACAAATGAGAGTATATATATTCAAAGTATATATGTCACATTTAAACTTGGCAAATTACAATTTAAAGACATACATGTTTATGTCACTAATTAATCATATTTTATTAATCAACATATCTCATATTATATAAAATATTTAAACTTTACTTTAGAAATATAGAACATGTGAGAGCAACTAATAGAACAATTATATTATGTCTCCTAATTGATCTAAGCAAGTCATAATTAAAAAGGCATTAGTGTTGGCATACGTCATATTTTATAATTATAAAAGATTATATATATACTTTTAGTCATTTAAACATCTATAAATTAAAAACATAAATCATGTGAGGGCATCTATTCATACTTAACACATATGCAACCTTCAACTAATTATAATCTAAGACTATACTAAAGTTACTAATTGATCAAATTAACAGGTTATGTATAATCACCGAGATATAAAACATATATTGTTTCTAGTTATAAAAGTAATTATAAGCATGTTAACCAATTTAATATTTAGCTATATATGAAAAATCATGTGACATGATAAACACTATTACTAACGCGTAGATCTTGACGCTATGA
Organism: Miscanthus floridulus; assembly: GCF_019320115.1. NCBI lineage: Eukaryota > Viridiplantae > Streptophyta > Magnoliopsida > Poales > Poaceae > Miscanthus > Miscanthus floridulus. The sequence goes on along the minus strand of NC_089595.1, from coordinate 116,066,453 downwards.
ATCTAACGCAACTTGAATGGAATAAAACGGATCTAAGACGCAGAAGATATGATTTAAACAAGATTTCTTTTAGTCGAATATTAGATTAAATCTAATCACGAATTTTAAAAGTTAAAAACATATTGAACAGTAGTATGAACATGTAGGTTATGAAATTATGAACCTAACATAATTTGAACGGATCAAATCGGTGTTAGAACGAAGAAACGGTGGGGATCCATTGTTGATTATATGTGGTGTATTTCTATAGTATTGTTGGATTTATTTTTCTATAAGAAAACGGCCATAATGTGAGGGTGACGTGACGATGACATCATCAAGCTAGGAAGAGCAAAGCTGGGCACCTATGACGGAAGCAGCAGCAAGCAACGATCGGACACGTACATTCCTCGGCTTGCTCATCGGCGCTAGCATGAGAAGCTGGACACGGGATGGTTGGCAAACAGAAAGCTACGGATACCGACGATGCTCAAAAAGACTACACGTAAAGGAAAACCAGAGAGAGCGGAACATGCAGAGAGTCTCACCGGTGACGGAAAAACAGCCACGGCAGTCGACGGTGCTTCAGGCCATTAGGAACGGACTTCTCGGTCGTGCTTGGCCCTGTTGTCTTGCCGGTCAGGAAGCGGCGGGTGGAATCTGAGACCGTGCAAGATGAGCTTGTGGCGACGGCGCTGATATTGCCAAGATCACGAGGACGACAGGATTGTTGATGAGGATGAGATTCAAAATGGGACGAGAAGGGGAACGAGGAATTTAACGGTGTGCTCACCTTCATCATTCGGCTATGGGCGAACAACCATGACGATGAATCGACAAACGTGGAAGGGGTTGGCTGGGCTGAGCAGCGCGGCGGCGGCAACGGCGACGGCGACGGCAATGGCGACGGCGAGAGAAAGAGGAGAAAAATATAATTTACTACACGAGGGATTTCCCAAACTAGGGGCTCCTCTTATGGTAGTTTTGGTGTGCTTTGCCCAAGGGGTTGGTTGATATATATAGGAAGAAAAACTCCCCACATTCACGTCAACTAGCAATATGGTACTAATTGATGTTGCACCCTCCACCTTTACTAATAGGCCTAATTAATTATTAAAGCCCATTAGTAAATAAAGATATGGGCCTTTGGGCATGAGGAAATCTGAGATATTTTATTATTTTCGGAATTAATTAATTTCATGGATAAAATAATTCTAGAAAAGTCCAAAATTGAATTTTAAGCCACGAAAAATACTCCGAAGGCTCCGAAAATTCAGAGAAAATTCTCAGAGATATTTTAGAACAAGACGAACCCAAATAAAGTATTTGGAGCTCATGAAAAGATATTTTGGAGCATTTTAAAAATTAGATTATGCTCACAAACAAGTGGGAACAAGTTCCAGAAAAAGCCAACGAAATTCCCGAGGTATCCATGGAGATAGGTTGATGAATAGTGAGCAGGAAGGAGTGATTTGGATTTCATGGAAAAGATTTTAGGATACTTCTCAAGCAAATATTAAGTTAGAAAACAAGGAATTTGATCCCTGAGAAAGACTAAGAATTGCTGGAGAAAGAAGATCGACTTACTAAGCGCATTTTAAAAATCTTTTCTCACAACATGAAATAAATCAACAACCAAGCATCACATCAAGCAATATCTCGTCAAATTGATTTGGAAAAGCTTGAAAATTCATATTTTTCCTGTAACTAAATTTATGCTAGTTCAAACTAAGATTGGTAAATTTTATCCAAATATCAAAACATTTATTTTAATTAGTGTTTTCTATGCACAACCCAAAATTAGAAATTTTGGAGTGTGACAGTCATCATGGGAGTACTCCACAACAAGGAACTCGTGGGATGGCGCGCGCCGGAGGGCGAGGGGTACCCCGATCCACAACTAGGTGAGATTGTGGTTTTCGAAGATTTCTTCAAGCGAGGTTTTGGGGTTCTAGTGCACCCTTTCCTTCAGGGGCTCTGTCTGTATTATGAGATTGGGATTTGCAATCTGCATCCCAACTCGATTCTTCTTGTCTCCACCTTCATTCATCTTTGTGAAGCATATGGCGGCTTCTAGCCCTATTTCGACTTCTTTCGCCATCTTTTCTATCTGCGGAAGAAAGGAAGCGGTGGCTCGAAGATAGTCGGAGGTGTGTACCTCAACCTTCGCGATGAGATGAAGGCCTAGTACCTGCACTGCCCTTGGAACACGTTGCTTGACGACTAGTACAAGAAGTGGTTCTACATCCATGAAGAGCCGAACACGATCACACTGTGTGATGTGGGGTTCATTCTGGAGAAGAGGACCAGCTGGTTGGAGAAGCCCGAGCACCTAGAACATATCCTAGAACTTCTTGGGATGATCCCGTGGAAGAAACTGGACGGTCTGAGCGTGGTTAGGAACTTCATCAGCCGAAGGATCCAGCCCTGCCAGAGGAGGGTACACCTCGGCTATGAGTACTAAGGTAGCACAGACCCAACGAGGACAAGGCAAGAGGTGCTTGACAAGATCGAAGTTAGAGCCAGAATTGGAGAGCTATTTAACTTAGCTGATCCAAATTATGTCAGATTGAGCGACATCGAGCACGCTTTCAAGCTCGCCCGACCTCCCCCAAAGGTAAATCATCCTGCCTTGTACCCGTAGTTTTATGTTGTAACAGAAACTTACTGTGTTATCCCCTTTGTGTTTTCTAGATTAATGGTTGGGATAGAGCAACAGTGTTCATGTCTCCACCCCCTGGTGTAGATTGGCCGCAAGTTGCTGACCCAACTGCCCAGACCAGCACTGGGATCGAAGACGTCGACTGGGCCGTGCTCAGAGTTAGGGAGGAGGCAGCGGCCAGAGCTACTGGTAAGCGGTCGGTGACCAGCAAGCGTCGTCAGGCGATCTTTACATTGTCAGACGATGAAATAGAGGACGCAGACATCTTTTGACTTATCCCTTGAAAGAGGAGGAGGCAACTGGAGTCGACGGAGCAAGGTGGCTCCTCCATGCCGGTGGGACCCATGTTGCCGACCACTGCAGCGTGGAGGACAAGCGGCGAAGGGGTCGAGCACCAAGCCCCGGCGCCAGTGTTGGATGTAGAAGGAGACCAAGTGTCACCCGCACAGCACGTGGAGTAAGCATAGCCGAAGAGACGTGCCTTTGCCATATCATTCCGTGCTTCCAACATGTAAGCATTTGTAACTTTGATGTAAGCTTGCAATTTTTATTGACTTCTGAACTTATCTTGGATGTACTAGGTTGGTGTCCACCGAAAATCCAGATCAACTAGCTGGGAGCAGCGTGGCTCTAGCAATAGTTGTAGAGAAGACTGCGCAGCAGCCAGCCATGGAGGAAAACATAGCAGAAGGTCCTACCGGAGCCACAGACCACAGGCGGTCAGACAACTAGTCCCCGAGCAGGAGGTCGAGAGAAGAGCCAAGCCGAGCGCAAATGCTCCTGAGCACTAACCCTGCTGAGGGCGACACTTCAGCACCCAGGGTAATGGGTCAGATCGAGGAGCAGCGGACGGAGGCAAGAGCACAGAGCACGTTTATCGATGCTGTAGCCCGTGGGAAGGCTATAGTGATCGTAGAAGCTGCCAACTCTGGACCAGCACCTTTACCCAAAGAAGAGACCAAAGTGGATGAAGTAGAAGAGGTCCTGGGCTGTCCACAGGACAAATGACAACATGTATATGTGTCACGCTGGCAGAATGACCAATGGGTTGTTCATGAGGAAATCCTAGAGGTCGAAGAGACCATGAAAGTTGAACGGGCAGCGAAACGACTGGTGATGGAAGTCCAGGTATGCTTTGCTTGACCACTTGATCTTGCCATCTAGTCATACTGTCTTACTTAGCTTTTTGCATGCAGGACTTAATGAAGACCGCAAGGTACCATAAGAAATGCTTTGACTAGATTGAGGGGATCACAACAAGCAATAAAGAACTGGCGGCCGAAGTGGAATGCTTGCGCCACCAACTTGAAGCCGCCAACCATGAGAGGACAGAGCAAGAGGCGCATAACCAGAACCTGGTCATCTAGCTTAGTAACAAAGAGCAAGAAAAACAAGTAAGTAGTTACTTTATCACAACGATTGCATGACAAGTGTTATTGCGTTGTTGGTAGTAACAGCCGTAGTGCAGGCTTAGAAGCCGAAGTAGTCCGTCTCCGAGAGGAGAATAGTCATGCGGTCATAGAGTGTGATCGCTTGAAAGAGGACAACAGGAAACTAGCGCACGACCAGTCGCAGCTCCGGGACCACACGACCAAGATGAAAGAGGAACTAAAAAGTAAGCGTCCCAGACCCCTTTGCTCACTTTTGTTTCCCACCTTGTCTTGTCGTGGTATGACGTTTTAATGTCTTGTGTGGTTTGCAGTTTTAAAAGTCAATGCTAAGAAGCATCTAGAAGCCATGATGAAAGATCGTGATGGCTAGAAGGCGCGATGCCAAGAGATCACCGAGGATCGGGACACATGGAAAAACCGGTGCTAGGATGTGGCAATGGGCATTTTGCCGGTCCTCAACCTTATCGACCCAGCGCTTACAGAGGAAGTGCCAAGGACGCCGCAGCTCGGACTGGTCGATAGATGTCGAAAGGCATGGGATGGTTCCAAGAGTTCGTGAAGGAGGCAGGTGAGTGCACATGCGCACATGTGCTAAGCATGGTACATGCTCACTACCCCTTGATCGATCTCAAGCGCCTGGAGGCTGGATACCCGAAGGAGGTAGATCCAGACAAGGTTGAGGAGCTTCGGATGACCTAGCTAGACTTGTCGGCAAAAATAGTCGACGACATTAACCTATGTGGAGGTGGGACAGCACCTGTACAGGGTACGCCATCAACAAGTTAGCTAGAAACGCCATCAGTTTTGAGCCAACCGGTGAAGCCTGCGGTCTCGACCAGCCAGGCATCGGTGGGGCCATCTTCTTCAGCTCGACTAGTACAAGAGTCCTTAGGACTCAAGCACGATGTTGGGCCCAGCGAGCAGCAGGTGTCACGTAATCCGACCAGCCAATAGTACAGGCTATAGCTGTAGAAGAAGATGTAGTTGTGTTATTGTAAACTTAGACCTTTTTAGGTAAGCTTGTAATAACATAACTGTATATCATCATAAGCTTGTTTGTTTTGTGGAAAACGTATTTAAGCTTGAATCTCACATTGGTGTAACTAAGTGAGAACATGTTAGCGTTCTATTTAGTTGTACCAGTTTAGTTGACACATCATCCTGACAGGTTTGTATGGCCCTAGTTTGTCTTGTGGTCAGAGTGTGAGGATCGTAGCCTGTGCACATGTAGACGCAGACAAATCAAACCAAAGGGGACCTGCTGATCACCTGCAGTGTAGAGAGTAGATCCCATACACGCGTTGGGAGGAACCGGAGACAGGGCCTGCTTCGAAAACCTAGGAAGGAATGGTGGTCGGTTTTGACTGGTTAAGTTAGAATAATAATGGACTTCGAAGTGACACATTAGAGTGGTCGGAGAAACCATAGTAGCTTTATTGAATTAAATCGAAAGTACAAGAGGAGTACATATCTTAGCAGTTAAGCATAGAAACGCCTAAGCTTGTCGATGTGCCATGAATTGGGTACATCCATACCATCTAGGTGAGCTAACATGTAAGACGTAGGTCGCGTAACTTCCTTGATCATGAAGGGCCCTTCCCATGGAGTTGCGAGTTTGTGGACACCAGCCTAATTCGTCTTCCACTTTAGGACCAGGTCCCCAACCACAAAGAACTGCTCCTTAATGTTCTTGTTGTAGTACCTACGCAAAACAATAAGGTATTTGGCTGTACGTACGCAAGAATCAAGCCGCTTCTCTTCTGCACTATTCACTTCTAGCTCCCACGCTTCATTAGCCTTGTCTTCGTCGAAGTTCTCTACCCGTGCTGATCTGAAGGCTATATCTGCTGGGAGCACTGCCTCAGCGTCATAAACCATAAAGTATGGTGATACGCTGGTATTGCGACTGGGCTAGGTTCTTAGGCCCTAGACCACGGCTGGTAACTCTTTGAGCCATCTTTCAGGAGCCTTGTCATTTTCTCTGTATATCCTCTTCTTAAGTGCGTCCAAGATCATACCGTTTGCCCACTCGACCTGTCCATTAGCTCTAGGGTGCACCACCAAGACGTATTTTACTACTATGCTCCTTTCATCGTAGAAGTCCCAAAAAGCGTTCCCGGTGAACTGAGTACCTAGATCAGTGATGATGTTGTTGGGTATGCCGAAGCGGTGGATGACCTGGTCGATGAACGTGACATCCTTTTGAAAGGTCCTAATATGGCTAGAGGGGGGTGAATAGCCTATTTAAAAATCTACAAATTAACTAGAGCAATTTGATTAGTATGACAAATAGCGTGATGCAAACTTGCTCTAGGTCTACAAGGGTTGCAAGCCACCTATCCAATAATTCTAGTTGCAATGATTACTTAGGGACACAAACTTGCTATGTAATTACTCACTAAGGGCTCTCAAACTTGCTACTCTAAAGAGTTCAACTAGATAAATGTAAATAATAAAGCAAGCTCTCAATTCTAATTACACTAAAAAGCTTGTATCAACTAGTTTGCAAGAATGTAAATAAGTGAGTAGGGTGATTATACCGACGTGTAGGGGATGAACCAATCACAAGATGAATATATAGCCAATCACCAGGAGAATGCCAAAGACAAGAGACAATTGATTTTCTCCCAAGGTTCATGTGCTTGCCAACAGGCTACGTCCCCATTGTGTCGACCAACACTTGGTGCCGGTGGCACCGTCGGACTATCTGCACTCTACGAGCGGACACTCCGTCGGTGGAGTTTCTTGCCCTTGCACCTAAACTTCACCACCCTTGATCAAATATGCCAACCACCAAGTGTATCACCATGTGCACATGTGTTAGCATATTTTCACAAACATTTTCAAGGGTGTTAGCACTCCACTAGATCCTAAATGCATATGCAATGAATTAGAGCATCTAGTGGCACTTTGATAACCGTATTTCGATATGAGTTTCACCCCTCTTAATAGTATGGCTATCAATCCTAAATGTGATCACACTCGCTAAGTGTCTTGACCACCAAAACAAAATAGCTCCTACATTTTATACCTTTGCCTTGAGCCTCTTGTTTTTCTTTTTCTTCTTTTCCAAGTTTAAGCATTTTACCATCACCATGCCATCACCATTGTCATGATCTTCATCATTGCTTCATCACTTGGAGTAGTGCTACCTATCTCATAATCACTTGATAAACTAGGTTAGCACTTAGGGTAAACTAGAGCTTTCAATCTCCCCCTTTTTTGATAATTGATGACAACCCTTATACAAAGATATGAATTAAAGTTCATTTGAATCCATGTTGCTTGCCCAAGCATATTTACCATGTGTAAAGGATATGGGCAAGTTTCATGAACTCCATATGATAGCAATTGCTCCCCCTACATATGTGCTAAGAGTTTGGATTGAAGCTTTGCACATATGATTAGATAGGAAATATAGGAGTCAATTTCTACCAAATGATGCTAAGGTATAAGAGATGGACCTTTGAAGTATGATACCAATCGGAGTGCACCAATATACCATCCTTAGCACCATTAGTAACTAGACATATACAAGAACTAGAATACCACATGAGATCAACATTACATGCAAGGGTCTAGTTTCCATAGAATGAACATAAGTCTAGTTACTTAGCCTATGCATGCTAGTTTTTCATTTCAACATTCAAACCTACAATTAGCATACACCATACAAGCATGGATATTTGAAATTAAAACTTATGCCATGCAAGCAAACATATGTAATGCTCATTCAAATGCACCATATAAGTTTATGAGCTTGCTCCCCCTATTTGTATGCTTAAAATTTTAATTGATCCCCTTCTTTTGTCATATATTATCTCTCCCCCTTTGTTTCAATATCTTTGTATACTATTTCTCCCCCTTTGTCATCAATGACCACAAAGGCTTAAAGTATAGATAGGGTAGGAGTAATAATGTCAACAATTTGCATAAAAGGTGGCCTCAAATTATAGATATGTTGGGGTGAAACCATGTGAAATGAGGATCATTTTTCCAATTTGGTTCAATCTAGATTACTTGCAAAAAATATTTAACTCGGTTTGATCCAAGGACAAGCTTCTTCACACCTCCAAATAAGGGTTATCTTGTACCATGTTGAGTTAAATACTTATAGCTCATTTTCTAAATCAAACACTAGGTTTACAAGCCCACAAACATGTCATATGCTACCACTAGATCATTTCAAACATACAAGCAATAGTGGTACCATACAAGCATCAAATTCATTTGATTTTCATGAATGAGCCTATTCAAATGTGAAATATGTCTAGATATACTAATCATGTCCTTAGCAAGGATGTATGCCATGCCAATCAACTTTTACCTTGGATTGCTCAAAGGAGAGACATGTCATATAATGGGGGTGCATCAACACATATTGGAGAAGTCAAGTATATTCAATTCATTCCTTAGCTTGCAAAACCTCTTCTCATCAAGTGGCTTGGTGAATATATCGGCAAGTTGATCTTTGGTGCCCACACTCTCTATGCAAATGTCCCCTTTTTGTTGATGATCTCTTATGAAATGATGATGGACATCTATATGCTTTGTTCTTGAGTGTTGAACTAGGTTGTTGGTGAGCTTTACAGCACTTTCATTGTCACATAGCAATGGCACTTGCTTGAACTTGATTCCAAAGTCACTCAAATTAGCCTTCATCCAAAGTAATTGAGCACAACAACTACCGGCCGAAATGTACTCCGCTTCAGCGGTTGAAAGTGCTATACTATTTTACTTCTTTGATGACCAAGATACAAGTGATCTTCCTAATAGTTGACATGTGCCCGATGTGCTCTTTCTCTCAACTTTGCATCCCGTATAATCGGAATCCGAATATCCAATCAACTCAAATCTTGCTCCTTTGGGATACCATAATCCAACATGTTGTGTATGCTTCAAGTACCTCAATATTCTCTTAGTTGCCTTCAAATGACTTTCTCTTGGTGATGCTTGAAATCTAGCACACATGCATACAATAAACATCACATCCGGCCTTGATGCGGTCACATAGAGTAGGCTTCCAATCATAGACCGATACATCTTTTGATCCACCATGTTGTCACTAGTATCACTATCCAAGCTTCCACTTGTCCCCATTAGTGTACTAATAGCTTTACTATCATCCATTCTAAACTTCTTGAGCATGTCCTTGATATACTTGCCTTGACTTATAAATGTGCCATTCTTCATTTGCTTGATTTGAAGACCAAGAAAGTAACTAAGCTCTCCAATCATGGACATCTCAAACTCACTTGCCATCATCTTACCAAACTCCTCACAAAATTCTTGATTTATTGATCCAAAGATGATATCATCAATATAGATTTGCATTACAAACAAGTCATTCCCAAGCTTCTTGGTGAAGAGAGTGGTGTCAATCTTTCCCATCTTGAATCCCTTAGAGAGGCAGAAATCCCTCAATCTCTCATACCATGCTCTAGGTGCTTGTTTCAATCCATACAAAGCTTTTCTCAACTTGTAGACATGGTTGGGTTTCTTCTCATCTTCAAAACCGGGAGGTTGCTCAACATACACAAGCTCATTGATGTACCCATTTAGAAATGCACTTGTCACATCCATTTGGTACAACTTGATGTTGTGGGCACAAGTATAAGCTAACAAGATCCTAATTGCTTCCAATCTTGCAACCGGGGCATATGTTTCTCCAAAGTTAAGACCTTCAACTTGAGTGTACCCTTGAGCCACTAATCTTGCTTTGTTCCTTATTATTATCCCATCTTGATCTTGCTTGTTCCGAAAGATCCACTTAGTTCCAATCACATTATGATCCTTAGGCCTCTCAACTAAATCCCATACTTGGTTTCTTGTGAAGTTGTTTAGCTCTTCATGCATAGCATTGACCCAATCAACATCCCTCAAAGCTTCATCTATCTTCTTAGGTTCAATGGATGACACAAATGAGAAATACTCACAAAATGAAACCAATCTTGATCTTGTTTGCACACCTCTTGAAATATCACCAATGATAGTGTCCAATGGATGATCTCTTGCAACATTGGTTGGTTGAAGCACTTGCACTTGATTATTTGCATTAGATTGATCACTTGGTTGAGATGATGAACTAGCCATTTGTTGATCTTGCATATTGCCATTACTAGTGCTTGCTTGGATTTGATCATGAGAACCACTAGATTATAAATTTGAGTGACCACGGACACAAACTCAACACACGAATCTAAAACGAAATTGCAAAGGCACAAAGGGCGATAGGACAGCAGAAATTGAAATATTTTTGGGCTTTTTGTGGACTCTAGGTAATGAACAAATATGAATCTAAGGCAAATGAGATTATACCTCGTGGTAAACCTAAAATCTCTAATACCAATTGATGAGTACAGGCCCGATCTTCCGAGAGGTAGCCGGTAAGTTCGATTTTGTGGAGATCTCGACATTGGCGATCCAGCTTCAAATCAGACGCGATTTGAACCCTGCAACCATTACACCACTGCTCCGTTGGTTATCAACCAAGCACAACTTGATTGACCTCGCCAAGAAGGCTTTTCCTGCAAGCGAATCGAAGAGCACAAGCAAGAAGGTAAAACACGCAATCTGAAATTGCAAATATGAATGACGCAAATATCAATAGAGGATTCAAGAACTCGGTTCCAAAGGACTAATAGACACAGTGGAGGAGATCAAGAACGGGGGCCCTGGATCACTGTAAAAGGATTTGTCACCATAGTTACAATGAACGATTCAGTTTCTCGATAGAAAACTAAACTCTAAACAAAACCCAATTGTGTAGCAGCGGCGGCGGCTGTGTTTATAGTCTAAGACTTGACCTAGGGTTGGGGATGGCTAGGGGTTGGGCGCCCACAACTTGGGCTTAAGGCCCGACACGATACATGGCCAAGTTGGCCCAAATAGGTGATGTAGCACCTTGCCGTGGTCACACAGAATGATCCATGGACCTTATGGAGCTGGGACCAGATCCAAAACGACGGCGTCATCGTCCCCTTTCCAACGCATCCAAGAACGGCCCGTTTTTATGTTGTATGAGAAAGTTATGACCGAAACAGTGACGACGTGTTTGCTGAATCCGAGGGCGACGTGGCAGCTGAGTTGGGAATGAATTGCAACTTGGGGAAGACCATGGCGTCGGTGTGTCCAGCGTGGCGATGTCCTCATCAGCACTTGATTCTTGTCATCTTCAACATCAATCACCTCTCTAGGCCTTAACTCACCAATGTCCATGTTCTTCATTGCATTGACCAATTGAGTGCCTTTTACATCATCTAGATTCTCATCTTCCTTTTGGGAATTATTTGTTTCATCAAATTCCACATCATGAACCTCCTCAAGAGTACCACTAGCCAAATTCCAAACTCTATAAGCCTTGCTAGTAGTGGAGTAACCAAGCAAGAAACCTTCATCACATTTCTTTTCAAACTTGCTTAATCTAGTGCCTTTCTTCAATATATAGCATTTACAACCAAAAACCCGAAAGTATGCTATGTTGGGCTTTCTTCCATTCAATAGCTCATAAGGTGTCTTTTCCATCATGGGGTGACAATAGAGTCGGTTGCTATAGTAGCAAGTCGTGTTGATTGCTTCGGCCCAAAAAGAATGACTCACATTGTACTCACTCAACATTGATCTTACCATATCAATCAAGGTTCTATTCTTTCTTTCAACTAGCCCATTTGATTGAGGAGTATACTTGGCCAAGAATTGATGTCTAATTCCAAATTCATCACACAACTCATTAATTCTAGTGTTCTTGAATTCACTACCATTGTCACTTCTAACTTTCTTGATTGTTGTTTTAAACTCATTGTAAATGTCTTTGACAAATGATTTGAATGTTGCAAACACATCACTCTTGTCACCAAGAAAGAAGACCCATGTGTATCTAGTGAAATCATCCACAATCACAAATCCATATTTGTTTCCACCAATGCTAGTGTATGTGGTTGGTCCAAACAAGTCCATGTGCATCAACTCAAATGCCTTGGATGTGCTCATCATGCTCTTCTTAGGATGTGTGTTACCAACTTGTTTTCCGGCTTGACATGCACTACATAGCTTATCCTTTTCAAATGTGACATCTTTCAAGCCTCTAACTAAGTCATGCTTAATCAACTTGTTCAATTGTTTCATTCCAACATGACCAAGCCTTCTATGCCATAACCAACCCATGCTAGACTTAGTGATCAAACATGTTGACAATTGAGCTTCTCTAGCATTGAAATCAACTAAATATAGATTCTCATATCTAAATCCTTTGAATATCAAGTTAGAGCCATCTACACTTATGATCTCTACATCATCCACACCAAATATGCACTTGAAACCAAGATCACACAATTGAGCTACCGACAATAGGTTGAAGTTCAAGCTCTCTACTAGTAGCACATTGGAAATGCTCAAATCATTGGATATTGCAATCTTACCAAGCCCTTTGACCTTGCCTTTGCCATTGTCACCAAATGTGATACTATCAATCCCATTGCTCTTACTTTCATTGATTGAATTGAGCATTCTTGAATCACCGGTCATGTGTTGTGTGCACCCACTATCAAGCACCCAATGCCTTCCTCCGGCTTTATAATTTACCTACAAAAGAAGATCAATTCCTTTAGGTACCCAAACTTGCTTGGGTCCTTGTAGGTTAGTCACCAAGGTCTTTGGTACCCAAATGGCCTTCTTCTTTGGGCCCACAATTGGTGTACCAATGAACTTAGCCTTCACACCATTGGCACTCTTATAAAGCTTGTAACAAGAATCAAATTTGATTGAGGATACATTAGGTAGCTTGTTCTTGTTAGTCTTGCAATTTTGCTATATATGCCCAACTTGCTTGCATCTATTACAAAACCGACCATTACCCTTCACAAAGCTAGCTTTGGGAGTGACAAAGGCTGCCTTGCCTTTCTTGGGGGTAAAACCTAATCCCTCTTTATTGAGAGAAAATCTTTAGCTACCCAAGCACTTTAGCAAGTGGGCTTCTCCACCATAGGCATTGCCTAAGGCACGAGTGAGCTCATTCACCTCCTTCTTGAGGGTTTCATTTTCCACCATAAGTGAGGCATCACAAGTGAGACCATCACTCAAGGGTGAAGTGGAAGTAGTAGTGCTACAAGAAGTGTTAGTAGGAGCAACAATAATGGGTTCATGAAAAGATTCATCAATAAGATCACATGTTAGTCCCACATCACATGTTATGATCACTTGCTCCTTCTTGGCTTCCTCCACTTTGACTTGATCAATGAGAGAGGAGTGAGCCTTTTTAAGCTTAGAGTGAGCTTTGCCAAGCTTCTCATGGGCTTCCATTAGCCTCTCATGAGTTGCATTGAGCTCATCAAGGGATTGCTCAAGAAATTTGACTTTCTTGTTCAATTCCTTGCACTCCTTTCTCTTCATCTCAAAGCAAGTATGCACTTGCTCACACATGTCCATGAGCTCCTCCTTGGAGTACTCCTCCTCCTCCTCATCATCACTCCTACAAGCATCACTTTCACATTCATCATCATCACTCACATCATATTTTACCTTGGTAGGTTTTGCCATGAGGCATGTCGATGGAGTGTCGAAGATGGAGGGCTTGTTGTTGATGGCGATGCTTGCTAGTGCTCTCTTGATAGATTTCTTATCATCATCACTAGAGCTATCACTATCCGAAGAGCCATCACTATCCCATATGACCACATAGCCTCCACCCTTCTTCTTCTTTTGGAAGGTCATTCTCTTATCCTTCTTCTCCTTCTTTTCTTTCTTATCCTCCTTGTGCTTCTTCTTCTCATCCTCATCATTGTCACTATTGTATGGACAGTTTGCTACTACATGATCAGGGCTTTTGCAATTGTAGCATCTTCTCACATACTCTTTCTTCTTGGTGTCATCTCTTCTCTTTCTTGCACCATAGCCCTTCTTCTTCATGAACTTGCCCATCTTGCGCACAAAGAGAGCCATAGCTTCATCATCAATATCACTAATATCATCATCACTTGATTCTTTCTTGGACTTGCCCTTGTTCTTTGATGATGATGAGCTAGCCTTGAATGCTATGCTTTTCTTCTTCTTGTCTTCTTCTTCCTTCTTATCATCCTTGGCATCCCCCTCCCTTTCCACATGGTATGTCTCTTGTGTCATGACATCACCTAGTACTTGGTTGGGGGTAATATCCTTCAATCCTCCTCTTATGATTAGCAATCTTAACATCTCAAATCTTAGAGGTAGGCACATCAAGAACCGATGAGAGACGTCATCATCCTTGATCTTCTCTCCTAAAGCCTTCAAGTCATTGACAATTACTTGCAATCGATGGAACATCTCTGAAATGCTCTCATCTTCCTTCATCTTGAAGCTTGTCAATTTGTCCTTGAGGATATATAACTTGGCACTCTTCATCGCCGGTGTGCCCTCATATGTTTCCTCCAATCTTGTCCACACCTCATTTGCTCTTTCACAATCCTTGATTTGCTCAAACACCTTGGAATCAATGGCATTGTATATGGTGTTGAGAGCCATTGTATTGCATTGCTTGTTGATCTTATCTTGATTGGTTGGATCATCGAGATCAATGATAGCATAGTCATTCTCAGTCACTTCCCATACTTGATCATTGATTGAACCAAGATACATCCTCATCTTTCTCTTCTAATAATCATAGCATGTGCCATCAAAGAACGGTGATTTGCCCCCCACATGGTTGAACACAACTTGAGCCATAATTTGACACCGAGGTTGTTAAGCCTTCAATCAAATGGTGACCATGGCTCTAATACCACTTGAAAGGTCATAATATGGATAGAGGGGGGGTGAATAACCTATTTAAAAATCTATAAATCAACTAGAGCAATTTGATTAGTATGACAAATAGCGTAATGCAAACTTGCTCTAGCTCTACAAGGGTTGCAAGCCACCTATCCAACAATTCTAGTTGCAATGATTACTTAGGGACACAAACTTGCTATGTAATTACTCACTAAGGACTCTCAAACTTGCTACTCTAAAGAGTTCAACTAGATAAATGTAAATAATAAAGCAAGCTCTCAATTCTAATTACACTAAAGAGCTTATATCAACTAGTTTGCAAGAATATAAATAAGTGAGTAGGGTGATTATACCGATGTGTAGGGGATGAACCAATCACAAGATGAATATATAGCCAATCACTGGGAGAATGCCTAAGACAAGAGATAATTGATTTTCTCCCGAGGTTCATGTGCTTGCCAACACGCTACGTACCCATTGTGTCGACCAACACTTGGTGGTTCGGCAGCTAAGAGGTGTTTCACAAACCTCGTCCACATGATAGGACACCACAAGAACCAACCCACAAGTGAGATAACTCAATGACACGAGCAATTTACTAGAGTTACCTTTCGGCGCTCCGCCGAGGAAGGTACAACTCCCCTCACAATCACCAGAGATAGCCACGAACAATCACCAACTCGTGCCAATCCTCCACTATTGCTCCAACCATCTAGGTGGTGGCAATCACCAAAAGTAACAAGCGAAATCCGCAGCGCAACACGAATACCAAGTGCCTCTAGATGCAATCACTCAAGCAATGCACTTGGATTCTCTCCCAATCTCACAAAGATGATGAATCAATGATGGAGATGAGTGGGAGGACTTTGGCTAAGCTCACAAGGTTGCTATGTCAATGAAAATGTGCAAGAGAGTGAGCTTGAACCGGCCATGGGGCTTAAATAGAAGCCCCCATAAAATAGAGCCGTTGTACCCCTTCATTGGGCAAAACACGCTCTGACCGGACGCTCTGGTCATACTGACCGGACCCTAGACATAGTGTCCGGTCCATAGATGTAAGCCACGTGTCATTCTGAATTAAACTTGAGCCACCAGATCACAATGTCTATTAACTAATCGGACGCTCCGGCAAAAACTGACCGGACGCTGAACCACCAGCGTCCAGTCGTTTACAGTAAGGGTCCAAATCCGGTTTTCTTCGATCGGACGCGTCCGGTCCACCTTGACCGGATATAGACCAGCGTCCGGTGCTAAACCCTAGTCACTGTGTTGCAATGTCAGTTTGACCGGACGCAGAAACCAGCGTTCGATGCATCTTAGGTCCAGCGTCCGGTGCAACACCGAAAGTGGCAACCTCTCTGCCACACCTGACCGGACACGCTGGTCCACCCAAGATCAGCGTCCGGTCACTCATAGTGACCTCCAATTTTTCTATCTAGGGTGCTGGTGGCACCATTGGACTGTCCGCACTCTACGGGCGGACACTCCGCCGGTGGAGTTTCTTGCCCTTGCATCTAAACTTCACCACCCTTGATCAAATATGCCAACCACCAAGTGTATTACCATGTGCACATGTGTTAGCATATTTTCACAAACATTTTCAAGGGTGTTAGCACTCCACTAGATCCTAAATGCATATGCAATGAATTAGAGCATCTAGTGGCACTTTGATAACCGTATTTCGATACGAGTTTCACCCCTCTTAATAGTATGACTATCAATCCTAAATGTGATCACACTCACTAAGTGTCTTGATCACCAAAACAAAATAGCTCCTACATTTTATACCTTTGCCTTGAGCCTCTTGTTTTTCTCTTTCTTCTTTTCCAAGTTTAAGCATTTTACCATCACCATGCCATCACCATTGTCATGATCTTCATCATTGCTTCATCACTTGGAGTAGTGCTACCTATCTCATAATCACTTGATAAACTAGGTTAGCACTTAGGGTTTCATCAATTAACCAAAACTAAACTAGAGCTTTCACCTTTTCCAAAGATGCCTGTACCAGAGGCATGTACTCTATCCACTTAGAAAATTTGTCAATCAGCACAAAGACACATGTGAATTTCCTAGGAGCCAGTTTGAAGTGCCCAATCATATCCTAGTCCCCAGCATGCGAAGGGCCAAGAGGCTAGGTATTGTCTGGATCTCGTGTGCTGGTATGTGGATTCTCTTGGCGAAGAACTGACAACCCTCATAATGGCGTACTAGCTTCGCTGCATCGGCTATAGCTGACGGCCAATAGAATCCTACTCGGAAAGCCTTGCCAACCAGCGTTCTCGAGGCTACGTGGTTGCCGCAAGAGCCAGAGTGGATTTGGTCCAAGAGATGTTTGCCATCCTCCTAGGTTATACACTTCATCAAGATTTCCTCCTTTGTGTTCTTGCGCCATAATTTGCCATCGACGAGCAGGTATTGCTTACTGCGTTGCATCAGGTGTTCGTTTTCTATCCAATCAGTGTAACCACTACCATCTGTCAGGTACTTGATGAAAGGTACTCTCCTGTCGGGCTCATTGGTGGTCGGAGGTGGCCCGATGGTGCTTGACGCCGGAACTGTAGCCACCAATAGCTGGTCTGGAAGCTTATCGACCATGGGGTCTTCCTATTCGATGGAAGGCGTGAGCAGGTCTTGAATGAATACACCATGTGGAACTTTGGCTCAGGATGATCCTAACTTTGATAGCACATCTGCTACTTGATTTTTGTCTCGGACCACGTGTGCGTACTCGATGCCGTAGAATTTGCCTTCCAGCTTTCTGATTGACTTACAGTATGCATCCATCTTTTCACTGGTCGTGTCCCAGTCCTTGTTGAGTTGATTGATGACCAGAGCTGAGTCTCCATAAACATAGAGATGTTTGACACCGAGCTCAACCGCAATGCACAAACCATGTAGGCATGCTTCATACTCGACGGCATTATTTGATGCTGGGAAATAAATCCTAAGGACATACCGGAGCTGCTCCTTGGATGGTGACACGAAAAGGACTCCTGCTCATGCACTGTTGATGTTGAGAGAGCCATCGAAGTACATCTTCCAATACTCATCGGGCCCCTGAGAGGCAGGTGTGCTTAAGTCTGTCCACTCGATGATGAAATCGACGAGTGCCTGAGACTTGATTGTAGTATGGCTTGCAAATTCCAAGGAGAAAGGGCATAGCTCCATTGCCCATTTGACGATGCACCCATTCGCATCCTTGTTGCAAATGATGTCTCCCAGAGGGTACTCGGTCATGACCAGCACACGATATCCGTCGAAGTAATGTTTCAACTTTTGGGATGTTATCAGTATGGCGTCAATCAGTTTCTGAATCTATGGGTACCTGGTCTTGGATTCATTGAGTACCTCACTAATGAAATAGATTGGTCGCTGTACCTTGTAGGCATGGCCAGGCTCATCGTGCTCGACCACCATGGCAGTGGAGACCACCCGATTAGTTGCTACAATGTAAAGTAGGAGGGTTTCATCTTCTCTGGGAGTAGTGAGGACCGGAGGTGATGTAAGGTATTGTTTCAGCTATGTGAAGGCAGCGTCTGCTTCCTCTGACCACTCAAAACTCTCGGATGCTTTGAGCAGCTTGAAAAACGGTAGTCCTTTCTCTCCTAATCTTGATATGAAATGACTGAGGGCAGCCTTGCATCCGGTAAGCTTCTAGACGTCCTTCACCTTTTGGGGTGGCTTCATGTCTAAGACAGCTTTGACTTTCTCTGGGTTAGGGCATATACCATCGTGACTGATGATGTTGCCAAGCAATATACCAGATGGAACACCAAAGATGCACTTCTTTGGGTTTAACTTCCATTGGAATGTATTAAGGGCTGCAAAGGTGCGTGCCAGGTCATCAACAAGGGTATGTACTTCCTTGGTCTTGACAACTACATCATCGACATAAGCCTCGATGAGGTCATCTTTTATCTTGTCTTTAAGGCAGGCCTGTATGGCGTGCTGATAGGTAGCCCCGGCGTTCTTGAGCCCGAACGACATGGTCGTGTAGCAGTAGGCACCGAAAGGCGTGATAAAAGATGTCTTGATCTGGTCATCCTTTTTGAGAGCGATCTGGTAATAACCAGAGTAGCAATCGAGAAAGGAAAGCAGCTCGCAACCGGTGGTTGAATCTATGACCTCATCTATGCGAGGTAAGCCGAAGGGGTCTTTAGGGCAGTGTTTGTTGAGATTAGTGTAATCAACGCACATTCTCCATTCATTATTCTTTTTGTGTACAAGAAC
This sequence comes from Miscanthus floridulus, assembly GCF_019320115.1. Taxonomy (NCBI): domain Eukaryota; kingdom Viridiplantae; phylum Streptophyta; class Magnoliopsida; order Poales; family Poaceae; genus Miscanthus; species Miscanthus floridulus. The sequence goes on along the minus strand of NC_089595.1, from coordinate 116,047,448 downwards.
TAGGTTGGCTAACCACTCTAGATGATACACTTCTTTGATAAATCTGGCTGCCAAAAGTCGTGTAACTTCTACCCTAATCGCCTCCTTCTTGTCGCGAGCAAACCATCGTAGCTTTTGCTTGATAGGTTTGGCCTTGCCGTTGACATTCAAGGAGTGCTTGATCAAGTTCCAAGGTACACCGGGCATGTCAACAGGTTTCCATGCAAACACATCCATGTTGCTCCTCAAGAACCTGACGAGCACGTCTTCCTATTTGGGATCCAGGTTGGCCCCGATAAGGGCCGTTTTGCTAAGATCACCGTCAACCAGCTGGATCACCTTGTGCTCCTTGGACTTGATGTTCTTGCGTGGAGCCTCGAGCTCTGGGATCTCTAGGTGGTCGGCTGAGGTCTTTTTGGCGTCGAGCATGGTCTCAGCCATGCGAATAGAGAGGTTGTGAGCCTCTGCTATTTTGAAGTTGTCGTCCTCGCAGGTGTAAGCTACATATACGTTGCCCCTGAGAGTTAGAACTCCTTTCTCGGTAGGCATCTTGAGCACCAAATACCTATAGTGAGGTATGGCCATGAACTTGGTGAGCGATGGTCGACCAAGGATAGCATGGTAGGTGCCATCGAAGTCAGCGACCATGAAGTTGACGTAGTTGGTGCAGAAGTGGTCCGAAGTACCAAACTGCATAGGTAGCGTGATCTGCCCGAGAGATGTAGAGCTCTAATCGGGGAGAACACCCCAGAACTATGCCTCGTATGGTTTGAGATCCGCTCGGGTTATCTTCAGGGCTGGTAGACTGTTCTTGAACAGTATATTGATGGAACTATCGTCGTCAATCAGCACTCTGTCGAATTGAACCTTGTTGATACAAGGATCGATGACTAGAGGAAAACATCCTGGCTCAGGTATTGCCTCCCATTGGTCTTTTCTGCTAAAGGAGATCTCGTGGTGAGACCAAGGAGGGAGCCGCGGATCAGTGACGAGGTTGTCGGTGTTGGCCATATTCAAGCAGGCACGGGTGAGAAGCTTGCATTCTCGTTTGGTCTCAATGGACACTTTGCCTCCAATGATGGTGTGGATGCGATCGGTTGGCTTGACGTACTTGTGACGAGGATCTGCGTTTTCATTGTCGTTGTGCTCGTTGCGCTGTTCCCCTACGTCGTTAGGCTTGTCGGATGTATCTGGAGCCTGTTGACGCGTGTAGATAGACTTGAGAACACAGCAATTCTCCATGGTATGGTTTGACTTGGGATGGAGTTGGTAGGACCCTTTCAATGCTTTGGCATAGTCTTCTTCGTAGTTACGATGTTTGCCACCTTTTTTAATGGTGTTGACCTCGCCATCATCTTCCCGAGCACGCTTGCCCCTATAATCATCACGACAGTTACGCCGCTAATTACGTTGGTCGTGGTGGTCGCGGGAGTCGTTGCGCTGGTTGTGGCGGTCAAAATTGTCGTTCCAACCACGGTTGCCACGGTAGTCGTCGTGGTGTGGGGGGTGGTTGGAGCGTGGAACCCTTGCTACTTCTTCGATAATTATCTTTTTGGTGTCATTGGCGTCCACATATTTCTTAGCAGTGGCTAGGAGCGCTGTGACTGATTCAGGTCTCTTGTGGAGGAGCTTGTCCCTTAGGGCATCGTGGAAGCAGGAGGCTAGTGATGAAAGCCTTGATTGCCTCGTTGTCGGAGATTGACGGGACCTTGATGCGCATCTCTGAAGAAATGCTGGACGTACTCACGCAAGTGGCTCTTCTTTCTGATCTCGAATCCACTGCAAGATCATATTTGTTGCTGGGTTGCTCGCAAGTAGCAATGAAGTTGTCGATGAAGGCTTGCTTGAGCTCTTGCCAAGAATCAAAGTAGTTTGCCGGTAAGCTGACCAGCCATTGGTGACCTGCATGGCCAACAGCGACTGGGAAGTAGTTAGACATGACATGCTCAGTCAGCCATGGCTGATCTGCACAGCAGTTTCATAGAGCATGACCCATAATTCAGGGGTTCTCCTTGCTATCAGTACTTCTGAAGTTTTTCGAAGCTTGAAGTTCTTGGGCCATATGACTTGGCTGAAGGTGCGGAGTAAACTGCTTCAAACCCGGAGGGCCGTGGGCAGTATCATATTCCATACGGTGATAGCTTTCGTGGGATGCACGATTGTTGGCTCTTTGGTTGATGCGATTGTGCAGATCGTGTCCTCCGAGGTAATGGCAGAGATCGTTATTGCCATCATGGCGATCTCGGTTGCCATCCTAATTAACCCTACGACCATGGTTATCGCAGCAATTATCACGGTTGTCTTGGCGGTTGTCGTCCCGAATGTCACGACGGTTGTCCTCCCGATGGTGGTTGATGTCTCGACCACCATCATGGTCACCGTTTCTACCTTGATGGTTGTCTGATGGGTCGTTGTTGCGCGAGCCACGTTGGTTGGGTGGCTGTGAGCGACTTGAGTATTAGCGGCTGTGGCTTGATTCGACTGAGACGGATGGAGCCCGGGCTTGATTTACAATCTCTACGGTCTGGGCCATAGCAGCCGTCAGGTAAGCTTGTATATCATCATGAACTGTCTGTGTTTCTGGGGTGTTGGGTAGTCGTTGCATCGTCGCCATAGCAACAACTACGTTGGCGCTTGGAGTCCTAAAGACCTGCTTGTCCCCCACCCTGTCAAAAGCATTGTTAAGGTCACGTGGCTGGACCCTTATGCGTCGGGCCTCCTCTTCTGCCTCAGCTTCAATTTGTCGGTGATTAAACCGGTCGATATTACGTGCTTCGCGTGCTATCCTTTCTTGTTCTATTTCACCGACCACCGGCGGTTCGTCATTACTAACGACATTAATCAAGTCTTCTCGCCTTGGTGGGAAGGACGGGAATTGTGGGAACCTTGGGGCGTGGTCTGGGGTACCCAAATCATACCCAACGCCTTCATCATCATGATGCTGGAGCTCGGTGTAGACGGAGGCATTAGATGCGATGCCGGACGAGGAGCTTGAGCCACCCTCTTGAACTATGTGGACCGATCCTTCTTGATAATCCTCAATTTGGACCATGTTGATGAAGTTGAGTAGGCCGTAGGGCTGGACCTAGTGGTTCTCCATCGAGGCTTCATACTCGGAGAGCCAGAGACCCGTCGCAGGGGCTGGCCAGTGATGGACGGAGAGCCCTTCAGGAGTAGATGTGACCACAAGATTCGTACCAAGTCGTGCAGGATGACTGGCCTGAGTTGGTCGGGTAGATCTATTGTGGGTCATAGTTACCTGCTCATTAGGTTGACTATGAATCAAACTTACTAGAGCCAGGGTTTCGGCGAGTTTGGTGCCGACCCGATCGATGGAGTCGAGCAAGTCGGTGTTGTCGATCTGCCTCCTTTTGTAGCAAGGAAGTGAACGACGGGTTGTCGACATGGCTGAAGACGATGCTGGCGTGGTCGGAGCCAAATCCACCGTGGTCAGAGCCGTAGCCGATGCAGGTGAAGCAGTGGTCGGCGCGGATTGAACCCGCACCTCCTCCGGGGTCATGGCGATGAAGTCGTCGAAGCCGGTGGTCCAAGTGATCTGGCCAATGGTGAACGTGAGGCCGTTCGACGTAGCCATGGAACCAAGGATGATGACCATCTTGTTCGCCTAGGAGAGTAGTACGCATACCCCCTACCTAGCGCTGCCACTGTCGATGAAATATGGTCATGTCAATGAGAGATGTTTTTTAGAGGGGTCCCCTGCCTGCCTTATATAGTTCGAGGGCAGGGTTACAGATATGAAAACTAATCCTAGCCAGTTACAATTGCCATAGGTGGCCGGATAAGGATTTCTATTCTAACCGACCAAGGATCTTGCTTGATCTCCAAATCTATCTTGATTCATTGTGTGGGATTCCGAACAGGTTGGCTAGGCCACGCGTCAGTCTTCTAGTGGACCGGACCCCCTGATCCAGGCCGAACTCAAGCCTAGCCGTAAGGGTATAGGGGTTAATACCCCCACACTTTGCTATTTAAGTTTGTTTAGTGGAGCTCTTTAGAGTAGAAAGATTGAGAGCTCTTAGTGAGTAGTATCATAGCAAGTTGTGTGTCTAGCTATCATTGTAACTAGAATTGTTGGATAGGTGGCTTGCAACCCTTGTAGAGCTAGAGCAAGTTTGCATTTTGCCATTTGTCATACTAATTAAATTTCTCTAGTTCATTTGTAGATTTTTAAATAGGCTATTCACCCCCCTCTAGCCATATTAGGACCTTTCAAGTGGTATCAGAGCCTGTGGTCATCGTTTGATTGAAGGGTTAACAACCTCGATGTCAAATTATGGCTCAAGTTGTGTTCAATCATGTGGGGGGCAAACCACTATTCTTTGATGGCACATCCTATAGTTATTGGAAGAGAAAGATGAGAATGTATCTTGGTTCAATAAATGATCAAGTATGGGAAGTGACCGAGAATGACTATGCTATCATCAATCCCGATGATCCCACCAACCAAGACAAGATCAACAAGCAATGTAACACAATGGCTCTCAACACCATATACAATGCTATTGATTCTAAGGTGTTTGAGCAAATCAAAGATTGTGAAAGAGCAAATAAAGTGTGGAGGAGATTAGAGGAAACATATGAGGACACACTGGCGGTGAAGAGTGCCAAGTTGTACATCTTCAAGGATAAGTTGACAAGTTTCAAGATGAAGGATGATGAGAGCATTTCAAAGATGTTCCATCGATTGCAAGTCATTGTCAATGACTTGAAGGTATTGGGAGAGAAGATCAAGGATGATGATGTCTCTCATCGATTCTTGCTGTGCTTACCTCCAAGATTTGAGATGTTGAGATTGCTCATCATAAGAGGAGGATTGAAGGACATTACCCCCAACCAAGTACTAGGCGATGTCATGACACAATAGACATACCGTGTGGAAAGGGAGGGAGATGACAAGGATGGCAAGAAGGAAGAAGAAGACAAGAAGAAGAGTATAGCATTTAAGGCTAGCTCATCATCATCCAAGAACAAGGGCAAGTCCAAGAAAGAATCAAGCGATGATGATGATCTTAGTGATATTGATGATGAAGCTATGGCCTTATTTGTCCGCAAGATGGAAAAATTTATAAAGAAGGGCTATGGTGCAAGAAAGAGAAGAGATCACACCAAGAGCAAAGAGTATGTGAGAAGATGCTATAATTGCAAGAGCCCCGATCATGTTGTAGCAAATTGTTCCTACAATAGTGATAATGATGAAGATAAGAAGAAAAAGCACAAGAAAGATAAGAATGAAAAGGAGAAGAAGGAGAAGAGAATGACCTTCCAAAAGAAGAAGAAGGGTGGAGGCTATGTAGTCACTTGGGATAGTGATGGTTCCTCGGATGGTGATAGCTCTAGTGATGATGACAAGAAATCTATCAAGAGAGCACTAGCAAGCATCGCCATCAACAAAAAGCTCTCCATCTTCGACACTCCATCGACATGTCTCGTGGCAAATGCCTACCAAGGTAAAATATGATGAGAGTGATGATGATGAATGTGAAAGTGACTCTTGTAGGAATGATGATGATGAGGATGAGGAGTACACCAAGGAGGAGCTCTTAGACATGTGTGAGCAAGTGCACGCTTGTAATGAGATGGAGAGAAAGGAGTGCAAAGAATTGCGTAAGAAAGTAAAATTTTTTGAGCAATCCTTTGATGAGCTCAATGCTACTCATGAGAGGACTAATGGAAGCCCATGAGAAGCTTGACAAAGCTCACTCTAAGCTTGAAAAGGCTCACTCCTCTCTTATTGAGCAAGTCAAAGTGGAGGAAGCCAAGAAGGAGCAAGTGATCATATCATGTGATGTGGGACTAACATGTGATCTTATTGATGAATCTATTTTTGTTGCTCCCACTAACACTTCTTGTAGCACTACCACTTCCACTTCACCCTTGAGCGATGGTCTCACTTGTGAAAACTCACTAAAAGTGGAAAATGAGACCCTGAAGAAGCAGGTGAATGAGCTCACTCGTACCTTAGGCAATGCCTATGGTGGAGATGCCCGCTTGCTAAAGTGCTTGAGTATCCAAAGATTTTCTCTCAACAAAGAGGGATTAGGCTATACCCCCAAGAAAGGCAAGATGGCCTTTGTCACTCCCAAAGCTAGCTTTGTAAAGGGCAATGGTCGGTTTTGCAATAGATGCAAGCAAGTTGGGCATATAGAGCAAAATTGCAAGACTAACAAGAACAAGCTACCTAATGTATCCTCAATCAAATTTGATTCTTGTTACATGCTTTACAAGGGTGCCAACGGTGTGAAGGCTAAGTTCATTGGTACACCAATTGTGGGCCCAAAGAAGAAGACCATTTGGATACCAAAGATCCTTGGTAGCTAACCTTCAAGGACCCAAGCAAGTTTGAGTACCTAAAAAAATTGATCTTCTTTTGTGGGTAAATTATAAAGCCAGAGGAAGGCATTGGGTGCTTGATAGTGGGTGCACACAACACATGACCGGTGATTCAAGAATGTTCAATTCAATCAATGAAAGCAAGAGCAATGGGATTGATAGTATCACATTTGATGACAATGGCAAAGGCAAGGTCAAAGGGCTTGGTAAGATTGCAATATCCAATGACTTGAGCATTTCCAATGTGCTACTAGTATAGAGCTTGAACTTCAACCTATTGTCGGTAGCTCAATTGTGTGATCTTGGTTTCAAGTGCATATTTGATGTGGATGATGTAGAGATCATAAGTGTAGATGACTCTAACTTGATATTCAAAGGATTTAGATATGAGAATCTATACTTAGTTGATTTCAATGCTAGAGAAGCTCAATTATCAACACCGTCCAGCAGAAGCAGCTCACACCGCTGCGCTCGCCTGTCCAGGCCGCTGCATCTCGCCCCGTCTTGCTCCAGCGCGGCAGCTCGCCTCCCTCGCTGCAGGGATCAGGAAGGGAGGACGAGGAGACTGCAGCAGATTGACGATCAGGTTAGGACCTCCTATATGTCTTTCCAGTTATGTCTGAAATAACAAGAGCAAGTCTGTACTGCTATTGGCAAGTTATCAAGTCTGTACTCGTAGGTTCATATGTCTGAAATAACAAGAGCAAGTTATTAAGCCCGTAATTAACTAAAACCATAAATTTTGTCATGATATTTTTTACGGGCGTTATGACTATGTCAAGCCTGTAATGTTGATTGGTTATGGGGAATGGTAGTAGCTAAAATTATTCGGGCTTTTTTTGTGTATATATATGGTCATCCACTGGTATTTTTATCATGGTATTTTTTGGCAGCTACTGGCAACAATTCAACAGCTTTTGGTTTCAGCTTATATTGAATAAGCTCAAAAGCAATAGTTAGAAGTTAGTTCCCAGATGAAAGATCTTGAAACAAAATATAAACAATTTAAAGAATTCAAAGAGCAGTTAATATTTTTTTTCTCCTTGCCATATTCTTTTAGGCATCTTCTTGATATTAGTTTTAGTTAAGTTTGTCTACAGGTCTTGAATCTTCTTGATATTAGTTTTAGTTAAAGGCGTGCAGTGTACCTGTTGACGCCTGATTCAGTAATGGCTTCGTGTTCAGACCCTGAACCAGTTCTGTTCATTAATCCCCATTTTTCTTGATTAGTTGTAGCACGCACCTGCATTGCTCTGACAAGAGGTGTTTGAGGGAATGCCTATGAGGTAAACAGCGTGTCCTTTGGTCTCCGTGTGTATGTCAGAATGCAAGTTTCAGTTAATTGCTATACATTTTCCTTCAGCAAATTATGGTTTTCATCTCTAAAATTTTGTAGATTGTTAATATGGAATAACTTTGGTTGATTGGTTCCGATCAATGCCTGTGATGCATCACTGGTTTTGTGTTCCTGGTATGTCAACCATATTTTCTGAAATCGGTGTTAAAAGGCTCAGTATTTCTAGATGTTTTTGGTCAAATATATTGTACATGATCTAGGGAAGTTGTGATTCCAATTTCATGTTAATCGGAATTGGATTTTTTTTGTTGATTTTGTCAAATAGTGAAATAGATCGAGTGATTCCAATTTCATGTCAATTCTCCTTTCATTTGTTTTTCAGTGTGTCAGTCCACAGCAGCTCAACTCTCCTTTCATTTTCAGAATAATGGTAATAGCTTGCTCGATTTGATTTCATTTTTTTCTCTTTGCAGTACTTAGTAGCAACAGTTGGACACCTTTTTATTCTGGTGCCCAGCAATTCAACAATACAAAGCTAATAGAAGCAGCAACTTGGAATCCTTCGCAGTTGGTTAGCTCGACAGGAGCCACATGTTTACTTCACAAATTGGTGCTCCTTTTATTCTAATTTTTTTATTTTTCATTACAAATACAGAATCTTTTAGTTCTATGATTCTTAGTGTTATGATTAATTTTTTTCTAGAGACCACCGTAGCGTTAGCACAGGGCAATGTACTAGTATAGGTAAGCGAACAATAAATTGTATATATTGTTCTGGCCCTTTTTACTAGTTATTTAAAAAAACGTACCCGATCCGGCCCAATATCTACCGCATTGGAGCCCACTCTCACAGCCCACAAGTATCATCCTGTGCATGTCTCGGAGTTGGGCTCCACAACCCACTTACACTAAAAAAAACTAAGTGACGGAGGAAACAAAGCACACCAAACTACCAAACCAACAGCAACAGCAATGCCGTTCCCCGTGCGCCTCCCGCCGCCATCAACCACCGCGGCCGCGGGCGCGGCCGCTGCCACCGTCGAGGCCGTACTCGCCGCCGTCGCGCTCCGCCGCTACCTGTCCACTTCCCGCAACCACCCACCCGCCGGCTTGTCTATGTCCGCAGCCGCCGGAGCAGCCACCACGCTCGTGGCGTACGACAAGTCAGCCCAGGAGCAGGAGCTGTTGGCCTCCGCGCCTCCGCGGCCGGTTCCGTCGCCCTAGGGGAGGGCGAGCCGGTTGGTGAGGTCACTGTCTCGCTCGCCTACGAGGGCGCGGGACTTCGACGCCACCGCGTACATGAGCGCGCTCCGGGCGCGCCGGTTCGGGAGGTGGATGCTCTGGACGCCCAGGATTGGTTCCACGCAGGATCTCATCGCGTGGTGAGTGCTATGTCGGGTTTCGCGCCCGGGGATTGGGTTTTCGTTTGATCTTATTTTACTCTGTTTGACTTGCCGTCAGCTCGTGTTCGCAGGAACTTTGCAAAGCTACCGGTGGGCGTTGTGTGCGTTGTCGACGTGCAGTTCAAAGGGAGAGGTGCGTATCATTAGGGGCTTGCTTTTTCCGTAGGCCTAATTTGGAAACTTCAATTCCTCCGGGATCCCGGACTTTTGCCGGAGTGGAAAATCCATGGGAATATCATTTTAGTTATTATCTTAGTTCCTTGGGGGTTTTCCATCCATGGGTTTTGCTCCCCCTTGCTTCCAAAAGGAGCTTGTGTTTTGGACCTCATGAATTGCAACTTGGATTACGAAGTTATCGAGTTTTTTAGGCGAGATTGATGGTCTCTTCAACTTATTATGATATCATTGATAAAGCTGATGAAACTATCTGCTGAATGCTGTGTAATCTTTAAGATCAATTGCTTGAAAATAAATATAAGGAATGCTCTTATGACACTTCTAACTGCTGCTTTGAGATCTGAAACATGGACAAGTGCCCCAGCCTTGTACTTCCATTTGCGACGGCTTCCAGAAACAATTAAGGAGATGATCAACTGCGACTGAAACATGGGCATGAGTTCAAATTTCAGGTGAAGAAATCGCAATGACTGGAGACTCTTTACTTGAATGATTCATAGGAATAATGCAGGAAAATTATGAAGCGTATCTGCTCTGTTGCTAGGCGCATAGCTTCTTCGGGAGTGTTTGGGCACATATTTTTTTTGAGGGAACGTTTGGGCACATATTTGGTTCTGCTATAGCTGTAAAACTGCGATTTTTTTTTGTGAACTCTGAGTTGGAAATCTACAAGATTTGTAGCTGTCATGTATGAGTTGGAAAGCTGTATTTGCACAGGTACTTATATAACTGAAAGGACATGATATGCAGTTCCATGCTGTTGCTGGCTTGTGCTGTCGTCTGCATAAGCATAACTGCTATGTGTTCTGTGGGCAAGGCGGCCGTATACCGGGACTAATGACGCCACTGATCGGTCTGCATAATTATCACTTTATCAGCACACACAAACATGGGCACACAGAACTTGAGCACACAGTTCACTCTCGCAGCATCAATCCGAGGCAAATAAACCAATTACTTATACTCCCTTGTCCCCAATTAACTATAGTCATTGGTTTTTCGTGCCAAAAAATTGACTAGATTAGTAGAAAATACAGTGCAACATTTTTCAAATAAATTTATTAAAAACTAGATTTAAATATCTATCAAAATAATATTAATTATGTATTATAAATATTAATATATATATATATATTATTTAGTCAAAGTTGTTTCTCGGTAAGCGAAAATGACAGATATTTAGAGATGTTTGAAGTATGTTTATATATATAATTATTAATTATATTTAAATAACTCCTTAGCGTGCTTTCCATTGCTCGTGCTGTGCTCTCAAATCCATCAATTCTTCTACTGGATGAGGTCACTGGTGCTCTTTATCGGCAATGAATCAAATGAACATCTAGGCAATGAATATTGGATCTTGAATCAAATGAAATCTGTCAGAACATGAACATCTAGGCAATGAAAATACTTACACTGCAGGAGGCAATGGACGTAGCCGTCTTGGGGTGGAGGGCTTCCCGGAGTTCCCGCTGTCCCGCAGGCACAGCGCAGGGGCCAGGGGCAGCAGCCGCGCAGCCAGCCAGCCACGCAGGGAGGGCGCGCCGGGGCAGCCGCGCGCGGCGGCGGCGCGGCCTCGTGGGTGGGGATGCGGCGGCCGGCGGGAGGACGCAGTCACGTAGGGGAGGAGGGGGCCTAGGGGGCGCCGTCGCACCGAGACTCCGGGAGGCGGGACGGGAGGGCGTGCCGGCTAGGGATGCGGCGTCCGGCGGGAGGACGCAGGGGGGCGCCGGCCGCCGGGACTCCGGGACGGATCGCCGTCTGGGGACGCGCCGACCGCCGAAGATGCGCCGCGGGTGGGGAGGCGGCGCGGCCACGCGGGTGAGCGTGAAGAACCGGATGCGGCGTGGGTGGCGAAGGAGAACTGGAGACTCGCGGAGTCGCGGTAGGGATTACGCTCAGCTAGTCAGCTCGGGGTCTCAAGCAGAAGCTGAGTGGGCCTTATTGGGCCTCGGTTCCTCGGTTAACCGAGGGGAGGAACCGAATTAACCAAACTTTGTTCGGTTCCTAGGAAATGAGAACCGAACAGGGAACCGGGATTTCGGTTCTCGGTACATTCGGTTCGGTTCTCGGTTTTTTCGGTTTGGTTCTTGGTTCTCGGTAAAATTTGCCCAGGGCTAGGAGCGAGGGCCCGACGTCGGTGTGCTGGGTGTGGATGCGTGAGAAGCCTGACATCCCACATCGAATCGTGGCCATCGGATTTGGTTTAGGTGTTTTATTAGACCTTGATTTTAATGGAGATGAATTCATGTGTGCATTTTTCTGGGTGCATAATGGTTGAAAACTCTCAGCGGGGGACGTTTTCCGGGGGGGGACCTTGTATAATTTTGATTGGTCCATTATAGTAGAGATAACCTTCAGCATGTAGATTTCTTCCACGACGACATAAAGTGTTTCAATTCATCTATAAAAATCACACTATATACCTAGATAACCTGAAAACATCTGCTTCTCCTAGCTTTAACTTACTCTAATAGGCTTATGTGTGAGCGAAGGTTCGATTTAAGTATGTTTTAGAGAGTTTTACATGTCGAGCTGTTTTTTTTTTCAAATGGGTTACTGTTCCTGCTAACTCCAATGATAGTTGTTCCGGTGGCGGAGCTCGTCGATTTTGACGCCTAGGGCCACTTCCAAAGCCTATATACCGCCTGCGCGAAGGCTTCCATCGGGCCTACTGCAAAACTATCTTATAAATGTATAAGTTTATACTTAAATCCACGATATAATTCATGAGAACATGAAAGTTGTTAAAAAAATAACTAACTAATGATGTTTGGTTCGCAGAAAGTTAGGTTTTTGGCACTAATGGTATAATTGGCATTGGAGAGGGGATTTTAATATCTTGATCCTCCTCCTTGTACAACCTTATTGACTTAATCAATTACTCATTCATGGAGTTTATAGATAGAGAAGAACCTGGGAATGGATTCGAGGATGAGGGAACTGCAAGTTACCAGAGCTCAAAAGCCTAAGACAGGAGGACAGGCCACAGTACCACACAGGAGGCTGGACCCGGATAGGCGAACAGCAGAGAGCAGACAGCGCGACGGAGATGTCGGGTCAACTGGCTTGCTGCTCGGTGCTCGTTGGCCATGACCAAACGTTCGGTGCAGGCGTGCGGCTGCACTGCTGCAGGCTACGCCACTACAGCTGGTCAGGCCCCTGGCGCCTCCGACCGCCGACCACAGGCTGCGACAGGGACCAGGGGTCGAGTCATCATGGCAGTCGGCAGGGGTAGGCCGCAAGCTTGCGGCAGGGGAGAGTCACCGTCGACTGACCGGAGAGCAGCGCACAGAGAACAGGAGATGGAGTCGATTGCGAGGGACGGGATCAGAGGAGTCGGGTGTCTATGTCGGGCCGGGAGGAGTGAAACTTTGGCCCAACGCCTTGGGCCAAGCTAGAAATTTACATGTAGTATAAGAGTTACTTTTGGGCCACGCCTAGCTCTAGGCCCAAATCCGCCCATGTCTTGTTCGTGGAGCTGAAGGGAAAAACAACTGCTTCACTGAAATAGGGCCTGGATTGATGATGGAGCCCGGTCTGATCGCATGGAGTAAATCCGTTTGTTTGATGGATCATGACGGATGAGGCAGGCAAATGTGGGCCATGCTTGCTCCCATGCATTGCATGGATGGACGACGACGATGATTTGAGAGACGAACGGATGGATCGATCGATCATTCGGTGCAAGCTAGCAGCAAGCACCATGACCTGCAGCAGCATTAATGTTGATCTCATCTGCAATGATTGATCGGGACATGGGGTTGTGACGACGATACTGGTAGTGTTCCTTGCTAGTCGGCCCTCAGTCAGTGGTGGTCATCAGATCAGTGGAGCTCATTTACAGCGTCATCCGTGGTCAGTGCGACTGTGCGAGCGAGTCAGTGACAGTGCGTGAGGGGAGGGGTGATGTCGACAGAATATCATTGGCAGTCCTCTGAGGGGATTTCCCTCGAAGGTAGATTGATCGGCAGAGGAGCGTGAGATCAAGAACAAGAAGGCAATAGAGGCACACGAGTTAGACATGTTTAGGTTGTCAGTATGATGAATACCCTACTCCTATGGTCTATTGGTTTGTATTAGCTATCGTATGATATTGCATGTGTTTGGAGGGGGTCCCTGCCCACCTTATATAGTCCAGGGAGCAGGGTTACAAGTCAGTTCGATTTGAGAGATAACCAAAAAGTAATAACTGATTACAGGAATCTTGGGATCATACATATCCTAACAGATCTCGTAGTATCTTCAGGATATCGTCTAGATGTCTTAGTGGAAGCCACCGACCAGAGTCGTGCCCAGTAGGGCTTTGTCTTGTGGGCTGGGCTGCCCCTAAGGATGTAGCCCATGTAGGTCTGTCGTGGGTATTCGAGGTCATACCCCCCACATCTAGTCCCTGAGTGCATTGTACCTGTAGTGCAGCGCCGTCTTAAGCTTGTCCGAGTAGGTGCGAACAAAGCCGAGCAGTCAAAACTCATGGTCCGACCACATTGAAGAGTTGTCGAGCAGTTGTTAGTAGTTGCCGAGCAGTGCATACTATAACCGAGCAGCACCAACTGTAGCTGAGCAGCATAACCCAAGCACGGCTTGCCATAAGGGTGTAAGGAGCTCAACTTCAGAATCGAAAAATTTCTTCGTAGTGGAGCAAGTGTGCCCACTTAGAGTCCGACCACGAGAAAAGGAGATAGTCTTCTTCGACTTCAAGAGGAGTGGAGTCTTCCAGAATAAAGCAAGCACATTCACTGCGAGGTGAAGTGTGCCTACTTAGTCCCCGAGCCTGACAGTAGATGACATAGTCATGTGGTGCCTAGGGTCCAGAGTAGAAGAATAGCAAAAGACCAGCCGAGCAGGCAGCTAGTCCTCGAGCGTAGCCCTGAAATGAGAGAGAGCAAATTCACTACAAGATGAAGTGTGCCCACTTAGTCCCCGAGCCTGACAGTAGATGACATAGTCATATGGTGCCAAGGTCCAAAGTAGAAGAATAGCAAAAGACCAGCCAAGTAGGCAGCCAGTCCTCGAGCCAGTTTATGGACATACCTGAAAAACCCAATCGTGGAGAGAAAACCAGAGTAATGGTTGTACAGTAACTATTTCTGAGAATTAATAAATGGCGAAGAAGTCAGTGATTATTCAGCGAGTAATAACCAATCGGCGGCGATAAATGAGCGACATGGGCTACGATTGCGTGAAAGCCCAGGCTACGGCCCATTAAGCCACGTCGGAGGATTCGAAGGGGCGCAAATCGTAGGAACGGTTTCTCAAAAACCCTCGAATGCGAAAGGATGGGGAAAGTGCTTTATAACAGCACCGCCGCATCCCGCATTCATCCCTTTGCCACTTTGCCATCCCGTCTTCATCCTCAGTCCTCACAATTCTAGATTCGAATCCACGCACTGCTCCCAATGCTAGTCCCCATCTAGATCTAAGAGATGGCACCAAAGAGGAGAGCTGTGAACCCGAAGAAGGCGAGCCCAAAGAAAGCAGGAGCAGGAGCCAGTCGTGATGAAGAGTGGGTGCCGTCGCGCACGGGGGAAGCGAAGCTCGAGAGATTGGTGGAGGCGGGCGTGCTTCCTAACCGCGTCACCGTCGGATGGCGGCCAGCCTGCGGTGAGCCCTTCCCGATGCCCAACACTGATGAAGTTGTAGTCTTTGAGGATTATTTCTGGCGTGGGTTGGGGTTCCCTAGTTCATCCGTTCTTGCGAGATCTGCTGGAGTTCTGGGCAATTAGTCTGTGCAATCTCCACCCCAACACCATATTACACATCTTGATCTTTATCCATTTCTATGAGGCATTTCTAGGGGATTCTGTCGCACTTCAACCTCTTCAGACACCTATTCTGGTTGAAGAAGAAAGGCGGCGGTGGTTCCAAGGTGGTCGACGGCGTATATCTACTAGCTCTGGGATGGAATGGCCAGTGAGTACATTAATGTACCTGCTGAACACTTCTCTGAAAGGGTGGAATTCCAAGTGGTTCTACATGAAACAGAGTCACCCTACAATCTGCTATGACGTCCACCATATCCCGTAGAACTAGAGGAGCTAGGTCGGAGAAACCAAATAGTGCTAACATGGAACAAGTGAGGGAGCTCCTCGACCTGATTAAAGGCATGGAAATTAGAGGCGAACTGGTGGCAGCAAGCTTCATAGTGCACCGCATCTAGCCGTGCAAGGAGAGGGCCCACTCGAGCTTTGACTACAGAGGTGATGACGATGGGACCTGGGAGAGGACGGAGTGGCAGACAAAGAAGAATGTCCTAGAGCTGGACCACAGAGCTGTTTACTCCCAACATTTTATTCATTTAGCCAAAGCAAACGAGGGCCTTCAATTGCACATATCTGCCTCCTTAGGTAATCATCTCGATTTTTATTCCCAATACTTTTAACCCTGAAACATTACCGAGTAGTGAACTGATTCACTTATGCAAAGATCCATTTGTAGGAAAGAGCGGTGTATTTCTCTAGCGTGCCTAGAGGTGATTGGCTGAGGGGGGTAGATGCCTGGCCACTGGCTTAGCCTAAGGAAGATGCTACCAGTGCCTCCTCAGAGTTCGGAGGCACCGACATTGGTCGGACGGAGAGTTCGCCCCTGGTGTTAGAGAAAGTCTAGGGGAAGAGGGTAGCGGTAGACGAGCTAGACTAGAAGAAGAGAAAGATGGTGGCTGTCGCTCCCCTCAAACTAGGCGGCATCTCACTTGAAGGTGATCAGACCACTCGAATGCGAAGGACCGTGGTGATTGAGTGGTCTGATGACGACGAAACTCCAATTGCTCCTTCTCCGAGCACATAGGCACCTCCACATAGCACACGCGTGGAGGAGCAATCAAGGGGAAATGAAGAAGTCCCCAAGTAGTAGGCAAGTGGATTCCCTAAGCATCAGGTGAAGAAAATCCCCATGCAGCAGACGACGGAAGTCCCCGAGCAACAGGTGAAGGTAAACCTAGAGTGATGGGCGGGGGAAGTCCTAGAGTAGTAGGCGGAGCAGAGGCTGACTATGGAATAGGTGAGACCTCTACCCCAGTGCATGCGAGTCGACCCCATAGCCCCTTCTGGGGGCTCGGGCGGGCATCGTCGATTTAAAAAAATTTACCGGCAGAACAAACGGTAAGTATCCTTGTGTTGGAGTTACTTTGCTGTCTTATCTTAGCTTTTTTGGTGCTTTGATGTAATGATCTGATGTAGTGCAAGGCATATGGAGGGTCTGGACCCGTCCGCCCACACTAACAAGCAGCCTCGGGCTGATCCTAGAGTGGAGGTAGCACCGATGGTTCCCGTATCGAAATCCTTGAGTGCTCAGCAGCCGACAGAAGAGTCAACCACTGTTGGGGGTGGTCTTGGAGACGGCGAGAGGTTGGCACCTGAGGGGCAGGTCGTTGATAATACCCAAAGCAACGACGGGTATTGTTGGACCCTCGGGAACTAAAGCTAGAGTTACCGGTGATGCACCAGAATCTAGGTCGGTGAATCCAGTGGTGTCCGAGGAGCTAACAGTGCTGCCTAAGGCATCGCACGGTATGGTCGGTCTCGTTGTCCTGCCGTAGAGCCCCCCGATGGTGCCTCCATCTGCAGCGAAGGAGGACGAAGTGGAAGAGATCGTTCGCGCTGAACCTCAAACCCAATCCATCCAAATCCTCCGCAAGCGCAGCGATGAAGTGGTAATTGTCGAAGAGGACACCCCTAAGGAGATAAGAAGATTGAAATCCAACCTTGCCAGAGTAATAAAACAAATTAGGGTTAGTACTGAATCCTCAGTACTCGTCTTTGACGTTAGAGACCGAATTCCTTTATTGTCACCGTGCCTTTTCAGGGGATAACTCGGACTGCCGAACACTGGCACCAGTTGATAAAGAGGATGGAGCCTCTCGCTGAGGAGAACCAAAAACTCAAGGAGGCAATGAACCTCATGGAGAGAAATACCCTAGAGGGCCCAGCGCGAGCATGACCTCTCTAAGTCCAACGCGTGGGACCTAGAACACCTAGAGGGGGGGTCCTGTTTGAGCAGCTAGCAGCTGCGTCCGAATAGCTGCGGAGCAAGTCTGAGTAGCTGGCCATTGCCTCCACATAACTGAAGGACGCTTCTAAGCAGTTGGAGCAGCTACAGAGAATCTCCGAGCAAAAAAAGGTATGTGTGATCAGCGAAAGCGTTTTGCATAGTTGGATATGCTCATTTTTAGTGACGACTATTGTGCTTGTAGAGCAAGATGTGGAGCTCGGCCAGCTACGCTAGGTCCTCGAACAACTCTAAGAGGAGAAAGCAAAGGAGATAGGGTGAGCAAACAAACTGGCTGAAGAGCTGAACGGTGGGTACTCTCTGGTCGGGGTTACTACTGAAGTAATTTCCTTGCTTGATGAAACTTTGTAATGCTTGCAGACTACCATCGGAGGGTCAAGGCATAGTTCAATGTGCTAGAGCAGGATGCCCGGACCTAGAGGGACAAATTTGAAGCCGTAGTTGCTGGCATCAAACCAGTGCTCGACTATGTCGACCCAGAGGTGGTTCCTCAGCCCGACGGCAGGCCGCCGCACCCAGACATCGTCATCGAAAGGTGCAAGACGGCATTAGAGAGCTTCAACCATGATGCTGTTGTTTCCACCGCTACCCATGCCCTTGCTGTGGTTCGGTCCCACTATCCAGCCACTAACATTCAGGTGATAGGGGCCAGATTCACCGAAGGGCTAGGCGAGGCGGAGATTCAGCAGCTGGAGGATGAGGTGGAGGACGCGGCGAAAGAGCTGGCCAGCAACATCGACCTGTTTGGTGAGACAGATGGTGATGGTGAAGCTCGGTGATCTACTTGGAGGGTAACATCTGTAACATCTGGTTGGGGTAGATAGAATGTACAAAAGCGCAAAAAACACTTATGTATATGATAAATGTTATAAGGTGCATGTGTATACAGTTAGCTTATATTTTAGCGAAAAAATCTTAATAGTTTTAACCATAACGCAATTATATGTAGTACAAGTAGCGTCCAAGCAGTTGGTTCCCTACTGACCCCCATGGCCTCGGCTAGCCCATAGTCCAAAACATCGAGCGCAGAGCCCGTGGACATGTAGGAGGAATAGGCAGTGACCAAGGAACCACAGCCGACCACCCATAACACTGAGCGTGGAGCCCATGGCACGTATAGCGGGAGATCGGAGACTAGGTCTTTTTCGAAGAGAACAAAAAAGAAAGTATGTTGCTCGCTGATCGGTGAAAAATCTTGGAGATTTGGAGCAAAGTGTTCAGCGATTTGGAGAAAACAGTGTGGCAAAATACATTGGCGATTTGGAGAAGACATGTTCGGCGATTTGGAGAAAACATGTGGTGAAATACGTTGGCGATTTGGAGAAGACATGTTCGGCGATTTAGAGAAAACGTGTGGTGAAATATGTTGGCGATTTGGAGAAGACGTGTTCGACGATTTGGAGAAAACATGTGGCGAAATACTGTTGGTGATTTGGAGAAGACGTGTTTAGCGATTTAGAGAAACATGGTCACCTGCGGTTATGGCATTTTCATATTGGAGTTCGCTATGGAGTAGCATGGAGCTCGGTGACCATAAGTGGAGATTAAAGCATAATGGAGAAAAAGTGGAGACAATTTCTGGAGACCAAAACTTTATTCATCATAAAGTGGAGAGTACATATCTGGGGCGTTTCAAGGATAGAAACTGTATGAGGTGCTCGATGTGCCACAAGTTGGGAACATCGATTCCTTCTAAGTCACATAGGCATAAGACCCTGGTCGGGTGACCACTTTGACGACGTAAGGCCATTCCCAAGGGGAGGAGAGCTTGTGCATCCCTTCGGTTTTTTGTTTTCTATGGAGGACGAGGTCGCCGACAGCAAATGAATGACCTTTGATGTTGCAGTTGTAGTACCTCCATAAGCCTTCTAGATATTTGGCTATGCGGACACAGGTGATTAGGCATTCTTCCTCGGCCCTATAGATGTCCTCTAGTCCAAACTAGCTGCGGCCTACCCTTCATCATTGTTTTTCACCCTAGGTGCTCAGAAGGCAATGTCCACTAGTAGTGTGGCTTCTGAGCCATAGACCAAGAAGTATGGAGACACACCGGTGCTGCAACTAGCCTGAGTACACAGTCCCCTAGACTATAGCTGGTAGCTCCTTGATCCATCTGCACGGGTGCTTTTCTTCTTTCTGATATAGTCTCTTTTTGACGCATCAAGGATCATGTCGTTCGCCCGTTTGACCTGGCCGTTGGCTCTAGGATGAGCAACAGAGACATATTTGATGGAGATGCAACGTTCTTTCGTAGAAGTCCCAAAAGTGATGGCCAGTAAACATAGTTCCTGAGGTTGGTGATGATGCTGTTCAGGGAGACCAAATCTATGGATGATATCTTCGAAGAGCTCGACTGCTTTCTTTGTAGTAGCTGAGACGAGCGGTTTATACTCAATCCACTTGGAGAACTTATCAATGGCGACGTATATGTATCAGGAAACCACCTGGCACTGGCTTAAAAGGGCCAATCATGTCTAGTCCCTAGCATGCAAAGGGCTAGGAAGTTGGAATGGTCTGCAGCTCTTATGCCAGACACGTGTATTTGCTTGGCAAAAAATTGGCATCCTTCACAACATTGGACTGAGGTCTTCTAGCATCGTAGATGGTCAGTGGGCCTAGTAAAAACTAGCTCAAAAAACTTTGCTGATTAGTGTTCTTGAAGCCGCGTGGTTGTCGCTAGGATCCAGAGTGAATTTCGAGAAGTAACTTCACTCCGTCTTCTTGGGTGATGCATTTTTGTAGAATCCCTTCCTTGTCACTTTTTCTCATCAAGTTGCCGTGCACCAGCATATAATGTTTGCTTAGATAGATTAGGCATTCGATTTTAGTCTTATCAGCGGGTACGTCGACGCTGGTGAGGTACTTGATGAATTGTTCCCTCCAATCGGCGGTCAGGCGAGGGTACCGCGAGTACCAGCTGCTCGACAGGGGGAACTTCCTAAACTTCCTTATCTTCTTTAATGGATGGCACTAGGAGATCTTGAACAAAGACCCTCAGGTGGGATCGTGGCGTGAGAAGAGCCCAACTTGGATAAATGGTCGGCGAGCTGATTCTGGTCGCGTACCATGTGGTGGTACTCGATGTCAGTAGAATTTTCCTTCAAGCTTCCTGATTTCGGCGCAATATGCATCCATCTTCTCGCTAGGAGCAAGACCAGTCTTTGTTAAGCTAGTTAATGACTAGCGCAGAGTCCCCGTATACCATGAGGCACTTGACGCCGAGCTCAACGGCTATACAGGAGTCCATGGAGAAATGCTTCATATTCAGCGGCATTGTTGGAGGCCAGGAAAGTGTATCCAGAGAATATATCAGGAGCTTATCCTTGGTCGGCGTAATGAACAGAATGCCCGCACTAGCACAATTGATGTTAAGGGCACCAACGAATTACATCACCTAGTGCTCGAGGCAGGTGTCGGCGATGGGCTCTTGGATCTCGGTCCACTCAGTGATGAAATCAGCAAGCGCCTAAGACTTGATCGTAGGCCTACTTCTGAATTCAATGGAGTAAGTGCCAAGCTCGACAGCCCACTTGATGATATGGTCGTTGGCCTCTTTGTTATGGAGAATGTCCCCTAGAGGGAACTCAGTGACCACGTCGATCGTATAATACTCGAAGTAGTGATGGAGCTTACGTGATGTAATTAGGATGGCGTATAGTAGCTTTTGGACCTGAGGATAACGAGTTTCGGGCTCATTAAGGACCTTGCTGATGAAGTATACCAGGCGTTGCACCTTATAGACATGCTCGGCCTCCTCGTGTTTGATCGCGATGGTTGTGCTGACGACGCAAGAAGTAGCGGTGATGTCGATCAGGAGAGTTTTGTCTGGCCGTGGTGCCATCATGATCGGAGGCTTTATTAGAAACAACTTGAGCTGCTCGAAAGCCTTATCTGCCTCCTCCGACTAGGAAAAACGCTCGGAGGCCTTGAGGAGTTTGAAGAACGATAGCCCTTTTTCACCAAGGCACGATATGAAGCAGGCTTAAAGCAGCCATGCAGCCTGTAAGTTTCTGTATATCCTTGGCACATGTTGGCCATTTCATGTTGATGATGGTGGAGACCTTATCAGGGTTGGGTTCGATGCCACGAGCGCTGATGATGTAGCCCAGCAGTATTCCGGATGGAACTCTAAAGATGCACTTTGAAGGGTTCAACTTTCATCGGTACTTTTTCAGGTTGGTGAACGTTTCTTCGAGGTCAGCAATAAGATTGTCAGCGGTCCTGGACTTGACGACCACATCGTTGATGTAAGCTTCGATGTTGTGGTCGATCTATTGATCGAGGCACATCTAGATGACCCTTTGATAGGTCACGCCGGTGTTCTTGAGTCCAAAGGACATGGTGGTGTAGCAGTATGCACCGAAGGGCGTTATGAACTGACATCTTGATCTGATCTACTTCCTTGAGGGATATCTGGTGATAGCTGGAGTAACAGTCAAGGAAGGAGAGTAGTTTGTAGCTGGTGGTGGAGTCTACAACCTCGTCCATTCAAGGCAAACCGAAGGGGTCTTTAGGTCAGTGTTTGTTATGATCAGTGTAATCAACATACATTCTCCATTCTTTATTCTTTTTTTGAATGAGAACAGGGTTTGCCAACCACTCAGGATGATACACTTCTTTTATAAATCTGGCAGCTAAGAGCCATTTTATTTCTACCCTAATAGCCTCCTTCTTGTTTGGCACAAATCATCAGAGTTTCTGCTTTATCGGTTTGGCGATCGACAAAACATTCAAGGAGTGCTCGATCTTCTCCCGTGGTACCCTCAGTATGTCTGTAGGTTTCCAACCAAACACGTTGGTGTTGGCACGTAGGAAGGAGACGAGCGTGCTTTCCTATTTGGGGTCAAGGTGAGCCCTAGTCTTCACATTCTTGGAGGGGTCGTCGAGGCCTGAGGCCGACCTCCTTTATTTCCTTGGACATGGCAGAGGCACAGGGGAGGCTCCAGCTCTAGGATCTCCACATCGTCGGCGGGCAATATCTTGGCTTCAGTGACCACGCTGGCCATCTGGATGGAGAGGTCGGTGGCTTCGGCGAGAGCGAGACTCTCTGTCTCATAGGCATAGGCGATGGAGAGGTTGGCCCACAGGGCCAGAACTCCTGCATGTGAAGGCATCTTCAAAACCAGATACACGTAGTGCGGTACAGCCATGAACTTGGCCAGAGCTAGCCAACCAAGTATGGCAGTGATAAGTGGTGTTGAAGTCGACGACGTAGAAGGTGATGTGTTCGACACGGTACTTGCTTGCCATGCCGAACTGTACTGTTAGGGTGATCTCTCCAAGCGGTTTGGAGGCCCTACTAGGTACCACACCCTAAAAAGAGGAGTCGAATGGTGTGAGATCTAATAACCCGAGGCCCAGCAACTTTAGGGCTTCGACGAAGAGGAGATTCAAAGCGCTCCCACCGTCAACGAGCACCTTTCTGAAAGCAACTTCTGGATGGTTGCGTTGAGGACGAGGGGGAAACGCCCTGTGTAGGGGATGTCCGCCCAGTGGTTGGCCCTACTGAAGGTGATGGGTACCTCAGACCATGGGAGATAACTATAGTTAGCGATGGCGTCTTCCGTAGCGACAGGAGAGCACCCGCCAGTGCGGTGAGCTTCCATTCTCTTCTGCTTTTGGTGGAGGCGAGGCCCCTAAAGATGGTGGCGACCACCTTGTTGTGGTCCTAGAAGGCATTGTTGTTGCCCCTAGGCGGTCAGGTGGCCTCTGGCTCCGTCGTTGGCGTCATCTTCCAGCTTTTTGTCCTAAAACTCCTTAGCTAAGCCGAGGTAGATCTTCATCTTGTGCTTGGCGTTCTTATGAAGAGGGCATGGTCTGTCGAGGATCTTTTGGTACTACTTATCATAGTTATGCTTGGCACGAGGTTGACTGACGACGGCGATGATGTGGTCTGGCCGACGGTGGCGATTTTGGCCAGACTTGGGTCCTTCTGCTCGATCACGGCCGCTGTCATGATGGTAACTGCGGACATCGAAGGGGCAGTCATTGTGGCATCTGTTGTTGGGGCAGTCATCGTAGCAGTGAGGTGGGCAATGAGTGCCTGCATCCTCATTGAAGCACACCTTGGCTTCCTCGGCGTCGGCGTATTGGTTGGCAGTAGTGATCATCTCGCCAATGCATGTGGGCGGCTTGCGGTTGAACTTGGAGCGAAGCTCATGATGGTGGAGTCCTCGGGTGAAGGCGGTGATGACCTCAGCTTTCGTGATGTTGGGAATAGAATTCCTCATCTTAGAAAAGCGTCAGATGTAGCTGTGGAGGAGCTCAAACGGCTTCTGGTTGATGCGGTTGAGATCATGCTTGGTGCTCGGCCGAGTACATGTAGCCATATAATTGTTGGTGAAGACTTTTTTAGCTCTTCCCAGGATCTGATGGAGTCTGGGGCAAGGCTAGTAAACTAGCTCATGGCGGGTGGCGTGAGCATGATAGGGAGATAGTTTGCCATGACATTGGTGTCTCCTCTGGTGGCACGAACAGTGGTGGCAGTAAGCCTGTAGCCACTGTGTTAGGATTCATCCTTCCCTCGTAGGGCTCAACCCCAGTGATTTTGAAACCATAGGGCCACTGAAGTGTTCGAAGCGCCCTCAGTAAACACTAGGGGGCCCTTTAGGGTTATGGTCGACGTCGGCCGTAGTGTTTGTCGATGTTGATCGGCTCAAGAGCTAAGTCTGAGTTTCTGTACTCCTGCTCGTACTCCTGGCGGCGACGTACTTCGTCTTCATGGTGACTGAAGCGATGTTGCTCGATACACCATCATGCATCTCAGGAGGTTGCTAGGTGCACTCGAGCGTCCTATTCGACCTCCTGGTCGTGTTGGCGATGGTGTTCGGCACGGTGGCCCTCGGCTCCCCCCTAGAGAGGTAGTCACTGGTTGGCAAAACGGCTTTGACTGGGTGGTGATTGGATCTCAGCATAGCTGATCGATGAATTGTGCTCGTAGAGCACGATGGTCTCTGATCCTCGTAGATCTCCTTAACCTGACAGTGTGCCACTTTAAGCATGGCAGCGACCTTAGCGAGCCTAGGCATCTACGGGAGGTGGGCGAGCTCATTGGTGGCCACTACCAGATTGGTGCTTGGAGTCTTGAAGACATCGTGGCCATCAACATGGAGAAATTCTTTAGTCGAGGTCGCGGTGGAGAGGGAGTGGCCTTCGTTGTGAGTCGAGCCGATTAATTAGAGAAGCCTTGGCCCTTGTAATGGCTACCTCATTTTCTCAGGTGTTGCACGCGGTTAACGTTCTGGTTCTCATGAGCGACACATTCCTCCTTGGTTTTGCCATTCCGAAGGAGGGCTGTCGACACTGACATTGAAGATCGTGCCACCCCGAAAGGGTGGGAGAAGGAGTTGCTTGGTGAAGGCTTCGGTGAGGGTCTCCGTAGAGCCCTAAGACTCAGAGCCTAGGGTTTTCCTCTAGGATGGTCTAGAGGGATGCCCCTAGGGCACCAGCCTATGTGTAGCATGTTGATAGGCTAGCGGAGGCTGGACGGCGAGCTGGTCGGCGAGTGGATGGACGTCTTCCACCTAGTTGGCAAATTTTCCCCTTAGGGCGTCTTGGTAAGTAGCGGCGATGTTGATGAGCCCAAAGGGCATAGCCGCAACTCCTAGAGTTTTTTGAGCAGCCTTCGATAGATTTGGATCGAAGGGTGGTCGGCGCTAAACCAAAG
Source organism: Miscanthus floridulus (assembly GCF_019320115.1). Classification (NCBI taxonomy): domain Eukaryota; kingdom Viridiplantae; phylum Streptophyta; class Magnoliopsida; order Poales; family Poaceae; genus Miscanthus; species Miscanthus floridulus. The sequence goes on along the minus strand of NC_089595.1, from coordinate 116,022,568 downwards.
TGTCCTAGGGCCGATTCGGCGATGGAGAGGCAATCGGCAAGCTTCAGACCGACCCGATCGATGGACTCGACCAAATCATCGTTGTTGATCTGCCTCCTCTAGTAGCGAGGAAGCGGGCAGCGAGCTGCTAATAAAGGTGACCTTAGAGGAAATCACAGCCTTAGAAGAAGCTAGACGGATAGCTATATACAATTATTATTGGGTGTAGGCCTACCCACACAAAAACAAAAACAAAAAATAGTGATTACAACCAAACTTTCACCATATTCGTAACACACTAACAAGACAAGCGCTCCCCATCAAATTGGCTCAAGCTCGGCCACCCCTGAGAAGAAGTGTACTGTGTCGTTCCACAATCTGCAAATTTACCAGGTGCTCACATGTAGAGATGCCAAAACCCTAAATAGTTTCTATTGACACCGAAATTTGGTTCGAGATAAGAAAGCCATAAGATCAAAAACTTATCAAGGGAAAGCCGAGATATTCAGCAAGATCGACTAACTAAATTACCATCAACCAGATAAGATGATGTCATCATTTGAAGCGAATGGGCCCCATCGGACAGGAAAGACAGGATATGAAGAGAGAAGACGTGTCAGACTTCGTAGAAAGAAAAGATTGAGGTCCAAGTTATCATAATTTTGGGATCTTTGTTTCTTTTCCAAGTTTTGTGGTCGGTCTTATTCGACCAGGACTTGTAGTCAAGCATCGGGTATAAATATTGAATCCCAGCTATTTTAACAGATATCTCAGTGATCAATCAAAAACTAGTACCTTTACTTTTCGACTTACGCCACCTCCTAAGAATAGGAGTAGAGTAGATTTCGACTGAGTTCTTCGGCAAGCAGTGTTGGTGTTTCGAGTAAACACCAACTGAGTAAATTTATGTTATTGCGCGTCTGACCTGGATGGTGTGCTAAAAGACATAAAGTTTATACTAGTTTCGGGCAGAATGTCCCTACGTCTAGTTCGTGGCTACTGCTCGTGTTATTAGCACTAAAAAGTTCGTAGTAGGGGTTACAAACGAGAGTGAGAGGGAAATATCCCAAGTCTCTAATGGAAAGGTTGAATGGGTGCTATGAGCTTGGTCACTGCTCAGCTATGTGTGATGTGATGCGTGGTGCTTTGAATCGATCCCTTAGTGGGGTGCCCTACCATCCCTTTATAGGCCAAGGGAGAGCTAGGGATTACAGATGGGAAAAAGAAGAAAAACCAAAGGCAAAGGAGGTCCTTCAAAGATATCGATGTCTTCTTTTTCCTCTGTGCGAGCCCCGTTGACATGGCAGGTGGTGCCAGGGATAGCCCCATGCTAGGAGCATGTTCCGCTGATCCTGTCATGTCCTGGCATGGTCAAGAAGTTGTCACAGTCCCATCCCGCCGCTGCGGGTGGCCCTAATGGACCAGGGTGCTGATCTACTGGCCATACAGGGAGCAGACAGTGCAGAGACCACACATCCATTACTGTAGGTGATGTGAGTTTCCTCCTGGACCATAGTAGTTGTCGTGAGCTTCCGTCAGGATCTAGTGCCCGAGGGCAAATGGCTGGCGCCCACAACACTGTAAGACAAATGTCGGACGCCTACAACACTGTTCAGGCTCTGACATGCCTAGAAGGGCTTAAAGTGCCCATCTTGTCACATCCTAATGGTACTTTCATGTAGGCATGCAGGGTATGGTCCTCGGTATTATGGTTGACTTGAGTACCCTACCTTATTTGTGCGCATAGTTATGAAGGAGTAGTGCACAGACGTCGGGTGAGGTAGAGCTAGTCCCTAGACATTGAGCTAGGCGGAGCCTACCCTCGGATGTTGGGCGAGGTAGAGCTAGCCCCTAGACGTCAAGTGAGGCGGAGCCTACCCTCGGAACGCCTAGCGAGGTGGAGCCTACCCTCAGACGTCGGGTGAGGTGGAGCCAGCCCTCGAGGGTCGAGCGATATAGAGTTTGCCCTCAGACATCAGGTGAGGCAGAGCTAGCCCTCGGATGTTAGGCGAGGCGGAGCCAGCCCTTAGATGTCGAGCGAGATGGAGCTAGCCCTCAGGGGTCAGGGCGAGACAGAGTTTGTCCTCAGACATCAGGAGAGGCAGAGCCAGCCCTCGGATGTCGGACGAAATGGAGCCCGCAGCCTTGGTGGTTTGGATGAGGCGAGACCCACTAGGAAATGTAGTTGTGTTCTTGATCGCTCTGATGAATTAGTGTTGATGGATATCAACTCCTCTTCTTTGGGTACCCTACTTTTGGTCCCCAAGAGTAGCCCCCGAGCCCCCAAGCGATTTGAGTAGAATCGTCTAGGGGGATGTTTCGACTTGCCAGCGGGTGCGTGCGAGCACACCTAGTGGGTGTAGCCCCTGAGCCTACGGAGGAGTAGAAACTCCTTCAGAGGTTTTTTCGACTTGCTAGCGGGTGCACACGAGCGCACCCCGTGGGTGTAGCCCCTGAGCCTACGGAGGAGTAGAACACTCCTTCGGAGGTTTTTTCGAAAGGGAGGACTCTAGTGGGCCTTGGCTTTATCTTGTCGCCCACTACGTGCCCTGGGGATGGTGATTCCCCCTTTGCTGAGGTCGGACCCTTTGCGGGTGTGGTCATGAGTTTTGATGGTTGTTTAGCTAGATAGTTCGATTGGGGTCCCGGCATCTCGTTCGTGGGGATTCAGCTAGGGTACGCTTTACTAAGACTCAATCGTGGGCCGATATGCCTGTGGCACTCGTGCACCTAGGCGCTGGCCATTTGCTGGGGCCTAGCTCTTTCCACCCTTTGTAGGGGTGTTTGGAGTGGCTTGTTGGACCCATTGATGGGCCAACCGTTGGACTCCTAGGCCTAGATGGGTCGTAGATGCGCTTCTGATCCATATTCCTTTTACTCGTAATGAGTCCCGGTCCACCCGAGGAGGCGAAATGTCTGGTGATTTTCCCATAGGAAAGGTGAAATGATCAAGATGCCCAAGAGGGGGGGGGGTGAATTGGGCTAATTCTAAATTTTCTTGTCCATAATTAAATCCTAAGGTTAGCCCAATTAACCCCTTGTGCCTAGAAAAGTGTTTCTATTAATCTAACGCACAAAGGACTTGCAACCTTTGTTCCAAACTTACTCTAGCATGGCAATTCTATGAATGTAAAAATAAGTATTGAATTGCTCAAAGTAAATGCTCAAAGTAAATAGAGAGAGAGAGGAATGTGGTGATGTTTTGCCGAGGTATCGGAGAGTCGCCACTCCCCACTAGTCCTCGTTGGAGCACCCACGCAAGGGTGTAGCTCTCCTTTGATCTGCGCAAGGATCAAGTGCTCTCTACGGGTTGATTCTTTGACACTCCGTCGCGGTGAATCACCCACAACCGCTCACAACTTGAGTTGGGTCACCCACAAGCTCTGTCGGGTGATCACCAAGCTCACAATCACCACCAAGCCATCTAGGTGATGGCGATCACCAAGAGTAACAAGCATGAACTCTCACTTGACCACGCGAAGCCTAATGAGAATGGTGGATGCACACTTTGCTACTCTTGAATCACTAATGAGGCTACTCTCTTGGATTCTCAAATCACAATCACCTCACTAGGACCTTGCTCTTCTTGGCACTCACAAACGTGTTTCTTAGCTGTTGGAATGAGCAAAAGTAACTCCACACACGAGTGGAGCTTCTATTTATAACAAGGGCTGTAAAACAAACCGTTATATGCCTCTACGGGGTGACCGGACGCTCCGATCATGATGACTGGACGCTCCGATCAGTTGAACCCGCACACTAGTGTTTAAGTGTTGACCGGACGCTAGCAGCGTCCGATCATCACTGACCGGACGCGTTCGGACGCATTTAACCCTCACTGGAACCTTACTGTACTCGACTAGACGCTGAACCCCCAGGGTTTGGTCAGTACTGACCGAACGCGTCCGGTCGTAGAATTTCTCTTCTGGAACCTTATTGGAGTCGACCGGACGCTGGCCCTCAACGTCCGGTCAGTCGACCACTCAACGTCTAGTCATGCCAGATGCAATCTCCTTGATCAAATGAACTAACCGAACCCTGCAGCCAGCATCTGGTCCGACCAGAGCCAGCGTCCAGTCTGACTGGAGCCAGCGTCCAGTCAGCATTTGACCCTCCATTCACTTCCAACTCTCGATCATATATGAATGAAGTTAGCTCCAAAGGATCTTAGGCACATGTAGGAGCTACCTAGCGCTAGTTTTAACAAGTGTGCACCACACCTAACTCACTAGACTCATCTAGGTCAAGCTACCCATCCATACCCCCCTTAATAGTATGGCCAAAGGAAAAACAAAGTCCTAAACTACTCTAAGTGTCTCTCCAACTCCAATCGACACTTAGAACTAGTCATCCTTAACCTTGTCGTCCGTCCTTTGAAAACCAAATTGATTTCCATCGTAGGGGCATGGCCACCTTGATTGCCCAATTGATCTCCATTACCATGACCTAACTTAATTGCCTCTATAAAACACATGTTAGTCATAGTAATCTTGTATTGTCATTAATCACCGAAACCCAACTAGGGGCCTAGATGCTTTCAAAAGGATAGGGATTGCATGCGTATATCCCATAGTGTGATGTTGTGGCAGATCATGGCAGGCGTGGAGATCCAGGCGGACGGTTGGTTTCCTTACATCCATCGCCCCTATAAAACCAAAGGGTTTGCCCCTAGGGTTTCATACTTTGCCTTCTTGCCTTTGCATCTGCAACCTCCGCCGCCAATCACCTAAGCTCCCCGCATTTGCATCTTTGCCACCATCAAGTTCAAATCTGTAGGGTCAAGATGGCGGACTAGAGGGGGGTGAATAGTCATTTCTAAAATTAATTGCGTCGGCTAACCGAAACAAGTGCGGAATTAAGACTATCGGTCTAGCCAAGACTACACCCCTCTATCTATGTTCTCTAGCACCTTCCAAAGATACTAATTAAGCAACAAAGGTGCTAGGGCTGGCTAGAGCTCACCTAACCAATTCTAGAAGCAAGGTCACACAAACCTATGTCGCTAGTATTTCAAGCAACAAGGGAGCTCCTACATAAGCTAGTAAGCAAAAGCACAAAGGCACCGAAGCTCACTAGCAATGCTCAACAACTAGGCAACCAATGCCAAATTAGAGAGCGCAATTACTTAGCTACACAAACTAAGTAATGTGACTAACAAGGTTACACAAACCAAATTAGCCACGCAAGGGAGCTACTTCTATGCTACACAAGCAAGAAGGATAACTAGTAAGCTACACAAGCTAACTAATTACAAGAGCAACAACACAAGCTTAATGTATATGAAAATAATCGCAAGCTTGTGTAACGGGGATGCAAACCAACGGGAAGAACAAGGTTGACACGATGATTTTTCTCCTGAAGTTCACGTGTTTGCCAACATGCTAGTCCCTGTTGTGTCGATCGCTCACTTGGTGGTTCAGCGGCTAATTGGCATCACCCGCCAAGCCTGCACGTCGGGCGCCACAAGAACCTACCCCGAAGGTGAGGGTAGCTCAATGACATGCTTTACTAAAGTTGCTCTTCATGGCTCCTGCGGGGCGAGCACAATGCCCCTCACAAAGCACTTCTCTAGAGTGCCGCACAAGCTTCTTGTAGGCTTCGACGGAGACCACCACCAAGCCATCTAGGAGGTGGCAACCTCCAAGAGTAACAAGCACCACCGGCTTGCAACTCGATCACCTAGTGCCACTCGATGCAACCTCACGATGCAATCGCACTAGAATCGCTCACTCACACAATCGGATGATCACTATCAAGTATGTGTGAGATGGAGGGTTCCCAAGCACTACCACACAAGTCATCAAGGCTCTAGTGTGCTCAACTACCGGCCTAAGGTCGGCCATGGCTTCTATTTATAACCCCACGAACAAATAGAGCTGTTACCCCTTCACTAGGTAAAACTCAGGACGACCGGACGCTCCAGTCCGATCGACCGGACGCTGGACGTCAGCGTCCAGTCGTGTGATGCACGCCACGTGTCCCCTTCTTCAAACACTATCCATTCAATCTCAACGGTCATTTGATGACTGGATGCTCTAGCTTGAACTGACCGGACGCAGCAACCCCTAGCGTCCGGTCATTCTAATAAGGTACCGAACGTGACCGGACGTGTCTGGTCGGTCACGATCGGACGCAGCACCAGCGTCCGGTCACTTCCAACTTCTCTGCTCTGCCTGCATCATTACACGTCACCCTGACCGGATGCACACAGCCAACGTCCGATCACTTCCAGCGCCAGCGTCCGATCGACTGACCGACTGCCTGCACGCTATCTGCCACCACTGATCAGACGCAGGACCTCAGCGTCCTGGTCACCCCAGTGACCAGCATCCGGTGCACTCTGTGAGACTCTATCTTTTCTGTATAGGGTGCCGGTGGCACTGTTGAACTGTCTGCACTCTATGGGCGGACACTCCACCGATGGAGTTCCTAACCCTTCTTGCCTTCGTTTCATTGCCGAGTTGATCCACATCAACTCCAACTTCTTCTCCTTTGCAAATGTGCCAACACTACCAAGTGTACACCACCATGTGTATGTGTATTAGCATTTTCACAATCATTTTCCAAAGGATTAGCCACTCAACTTGCCACGCCACTCAATCCTAGCGACGATGCAAAGTTAGATCACTCGAGTGGCACTAGATGACTGATATGCAAACAAGTTTGCCCCTCTTGATAGTATGGCCATCTATCCTAAACCCGATCATAAACTTCTCTACACACCTATGACCGGTGAAATGAAATGTCCTAGGTTATACCTTTGCCTTGCGCATTCCATTCCATCTCCTCCAATGTCGATGCAACACATGCACCAACACGATCAACAATGATATGATCCACTTCATATCATCACGTGATCATATTGGTTCATCGATCTTGACATCACTTGCTTTTCACCGTTGCCTTCATCCATCAGCGCCAAGTCTTGCTCAAGCTTCACCGCCACGTGGTCCATTGCTCCAAAGCCTCTGACTTGCCCTTCATGCTTACAATCGGTCCATCAAGCCAAGTCTTGTCTTGATCTTCTCCACCTTGATCACATGACTCAATGTCATGTCTCATGTGCAATGAGCTCCTTCATCATCACATGTGTGAGCTTTGCAACATCTCCAAGCCATTTTCACCTTCATGGCATATGTTGCTCACACACATGTACCTGTGGACTAATCACCTGTGTATCTCACATAAACACAATTAGTCCACCTAGGTTGTCACTCAATTACCAAAACCACACAAGGACCTTTCAGAATCCTCCCACCCCCATCTTCCAATGTAGCTGTGGTGCCACTCTGACATCACCCTCTAGCGCATGGAAGGCCTTATCCACCGCGGTCTTGTCTACACGTGGACCGCCACCGAGGAGTGGCGGCTGCCCAGCGAGGAGGACATGCTGTCATCGCCCAACGGCTACATCATGTCCTTCACTCACTTCCACAAGTGGGGATTTGCCACTCCTATCCACAAGTTCATTCGGGGGCTATTGCACTACTACAAGGTAGAGCTGCAACACCTTAACCCTAACGGAATCCAGCACATTGCGGCATTTGTCACCCTATGTGATGGATTCCTAGGGATTAGTCCCCACTTTGACCTGTGGTGGTACTTCTTTGTCATCACCCTCCTAAAGAAGCAGGAGAAGAAGCAGGAGCTGAACATGCCGATGGGATGTGCCGGCATCCAGCTCCGCAACAACTAGGTCAATGAGTACCCACCGATGCGTTTGTCAACCTCCAACAAGGGGTGGCATTCGCATTGGTTCTACATCAAGAACGATGCAGCCGCCCCTTTGCCTGAGTTTACCGGGCACCTCATCGAAGAGGTCCCAAACTCATGGAGGAAGTGGGGAGTCCTAAAGAAAGACAAGAAGAGGAAGAGGATCCAGGACCATCTAACCGCCATTCGAATCCTAAAGGAGAAGGGCATGAAGGGGTCGGGGATCATTGGTGCCTACCACTCGAGGAGGGTGGCGCCGCAGATGAGGCGTACGCTTCCCCTATATGCGATGGCGCCTGAGGCATCATTCAATGGGACAACGCTCGCCAAGGGAGAGATCTCCCCCTTTAAAGTAGCACAGCGCATCAAGGAGGCGATGGAGCCTCCATGGGATGATGTTGGCACTCTCCTTGAGTTCATGTATCTGGTGCCAGGACACCCTTCAATGCGGCCTAAGCTTGGGTACATCGTCTTTGTAAGTTTTCTTTCCTCATGCCTCCTTTTTGACTAAACTCCTGACCCCTTGATGCTGATATTAAGATAGGGGAACTAGCTGAGGAAACTTATCCTCATGGACCACCCAGCTCCACTGTCGAAGGATCCATCCATGATGGTGGCCAACCGCACCGAGGCCAAGTGGCAGCGGAAGGCAAAGGAGGATGAGAGGAGGAAGCAGCAGCAGAAGCTACAGGCACAGGGAGCGAGGGGAGGACATGGACAGTGACGATGACGACAATGAGGAAGACAATCAGGTAGTTGCCAAGCCTAAGTGGGATGACCTAGAAAGCGAGGATATGCTGATAGGTATTCGCTCATCCTTGCAGGACCCTTCCTATTTCATGCAGAGGGAGGCGTGTCTGTGAGGTCGGAGGAGGCGGGTCGAACCGTCGACCCGTCCTCCAAACTAGCATGGCCAGGTGGATCCGCCACCGCACCCGAGGTGCCAGTGGAGGGGGGTGGCCCTACCACCGCACCTCAGAAGCCAACAGGAGTAGGCGGATCTTCCACCATGCCCGAGGTGACGGTGGAGGAAGGTGGCTTTGTTGCCACATCCCAAGAGCAATCCAGAGCTGGTAGATTTGCTGCCATGCCTAAGGTGCCGATGGAGGGGGGTGGCTCCACCGTCGCGCCCCCGGATGCAAGGGAGGTGAGCCCCTCTGCCCGAGAGCAGGGGGTGGGCTCAAAACGGCCCCACCCCAATGAGGTGGAGCAAGGACCTAGGGGTTCATCCCCCAAACATATCCTCCACCCAATACTGCCGATGTAAGTCATTGACTCCTCAATTTTCTCTATTTTTCTCTGTTTTCATCATGACTTATGTCTTTTATCTCTTGCAGCATCTTGAGACAGGGGCAACTTTTTGGCGCTGGCACCCAAGAAGAGTGTCGCCCTCCAGGTGAGGCAGTGACCATCGGTCGACGTCGCACCCGTTTTGGGTGGGAGTGGCACCGGCATTACTACCTTGTCATCCGGTCAGGCACTGGCCGTGGTGACGCTCGTGCCCTCGGTGGGACAGGCGGATGAAGGGGCTAAGGGAGCACCCTCGGAGGTCATCGTGCAACCGACGATGGAGGTGGTCCCGCTGCCTACATCAGAGCGGATAGAGCTACCGCTCACGCTTGTGGCACCACCTATAGTGGCATGGCGCCACCGGTCGAGGCCTCGCTGGTGTAGGCAGAAGTGGCAGCGACTATGACAAGCTAGGCATAGCGGGATGCAGCCGTGGTGGTGCCCGCAGAAGCAGCGCGACTCGCGCCACCGGTGGCCTAAGTGATGGCACCCGACATGGGCCAGACGGAGGGGGCATGACCGAGGGGCCCTCGGGCAAAGAGGACCGGTAGGGACTCATCCTTGGCCCTGACCTCGGGGGGCAGCCGTTCACTCATGTGGGGTGAGCCCCTACTCCGGTGGACAAATCCGCAGGACCCAACATCGACACTTTTCTCCCTCGATGATGCTACTGAGAGCATGGAGAGGGAGAGTCTCGATGACGGGGATAGCGGTTGTGCTATCAACCTTGGATGATGCTAGGGGCACCCTGAGCGAAGTTGTCATTCCCACTGGTCGGGTATTCACTTGGCCTTGCCTCTCGCCTTCTTCTTTCTTCATTTATTTTTGTGTTCTAACATTTATCTTTTTTAGTCCCTTATCGCTCGCAACTGGGAGAAATCCTGGTTCCTTCATGAGCAGAAGAAGGACTAGGACCGCCTCATTGAAGAGTCCCTAGCTATGTGGGGAGATGACCGCCCAGCTTGCTGCTACTCAATAGAGGGTGGCCGAGTTGACTCCCCTGGCCGAGGAGGCGGCCAGTCTCTGACTACGGGAGGCCAAGGCCCATGGACATGAGGAGACTGAGAAGGCCTTTAAGGCCCTATTGGCGAGGGTGCAGGAAGATGAAGAGGAGACCACCAGAGTTAGGAGGGAGCGAGATGAGCTGCTTCAGAGGGACGCTACGGCCCGCCAGTGGATCTTCGACCTCCTGGCTAAGGCCAAGAAGGAGCGAGAGCTGAAGCTAGTCATCGAGGAGAAGCTCGTAGCCCTGAAGCGGAGGGCGATGTAGGATGCCAAGGTGGTCGTCTCTAGAGGATTAGCTCCCTCTAGGACAAGCTCAGGACCATAATGACCTAAGGCCGAAGGCTGAGAGCGTCTCCACCGGTGTAACACCCTCAGTGTTACATTGTACAGTTTTTGCTAAAACACTGCATGAGCATCATACTTGTGTGTGAATGTGTGTAATATAGGGTATAAAGTAATGTACATAACTTGAAACGTTCGTCGGCAACACGAAACAAATGCTACATTTCATGTCGCTTTATGTCATTTAGGGTTCTAAGTGAATTTTTATCGAACAAAAATGCTATAGAACGCTTATATGAGACTTTGATAAAGTTCATAGTATGAACTTCATAGGCGATGATAAAATACGTGCGATCGAGGATGGGGTTCACTAGCTTGTGTATCAAGTAGCTTGGAAAAGGAATTCGACGCGAAACCATTTGAAGTTTAGTTATTTCATGTAAGTCTGAAAATGGGTCGACGAAGCCATGTTCGACAATTTTTGTAGGACGATCGGGTTAAGCAGTGGTGAGATGTTTGGCTTAGTTTGATAGTCCTATGTACCCTCTTGGGGATAGAATAACTGGGTTGGCTTTTGGATCATCGAATTGGTCTTTGTAGCAGCTTTGAAAAGCGTGCACAAAAAAGTTGTCTTTGGTATATCATGTGGTCTGATCTTGATCTGATGATAGCCTGATCGAAGATCAATCTTTGAGAACACCTTGGCATTGGCCAGCTGATCGGACAAAGTATCTATGCGGGGCAAAGAATACTTGTTCTTAACTGTTACCGCATTAAGAGGGCAGTAATCCACACACATCCTTTGAGTACCATCCTTCTTCACAAAAATGGCTAGACAACCCCATGGTGAAGAACTAGGACGGATGAAACCTTTTTCCATAAACTCTTCTAGCTGCTTCTTTATCTCAGCCAATTCTCTTGGAGCCATGCAGTATGGGCATCGGGAGATAGGAGCAGCACCAGGCTCTAGCTCAATGGAGAATTCCACGTCTCTGTCCGGTGGCAATCCAGGAAGATCTTTAGGAAAACATCTGGGAACTCACATACCATAGGGATGGGGTTAAGATCAGGAGAGACTTTAGCATGGGCAGCAATAGGTAAGACTAAATCTAAGGGTACAAGAAGAGACATCCTATCCTCAGAAGAAGGAAGCCGTAACTCGACACTTCTCTGCTTCAAATCCAAGACTACCCCATACACTCACAACCAGTTCATTCCAAGAATAGCATCAATGCCTTGCCTAGGCATCACCATGAACTGTAGATAGTAAGTGTGGGTGGCTAATACCAAGCTTATTGTGTCCGTTCAGGTATTGATGAACATTTGTGAACCCGCAGTACGGATTCTATAGGCATACGGTATAGCCATAAGTGGTAAGTTGTGCCGATCTACAAATCCTATGCTCATAAAGGAACATGATGCACCAGAATCGAACAACACATAAGCTAGATGGGAATCGATGGTAAACATACCAGCCATCACCGGTTCCTACTGCAATATCTGCTTAGCATCTGTGAAATTCACCTATCTAGATCGACTGGCTGGCACCTTCCTCTTGATCAGGTCCGCTTGACTAGCCTGGAGTTCGCCGATGGTTGAGCAGACTAAGCTGGCTAGTTCTAGGGACACGCTCAGGCATAGTGGCCATCTTTGCCACATTTGAAGCAAGCGCCAGGCTTGTTTCCAAACCCTTAGCGAGGTGGGACCTATTGTCCTTGAGGCTGCTGGGGCTACACCTATTGAGTGGGTGCACGGTACTATGTGGAAGAAGTCTGAGAAGTCTATTGGGGCTGCCGAAACGAAGGCCCACCTAATGATTGATAGGGCCCTCGCCGGACAACCTGTACCTTCTAAGTACGAGGGTGGCTAGAAGATCCCACAGCCACCTGCTTCCTCTTCCACTCTACCTGGGAATCCTACTGTAAACCTTCCATGGCAATGGCAGCATTCATCAGTGCCCTAAAGGTCTGATAGTTCATAGTCTATAGCTTCTCCTGAAGGATATAGGAGAGGCCGTGAAAGAAGTTGTCCTTCTTCTTCTCATCAGTGTCCACATGAATGCTAGCATACTAGGACAAGTGATTGAACTTATTAGCATAGTCCATCACTGTCATACTCCCCTATCGCAGCTCTAGGAACCCAGTCAGCTTTCGGTTGATGACACCAGTAGGAATATAGAACTCTCTAAATGCTATTGTGAACTCCTACCAGGTTGCCGGATGATTTGGCTACTGCATGGCATGGAAGGTATCCCACCATGCACTTGTGGACCCCAATAGTTGCTGCGCTACAAAGCGCACTTTCTGCTCGTCAGCCACGTTGAGCAACAGAAACTTCTCCTCTAGAATGTGAAGCCAGTGCTCCTCATCCAGGGGCTCATCTGTCGGCGTGAAAGTGGGCGAGTGGGTCTTGAGGAAATCCTAGTAAGAGGAGGGTCCCTCAGGACGGTGGGCACCACCTTCGTTCCTACCATTGCCCCTATGGCCTCCATGGGCGAAGCCAGTGACAGCTTGTGCCATTAGCTTCATGGCACGGGCTGACTCATGGCGAGCAACCATCAGTTTCGCCATCATCTCAGCGTGACTCATTGGAGGCGGTGGTGGCAGAGGACGAGGAGCCAGAAGTGGAGCCTCATGGCTCTCCCCGTTGTGCTAATTGGCCTAGCCACTCTCACCTTGGCCCTCGCCAAGACCATGAGCCACCCCAGCACTGGTGCTCCCATGTCCAGACCTTAGATTCATTGGTAAGAGATAGAAACCATCCATTTAGAACAACCTTCTTGATCAGAAGCAATGGATTAGAGAAATGACAGCGCATTTAATTAAAGCATTCTTTTAATTAATCCTATCACTTTACTAACCCAATGATACATGTAGGGGGGGTTAGTTTAAGCAAAATGCTATTATCATGATGCATATATCGTCCTATATGTTCACTCAAGCCAGAATATAGCAGCATTCGCAAAAAATTTCAGCACAACGCACACTCACTGTCCGTATGATAAACGATTTCTTACGCAACGTAAGTCAGTGTACCTACAGAAAATCGATTAGATAAAACCAGTGCCGCTATCCTAGATAGACCATAATGCTAGGGCTGATACTTATTTAACTAACTTAATCGTATCCTACTTTTTGCAAAACTTTTGTTGGTCAAATTTTTAAGTTTTGAAAAAAACAAGTGATGAAACTCGTAACCATTATTGGCTCTAGTACCAACTGTGGCAGAACCACCTGAAATAACATGCTTACAGAGGTGCTCATCTTCCACCAGACACTAAGCACCCCAAAAGCAAGCTACAGCGGGCGGTATCCGTTGGGCACACCCCAAGGGAGAACCCAAAAGATCCATATTTTTCCCAAGGATCCAATAATAAGAATGAGTTACAATACTTGTCCATTTCAAACATTAGAGTTTTTTAAAATTACATTATTACAATACCAAATGTCAGAGTGTGGAATGATAAACAGTGGAATTTAAAATAAACATCTAGCGATAAGAACGAGGATCCATCTATGACCACCAGAAGAATCCTCCACACAATGGTGCTTCTCATGCATTACCTGCAACAGGGGTAAATGAACCCTGAGTACACAATATACTCGCAAGACTTATCCGACTAGTGGGAATAATTTCCCAACTCTAAGGAATATGATAAGCTTTATGGTTGGCTAGTTTTCTTTTGGTAGAAAGCAATACTAATAGTGAGTCCTTATTTATGTTATTATTATCAGCCGTATTAAGTTATTATCTATCCAGTCTATATAAGCACATGTTCTACTTTCAAGAAAGAGTTGAGCAATCAGTTCCGTTTCATTATCTTCCATCCTTCAGTTCTTACTACGGTGCTACACATGAAACAAGCCGTACCGGATCGCCCGGCGATTCGCGAATCAATGCCCCCAGCTAGGTACCCTAAAAACACACGCCCCGCTTGTACCCCAGGCACAAGCAGGACTAACCCATCACCCTCTTGTCCTGGGTGTCCAGGTCCCCATCCAAACTTAGACCCTAAGCCCCCACTCCTGAGTCCCGGACTCAGTGCGGTGCAAGGACCTCCACCATCCCTACCTCTAATCAGTCGATCCAAAAAGAGCTGGATCCACGACAAGAGAGCAACAAGTCTTCCCTACGCCCATACCAAGTATGTGCTCAGGATAATAAATCTGTGACTTGCCCATGATGCCTTATGCAACGATCGATCCTTAATCGACACAGACAGGGAAAAAGTGTAACTGAGCTATGCCCTGTTGGCCGCAGGACACAACCCCTTACACCCACTAATATCCCAAACCATATCCATGCTCGGTCACCATTTACCTTTGCAACATTTTATCATGAGTGATCATATTTATCACCTACTTGTGAGTAATGGCAGGTTACTCACGCTACCGATATCCTAAGCATAGCTGCTACTCCACCTATACTAGTAGGACTCATGGGTAGATATATTTATGCATGTAGTTTCCATAAAATGCTTGTAACTTAAATGCACATCATATATATATATATTCAGTGATCATAAAATAGGGGTTATGCACCAGGGCTTGCCTTGGGCAGGTGACGGGTCAGCAAAGTCAGCACCAAAAGGCTCCGAGGCTCCCTCCTACACGAGGATCTCCTCCTCGTTCTCCTCAATTACTTCCTCGTACTCTTGTTCGTCGACGGACATGAACTCTACCAACTCATGATCTATATGCATGAAATGATGATGCAATACTTAGCAATATAGCAATAGCAACTCTTAAAATAAAATTACATCTGTCTAACTACTAGCTAGTGCTACCGGCTAAGGTACTAAGTTACCTACTGTTACCACTAACAAGTACGAAGCATGACATACATTATCACAGCAACTAAAGGTATTCTTATTCCTAATACTGACTTAATCTCTATATAATAACACAAGGCTAATAGCTACTCTATTTATCAACTTACTCTAGGGCTACAAAATTTACAGTAAGTACATAATAATCTAGTGAGCCTACTGTAAAATTTTCATAGCTACAGCTATCACCAAGTTACTGCAAAAATTCCTACAATTATTAATCTACATAATACTAAGCTCTCTAGTTTGAATTTATGAACCTACCATTGTTATAGCTAACTATAATCTAACTACACTAACAGGTGGATAGTATTTTTGTGAACCTAACAAACTTGGTTTTACTATTTTTAGACATCTATAGAATTTACTACTATTTTTTAAAGTTTAGCTCAAACTTTATTGAATAAACATTCATACTCCATGGGAATTTAAAACACCCAATCCTACTGTGCAGCCCAACGCGCTTCGGCTCGGCCCAAACCGGCGTGATGCGCGCGCAGTGCACGGCGCAGCCCACGCGGGTGCGACCCAGCCCAGAGCAACGACGGCCCACGGCGGGGAGGACCCGCGTGCGCCGGGCAATAAGCAAAAACACCCTCGGACTACTATGTAATCCCGTGAGCGCTAATCACACTGTTCCACTAGTCTACTATCTTATAGCTACGCCCTCGGAACTTTCTACATTCATGATAGCGATACCCCCTAGGCACCCGCACGCACACTGGCGTGGTGGCGCTGGCACTAGGCGGCTACACCGGCGAGCACAACCCCTCCCTACCCTAACTACGGCACCGATGCTTACCTAGGGGCAAACACGAAGCGCTGGGCGAAGGAAGCGTGAGCCGAGACGCTGCAGTGAGGTCGGACCACGGTGGCGGAGACCCTGCAGCCACGATGGTGGCATTCCAGTGAATGATAGCAAAGTCAGGGCAAAAGGGGTAGCTAGTGAGCTCAAGTGACTCACCATGGAACCAATCGAGGTGGTGGTTCGATCGGAGATGGCCCAGGCCGAGCTGGCCGCGTGCGCATGGCCGGTATGACAGTGCACGGCAATGGCACGACCACGTCAGGGAAGGCTAGGCGGTGGTAGCGCTTTGACCAAGGTGCGTAGGGCGAGTAGCAGATAGAGGCAAGGCTAGCGGTGCAAGGAATTTCCATGAGATGCTCTGTATACGTGGCTTGCCGACGGTGCATGCCAACCCGGTCTTAAGGATCCGATGGAGTGGCAGCTCCAAATGGGGGCACTATGCGACGATACTAGCAGCAAGGTGGGGTTGGTTGGGTGGCTGGCTACCCAGCGGAGCCAATGATGTGGCTAATTTAATTACGGTGCTGCCATCATAGCGAATCGAAGGGAGCAGGACCATCGGCCATGGCGACAACGAAGACAGGGGAGGTAGGTGGGGTTATGCTCGGCGCTGTCATGGTGGAACATGGTCATCAACACTATGATCAATTATGCATGGGCTACAGGGCTGTGGGGAACCACGAGGCGTGCTCAAGACGCTTGGTCACACTGCCAAGTATGCAAGCCGACGGCAGCCTGGCACCGCGCGCCACAGAGGTGGGCAGGCCCGGGACAAACATGGCGTAACATGGCAGTGAACACAGGCATGAGGACGAAGTTAGGTGGCTGGCCCACACGTGTGTAGCCACGATGGGCCAATGGGAGCAGTGCCGCGCGGCAGCGACGAACAGCGCGCAGCGCGACCGAGGCATAGTGCGACGTGACGGAGAGGCAGAGCAGCTAGGCCCAACGGCGTAGTGCGCGTGCGTGTGTGTGCCTGCGTGGCATGCCAGACGCAGCAACGATAGCGCGAGCTATAGCGTGGGACCGGTGGCAAGACCGGCCAGTGCGTTGGTAGGCACGCGGTGGGCGGCTAGGATGCGACAACGGCAGCAGCGGCGGTGCGAGCTGCGAGCCAGCATGTGGTGGTAGGAGGCCGTGGCTAGCAGCATAGGGCCCACATGCACGGGCGTGCTTGCACAGGCATGACTGTGGTGATGTGGCCAGCATGGCAGCACGCGCTAGGTAGGCCAGTGCAGTGGTGTCAGGCCGAACAAAGGCAGTAACCATGCCCGGAGGTGGAAAACGTGTCGTGCACGCTTTTCAAAGCTGCTACAAAGACCAATTCGATGATCCAAAAGCCAACCCAGTTATTCTATCCCCAAGAGGGTACATAGGGCTATCAAACTAAACCAAACATCTTGCCACTGCTTAACCCGATCGTCCTACAAAAATTGTCGAACATGGCTTCGTCGACCCATTTTTAGACTTACGCGAAATAACTAAACTTCAAACAGTTTCGCGTCGAATTCCTTTTCCAAGCTACTTGATACACTAGCTAGCAAACCCCATCCTCAATCACACATATTTTATCATCGCCTATGAAGTTCATACTACAAACTTTATCAAAGTCTCGCATAAGCGTTCTATAGCATTTTTGTTCGATAAAAATTCACTTAGAACCCTAAACGACATAAAGCGACATGAAATGCAGCATTTGTTTCATGTTGCCGACGAACGTTTCAATTTATGTACATTACTTTATACCCTATATTACACACATTCACACACAAGTATGATGCTCATGTAGTGTTTTAGCAAAAACTATACAATGTAACACCGAGGGTGTTACACCGGTGGAGACGCTCTCTGCCTCCAGCCTCTAGGTCGTTGTGGTCCTGAGCTCGGCCTAGAGGGAGCCAATCCTCTACTGCGCCTCATCGTGCTCTTAGACGACCTGGTCGTGCTCCTCAAGGGCTATGCCATGCTCCAAGCGGAGCCTCCCCGTGGTCTGGAGCAGCTTGTCTCCCTCCTTGCATAGCCAAGCGACCGCCTCGACATCCTACCTTGCCCTCCGCTCCAGGGCTGCGAGCTTCTCCTCGGTGACTAGCTTCAGCTCCCGCTCCTTGGCCTCGGCTAGGAGGTCGAAGATCCACTGACGGGCCACAGCGTCCCTCTAAAGTAGCTCGTCCCACTCCCTCCTGACTCTGGCGGCCTCCTCTTTATCTCCCCGCACCCTCACCAATAGGGCCTCGATGGCCTTCTCAGTGTCCTCCTCATGCCGATGTGCCTCGGCCTCCCACAACCAGAGACTGGCCGCCTCCTTAGCCAGGGGAGTCAGCTCGACCACCCTCTATTGGGCAGCAGCAAGCTAGATGGTTAGCTCCCCGCGTAGCTGGGACTCTTCGATGAGGCGGCCCCAGTCCTTCTTCTGCTCAAGAAGGAACCGAGATTTCTCCCGGTTGCGAGCGATGAGGGATTGAAAAAAGATAAATGTCATGAAGAAAGAAGAAGGTGAGAGGCAAGGCCAAGTGAATACCTAGCCAGTGGGAATGACAACTTCACGCAGGGAGCCCATGGCATCATCCAAGGCTGATAGCACGGCCGCTATCCCCTCATCAAGACTCTCCCGCTCCATGCTCAGTAGCATCGTCGAGGGAGAAAAGTTTCGATGTTGGGTCCCACGGATTCATCCACCAGAGTAGGGGCTCGCCCCGCGTGGGCGAACGACTGCCCCTCGAGGTTAGGGCCAAGGACGAGTCCCTACCGGTCGTCTCCGCCACCGCCACAATGCCCGGGGCCCCTCGGCCATGCCCCCCTCCATCTGGCCCGCGTCGGGCACCGTCACTTGGGTCGCCAGTGGCGTGGGTCACGCCGCTTCCGCAGGCACTGCCACGGCTACATCCGGCTACGCCTAGCTTGTCACAGTCGCTGCCACTTCTGCCTGCACCGGCGGGGCCTCGACCGGCGGCGCCGCGCCCACTGTAGCCGGTGCCACAAGCGCGAGCGGTAGCTCCGTCCGCTCTGACGTAGGCAGCGGGACTGCCTCCATCGCCGGTTGCACAATTGCCTCCAAGGGTGCTCCCTCAGCCCCTGTGTTCGCCTATCCCGCCAAGGGCATGGGCGTCACCGCGAGCAGCACCTGACTGGTCGACGAGGTAGTAACACTGGCGTCGCTTCCGTAGGTAACATCTTTAGTTACACGAACTGTAGCAGCTAGAAGTTCTGATGCTAACTTAATATGATTTGCAAGTACAAACTTAGGTTAGTAAACACAACGCTCCAGTTCAAGCAAGACTCCACCCTAACTCTGAATTCAAAGGAATTACATTAAACTGTTAGATGTACAGATGAAAATATATTTCACCATATGTGAATCTGCTAATTCTCAAACTAATTGTTAAAAAGATACATTATATGCATTGGCAGCTGATGGCATTTGTTTGTTATTGACCCCTCTTCCTAAGTTGCCTGTGGTTTCATCTTGTTCTGAAGAAAATTACCCACATTCAAATTCGCAGATTTGATGATGTAGCACCAGAACCACGGAAAGGGGTAAGAAGTGGACATATACCAGGAAGCATCTGTGTTCCATTCCCTGAGGTTGGTATGATTCAAAGATTCAGTACATCACATGATAGTTGGATAACCATCAATTGCTAAGAAATGATGATGTTTGACTTCATCTCAGATGTTCGATGGTGCACCAAACCTTCTCTCTGCAGATGAGCTACGGCAAAAGTTTCAACAAGCAGGTTTCCATTCAGTTGCAACTCATTTTAATAATCTGAAACAAGTAATTTTATTGTGTTCTTGGCAAGAAAGAAAGCAAGAATTTTTCCAAAGTACAAATATAAGAAGCAGAGCAAGAATAATGATAATTTAACATTTCAGATCTTTTAGAAATTGAGTATTTCTTAGGGATCATGTACAGAAATTCTGAAAAGTTTGCCAAGCAATAACAGTATGGTGTATTTGGTGTTTCTTCAGGAATTTCCCTAGACCAACCCATTGTTGTCACTTGCGGATCTAGCGTGACTGCCTGTACACTTGCTCTGGTCTAGAATCTTCCCTGTTCATCTTGGATTTACCAGGCACTAGCAAAGCAATCCCTAATAATATCTCTTTTTACAGGGGCTCTATCAGATTGGAAAGCATGATGTTCCAGTTTATGATGGATCTTGAACAGAATGGGAAGCACAATCAGATTCTGATTACCCAAAAGTTACCGCTCTAGCTTGTTAAAACTTACAAGCTCTGAAAAGATTAATACAGTTTTAGCATCTTGGACCATTCAGTTTAGATTGTCAGCAAGATGACATTATGTTGTAACAAGCTTTGCACTAAATAAAGGCGAATATTATATGGACGAGAAATGTGCAATATGTTTTATATTGTCCTGTCACAAAAAGAGATGAAAGAGGACATGTAAAGCAGGACATGAAGTGTTGCCAATTCCTGTGAGTCGTGACCCCACTGTCAGCATCAAACTCATGGTGACATGTACTAACTACTAACATTAATATTCAAGGAACATATGCTTGAAAACAACAAAGACTAATTTTATTCACCATTGTAAACATTGTATTTACCACACATATTAGTATCATGATCAACGTATTTCACTATTTTGTATCTAAATCAGGCAAATTCTTGTAAATTGAGGTCTAATGAGGTTTTATGATCTAATGAGGAAGTTGTCTTATGAATTTTCAATGAAAAATTGATACAATAACGCCTTGTTTAGTTCCACCCCAAATTCCCAAAAAGTGCTACAGTACCTATCATATCGAATGTTTATGGCTCGTGCATGGAGCATTAAATGTAGACGAAAAAAACTAATTGCACAGTTTAGTGGGAAATTGCGAGACGAACGTTTTGAGCCTAATTAGTCCATGACTGAACACTAATTGCCAAATAAAAACGAAAGTGCTACAGTAGCCCCAAATTCCAACTTCCTGAAACTAAACACGCGCTAAGTCAAAAACTGTGTATTCTGATCAGAAAAGAAACGATCTAATCACTCTCCAGTACACGTGCTGTAAATTATAATCAAAAGACATCATCTGCTAAGATTCCTAAGAACATATAGTATAGTTAGTGTTACCTTTTTCTCCCATTCTACATTTAAAAAAACAATAACATTTTCATCCATTGATCCATCTGGATAGAAATTTACACATAATGGTGCATGGAGCCAGGAATTGGTATGAGCTTCCACATGCCATGGCTCATCACACCTTTTGCAGAATATGACGAAATGAACTAAGCAATCCAGCATGGAATTGTCTTTGCACCTAATCTTCAATGCGCATTCCTGCATTTCACACTTTCCTCCCAAACATTCAGACCACGCCTAATTTGCAGTAATGCTTGAAGCTAAAACAAGAGTGAAACCTGAGGCTCCCAAGTAAATTGCACCAGAGTGAGCCTGCTGGATTCAGCTAATATTGGCTTAAGATTTCTGTGAATATGGTAGCAGCAGCACCAGATTCCAAATCATCCAGCACAGGTTTCACGTAGGTGCACTTGTGTCATCACAGAAGTGTCCTCATTATCACTGAACATTGTGGGTTCTCCAACATTCGATCCAAGATCATCAGCTACCATAAAGGCACGAGCACCATCCTTGTGATTCACCCAGCTGTATCCACGGCCTTTCACAACACCATGACTACCCATCAGTGCCCTAACGGCTGAGGCATCACCATGTCGACCCAAGGTAGCATATATGTTTGATAGAAGCACATAAGGTGATGGATTCTTTGGATCAAGGCAGAACAGATGCTTGGCAGTAAATTCCCCCAACTCAGCATTGTGATGTACAACACATGCAGCTAGAAGAACTTCCCACAGTATAGGATCATCCTTGTATGGCATTTTATCTATCACAGCCTCAACTTCAGCAAAACGGCCAGCCCGCCCCAGTGCATCTATGAGGCATGTATAATGCTCAACAAATGGTGTAATCCCATAGTTGCTCTTCATGGAATTAAAGAATGTAATCGCTTCATCAACAAGCCCAAAGTGACTGCATCCTGTCAGGACAGCAATGAAAGTCACACTGTCAGGCTTCTGTTTTGTGGTTAGCATGTACTCAAACAATTCCACAACTTTCTCTCCAAAAACCATTCTGAGCATATCCATGGATCATCTCATTCCATGCCACTACGTTCTTCATAATCATGTAGTTGAAGAAAAGGCGTGCATCATCCATGTTGCCACACTTAGCGTACATGTTAATCAGGGAACTGCCAACATAGACATTCTGATCATAACCATCCTTTAGAACCTGAGCATGTACCTACCTACCTTGAGGTATTAATGACAATCTAGCACATGAGTTGATCATACTAGCATAAGAGGATTATGTGGGGAACATTCCATTTTCCCGCATCTGCTTGAAGAAATTGAAGGCCTCTTCATTCAAAGAATGGATAGCCAAACCTGAGATCATGGAATTCCAACATACCACGTCTCTCTCGACCATCACATTGAAAATGATCTGTGAGATGCCAACCTGACCACATTTTGAATACATATCAATCAAACCACTCACAACAAACTTGTCATTACGAAGCAATAGTCTTACTAAAGCAGAATGCACTTGCTTGCCCAGTTCCAAAATTCCTAATCTAGAGCATGAACTGAGGATCACAACCAAAGTTGTCCGGTCAGGTTGCACATTTTGATGTTGCATTCACCTAAACAACTCGATTGTGTCTTGATGCAGTTCCTCCTGGCTGTAGCCGGATAAAAGGGTGTTCCATGTAGTCACAGTTGGCTTTGATATCTTGTCAAACATTGCACGAGTAGATGGAACATCCCTTGCCTTAATACAAGAAGCAAGCATGTTACTGTAAGTTACCTCATTGGGCTCAAAACCTGACTCTTGCATAAAGTCCAGTACTTCCAAGGCCCTCTCGTAGCAACCCAGTTGACCATATCCAGTTATAAGAATGTTCCAAGAAACAATACTGACACTTGACATCGACTCAAAGACTTTCATGGCCTCGTCCATCTTCATGCCCTTTGCATACATATCAATCAATGAGTTCCCCAAATGTTGGTCCGATCCAAAACCTTTTCTGACAACCAATGCATGAATGGACTGTGCAAGCCGGATTGCACGAGCGACATTGTAGTCACCAGCGCAGGCCTGCGCACACGCGCCCAGAACACTGGAGACAGCTACCGGATCAACACGAATCCCGCTCCTGCTCATCCACGCAAAAAGCCTGAGGGCATCGTCGACGGCCCCGCTCTGCGCTAGCCCGCCCATCATCGCCGTGAACGAAACCTCGTTCGGGCTAGCCATCCCGTCGAACAGCCTGACCGCGTCGGCGATGCTCCCACACTTTGTGTACATGCCGAGAAGCCCATTCTCGATGAACTGGTTCCCGTCGAGCCCAACCTTGATGGTGAGCCCATGGCAGCGCCTCCCGTCACCGAGCGCGGCCACAGCGCCGCACGCGCTGAGCACGCTGGCGAGCGTGAAGTTCATCGGGGCGAGGCCCTCCTGCAACATCCCCTGGTACATCTCCAGCGCTTCCCCCGGGGAGCCCGACCGCGCGACGGCGGCGATGACAGTGTTCCAGGAGTCGGCGTTCCGGTCGGGCATTTGGCCGAGCAGGTCCCTGGCGGCGGCGAGGTCCCCCGCGCGGCAGGCAGCCGAGATGGCGGCGTTGTAGGAGTAGACGTTGGCGCGGGGCAGCGCGCGGAAGGCGCGGAGCGCGTGGCATGGCAGGCCCGAGAGGGAGTAGAGCTCGACAAGGTGGTTGAGGAGGAAGGTGTCGGCGGTGAGGACGCGCGCGTGCAAGGCCTTGGCGTGGGCTCGGCTAGGCTTAGGGCCGCCACTACGCTTGATGTAGGCCCGGAGCACGGCAGCGAGCTGGGCCACTAGGTTGGCCATCACGGCGAGAAACCAGAGGAGTGGCCCGTTTATATACATGTATGTGCGATGCAACGTGAACAAAATAATCAATTCTAACAACATATAATTATGTAAACCACCTTGTTAAAATATACAAAATTAATTTTTTATATGGCCAAAAGGCGTCTGGAATAAAAAATCATCATGGAACCATCAGACATTTTAAGAGGCCAGTATTAACTTAAATTGAGTTATCATCATAAAATAATTATTCAAACAAATGCGTCATTTTGAGCAACAAACACTATAAGGAACTGTTCATAAGGAAAAGCACATTAATACAGTATTAAAATGATAATGCTACAAAACACTTGAGTATTTTGGAGCAATCCAACACTAGAATTTTCTCTTCTCCATCGATCTCCGCCCTCTCCCTCTCTTCTTCTCTAACTCCGGCGGGCTTAGAAGGGGCTCGAGATAGGCAGGCTGGCTAGGCGGTGGGGATGGTGAGGAGGGTGGCATTAGGGTTCCAACGGCGGATGAGGTGGCCAGTCCAGGTCAGGGCGAGGGTCTCCTATGGCCATGACGGTGGCAGGAGGGGGGTAGAAGAAGGAGGCCACGGCTGGCGCGGCGAGTGAAGAAAAAACTAAGTGTTCTAACACCCGAGCGATGGATAGGCAGACTCTATTAAAACTACTCCCCAATGAGGACCCCCCCCCATCCCCACCCCCCACCGTGACATTCAAGGTTTGCATGTCACCTGTCCCCCTCACCTCGTCCGTGAGACTGAAACCGTGACTCCATCATGGCCGCTACCAACTGCCCGACTATAAGTGCTCCATCTAAGGTCTTGTTTGGATGCACGTGTATACATCTCAATCTATGTGTGGTGAAGTAGATTTGGGTGGAACTTAGCTTAATTTTCACCCCCAAATTAATTGTAACACATGTAGCTTGAGGTGAATACCTGTTCATCTAAACAATCCTAATGCAAGTCAGGAAACCTCGCGTGGCGCCAAAGCACCACAACCACCTAAATGAGCGCCAAATCTATTTTGTTTGACTTTCCCAAGCGTGAAATATGAAGATCATTCCCAGATGGAGGGAGTAATTTATCAAAATTAGATAAAGATTATAGAGTGTATAAATAAGAGCATTTGTATATTGTATAAATATATATAGAGAGAGCAAAGATAATAAAATTTTGGTTAGTAGTACATATTAAATTTATATAATACATTTTATATTACTTATAAATTTATAAGATTTTGAGCCGTGTGTAGGAACACAAGGAGTAAAAAATCTATTAAGGCCAGTCTCAGTGGGAGTTCTACGTAAGTTTCATTTGCATTAAATAGGTTGCTAGATAGGCATTTTTGATGATGTGACAATGTATTTAAGAAGAGAGAAGAAATGAGTTTCATCTAGATAAAACCATCTTGACACGATTACCAACTATCTATGAGTCAATGAAATTAAATGTTTATAAAACTTTGGAATGAAACTTTATATCGGTAATAAAGCTATGAAAGAGACTGGCCGGTGACATGGCATCAATTGGATGGGTGCGTCGCAAGGCTGGTTCCAGCCGCAAGCCCTCTCGACTTTCAAAGCAGAAACTCTTGTATGGTACCGCCCAGCGGGCGCCGCCTCCTCATGAGCTGTGCGCTGAATGAAAAGGACGCCGCCGATGCCTGGTACCACGCGCTCACCCACCGTCCCTTGCGTCAACTCGAGCTTCGTTTGTGCACGATTTCCCATCCGACGCTGCATATTCCCAATGCATTTGACGTCGCCACCGCTAGGCTAGGGCCGGGTGTCTATAAATCTCACAGGCGCCACCCGTTTGTAGAGGCACCGCAAGCCACACACCAACACAGAAGCAGGCAGGGCAACTGGGCAAGAGGCTGGATGTGTGTGCTGGGAGCGATCGAGCAAGAGGTAGTAATAATGGGCGCCGCGGTGAGCACCGCGTTCTGGGCGGGCGTGGCAGTCGGGGCGGCGTGGGCGGCGGTGGCTGACGTTGTCAATGACGCCCTCGACTCCGTCTACGACATTGCTAAGGCGGTGATGGACTACCTGCGCACGGTCGCCTCGTGGGCTTTCGAGAAGCTCAAGGCAGCCGCGGCATTCATCGAAGACAAAGTCATCAACCTGGTGCACCGCCTGGCCGCAAGGAGGCCGCTGCGGCGAGGCGCGAGGTGGACAGTGCTGCTGCCGCTGATGTTTGGGTTGCGGCCTCCCAGCAGGCAAGCTTCTGGCCAGGCAGCCGTACTGGCCCCAGGTGCCCGAGATCGCGCCAGGCACCTGGGTCTGATCCAAATATGGCCGTCGTGCTGTCCAAGGCTGCGGCCTATGTCGCCGGTTTCGGGCGACTACCGGACGTCAAGGCCGGCCTTCCTCCTCCGTCTTTGGCCATCGTCACTGCCACCGCACCCGGCAGAGAGCTGGCCTTGCCAGGTTCCGTGGCTGCCCCGGCCGCGCGCGCCGGACGACGGGCTTCGGAGATGATGGCCCTCCTTGAGACCGCGGTGGAGGCGCTGGGTGACAGCATTCCTGAGGACGCTAGGTCCTACATCTGCGTTGTCATAGCCGCGGTGGGCATAGGTCTCGAGGCGATCGCCGCCGCCGCCGCCGCCGCCGCCGTGGACAACTAGGCCCGTCGGCTCCGCTCCGTTGATTTGCTATGTCGTTGGCTCGTTGCAGTGTCCCCGTTTCTACATCGTCCCCCTGTTGCCAAAGTTCAATTGAAGCAGTAATTATTCACCTGATTTTTTTGCGAGATTTGAGCCGATGATTTGACTACTGACTAGTCTTTTTAAATCTCACTCTTTAAACCATTATTTAGAACGTCATTTGTATAAAAATTATTTTCTATATCTTTTGCTCTCCAACTGTTTTCATATATTTTGTGTGCACTCTAGAGAACCCTTCTCGTTGTATTTCTTTAGCTACCGAGAAATCAGAAATAGAAGATGGTTATATTTAGATAACCAAATAAAAAAAGTTCTGCACTCTCTATATGTTCAGAAAAATACAATTCTTATTTTTGAGGAGTTAAATGTGTTTAGTTTAACTAAAATTATATAAAAATACTAACATTTACCATACAAAATAAGTATCATTAAATTAATTATAAAATATATTTTCTTAATAAACTGATTTAGAGACAAAATTATAAATATTATTCATTATAAATTTAGTCAAACATGAACTACTTTGACAGATTTGAGCCGATGATTTGACTACTGACTAGGCTTGGGAACTGATGTGGAGGAGAGAGAATGGTAGAAAATCAACTCGCTGGCTATATAGCCTAGGTAAAAGTGTTTGCTGTTAAATTATAGGATTCCTCTATGTCGCTGTCTATTTTGATAACAACTATTGTGGATGCCCTAGTTATTTGTAGGTGCATTTACGGCACATTTGTGTTCATAGGAGATCATGAGTACGTCGTTGGGGCAGCAAGTGAACAAGCAGAGGATACTTGCGCCAAGGACCGTGTGAAGGAGAATAGGCGCCTGAGGTGCATTTGCGGGTGGGCAGTGCGGAGGGAAAGTGGGACATTGGTAATGTGACTTCACCAAATTGCATAGATATTTGCTAGTAAAGATTTCCTATTTAGAGCCCTCTTTGACAAGGGCCTCATCTAAGAAGCTGGAGAAGCCATGATTTGGTGGCTTCACCCATCTAGTCGAGTAAAAAAAACAAATCCTCCCCTCTGTAGCTTCTTTTATAGAGCCGTTTTATGAGATAGTGTTTTAAGCCAAGGCTTCGGCCAAAGAGGGCCTAAGTATAAAGAATATTTTATAAAGATACAATAGGCGTAAGAGTTTCGTTAATTCAAGGATAAAAAATCTGCAGCTACTGATAAATCAAAATTCAGATTCATGACATTGTAAAAGGTTATATTTTCTAAGATTTTAATCTATGCAGGAGTATAGATTGATGGAATTTTTGACTCTATGAAACAAATTCACGTCTTCACACGGAATCTTATCAATGGAAAAAAAAATAATCACAACAACGTGCATCACAAAAACGTGAGCTCAGCTCAGTTAGCGAGAGGTCCATTGTTGTTGCGGTGAATGGCTCATTATCGTTGGTTGCTGCTGAATCTGGTGCTCCGCAAGTAATTTACCTTTCCATTGGGGTTTCTGACAAGTCTAGAAGGTTGCAGGGGCACCTTTCCGTCATATCCTGCCGGTACCCAGGGTATGGTCCTCGATATTGTAGTTTGACTTTGCGCCCTGCCTTACTTTCTCCTTCCGTTTCCTAGTCCTTACCGAGCGGGCGTCCCCGGTCGGCTAGTTCCAGTCGGAGAAGAGTAGTGAGCAGGGGTTCGGCCAGGCCTTCCGGTCGGAGGGCCGTCCGGAGGTAGGCTGGAGATCGAAGCGAGTGCTTCCGGTCGGAGCCGGAAGTGGAGTTGGGCCAAGCCTTCTAGTCGGAGAGGCCATCCGGAGGTGGGCTGGAGACCGAAGCGAGGGCTTCTGGTTGGAGAGGAGGGACGGAGTCGGAAGCGGGCGCCATTCCCCCTCGGTCAGGCCTTCGATGGTCCGGCCGGGGCCCGCGTCGCCTGTCCTTGCCTTCGCCCGATGAGCGTCGTCATCACGTCGGGCCTGATGCCGGTTGCTGATGACGCTGCGGGCATCTTGGTTCGGATCAAGCCATTCGCGTGGCGGCAGTCGGCGTGGAGCATGCGCCGGGTCGGACCGCAGCGTAGCCGCGCCCTCCCGTGCTGCGCTTGGCGGCTGTAGCGGCGAGCGGATGGAGCAATCCGTCTGGTGCGTCCCAACTCCCCCAGCGGGAGAGAGGGCAGCGTGTCAGAGTCGCGATGCAGGAGCTTTCCGCTTGTTGTACGGCGGCGGTTTCTACCAGCGCCCGCAGGTTCCGGTAGACCACCCGCTCCTAGGGATCATCGGGCTCGGGAACGCCACGCAAAAGCATTGCCGCAGCGGTGGTGTTCTGGCTAGCCCGAGCGAACTATGGAGGGTCGTTCCCCTCGTTTATGATGTCACGCTGGACCTGGCGGGCGTGACCCTAAGCGCCACCGGCCGAGCCATGCGCATGGGGCGCTGCTTGCTGTACCGAGCGCGCCGGCGCAGGTGGTGGCTAGCTATGCCGCCTTTGCCATAGCTCCTCAGCGTGCCCTTGTGTAAGCGCGAGGGCCCCCGCACGTAGGTCCGAAGGGGTGTGAGTCTGTACGGACTCTGCAACCACCGGTGGCTGTCCCAGAATGTCCGCCATAGCGCACTCCCAGGATGGATGGTGGCTAGATGCCACGTCGCAGATGCTAGAGCCGTCGCTCCCAACCTCGTCATCCAGGAGTTCGTAGAAACAGGTCGGAGCATAGCTCGCCATTCCCACGAATTCGGACATGAAAGGAGGCGGCGTCAGCATTTTTCGGAGCCCCCGGGCATACACGTCCGCGGAGGACGTGAGGCCATAGGGGAACCAGTCATGCGGTGGTCGCAGTACGGACAACACGGTCCCTCTGGATAATTGATGGAAGACAGTAAATAGCGAGTAAATAATTGAACTGTATGTTACTTACAGTGAGGTTTGAGCAGAGAGTTTGCTCGGAAAGAAGTGTAGATGCCAGCGCCATTGAAGTCATCGTTTGTCCCGGAGCCGATGCAGGGGCACCCCTCCGATGAGCGCTGGGATGATTGCCTCCTCGCGGAGGCGCAGTACGCCGAGCCGGTCGGCGACGAAGTCTAGGCTTCCAAAGGGGAAGGCCTGGGATGGCTCGAAGACGGGTGGAACCCACATCCCAACAGGTGGGAGCGCAGGGAACTCTAGTGAGCCGAAGCGAGTCGTATCGCTTGAGCCCGCCATGGTGGAGGTGGCGGAGAAGTGGGCATCCGATGACCAAAAAAGTGTTGAACGTACAACGTCTTCCCCATGGATGGCGCTAACTGTCGGTGCAGAAAGTGACCAACACGTAAATATTTATAGTTTTGCCGTACGTTGTAATCGGAGGTGGCCTAGCACTCGATGACATATGATTTATACTAGTTCAGGCAGCGTGCCCTACGTCCAGTTTGGGTCGATCGACAACTTTATTCCTGAGCCCAGGTGCTCGAAGTTTGCAGTGGGGTTACAAACGAGAAGAAGAAAGATGGGGGAGCAAGAGGCTCGGTCGGACTCTGGTCAAAGCGCCGAGAGTGATAGGGGCTCCGCTATGAGCTAAGTGTATGAGCGTGGGCTCATGGTTTGAACCTGGCGGTTCTACTGTGGTGTCCTAATGATCTAAATGAATTTGAGAGAACTAGAATGGTGAACCTATCTGTTGGAGGAGAGCGCATCCCCTTTTATAGATGAAGGGGATAGCCTTACAAGTGAGAGAGAGGGAGTATGCCGATTGCTCAGTCGTGCTTCCCACGCCGGTAGGCTCAAGAGGATGGTAGGCGCCCACAACACTGTTGAATGTCAGCCGCACATGGGAGGTGGTGTTGCCTTCTTTGGGTATGGCAGACGTCGGTGCCTACCACACTATTGACGTCTAGGAGTATGTAAGGGGTTTAACCATGTTAGCCCGGTACGGTAAAAGCTGGTGCCCACAACACTGTCGATGCTCAGAGGCACATGGGAGGAGCCTTACCGTATGGGAGTTAATGACGCCTACAACACTGTTGGGGTTTCTGACAAGTCTAGAAGGTTGTAGGGCACATTTCTGTCATATCCTGTCGGTACCCAGGGTATGGTCCCAGTATTGTAGTTTGACTTTGCGCCCTACCTTACTTTCCCCGTCCGTTTCCTAGTCCTTACTGAGCGGGCGTCCCCGATCGACTGGTTCTAGTCGGAGAAGAGTACTGAGGAGGGGTTCGGCCAGGCCTTCCGGTCGGAGGGCTGTTCGGAGGCGAGCTGGAGACCGAAGTGAGTGCTTCTGGTCGGAGCCGGAAGTGGAGTTGGGCCAAGCCTTCTGGTCGGAGAGGTCATCCGGAGGTGGGCTGGAGACTGAAGCGAGGGCTTCTGGTCGGAGAGGCGGGACGGAGTCGAAAGCGGGCGCCGTTCCCCCTCGGCCAAGCCTTCAGGTCGGTGACTAGATCCCCTTTCCGGCCTGTCTTTTTAGGCACTTGCGCCGGTCCATGAGTTTGTGTGTTGTTTGCAACGTTGCCTGCTGGGCCAAACCTTTACTAGGAAGCCGGTCCGCGAGGGACCTCAGGTTTATGAACCCGACAGGAGCCTCCGAGCCCCCGGGCAATTCGGGTAGAATCAGTCTAGGTTTTTTTGTCTTGATGGCGGGTGCACACGAGCGCACCTAGCGAGTGTAGCCCCCGAGCCCTCGGTCGATTTGGGCAGAATCATTTGGTTTTGTTTCATATTTCTAGTGGGGGAAGTTTCGTTTCGTCAGCGGGTGCACGCAAGCGCACCCGTGGGTGTAGCCCCTGAGCCCCCGGGTGATTCGTGCTGAATCATCCAGGGGGTTTGTTTAGCGGGTTTTTTGTGCGTGTTTTAGTAGAGAATGGAGTCGTCAACCAAGGCGTCTTTGCGTAGCCGAGGTGGTTAGTTTAGGGGTCGGACGAGATGA
This sequence comes from Miscanthus floridulus, assembly GCF_019320115.1. Taxonomy (NCBI): domain Eukaryota; kingdom Viridiplantae; phylum Streptophyta; class Magnoliopsida; order Poales; family Poaceae; genus Miscanthus; species Miscanthus floridulus. The sequence continues at coordinate 115,991,277 of NC_089595.1, read as the reverse complement.
AGCTCGCGGATCCTGGGCGTCGGTGCTCGCCGTGGGATCGGGCGCGTTTTTGGGGTCGTGGATCCTAGCGTCGGTGCGTGTCGTGGGATCGGGTGAGTTAGTTCAGGGATCAGATGAGTCGGAGCCCACTGATCCTAGCATCAGGTGCACACCGTGGGATCGGGCGAGTCAGAGTCGCGGGCCCTGATAAGTTAGTTCAGGGATCGGACGAGACGGAGCCCGCTGATCCTGGCGTTGGTGCGCGCCGTGGGATCGGGTGAGTCAGAGTCGCTGGACCCTGAATAAGTTAGATTCATGGGTCAGACGAGACGAAGCTCGCTGATCCTGGCTGTCAGTGCGCGCCGTGGGATTGAGCGAGTCGGAGTCGCGGACCTTGATAAGTTAGGTTCATGGGATCGGACGAGTTGGAGCTCGCTCATCCTAGCGTCGGTGCGCGCCATGGGATCGGGCGAGTCGGAGTCGTGGACCCTGATAAGTTAGGTTAATGGGATCGGACGAGTCAGAGCTCGCTGATCCTGGCGTCGGTGCGCGCCATGGGATCGGGCGAGTCGGAGTCGCGGACCCTGATAAGTTATTGTGCAGTCGGAGCGTAGCCGGATGGGGCGAGTTTGAGGTCGCAGACCCAGGTTTTTGGTGTGCCGTGAAGCGTAGCCGGATAGGGCGAGTTCGAGGTCGTAGACCCAGGTTTTTGGTAGTGCCGTGAAGCGTAGCCAGATAGAGCGAGTTCAAGGTCGCAGACCCAGGCGTTTCTTGAGCCCCGAGCCCTATTAGGCTTTTGGTAGGGGTCGGTTTAAGTTGTGTGCGCTACCCCGTCCTCGGTTTCTCATAACCGGAGGGGCTGAGTTTTGTTGCTTGTCCTGATCGCTCGGGCTCGAGTGACGCGCTCGGTGAGTTCGCTAACGGGGATGATCGAGTGGAATCCGGGTCCGTTGTTCGTGACGGGGTCAGCATAGCCCTCTTGTGACATTCCACTAGTCCTTTACCTATAACCCGGCAGATGGCTAGGTCGTTCCGGAGACCGACCCGGGTGGCCTGACGGCCTCTCCTTGATGGAGATTCGATGGGCTTGGCAGAGGTTTAGGATCGAACGAATAATATTGATTTTTTCCTTAAACATAGGAGAAGTACTCGGAATCTCTTGCCATTTGCAACAGCCACATGTTGCAGCTGCTGGGCCCATTTGCATGCGCATGGGTGTGGAGCGACACGAGCGGCAGGTGCACGAAACCGTGCGGGCATAGATCGAGAAGGAGCGGCGCGGGACACGGAGCGGGCACGGGACATGAAGCGACATGGGCCCCACATGAAGCAGGCACAAACGGACGCAGCATGTCTATGTGAAAGCAGGCATGGACGTCCAGACGCTAGCCCTGTCCGGATGTTAGCCTTTCCGAAACTTTTATGATCTACACGGTGAAAACTTTGGGCATGTTCGGAACAGCCGGCTGTAGCAGTGGTTTAGCATTATCCAATGATCGGCTATTTATTCAGTTTTTAGGTGGCATTAATTGAAATAACTAATTTTCATTGACTATTATATTAAACACTAAAGGTTGAATATCATTCTTTGTCGCTTTTGAAATCGGTTTTGTCTGTTTTAAGCTACCCCTATGTTCCAAATTATAAAACATTGTCTTTTCTAGGTATATATGGTTTTTACTATGTATATCTAGACATAATATATCTAAGTGCAAAAACAAAAAGCTATGTATCTAAAAAATCAAAAAACATCTTATAATTTAGAATGGACCAGGTTAATGTTTCATCAAAACTGAAATTTTCCATAACCAATTTCACAAAATTAACTGGATACCGAGGCCTACTTGCTGGGGGGAAAATCAAATATGCATCAGCTGCAGCTGAAGATTCACTTCCAACTGAAAATTTACAGGATATGGTGTGGCTCCAGAGGAAAATACGAGGAGCCATTCAGTCAGACATAGGTTGTATGCAGTCACGAAGTACAAAAAACGGGAGAAAATTTACATCACAACAGATTTACTGGCATAAGAACTTGTGGTCTCATTGGCTATAGACCCTTGCCGTAGGCCCATCCTCAACTTGAGAACCTAACGTGCCATACTACGAGTTATTCATTGCTCCAGTGAACTTGAGAAAAATCAGGTTTTCAGTTGAGGGATTTTCTTCGTCACATCATCGACTGTTTCATCCACGCTCTCCAAAACAGATTCCCCCCTGGAAAAGTACAGATTAAATTAAAATATCAGTTCACTACATCAAAGAAGGAAGCAAGTATACTGGAAATCTTAGCCCCAAAGAAAATATGGATAAGCATGTATTCTAATGATGAAGAAATTATGAACTGATGTGGTTGCTGTACTTACATCTTTGACATGCTTTGGTTTTTCACCTATACACTTGGAAGCACTGATGCTTTCGCTCTTCAGCAAACTTCTCGTACTCAAGAGAGGTTGGCTGATGCCATCCGTCACTGAGGCATGCGCTAGCTTATCACCTGCATTGCCATCTCCATGTTTATTGCCAATTACTCTTTCCCTGAGACAAGATACAAAGATTATTAGTTCAAGTACTTACTCCTGTTTATGTTTCTCCTAAGTCAAATCTTTAAGCTTTGACCATCAATATTTGAAATTTTATATAGACTAATAATATAAGTTTTAACTATTTTCTGAAAAAATTCATAATGCAAATATATTTTAACAACTATGATAACAGGAACCTTAATGGAATTGTGCTTAAGGTCTCTCTTTTGTTTATTCAATCAAAACTACTGTATCTATGCAAGTTCTACATAAATAACCAATTGAACCTCCCTCTGACTGCGTAAAAATTCTCAGAAAAGAATATAAATAAACAACTAAGGAGGGCCAAAAGATGATAGAAAAATAGGATCCACACGCTATAGACACAAAAATATTGCATGGTTAAGGAAAATAAAGTGTCAGTTTTGACGAGAACCTTGGCAAAGAAACATTCTGTCGCAGCTGTGGACTTGGTTTTTCACCTTTGGCAGTACCTTCTCCAAATGAGCAAATTGGCGCCTAAAGCGATCCACCCCACTGTCATGCACAGACATCAGGGTTATACTCCCAATAAATCCTGAACCAATCATATAACTAGGCAACTACTATACTCAGCGTAAGAGTTTAGCGCATGTGTGTTTGCTAAACAAAAAGTGGACCCCACCTTGGATACATGAAGGTCATCTGGCTGTGGTCTCCTCCACGTAGGTATTCTTATAGCATTTGAGGATGGTACTCCAAAATCTAAAGAGAGGTAACAAGAGTTAGGAAAGTAATGAAAGAAGCAGCTCTACGATGATGTCAAGAATATAATTGAGTAATAGTACCTCTCAGTAAATTAATTCTCGGACATAATCTTTGGCCAGTTTCCGCTTCTCAAACTCAAATTCAAGTTTTGAGATAGGTTGTGCTATGGGTTCACGTTCATTATTTGCTAATCCATTAAAGTATGGATCTGTCAGGGCCTGAAATAAAATTTACATGGATTGGTATTTGGAGGAACAACTTATCCAACATTTTAAAGGTGAAATATAGATAAAGGGGGTAATCTCTGCCTTCTGCACCAACCAGGGACGCTTAAAAGATGAAATTTATCTTTATGGTGAACAAAAATTGGACTCAACTAGACCTACCTCAGCAGCACTTGGCCGTTCCTTAGGATCAAAAGCAAGAAGACGTTCAAGCAAACGGAGAGCCATAGGATCTATCCCTGGAAACTTTTTAGTAAAGGGAACCCGGAGCTTTTTCCTCATATTGCTCATGTATCGTCGAGCTTTCTCATTCCTTATCTGCAATGGTTCAATAGTTTAGTGTAGGACACATGATTTTGTGTCATCCATCAGTTGGAATTTTGTTTCCAACATAATCTAGAGGAACAGCCAAAGATTGTTGCTATTGAATATTGATGTCAATTGGTACAAAACTTTGTACTTTCTGGCAACTAAACATTGAAGCACTTGTTTAAAGAGGCATAGTGAAATAGTCCTCAAAAGAAAGGACAATAAATATAAATGAACAATTGGTAAGTTAGTAACTGTGCACTATCAATGAAAGATTGAGCATTTTATACAAGTTGTACCTAAAAATCTGAAACAGAGTAATGCCTGGAATACAATTAAGCTTAACAAAACTATGGAAGAAATCAGATGCAAGGTCTCACTAGTAAAGAGTGAGCATACCTTGGAGATAGACTCTGCTGAAGGTGTACCGAGTAGATCAGTCATAAGATCCAACTGATGCACAACATTCTTCCCTGGAAAGGGTGGCTTCCCTGTGAGCAATTCAGCAAATATACACCCTACGCTCCAAATATCAATGGCAGGAGTGTACTGCAAAAGTCAATGCCAGATTCAGAACCTTGTGATTCTATAAAATTTGTAAAACAAGCAGAGACATCAATTCCACACCATGTACACATTGTTCAAGTAATACTCAGCCAATTCTGCAGCATTAAATCTGCATGTAAAACACGCCTCTATGTTCAATATTCATTTTAATGAAAGGGGCATTGAGAAGTGGAATGGAGGTTTTTTTTTTCTTTGGAAATTGTTGGGAAGAAAACCATGCATATTACAATTAAATGCTGTCAAAAGAAAGGACGCCACAATATATTGAATAAAATATCTGAACCAGATTTCTTGCAAAAGTAGTAGAAACTCTAAAAATAAAAGGATTAATGCTGTTGCATACAGGGAAGTTAGCCGATATAAATACAGTTGGTTAAAGTCAGGAACTCAAAATTATGCTTAAGGGTAACCTCAACAACAGAAGATAATCTGGAACCAGTATCGCTATATTGGATCAAACTTATCAAACTAATGTAACAATTTCAGAGGAAAAATACATTGATATATTGATCGCAAAATGAAGCTAAGGTGAAACACCACCTTTGAAAAAAACGAGCCACATAATTCCAGAGCTCGATACCATCTAGTGGCCACGTAATCCTACAGCAAAAGATGCTACATCATAAGAAAAACAAGTTTTGACTGTTCAACAAATATAATTTTGCTCAACAATATCAAAATGGCTACCGTCCAGAATATGGCTGATGGGGTGTCATTGAATGAAACGCGGGCAAGGCCAAAATCACAAATCTTCAGCTTGCAGTCAGCATTGGCTAGAATATTCTTGGCCTTAAGATCCCGATGGAAGACACTTGCTGCAAAACCAAGACTTATAGAACAAGCATAGAAACCAAATCTCACAAGAACCAACAAACTATTAACAAGTCCCCTCAATGTGGAGTCTAACAACCTGCATGAATGTACTTCATCCCATGGAGCAGCTGGTACAAGAAGAACTGGTGATGCTCTGCTGTGAGATCATCATTTGCTTTTATTACTTGATGGAGATCCGACTCCATCAACTCAAAGATCACATAGATATCCCTAAATTCCCTCCTCGAAGGAGGAAGCATAATGTGCTTGATCTCAACTAAGTCTGGGTGACGCAGCAACCGGAGCAACTTGATCTCACTAAGGATGCGAGTTGCATCGGAGACGTGATCAAAGACATCAACGATCTTCTTGATCGCCACACGCTCACCAGTCTGGGTGTCGACAGCAGCAGCCACAACACCGTAGCTCCCTTTGCCAATGACTTCACTGACCTGATGTCATGTGGGGCCGCTCCTATTCTAGGAAACGGCGCGCCCGAGACAGTCCGTCGCGCTACTGAACGCGCGACTGGCTCACAGCCATCGGCCTCAGGCCATGCGGGGCAGGCTGTGTCAATCAGCGGATAGGAATAGAAAGAGAGATCAAATTGGTTCCTAAGATTGAGGAGTAATTAGCTCCTAGTTGTTAGGCTTAAGGCCTATTTAGCCATGTACGTGGACAAGGAATAAAGCAAGCAAGTTATTATCCATCTAATCTCTCTCTCACCTTCCTCCAACTAAGCCTAGCCGGCCGAGGGGCAAAACCTCAGCCGTAGACGACGACGGCAGGAGACTACGAGCTCCGTAGTCGAGGGCCAGCTACCCTAGGGCACGACGTCCCTTGACAACCTGGTATCACGATCCCAGCGATCCTCGCCTACACGCTCCACCTCGCCATCCCCACCACCAGCCGTCGCGCCGTCCCCCGTCTCGCTGCCGCCGCCGATTCACGCTATCTCTGCCCATCCAACTCCACCTCCAGCCGACGTCATGGGAGAACAGCCCAACGCCGCCCTTCAAACCACCCTGGACGCGTTAGCCGCCACCCTGAAGTCGCTTCAGACCTCCGTCGACGCCAATTCCCAGGCGATCAAGCGCCTGAGCGAGGAGCGTTCCTCGTGGTCGTCATCTTCCAAGTCCGGAACTGGCGAACACCATCAGGATCGGCCAGTCGCGGTTCCAGAAGCTTGACTTTCCGCGTTATGATGGCAAGTCCGATCCGCTGATCTTCATCAACCGGTGCGAGTCCTACTTCCACCAGCAGCGGATCATGGAGGAAGAGAAGGTGTGGATGGCTTCCTACAACCTGGAAGAGGGCGCCCAGATGCGGTACATCCAGGTCCAGGAAGACGAGGGCATCCCCTCGTGGCGCCGCTTCAAGGACCTTCTCCATCTCCGCTACGGGCCACCGCTGCGCTCCAACCCCCTCCACGAGTTGGCCTCATGCAAGCACAACGGCACCGTCGCGGACTACCAGGACCGCTTCCAAGCGCTCCTCCCCCGTGCTGGCCGCCTCGACGAGGAACAGCGCGTCCAGCTCTTCACCGGGGGCCTTCAGCCGCCGCTCAACCTCGACGTCAAGGTCCACAATCCGCAAACCCTCGCCGGCGCTATGAGCCTCGCCCGCAAGCTGGAGTTGCGGGAGCAGTACGCGGCACCGGCCCCGCGAGCTGCGACAAGGGGCCTGCTGGCCGTGCCTCCGCCGCGCCTGGCACTGCCTGCACCACCGGGGGCCAACCCTCCTGCCCCGAACACCGTCACCGTGGAGGGCCGGCCGATCAAGCGTCTGTCCACAGCCGAACAGGAAGAGCGCCGCCGGCTGGGCCTCTGCTACAACTGCGACGAAAAATTCGTTCGCGGTCACAACCGCGTCTGCAAGTGCCTATTTTTACTGGACAGGCGCCGTGGAGGACGTGGAGGATCTGCCAGAATCCTCCGATTCGGCGGCCGCTGACGAGGAGTCGCCCCTCTTCTCCCTCCACGCCATCGCGGGCGTCCGCTTCACCGACACCATGCAGCTCAGCGTTGACCTCGGAGGCACCCCACTCATCGCGCTTCTGGACTCGGGGTCCACTCACAACTTCATCTCCGAGTCCGCGGCGCAGCGCACCGGTCTACCCCTCCAACGCCGTCCTCGCCTCACGGCTACAGTGGCGAACGGCGAACGTGTGTCTTGCGTTGGCGTCATCCGCCGGGCCGCGGTCACCATCCACGGCGATCTATTCCACGCCGATCTTTTTGTCATGCCGCTTGCAGGTTACGACATGGTGTTGGGCACACAGTGGCTAGCGACGCTAGGCCCTGTCCTGTGGGATTTTGGCGCCCGAACCATGACATTCCAGCGGCAGGGCCAGTCCGTCTGCTGGCAGGGGGTCCCCGGGCCCGAGGCCACCGCCGTCCGCACCACCACTGCCACAACGACCCCCTGGACGAGCTGCTTGCGTCCTTCGACGACATCTTCGCCGAGCCGCACGGCCTGCCGCCGATCCGATCCCGGGACCACGGCATCACTCTTGTCCCGGGTTCGCAGCCGGTCGCGGTGCGCCCCTACCGCTACCCGGCGACACACAAGGACGAACTGAAACGCTAGTGCGCCGCCATGCTGCACCAAGGCCTTATTTGTCGGAGTTCTTCGGCTTTCTCTTCGCCCGTCCTCCTCGTCAAGAAAGTTGATGGCTCGTGGCGATTCTGCGTCGACTACCGCGCTTTGAACGCCATCACCGTCAAGGACGCCTTCCCCATTCCCGTGGTCGACGAGCTGCTAGACGAGCTCCATGGCGCCAAGTTCTTTACCAAGCTCGACCTTCGCTCAAGCTATCATCAGGTCCGCAGGCGTGTCGACGACATCGCCAAGACGGCGTTCCGCACCCACGACGGCCTATACGAGTTCCTGGTCATGCCGTTCGGGTTGTGCAACGCCCTGGCAACATTCCAGGCTCTGATGAACGACGTGCTGCGGCCTTTCCTTCGACGCTTCGTACTGGTTTTTTTTTGACATTTTGATCTACAGTGCATCGTGAGCCGATCACCTGCGCCATCTGCGGGTCGTCTTCGTCATCCTACAGCAGCAAACTTTTCGTCAAGCGCTCCAAATGCGCTTTCGGCGAACGCTCCATTGCCTACCTGGGGCATGTTATCTCCGACGCCGGCGTCGCCATGGATCCCGCCAAGGTGCAGGCGATCTCCGACTGGCCCCAACCTCGTTCGGCTCACGCGGTGCGGGGGTTCTTGGGCCTTGCGGGCTATTACCGCAAGTTCGTCCACGACTACGGCGCCATCGCGGCCCCACTTACGACGTTACTCAAGAAGGACGGCTTCACCTGGAGCGACGACATCCGCCGCGGCTTTCCAGGCCCTCAAAGCCGCGGTCACCTCGGCACCGGCCTTGGCTGCTACCGGACTTCACACAGGCCGTTCGTCGTCGAGTGCGACGCGTCCACCCACGGCTTCGGGGCTGTGCTGATCCAGGACAAGCACCCCATCGCTTACTTCAGTCGACCGGTGGCCCCACGGCATCGCTCCCTCGCCGCGTACGAGCGAGAGCTCATCGGTCTCGTCCACGCCATTAGACACTGGCGGCCGTACCTGTGGGGACGTCACTTCACCGTGCGTACGGACCACTACAGCTTGAAGTTCCTCCTCGACCAGCGCCTCGCCACGATCCCACAACACCACTAGGTTGGGAAGCTACTCGGGTTCGACTTCACGGTGGAATACAAGCCCGGTGCGCTGAACCAGGTGGCGGACGCTCTCTCCCGCCGCGACACAGATGACGACGTCGTTCTGGCCGTCTCCGCGCCACGCTTCGACTACATCGACCGCCTGCGACAGGCTCAGGACCACTGACCCTGCCCTGGTCGCCCTCCGGGACGAGCTTACTGCAGGCTCACGAGGAGCGCCTTGGGCTCTCATTGACGACTTGGTGACATATGATGGCCGGCTGTACGTGCCACCAGCGTCGCCTCTCCTGGCCGAGCTCCTGTCCGCGGTGCACGAGGACGGCCACGAGGGGGTGCAGCACACCTTGCATCGCCTTCGCCGGGACTTCCACTTCCCCGACATGCGCCGCATCGTCCAGGATTTCATGCGTGCCTGCGCCACGTGCCAGCGGTACAAGTCAGAACATCTTCACCCCGCAGGGTTGCTGCTTCCCCTGCCGGTCCCGACGGCGATCTAGGCGGACATCGGGTTGGACTTCGTTGAGGCGCTGCCGCGTGTACGCTGGAAAGTCCGTCATCTTAACGGTGGTGGATCGCTTCAGCAAGTATTGCCATTTCATCCCCCTCGCCCATCCGTACTCGGCAGAGTCTGTGGCTCAGGCGTTCTTCACCGACATCGTGCGACTTCATGGGATGCCGCAGTCCATCGTGTCCGATCGTGACCCGGTGTTCACCTCTGTGTTCTGGAAGGAGCTTATGCGGCTCATGGGTACCAAGCTGCACATGACATCGGTGTTCCATCCACAGTCCGATGGCCAAACGGAGGCGGCCAACCGCGTCATCGCCATGTACCTTCGCTGCTTCACCGGCGACCGCCCTCGCCAGTGGCTTCGCTGGCTGCCGTGGGCCGAGTACACCTACAACACGGCGTACCAGACGTCACTACGCGACACGCCGTTCCGGGTGGTCTACGGCCGCGACCCTCCTACCATCCGGTCTTATGAGCCGGGGGACACGCAAGTGGCTGCTGTGGCCAAGACAATGGCCGAACGCGCGGAGTTCCTGGGGGATGTCCGCTACCGGCTAGAGCAAGCCCAAGCTGTGCAAAAGCTCCACTACGACAAGCAGCATCGTCACGTCTCCTACGTCGTGGGCGACTGGGTCCTGCTCCGCCTTCGCCATCGCCCAGTTGCGTCTCTGTCCCAAGCGCCCAAAGGGAAGCTGCAGCCTCACTTCTTTGGGCCCTACCGCGTCACCGAGCTCATCAATGAAGTAGCCGTCCGCCTCGCTCTTCCTCCATGCGCCAAGCTTCATGATGTCTTCCACGTCGGCCTCCTCAAGAAGTGGGTGGGTGAGCCACCAGCTGCACCACCTCCTCTGCCAGGTCATTCACCATGGTGCCGTGGAGCCAGAGCCGGAACGCGTGGTGCGCGCTCGACTGGCCTGTGGGGTGCGTCAAGTGTTCGTCCAGTGGAAGGGCGAACCTGCTGCGTCGGCTACATGGGAAGATTTGGACTCCTTCCGCGACAAGCATCCAGCGTTCCAGCTCGAGGACGAGCTGCTCGTCGAGGGGGGGAGAGATGTCATGTGGGGCCGCTCCTATTCTAGGAAACGGCGCGCCTGAGACGTCCGTCGCGCTACTGAACGCGCGACTGGCTCATAGCCGTCGGCCTCAGGCCATGCAGGGCAGGCTGTGTCAATCAGCGGATAGGAATAGAAAGAGAGATCAAATTGGTTCCTAAGATTGAGGAGTAATTAGCTCCTAGTTGTTAGGCTCAAGGCCTATTTAGCCATGTACGTGGACAAGGAATAAAGCAAGCAAGTTATTATCCATCTAATCTCTCTCTCACCTTCCTCCAACTAAGCCTAGCCGGCCGAGGGGCAAAACCTCAGCCGTAGACGACGACGGCAGGAGACTACGAGCTCCGTAGTCGAGGGCCAGCTACCCTAGGGCACGACGCCCTTGACACCTGATACCGACTTGCCTCACCATACTCGGTGAAGAATTCAGACTCCTGAAAAGGAGCAAGAGAGTTCAACTTAGTATGCCTGTTGCAAATACTGAATAGTGTGAACTGTGAACATCGTAATAGACAACACAACCTCTTCAAAAGAAATACACAACACAACATGTGCAGATCAAGGGTACTTATTAGAGGGTAACAGCAACTTGGTTTACTCTAATCTAAAGTCTAAACACTGAAGGTGATTGTTCCCAAATCAACAATATTAAGCTTGAAAACAACAGTACCTCATCAAAAGTCAACAAGGAACACTGCAAAAACAAAAACCAAGACCCTTCAACGTGCAATTTCTCAAACTGCTGTTCAAGTTAATTCGGTTTTAAATGACAGGTACAAGAAAAAGGCAATGCAGCAGCAATTTCTCAGACTACTGTTCAAGTTAATTCGGTTTTAAATGACAGGTACAAGAAAAGGGCAATGGAGCAGTGGAAGCGTAGGACCCCTAAATCCTCCAAAAGGAAGTACCGCAGGTTGTACAATTGTTCCCATAAAGCACAAGCCGTTTCCTTAAACTGCCACGCGTTCTGCATTCAAAAGACACGCGTTTTGCACTTCAAAAGGACTCGAACAGACAGCTGTCGCTGATGTAGTACGGCGATTTGTAAATCAGAAGAGCACACGAATAGTGACCCCCGTTATCGAAGCATCATTCGGATGACCCACCATCTCTGAACCCAACAACGTACGCACATCCAAAGAACTCGCAAGAACAGGATCATTCGATGAAATTCCGTTCAGCCTGCCCAGCACCACTACAAGAAACAGGGCTAACCGCGACCATTAGGAATCTCGTGACGCAAGTGAGCAGCCGCCGTCACCGACAGCGGACGGATCCAGACATGACGTCAGAAGCGGATGGGGATGAAAGAAGCAAAGGAAGTCGCAAGGATCCAAGAGCGCGATCACGGGGACGCTGTTGAGTTGACCCGCCTTTTTGCTCGGATCCATGAGTAGCGGCTCGGTGCGCACCGGTGCGCGCGGTCCTGCACCCGGTTCTGGATCCCCCAAGACAATGCACCCCTCGGACTCGGCGCCCTCGGCGGCGGTCTCTTCTCCGGTCACCCACTCCTCTTCTTCAACCTCCCTCTCCTACTCGGCGCGGTGCTGGTGCGGGAGCGAGCGGGCGCGGAGGTCTTCGCTGGTGGCGGTGCTGTAGTTGTTGTTAGTGGTGGTGGAGGTCAGGTGGAAGGAGGAGGAGGAGGAGACGCGGCCGGAGCGGTGACGGAGCCAGCGGAGGAGGGACCGGGCGCGGCCGCCCATAAACCGCGCGCCCTGGGCATTGGGCGCGCGCCGCGGAAGGGCGTGCGTGCTCCTGGGGACGCCCAGTTGCCGCGGGGAGCGCGTCGCGGTGGGGAGCGTGAGGAGGCGGAGCAGGGCAGCGAGGCCGAGGCCGTGGCGCGCGGGATGGTGTCGAGACGAGGGCGGTCGAGGGGGCGTGTGGGGAAGTGGCGGTTCGTGCCGGTTGGGGGTGGGGATGGGCGTGGGGCCCGACGCTGCCAACCAACTGCCCAGGTCCGGTCCTAGTGGGACTGGGGTGGGGAGCACGAGCACGAGCGTACATAAACGTCGGCGCAGCAGCCCGATGGGCGATTAGCATGCGAACTGTTTTTTCTTTCTTTCTGGAATTTAGAATTTGAATCTATAAAATGTCTATTCTGGATTTTTGATAGTGAATGTAGAATTTGAATTCTGGATAAAAAATAAGGAGTGTTTGAATCTCATTCTTATAGTAATTATTATTGTCTTTGCATAGTGAAAATATCTAAATAGTAGGTTTGGACTAGATACTGGGTTCTAGGATCTCATTCTAGTGTTTGGATTTTATTCTCTTTTTTCTACCTCATTCTCGTTTTTCTTAGGAGATCTAAAAAGGTCCTTTAGTATAGCATTTTGTGATGATTGGGCACCATGAGAAAGGAAATGGTAGCTAGAGAAGAAAGATGATGGGGTACAATAATAATGAGGAAGATTCATTGGATGAATGATTGATGAATATCTAAGGATGTAAATTCCATGCCTGGATAGTAGGGGGCAACACCTGAATATACAAACAGACGAACCCCTTTTCCAGTTTGAAGTGTTTTCTTTAAAATTTATATATACTAACCACTATTATTAACAAAATATGGTTTCTAAGCTTTGCATGTGTTTCTTAAGAAATCTGATTTCTCTTTTTTAGATAATGGAACGGGGTTTCAACCTCTACATCGTTTGATGACATACACAACTATTCAATACAGCCACGAGCTCTTAGGCTCATATATATTGGAATATATCAGAGAGACAAGATAAAAAAAAAAAACCAAAGTCTAGATACCTGAATAGAAAGAAGACTAAACTTCAATTCTATTCGAGAACGTAACTTCCATCCAAACCTAGCGAAGATCTCCATGATCACCATCTCCAAAAGTCTACAACCATTTTCCAAAAGTCTCCATGATCAAGACAGTGAAGATCAACATGCTCAACGACACCATAAACTCACTGCAGGAGGAGCGAAAGAAGCTGCAAGATGACGTTGCACGTGGAGAAGTTGCCAGGAAAGAGCTCGAAGTGGCTAGGAGCAAGATCAAGGAGCTGCAGCTGCAGATACAGCTAGAAGCAGGCCAGACAAAAGGTCAGTTGATGCTGCTGCAATAGCAGGTCATCGGATTGAAGGCCAAGGAGGAAGAGGCGGCAAAAAAGGAAGCCAAGGTTGAGCGGAAGCTGAAGAAGCTCAAGGAGTTGCAAATGGAGGTACTTGAGCTAAGGAGGAAGAACAAGGAGTTGTACGAGAAGAGAGATCTCATTGTGAAGTTGGATGCAGCTGAAGGGAAAATAACTGAGGTATCTTAGTACTAAGTCTCTAAAAGTTGTCTTTCTCATAAACAGAAGACAAATCTCATGAAGATGACAGCAAAATTGTAACTTCCTCTTATACATGGTTATCAGTTATGCAGGATATTACACAGGCCTAGTATTAACATATTTTCAGAACAGTCCAATGGAAATGCAGTTACCTATAGTACTTACTAAAGCATGATTTAAGAGGTAGTATTACATTTAACAACTACATCAGAATTTAAGGTTCTCTAAGAGGCAAGAATGCACCTAGTGATTTCTACAAAGTATATCATATACTTTTGATATACTTTGGGAAGCAGGAACATGTGCTAATGGCATACTGTACCGTTTATCATGTAGAGTGATGTAGTTGCCAATGCAAGAGAAGAAATAAACAAGCTGAGGCATATAAATGAGGACCTCACAAAGCAAGTGGAAGGCCTACAGATGAACATGTTCAATGAAGTAGAGGAGTTGGTATACCTGCGCTGGGTCAATGCCTATCTGAGATTCAAACTCCACAACTATCAGACTCCATCAGGGAAGGTGTCTGCACGTGATCTTAACAGGACACTGAGCCCCAAATCACAGGAGAGGGCCAAACAACTGATATTGGAGTACACAGGATCTGAACGGGGTCACGGTGACACAGACCTTGAGAGTGTTTCTTCACTGCCTTCTTCACCTGGAAGCGAAGACTTTGACAACATTTCAATTGACAGTTCTTCCAGCAGATACAGCTTCCTAAGCAAAAGGTCTAATCTGATGCAAAAAATCAAAAAGTGGGAAAGGAGCAAGGATGACAGCAGTAGTTTAGCCTCCCCCAATCAGTGGTTCTCCACTAAGGAAACCAAAGGGCCCCCTGGAAGCTCTCATGCTAAAAAATGCTGGAGATGGTACAACCATAACAACATATGGAAAGAAGGATCCCAATGATGCCTTGGACGATGAAAATGCCGCGTCCTCATTCCAATTGATGTCCAAGACAGTCGAAGGTTTTGTTGATGAGAAGTATCCCTCTTACAAAGATAGGCACAAACTTACAACTGAACAGGAGAAGGTGATAAAAGAGAAGGCTGGGCAAGCAAGAGCACAAAGGTTTGGTGGTGGACACAGTTCAGCTCTTATTTCCTCTCCTAAAGGTGCACTCCCTCCGAAACTTGCTCAAATCAAGGAGAGATCCCCTACAACTAATGTTGAATCTAGTGAGCAATCCAGTGACAACCAAAACAACACCCTGGTGGTGAGTTAGATGAAGCTTGCCAACATTGAGAAGAGAGCAACAAGAGTTCCCAGGCCACCTCCCCCTCGATCAACCACTGCTTCAGGGGCTACCAATACTACAAGTGGAGTACAAACGCCACGTGCACCAGGTGCACCTCCTCCTCCACCACCACCTCCAGGGAAAGCTGGTGGCCCACCGCCACCACCGCCACCTCCAGGTGCTCTACCAAGGAATCTTGGTGGGGGTGACAAGGTACACTGTGCACCGGAGATTGTGGAGTTCTATCAAAGTCTCATGAAGCGTGAAGCAAAAAGAGAGACATCTTTAGGATCAATGTCATCCAATGTTTCTGATGCCAGGAGTAACATGATTGGAGAGATTGAGAACAGATCAGCATTCCTCTTAGCTGTAAGTATTTTCTGCTGGCACCACCTTGCATAAGAATCCTGCCAAATTTATGAGTTCCGCTATTAATGCATAATTATAACTAGTAATCAAATTTTATAATAATAAAAAGTGACAAATGTTTTATAAAAACATGGAATGCTTCAGGTAAAAGCTGATGTGGAGGCACAAGGAGAATTTGTTGAGTCTCTAGCAAATGAGGTCCAAGCAGCAAGCTTTGTAAATATTGATGATGTTGTTGCATTTGTAAATTGATTAGATGAAGAGTTATCTTTCTTGGTAAGCAGCCCGAAGATGCCCTTCATACAACACCTTTGTTACAAAGTACCAGTTATT
Source organism: Miscanthus floridulus (assembly GCF_019320115.1). Classification (NCBI taxonomy): domain Eukaryota; kingdom Viridiplantae; phylum Streptophyta; class Magnoliopsida; order Poales; family Poaceae; genus Miscanthus; species Miscanthus floridulus. Next base: position 115,975,642 of record NC_089595.1, on the reverse strand, counting down.
GTACTTATGACACATGTTCTAATGCTAAAGAGGATCAACAACATTTTAGGTTGATGATGAGCGAGCAGTGCTAAAGCATTTTGATTCGCTACAGAGCAAAACAGATGGAATAAGAGAAGCATCTTTTGAGTACCAGGATCTGATAAAGTTACAGAACAAGGTTTCATCCTTTACCGATGATCCACAACTTGCATGTGAAGAAGCTCTCAAGAAGATGTATTCTTTGCTTGAAAAGTAAGTGTCTCAGTCAGACCTAGTATTCTCTCTAACATAGTCCTTCAGAGTGGAACAGCAATATTTTTGCCTGGTTTAAGATATGTATGTGATGAACATAATTTTACCCAAAGTGATGGTACTAACTAGCGTAAATACTTATGCTAGAGTGGAGCAGAGTGTCTATGCACTACTCCATACAAGAGACATGACCGTCTCACGCTACATGGAGTATGGGATCCCATTTGACTGGCTGTCTGATTCTGGAGTAGTTGGCAAGGTGTGCATCTCTAGCATACACTCCAAATTTGCCAACCTTGTGTTAAAGAAAACAAGCATTTTTAATTCCGTACAGAGTTGAGTATGCTTTTACTCAAAGTATGCACCTACATAAACTCAATATTTTATTTGCATGTTGGAATAGATCAAATTGGCATCTGTTCAGCATGCGAACAAGTATATGAAGAGGGTTGCCTCAGAAGTTGATGCATTGGAAGGCACTGAGAAAGAACCCAATAGAGAGTTTTTGCTTCTCCAGGGTGTGAGGTTCACCTTCCGGGTTCATCAGGTAAAATCCTCACATCTATATATATTCAAAAGCCAGATACTTCACAAGTGAATTAAAGACTTCGAATCAGTAACTCATTCCTCTACCTTCTGCAGTTTGCTGGGGGCTTTGATGTAGAAAGCATGAAAGCTTTTGAAGAGCTAAGAAGCAAGATGACTACACAGACATCTGCTCCACAGATATTTGAAGGCTGAAGCGTAAGTTGAACACAGGATTCAACAACCATCTGGTCCTGCACTCCTGCTTGCTGGAGACCAATTTTTAGTTTTGTAGCGTAAGTGTACAAAAGAGAAGTTTAAATCCCGGTGTTGTGTGAAGCAAGTTGTATATGTTAAGAGAATGTAAAGTTATTAGGTTCTGTGCATACGTATAACAGTTTTGTGTAGTTGTGTAGCTAAAGTTATCAACAAGTTGTATATGCTACCTTTTCATTTATTTTTATTTTTTGAGGCAAGCTACCTTTTCATTTTTAAAGGTTGTAACTGTAAACATACGTTCCAGAAAATGAATCATTAGGTGCATAGTTTGGCAGCTGCTTATTTCAGCTGGGCATGCTTTTGCTACTGCGTACTACTAATAAAATGTCAAAAGCGTCCATTTTGCTAGTCTGATACCCATGGAGATAACTTCCTCTAGATGAACAAGTCTTCGTTAAAAAAAAATGCTGCCTCACTAAATTCGATATTTTGAAGAAATTGACCCGTTACCAGTTACCACCCACACACATACAGTGCTAGTCTGACTTGAAAAATCATATACCAAGACAAAAGTTCACCTGAACGGAGAAGGTCGAGGTTGCGGCGGCGAGCTCCACCTAAACGTGGAAGTGGAACCAAACACTTCCAGTGGCCTGCTGCGGCGAGCTGGCCGCCTACCAGTCGTCGGCGGTCGGGCCTCACCTCTCGGCTGGCTTCGCCTCCGAGCACAGTTGCAGTGTCACCGTCGCGTGGGTTCCGGATCCGGCCACGGCCGCTTGCCGGGGAATCCAAACAGGAGACGAGGTCGCCGTGAATCGTGATTACTTCGGCATAGGCCACCACGTCTGTGACTGTGAGCTTATTGTTTGGGCCCATTTCGCTGACGTGTCTGCGAACGAATTTATCTCAAGCCCACGAAGTCTAAAGCAGGATCCAGCCCACCGGATTCCCGCAGCCCGCCGTCTTCGGGGCCGGCCACGAAACTTGCCGCCGTGCAATCACCGCTGGAGTGCCACGCCGGCCCTGTCGCGGTGAACACCGCCGGGTGCTCAGCTCACCAGTGCGCGTCTCTCAAAACCAGATAGACATCTCCGTGCGAGCGCACACGACAAAACCTGCCCCGCCCACATGGCGACCGTGTGACTCGATGCCCTTGCACACGTGCCAGTGAGCATAGATATAGATACTGGCACTGAGTAGTAGATGGCTGGAAGACCCAGACAAAGCAGTGCGTGATCCGAAGAGCACGGTGAGAACAAAATGCACGGCCGCCAGGAGGTGCAGCGCGAGCGAGGCAGTACGTCCGTTGGTCGGCTCGCCCGACACACACGTCGCGCATGCACGCGCGGCGCCCGGAAACGTGCCGGCGCGGGCACGTCCCTCTCCGCGCCTTTAACTCCTCCCCGGCATTTCCCCGCTGCCACCCAGACGGACAGTGCCATCACCCCGATCGACACCGCCGACCGGACTCCCTCAAAGCCGGCCACGCGGGCGCGAGCGAGCGAGCGAGCATGGGAGATCGGCAGCAGCACGGGCACGGGCACGGCGGCTGCGAGCACCCGGCGGCGGACCCGCCTTCGTCGGCGACGCTGCTGCGGCGGGTGCAGACCCACGCGCCCAACTCGACGCAGGTGGTGGGCTTCCTGACGCTGCTCGTCTCCGGCGCCGTGCTGCTGCTCCTCACGGGGCTCACGCTGACGGGCGCCGTCGTGGCGCTCGTCTTCATGGGCCCCATCGCGCTGCTCACCAGCCCCATCTGGGTGCCCATCGCCGTCGCGCTCTTCGTCCTCGCCGCCGCCGCGCTCTCCGCCTGCGGCTTCCTCGTCGCCGCGCTCGCCGTGGGCACCTGGATGTACCGCTACTTCACGGGCCGACACCCCGTGGGCGCCGACCTGGTGGACTACGCGCGCAGCCGGATCGCCGACACGGCCAGCCACGTCAAGGACTACGTGTGCGAGTACGGCGGCTACCTGCACAACCGCTCCAAGGACGCCGCACCCTGCGCCTAGGCGCGCCGCGCCGCGCCACGCCGGCCGGCATGCACTGCACGGCCGTCCGTGTTGCCGCTAGCTAGGTCGCTGTCGTCTTCTTCGGTAGTTCCTCTTGCCGTCTTGCGTGTGTGTACTCTGGTCCGATCGCCCCTCCCGTGTTGTCAAGCAATTTCCTCTTCTTTCCTCTAGGACACGTATGGTGTTAATTTTGGCAATTTGATCTTTCTCTTCGTGTAATTAGGTAATTAGTTGAATCATAAGAGGACTCGTCTTCATGCATGGCAACCTGCTTAACGCCCTCCTCCTCCTATGATTCTTCTTGTTTTCCTTGCAACCTTTTAAAGTAGTATAATAAGTAGTAAAACAACTAATGAACCACTCTGTGTCAATGTTTTTCTAAACGCTAAATGGTATTCGGGCTAAACAGTCCATTAAAAGGCTAAATAGTCCATTAAACAGGGTAAACGGATGATTAAACGGAAATGGAGCACCACCGTATAATGTTTTTACACGGTGTTTAAACGTGCTAAACGACCGTTTAGACGAACCGTGTGTGCTCGTATTTCTCCCGTCAATGCAAAACATGGCGGTATAGTGTTTGGTTCGAACTAGTATTGTGATCGGACACGGACATTTATTTTGGAAGCCCACCCTAAAAATAACCCTATATGCATCATCAAAAGAAATCGATCCTGTAAATTGGGACGATGTCGCTCAAGCCCAACACCCCCGTCGCCGCCTCCTAGCCCCTCCACTTGGTCTCATCCACGGATCGGAGAGATTCGGAGCAGCAGCGAGCCCCGGCGCCGGCGATCGAGGTGCCTCAAACGAGTCACTGGCGATGGGGCTGCCGGACAATAACGGCAGGCTTTTCGTGGGCGGCGTCGCCCCGGGCACCGGCGACGAGGACCTCCGCCGCCACTTCTGTCGCTACGGGGAGGTGACCGACGTCTGCCAGCCTAAGGACAGGCTCAACGGCCTTCCCCGTGGCTTCGCGTTCGTCCAGTTTCCCCGCCCCGCGGACGCCGGCCGTGCCCTCGCCGACCCACACCACGTCATCAATGGCGAGCAGGTATACAAACATTTTGTCTGAAGGGAAACTGGCATGCAGGATCTGTTTGTTTATGAACGAAAGTAGTATCCTAACCATTGTAAAATTTCTGTAAAAATAAATGTACTCGATGCATGTCCAGGTGAATGTTGCAAGAGCAAAACCAAAGAAGTGCCTAAAAGTACAAGCCTCTCTGCCAACGGGTCTTTGGGTCTCGTAAACGTAGTTACCGGGTTGGCGACATGTTGAAGATATCTGTTGGTCCATTGGGTGACGACTATGAAGAATCTGAGGTCGTGAATACGGTCCTGAAATTCGGAGTCATCGTAGATAACACGTTGTTCTTCGAATGCCTCATTGGGTATATCTCACCGGACGGTAACGAGTGCATGGTCAGATGGCCACCAGTGCAGAGTGATGACAAGTTGTTGTCTGGCCGGCAAGGAAGTATCGTACCAGCTTGGACCTGCACGTTGAAAGAACTTGCTCAGTTTTCGTCCAACGGCAACCTTGCTTCTCCAAACTGTTGCCGATATTGCCTGGGATTTTCCCCAGGTTGTGCTGCCACTGCTCACTCATGCTGCTACCCATATGGCGGCTCTGTTGGGCATGCCCCTAGTGCTGAACGTACACATCCCGAGGCTGCTCCATCTCAGAATTGGAGTTGGCATGTGTTCCATCGCCCTGGTTAGCATGGTCTCTGTCTTGGGGTAGGATGAAAAAGAAGTGTATAATAGTGGCATAGTAAGGTGTTGCACCTAGTCTACCACATGCTAGGCAATCTTTAGTCTTTTGATTCTCTTCGGGGCTGTTAGAGGGCGATCAGACTATCAGAGTGACATCAGGTACCCTTAGCGATGCAATAGAGTATTTGATTTGAGAAATCACTTCGTCCTAAATTAGGTGACCAGGAGTCTATTTCCCAAACTTAGTACAATAATTGCATTTCTCGTACTAGTACTAATTATTAGCTTGTGAGGAATGAAATAACCATGAACCAACCCATTCCATTTCATAAAGTAAATAAAAAAGTGAGAAATGAGTAGATGATGGACTAACTTATTCCTCAAACCAAACACCGCATAAGTATTGCGTCCTCTAGGTTATTAGGTTCAAGTAAAACTTATTGAGTTGAACTAATATGTTCTACAACTTTGTAGTTTTTATTTAGGATCATTTAGAGACCTAAATATTCATTTTAAATTCTCAGATTTTGTAATTCAACTTTTAAATTTTCCACACGACAAAAATCTAGGCCTTTATATGATCTCAAGTAAATATTGTCAACTGCGAAGTTATATTTCACATTGAGAACTACAACTTTGGCGCAGACCACGTCTATATGGGAGGTTGTTTGAAAAAAAAATCAAAATTAGAGAACTTAAATCGAACATTTGGACCTCTAAACGATCTCAGATAAAAAATTGTAACTACAAAGTTGTATACTTTACTGGAAACTAACTTTGATATGACTATTCAAAGCCCTATGTTTGATTTTAGTAATTGAGGACAACTAGTGGACTAACCTTTGTCCTAAGTGTTGTGATTGAGATATGTTATGTCCACACCTAGGTTGAGCAAGAGTAACATTTATGGAGATGATGATGGTGTCCACAAGTGATCAAGTGCTCAATTCTTGGAAAAGAAGAAAGAGAAAAACAAAACCCTATGGCTAAAGGCAAAGGTATATGATAGGGCTCTTTGTTTTGCCGGTCAAGACGCAATAGAGTGCATGATCGGGTTTAGGATAGATAGTCGTATTATTAAGAGGGGAACTCCAAAGTTCAAATCGGTTATCTAAGTGCCACTAGAAAATTATTTGTGAAAATGCTAACTCACTTGCACACTTGTTGGGACACTTGTGGAGTTGGCACATTTGAAAAAAAGGTGAAAACCGAGCTTTAAAAGGGTTCCTATGCACCATTGGACTAGACCAGTGAAGGGCATAGGACCATGCACTACGTGTAGCAGCTCGGCAAGACTAGGGTAAGGCATTGGACTAGCAGATGCCTACTCAGTCCGATGGGTAGTAAACCCTAACCAGGGGCGCCTCTGAGTCACTCGAACTGAGAGGTATGGTACAATGGATGTCCTGAGGGCACCATTAGAGTATGCGCTAATACTGTTCCTTAGGGTGGGTCCCCTTGTCAGCTCGTGGGAGATTCGAAGAAGGCATTGGACTGGTCCGATGTGAAGCATCGACTCAATTCGATGGCCAAAAACACTCTTTGGAACCTCTCTAGTGGACATCAGACCGTGCAGGGCATTGGTCCGATGGACATCGGATTGGCGACGTCGGACCATGCGTTGTGCTATCCATTGACGCGGTGAATGGCTAATTTCCTTCACTGGCGTGCGCACGAGCATTGGACCGAGGAGCACGAGTGCATCGGACCATGCACTACGCCCTCATACAACATAGCTCTTAGTCCGATAGGTTGGCATCGACCGGACCGATGCCCCTGCAGAAGGCCCAGCAACCATTTCCAATGGCTAGTCTCAAAGGGGGTGTTATAAATAGAAGGGCACCGGTTGTGGGAGCTCTCTCTTGGCATTATAACTGGTCGAGCACCCTTATGAGCGTGTGAAAACACCTCTCACTCATCTCTTTACCTCGTGCTTTATCCAAATTGAGATTGAGAGAGATCTAGTGCATTTGCTTAGAGTTGTTGCATCTAGTGGCACTAGTTCATCGGTTTGCCTGCAATTTTCTTATTACTCTTGGTGGTTGCCGCTACCTAGACGGCTTGGAAGCAGTTGTGGGTCATTGAGGAAGATTATTGGTGATTGTTCTTTGCCTCCGACCGGTTGATATTGTGAGAGGTTTTGATCTCAACTCGTGGAGTGCAAAGGAATACACTAGTGGAATGTGCGTTGCTAGTTGGAGTAGACTACTTGATTGATTCTTGAGGCACCCAATTTGTGGGTCTAACTTTTTATGCTAGTGAGTGCTTGAATCATCATTTAGGGACTCGCCACAATGTGGACTAAGTTGTTGGCAAACAACCGAACCACGGGGATAAATCATTCTCTATCACTTGCCCTTGTTGGTTTGCTCTCTAATATCTCTTGTATTTACATTCATAGCTTGCTTGTGAGTGGTAGTTTTTGTCTAGCTTGCTAGCCTAGTTTAGTGGTAATTGTAGTTGTAACTAGTGGTAGTTACCTAGTTTAGTAGCTCTCTAGTGTAGTCCTTGGTAGGTGTAGCTTGTGTGTTGTTGTGACATAGACTAGAAACCAAGCTACTAGAATTGTGTAGGGGCTTGCATTGAGTGAAATAGAGCTAGAGAAAGTAGTTGCTAGTAAGGCCTCATATTGTACTAATCAACCTTTGCTCTAGTGTTGGTGTATTTGTAGAGAAATTTTATAGGCTATTCACCCCATCTAGCCATCTAGGTCCTATCAACTATGTCAACATCTGAGATGCTTTCAAAAATTCAAAAATTGAGTTTGAAAATCTACTAGTAACTTAAATCGAATATTTGAGCCTCTAAAATATATTAAATAAAAGTTATCAACTACAAAGTTGTAGATCGTGTCCAGATCTACAACTTTGATATAAAGTTTGTATTCATACGACTTCATATGAAAATGTTATGCTTTTTACATAAGAGCAAGAGAAGCCCAAATGATAGGTGGGTCCCACTACCACAGTCAGCAAAACCACCTAGAAACCACTTTGAGATGGCCAAGGGGGTATTTTTTTGTGGATTTAAAAGTTAAGGTGTGTTTGTTGTTCATCATTGAAATTTGATGGAGTCTTTTAAATTCAGTGACTAATTTGGGGACTTCACTCTTTAACGCATTGACCATCTGAAATTAAGCTTGGAAGGTAATATTGCGTGCATTAATCATAGAGGAGAACTCCAATGCAAACAAGGGAAGGTGATATGCTGCTGCTCCCTGCCCCTCACCGATCAGAGGTTGTACGTGTGGACGATCGGTGGGCATGGTTTGAAGGGTGATCGGCGGCGAGGAGCCAGCGATCGCGAGAGAAGGAAGAAGAGGTGGTGGCTAGGGTTTGACTCCCGGCTCCCTTCGGGAAGCCAGAAACAATATGTTTCTGCTTGCCATCTCAATAATGTTTACAAGTATTTATATGTCTCTCAACTAAAATAGGAAATATTCTAATAAATATTCTAATAATATGACAATTAAGATAAGTATGGGCTTTTAGGGTCCTAGCCACTAGCGGGCTTGTGGCATGAATTGCCCACGCCGGTCATAACATCTCTCCCCGCCTCGGCAAACAGCTCGTCCTCGAGCTGCACATCCGGGTAGAGAGTCTTGAAGTCGTCTAGGTGCTCCCAGGTGGCGTCGTCCTCCGGAAGGCCTTGCCACTTGACGAGGATGCGCCACACGCCGTGACGGAGCTAGGCACGCAGAACCTACGCAGGGGCTGGCAGCAGCCGCCCGTCCTGAACCGGTGGCAGCACGGCCGGTGTTGATGGTGGCGAGCCGGCGTAGTTGTAAGGCTTTAACAGCCCCACATGGTTGATATGCTGCTGCTCCCTGCCCCTCACCGATCGGAGGTTGTACGTGTGGACGATCGGTGGGCGTGGTTTGAAGGGTGATCGGCGGCGAGGAGCCAACGATCGCGAGAGAAGGAAGAAGAGGTGGCGGCTAGGGTTTGACTCCTGGCTCCCTTCGGGAAGCCAGAAACAATATGTTTCTGCTTGCCATCTCAATAATGTTTACAAGTATTTATATGTCTCTCAACTAAAATAGGAAATATTCTAATAAATATTCTAATAATATGGCAATTAAGATAAGTATGGGCTTTTAGGGTCCTAGCCACTAGCGGGCTTGCGGCGTGAATAGCCCACGCCGGTCATAACAGAAGGTGTGGTTGTTCTTCGATAGGTGTGAAGTTAACTAGTTTAAGTTAGTGATGGATAAAAGAAAAAGACTGTCGAGGATGTCATGGAGGCACTATCTAAGTTCTATTGAGATGGAATCAAAGGATAACATCTAACTAGACATCTCACATCTCAACCGATGTTGGCCTTGGCACCAGTGTACTCTGACACTGAACCATCAGAAGCACATACAAACAATAGACCCATAAGGAACACAAGTGAACATTATTAGGCATGACTCAAGGACTTCAAGAGTTACGACTATCTCATGGCTCAAAGACTCAAAGTAGTTCCTCTCGTACAGATAATTCTCATGGCTCAAAGACTCAAAGAAGTTCGTCTACCATCAGCATACAGACATGCTGCCAATATCGAGCAGCTACAACCATGAGAATATAGGAGCTACAACCATCTCAACTTTACAATAGCTACAGGCTTCTAAAGCCTCGATGAATTTCCTCCTTGCCATTCGCAAATAGGCAATTCGCCCCCAATGGGCAGGACATTAGGTCTGTAGAGTGTAGTTTCTTGCTGAGCTATGCACATTGAGCTATGTTGCCCTAGGATCAACCCTTTGCATGTCATCAAGGCCATGTGTGAAGCTACAGTCGGCACCTCATGCACATGAGCCTGCTTTGGACCAATGCTTGTAGAGCACAGTCTTCCAGTCAGTAGGTACCAGCATCTGAGCAGACAAGTTGGGAGGAACGGTCTTAGTGTTGGGGAAGAAGAGTGTGCTAGGTTTGGTGAGAGTGGAGGCGTTGTTGCTAGGCAGATGGTGGGAGAAGCACTTCATCGAGCGACTAAAGAAAGTCGTCACCATCGCTTATCAGGGCATAAGCAGCTAGTGTGGTGGTAGAGGATCCCAGCTATGTCACTTCAGCATGGCGTGTGGGTGTGGCTAGGTGTGGGGTGGTGCTCGGCATGGTGAGTGTGGAAGCCTGTGTTGCTAGGCAGGTGATGGGAGAAGCACTTTGCCGAGGGGCCGAGGAAGTTGTCACCACCCGTTGACTAATGTTTTAAATAGCGGGCTATGATATTTAGCGGTGACCTTCTCCAAAAATTATAAAAAGCTATAGCAGGGCTATAGAAAAAAGCTATTCATTTAGCAGTTTTATAGATAACATGAAATTCATAATGAATTATGCACAAAAATATTTAACTAGACAAAAGTTTTATAAACACAACTACACAAATACATGCAGAATATCTAGGAGAATATGTTTTCAAGTCCATTATGTTAAAACTGGCGGTTCCAAATGAGAGAGAGGGAGATAGACTAAGGTTTTGAACAAGTAGAAATGAGTTGGAGGTGAGGTCCCTTGCCCTCATGCCCTTGGACACTTCTATAGGCAATGGGTATTTACAAGTGGCCCCTTGGTGGGGTTGGATTTCACATGACACTACTCTAGCTACTAGTTGGGCCTTTTCTAGGAGGAGACTTGGCCCATATACCACATGGTCTCCCCCTAACATCACCCTTCAGCAAACATTTTAGCAGGAGGGGCTTCACCAACACTTCAATGACTACAATGACTCACCCACGTCAACACTTCAACGCGAGGGGCCTCAACATCATCTTTGGTGATTGCAATGACTGACCTTTAACACCAACTAGTAGAGGGGATTCTCCAACATCTCTGATGTCAGCACCGATGACATATCTTTCATCGATATCTTTAATGACTACGACAACTTGCTTCCACCAAAACTTTCGGCACGAGGGGCTTCACTGACATCTTCAACATCTACACCAACATCGCCTTCGTCAACATCCTTCGGCATGAGGACCTTCACGAACATCTTTGACATCCACAACGACTTGACTCCGCCAACACTTCAGCATGAGGGGCTTCACCAACATCTTCAGTGACTATATATGATGACTCGCCTCCACCAACACTTCAGCAGGAGGGGCTTCGTTATCATCTTTGGCCACTACAATGATTCAAGAGCTAGGGGAGCATACTAGAGGACCTAACACTCCAAAGGCTGAAGTCTTTTGCCCGACACTCATGAGAGAAGATTTGGAGGCTTCGCTGAAACTTTTGGCTATGACTAGGATGACTACACCCATCGTAAAGAGAAAGGTGTGTCTCTATGTGAAGCCTCAGACAAGAAGGTCTCGAAGGTGAAGATCCACACACCAAGAAGGTCCTAGAGACTTGTTGGCGGTCACTAACGATCAAATCTAACCACCAATTACTATCCAAAATAAGAGAAATTAAGCAAACTTATACACATATGCTTTTACTTTGACATAGTTCCACTTGTATTAGAAAAAACATGTTTTGTAGGACACACATTTTTGATTACATGTTTAGCTTTTAGTTAGTAGTTTGTGAGCAAGGCAAGAGCTATCAAGGAGGGCTTGGCTCCTTGGAAGAAAACAATATAGCAATACATATGAACTAGACTATAGTCCTCATGTTATAATCATGATATATGAACTAGAATATAGTTTGCGTGTTATGATATTAACATGTAGAACTTTATGCTTAATCATTCATATAACTTATATGAGTAGAATTAGAACAAAGTTGAGGTGGCGGTTCATCATGCCTTCGGATGTGCCCAAGTCTTTTACCTATCGATCCATAGGGTCGGGGACCTAGGGGATTTGGGTAGTTTTCTGTATACACAAGCATGGTGCTTGGGTATGGAGAGATAGGTGAATACATTTTCTACTCTCCTGGTTGATGGGTAGGCAGGCAGGTGGTGATAGCCATATCCATCCCTTGTAATCCCCCACGTTTCGGGTAGGGTGTAGGAGTCTAAATTGTCATATGAGGTTGCTGGCAGACCAGTACTCAGTGGCCTCCCAACCTATCTTACACTTAGCTCTAGTTCTAATCATGTAATTTGTATGATCATCAACTGTTCTTTGCACGTCTATATTAGAACATGCATGCTCTACTTAGGAACATTCTTTTATTCTTTGTTTTTCTTTTATCCTTGAGGTTGGCCTAGATGTGTGTCCACTATCCTAAAAATATTATTTTTACCCCTATCATGAACTATGGTCCACTATGCAAGTATGTAATCTTGTTCATGCTCATGCTAGACTCTTACACCTTGCCCTCCTTTAGGAAAATATAAATAACGATACCCTGAATACTTCCAGGTGAAATGCTACAACGATAGATCCATGCACTTGTGGATATTTTCTGTAAACATTAAGAACTATTGTAGTTGGTGTTTCTTGGCAGGTGTCACTAAGGTTAACTCAATCTTAGTGATGGTGTTAAGAAATACCAACAAGGCATTTCTGGCAGCCATTGCTAAGGATGGACTTAAAACCTCCACACTTGGTGATTACGCTAAGAAATGCTAACAAGCATTTCTGGCGTCGCTGCTAGGGAGGGCATAGGTTAAAGAATCTAGTAGGACATGATCACTGGGCACATGCATGTAATGGTAGCCATAGTTTATGTAGGCTTAACTCTACTTTTTTCTTCCTATTGTGGATGAAAACAAGGATAGTGTATGACTGGTTACAACCTATCAAAAAACTACACCGATAATCCAGAGGTGCTCCTAAGGAAGAACAGGTCCCATACTGCTTCTTCCTCAGCTACTCTACCAGCAGTTGAGCTAGTCACCCCCGCACCATACGCTACTACCGCTATGGCCAAGACACTCTACTGACTACCCACCCCCACTGTTTCCAACTGTGCCCATTAGGTCCGCTGTCAACACGAGAGCTAGAAACTTTGAGCTACGCACTGGCCTGATCATAATGGTGCAGGCGAACCAATTATGTGGTTTGCCTAGTGAGGACGCAAACTGTGCACTTGCAGCACTTCCTAGAGCTGTGCGACACTATCATCATCAAAGACGTCGCACAAGATAGCATCAGGCTCTGTCTGTTTCCCTTCTCCCTTGCGGGGAAGGCGAAACAGTGGTTCTACAAAGAAAAGGAAGCTGTCAACAAGTGGGACAAATGTTCTGTGTCGTTCCTTGCAAAATTTTTCCCCATGGGCAAAACCAATGCCCTGAGGATGAAAATTTCAAACTTCCAGCAGACTTCAATGGAATCTATCCCTAGGCATGGGAGAGGCTTCAAGACTACATCCAAGCCTACCCACACCACGGAATGGAAACTGGCTCATGCTCCAGAACTTCTATGAGGGGCTTATGCCCATGTCAAAGGGGCACATGAATGCCGCTGCTAGAGGAGCGTTCCTTTCCCTGACCATCGATGGAGCTACGACTCTCATCGAAAAGATGGTGGCCAATCAAAGCTCGGGGGAGGAACGAAAACCACAAAAAGGCATGCATACCGTAAAGGTGGCGGATATGCTTGCCGCAAAAAATGGATCTGTTATTAAAAAGACTAGACGATGTGCCGTTGAAAAGGAAGCGATGAAGGGCACTGTCAAGGCCATGGACTCGCAAATGACTTGCGAGGTCTGTGGGGAAGTTGTACACTCAGGGAATGACTACCCCGAGACTCGTGAAGAAGCATCATACATCAACAATGGGTTCCGACAAGGTAACAATAACGGGTGGAACAATCAGTTCCGCCCGCAAAAAATCCTGAGGCAACCTAAGAATTCGCCTAAGTTTGTTCATGCACCTAAAGAGAAATAAAGGAGGAGAAGTCTTGCCGACAGACTATAAATGTCGAGCCCTTGCCGAAGGTAAATCAGTAGTTATCTTTTAAAAATTCTAAAATTCAAAATTCAAAATTTGCTTCAAAATAAACTTTTCAGAAAAATAAAATAAAAATCATTTTCTGATAGTATAGATTTTTTTGTTATCGTTTCTCATTTTTAAAAACTTTTTTGAAAATTGAAAATATAATAAAAGTTTTGAGGAAAATCAATTTCGGGAGCAAAATTTGGAAACAGAGGAGAGCACCAACGTTCACAAGTTTGAAATGGCCGTTGGTTGCTACTGGCCAAAGGGGGCAGCAGCGGGCCCACCTCTGGTGCAGGCGCACCCTGCTAGGCGCCGCCGCTGCCGCTGCTTCTCCAATGGCTCCTAGCCGTTGCACCCATCCCCTCTCGGCCGGTGCTCTGCTCTATAAATCTCGAGAGCTTGGGTCTGAGCCCTCACTCACTCTCCACTCTCCATTTTCACTCCCTATCACTCTCACTTGCTCCACCACTTGCAAAATTATTTTCCACAAAGCTCAAGTGCAAGGAAACTCTACATAAATTTCCTAAGCTCATCACCACCAAGCCAAGCTTGTGGGTTGTTTGATTTATTTTCACTAACGTAACCCCGTTTGCGAGTTTGTGTTGTTGTCTTTTTCGCCATGGGCAAGTTCGGGAGGATGCTCACTGGCGCTAAGGTTAACTCAATCTTAGTGATGGTGTTAAGAAATACCAACAAGCATTTCTAGCGTCGTTGCCGAGGATGGACTTAAACCCCCTCACACACACACTTGTGATTGCGCTAAGAAATGCCAACAAAGACGAAGATCTACGCAACAAGAAGGTCACAGAGGCAAAGATCTGAACACCAAGGTCCCAGAGATGAAGATCTATGTAAGGAGGTCCTAGAGGAAAAGACCTACACATCTAAAAGGATCTAGATGGCTAGAGGGTGAACAACCTATAAAAATTTCTCCAAAATAGAATTTCACTAGAGCAAAGTGTTAGAGAACAAAAGGTGTCCCTAATAGCAACTACAAGCACTAGCTCTAGTTCAATTCAAGCAAGCCCCTATTGGTATTTATTAACGCAAATAGAATATGAAGGATTCCACAAGCGCACAAAATACCATTGTAGCATTTTACCGAGAGTATTCTAGGTATCGTTATTTATATTTTACCACAGGGAAACAATGGAGTAAAGACTTATTGAGTAATAAAAGAATATTTATCGGTCAACATACCAGCATGGCTAGAGTATGGGTAATATGTAATGATAGGAATAAAGCATGATGACACTCATGGGATATATCACTAAGATAATATAAACTAGTCAACTCGAAAGAACAATGGGTGAGGTAGATTCCTATGATATTCTTATTATATGGTCAAAGTATATACACACCCAACTATAGCTAAGACTAACTCTACTCTTGTGCACTTCGGGGTGCCACTTAGACAATAGAGCATCACGAAGGATAACTCTATTGACGCGACTACAGTCCTATAATTTAAGAGCCTACTCAATTCGGTATGGACTACAAAGGACAGATAGGGCTATCGCCTCCCGCTACTACCACACAACCAGGGAACAGGATGTACTCACAGGCAGAGCATCGTATAAGCACCATGCTTACACGAAGCTCAGCTACTTAGCCTAACTGGTAAACTAGCAAGCTAAGCGCTCTATGAACCCACACACAAAAGTAATGATAACCTTAATAAAGCAAGATATATATTCAAAGTAAGCATAGCCATGTAGATAAGAATATGATAAATTGATAATAAGTCTTACAAGATGTAGAAGTGAAGATACAAGGCTTTGCCGAGCCTCCAAGACTAGATCCGGAACTTGAGCTTGAGCCCAACTCGACCCTCACTCTTGAGGTACTAATCTACTACATTGGAAAGTTCTAGACCTATTCCTCCAGGTGTGTATTTATCTGAATGAGGGATATGAATCAGGGTTTCCAAGATGTCTCTAGGGAGGGGGGTACAGGGCTATATATATAGGGGGTAGCATCAATTCTGGACCCTCGAATCAAACTAACTTGAATAAACAGCGTAGATGCGATCTTTAAGGCAGTGGAGAACCGACATAGCGAGACGGAGGCTGATAGGTGACCCCACAGGCCGGCCGGCTTACAGGTGGAGCCGACCAGCCCCACCTGGAAGCCTCTCGCAGTCTTCTTCGGTGTGGTGTCCTCTGGTGTCCTCTAGAACCTTCGGGAGTTGTTTATGCCGTGGTTAAGCATGATTAAGTCTGACGTTTGGGTCTACCTTGACGGTTTTCTGGATAAACCCTGCTGAAAACACAGATTCACCAAAACTTATAGAATTTATTAGTTTAAACCCCTAAACCTATATTGGTGGTCATTTTTATGCATTTATAAAAGTTATGTTGATGGTTTATGATTGATATTAATGACCGTCAACAAGCTCCCCTACACTTAACCTTTGCTTGCCCTTGAGCAAAGCTAAACTCAGCAATGGATCAGGAGTTGCTACAATGCTTTCACTCAAAAGTACACATGCGTTCAATAAAAAATTCTCCTTCGGATTAGAATAAACTGATCTGACTTTCAAACTTACCCATATTATCTTCAACCATGGGGCTTCTTAGCCTTTACTTGGGTCTTGAGCAATTTAAAGACAGAACAATCAAATCAAACACTATGTCTCAAGTTCTTTGTTCAACCATTGTTCTAGAGTTTTTTTATAAGTTTTCAAAATAAAACTCAGAGATTACATTGTATGACACTCTCAAGTCTCTCAATATATTTGGTATTTGTGGATCCTCACCAAGACATAACTTGTTGTTGCCTTTTTTTCCTACCACTAAGGCTTTATGTGGAGTTCATAGGTAGGGAGAAAGCTAGAGCATACTTACATCGCATATAATGTAAAGTCAAACAACGGATCCAAAGAGAGTTGAGTCATACAATCAAATCAAGATGTGCATGTGTGTGGATATATAAATGGTGGCTAACCTAATTCTACTATGCCCCTTGAAAACTTATCTCTCTTTTGAAACTTGGAAACATTTGCTAGAGAACAGGGGCTATCTTATTCATCTCTTTTCTTCTCTTTTTTTAGGCGGTCATCTGAGTACCCATTGTTTTAGATATCTCGGACACTTGTCCATTTTTTCATCTCTCTTCTTGTCGGTGTTTTGTAACCAGACTAGTAAACTTAATCGATTGTCGTGCTGCTCTAGGAAGATGATGGTAGCATACAATGGACACGAAGATTTATACTGGTTCAGGCCAGAGCCCTACGTCTAGTCTTAGAGATGATCGAGTACGTGTTTTCACTTGAATGTTCTGAATTTCTTACAATGGGGGTGCAAGAAAGGTGGAAGACATGAAAGGACCTATGCTAGGTGAAGGGCTACCCGAAGAGAAGCTCTAGGAGCCCTACTACAATGGTAAATGAATGGAATGGTAGAGGATTTGGAATGTCCAGAGAGGGTGCCCTGGTTGCCCTTATATAGAGTTCGGGGCCAGAGCGCATACAAAGTAGGAGGTTCTCCCAACCGAAGGGTCGAGAGCCTAAGGGAGGGCCTAGCTAACTTAGCTTGCAAGCTACGCCGTCTTCTGGTGAATGTCGAGTCATGGCTATTGTCATGGTCTTTTGGCCATGTTGCGGTAGGTTGTGATGTGGCGCTACTGTGTCAGCCACGGCGACACTGTAGCCTCGATGATAGTTTGTTAGTCGTCCTATGCAATGTGGTATCCATTGTGGCCTTCATCATCGTCTTCTGGTTCCTAGGGGTGTCATACCTGAAGTAGGTAGCTGCCCTGGGTCACCGTTTTCTTAGTCGCTTCGTGGGGCCGAGGGCCACGACCCTGATCATGGGGGTCGGAGCGCTCTGCCGATCTAGATGGCCTTTTCTTCGAGCCCCTAATCGTGGATCCCCATCCCGTAGTGGGTGGGATTGCACAAGCGTCTAGTCAGTCCATATTTGGACCGAGGGTATCGTACCCGTTGCTACCATGGTGCGGTGTTGTCTTGTCAGTGTGGTATGGCATAGGGATGGTGTCTGACCGGGCTGAGGTGACTGATGTCGCCTCGGTCCTTGCAGGGTCAGTGTGGCATGCTTACTCTCATCAGAGCAGGCGTGCCTGGCTACGCTCGACCTCCCCTCATCCCTTCCGGGGGTCATGATGGGGAGAGGTCATGCCTCTTGCGAGTGTCGTGTGACAAAGGCGGGTGGAAGGGGTCGGGACTAACCCCATCTTTAGCGCCTGGCCTACTCTGCTTGGCCTCGGTTGCTCAGGCTTTTGTTAGCTACTGTGTTGTGGGTCACGGCCTGCTAACTAATCGGTGCCTTAAGACACCCGGGGTTACAACCCTGACACTTCTTTTTTTCTTTTTTTATATGAATAACTTTTGCATAGCTCATGCCTCTACTCTGCAACAAAACTTTTGAGAGATAGCAACAAGAACTTTGGAGCATTTATTTGGTGGATGAAAAAACCTATCAAACATATTTTTCGTGTTCATTACCAGTGTAGGAGTAAAATATTTTTTGGGTGGATCTAAATGGAAAGCATATTTTTGTGCCTACCCCTAGTGTAGGAGTAGTGCATATTTGGGTGGTGTGTACGTGATCTTGATTTTAACAGCATGACAAATCTCTCATAAGGGTCAACAAAGCTTGACAAACCTCAATGCAAAATCAAGCAGCATATATGTGAAAGTTTTCCTAGCCTAAATAACATGTATGGCTTTGGTAGGAATTCGAACTTTGTCATACAGGAACTCATCATGTAGCATTTTTTAGTTTTTCAAAAGATAAATCTCTTGAATTTTAGTATTACTTGGAACAAGATAAACAGCAGCTCAGACCTTCTCATATCATATCCGTCAATTACCTAGACTTAGATCAAGCATATGCTACTCACGAGTTTCAAGTTTAGAGTAAATCCTTATATCAAAACAATCTTATCCAAAACTCAGGAGAATTCAAGGCTAAAAACTAGGTACTTTAAAGGAATTACAACAGAGCAACTATTTATCATTTCCATTTTCAGAGATTATGTAGAGAGTCCCTATTTATTTATTCAGCTCTTAACCAGAAATTAAAGCAAACTAGACACACTTTTTTTTAATTTTGTTTTTATTTTTAGATCACACATTATTATGGTAACTATATATACTTACTATAAGGATAACTATTTATTTTATTTTTAGTTATTTATCTTTTTTATAAAGGAAACCTAAAAATAATAAAACAAAAGGGAAAGAAATACTTAGCTCGATATAATGGGGTGCCTCTCCCCCAAGCTTGTTGTTGTCATGGTTCTCAATGCGGTGGTCGGATGTGGAGATGCTGGAACAGAGCCTCCCAATTTTGATTTTGTTGTTGCTGTTGTTGCTGGAGGCTGGCCTCCTCTTGTCCCATGCTTACCTTGGTTGAATCTTGAAGATGAGGATTCTTGAGGTGGTGCCTCCAGTAGTGGCACTTCCAATGGTGATGTCGCCCTCTTCTACCAAACCCGTATTGCTTTTGAATTTGATTTAGGTTTGACGTGCGCATCCTTTCTTGACTTGTCCTCCTCCTTGTTCAACATTTTAGTAGTAGAAGATGGTGACATCTTGAGTGCATCATTATTGTTGGTTCAAAACTTTCACTTGTAGAATTTGAGGGATCGATTCCCCCACACTTTGCTCAAAGTGTGTTCTGCTCATGAAGACAAGGTAGAGATCAAGTGCATGGGCTCTATTGGTGGAAAAACATCAACAAAACCAAAACTATATTTTTTCTCTAGCCTTAGGCACATCGAATCATGTTACCGTTGATGTTATGTGCATTCATTCTTACAACATGGGTGATAAGATCAGAAGGATGAGTATTAATATGGCATTTGAATACATTTATCAAAAAGAGTGGAGTTGTTTAACCTATGGAAGGACTGTCTATAATGTATCAAACCTTACATCATTATGACTATCTTCCAAGGATAAGATATGCAATATTTTAGCTCATTTGGTTAAGACTATGAGATCAAGAAAGTGGTGCTATGAACATGCTTAAGGAACAAGACATGTTGAGTTAATTAGGTTGAATCAAGCAAAGTTGTAACTCAAACATGTTTGTTTCTTCATTTGTGTAAATAGCAAGATCTAAGGGAAGCTTTTTAAATAATGACCACTTACCTTATGATGTTACCTTCTTCACTGAAGTGTGATGATGTGGCAGAACCGCCCGAAATAACACGCTTTTGGAGACGCTCGTCTTCCACTAGACACTAATCACCCCGAAAGTTAGCTACATCGGACAGTTCCGTCGAGCACACCCCACGGAAGAACTCGAAATAATCCACGTTTTACATCCAGAACCCAATAATGAGTACGAGCTTACAATACTTAGTCAATTTCATACAACAAGAGTTCTTGGAAATTATTTATTATAATACTAGAGTTCAGAGTGCGATAATTAAACAACGGAATTTAAAATAACATCTAGCGGAAACGATACAAGGATCCGCCTGTGCCCACCAGAAGAATCATCCACACAAGAGCTACTCCTCAAGCTGCACCTGTAATAGGGTAAAATAAACCCTAAGTACGCAATGTACTCACAAGACTTACCCGACTAGTAGGAATAGTTTCCTGACTCCAAGGGGTATGATAGGCAATATGGGTTTGCTATTTTCTTTTTGTTTGCGAAAAAGCATTACTAGAAGTACGTCCTTAAGATCAAGTTTAATTAGCAGTCATGATTACTTTCATGAACTAACCATTCTAGGTAAGCACTTTGTTCTACTTTCGAGCAAGGGTTGAGCAATCAGAACTATTTCACCATCTTTCATCTTCCAGTTCTTACTACGGTGCTATACCATAGCTAAGTCGTACTTGTCTCATAGAAACGGTGCATTCACAAACCAATGTATCATAGCTAGGTACCCCTAAAACACATGCCCCGTTTGTATCCCTAGGCACAAACAAGACCAACCCATTCCACTCCTGTCACAGGGTCCAGGTCCCTGTCCAAACTTGGACTCTAAGCCCCCACACTTGAGACCCGATCTCAATATGGTGCTTAGACCTCCACCTTTCCCTGCCTCCAATCAGTCAGGTTCAAAAAGAGCCGAAACCCACGACAAAAGCGTAATGAGCCTTCCCGCTCCCATAAGTAAGTATGTGCTCAGGATAATAAGTCTATGACCTGACTACCATTCACAGCAACGGACGGTCCTCAATCGACATGGACAGGGAAAAATAGTGTAACCAAGCTAAGCCCCCGTGGCCATGGGACACAACTCATCACACCCACCATAACCCATACTATATCCCTGCCCGATCTCCATTTTCCTTTCATTATTTTTATCATGAGAGTAATTATAATAATCACCTTTCCTGAGTAACGGCAGGTTACTCACGCTACCGAAAACCTAAGCATAGTAGCTACTCGAACTTGCACTAGTAAGACTCATAGGACAGATATATCTATGCATGTGGTTTCCATAAAATTACTGTAACGTAAATGCACATCACAAATATATATTCAGTGATTATAAAAAAATAAGGGTTATGCATCGGGGCTTGCCTTGGGTAGGCGCGGTGTTAGCTGAGTCAGTTGTCGGTGGCTCTGAGACCTCCTACATGAGAATATCCTCCTCATATTCCTCGATGATCTCCTTGAACTCACGATCGTTTGTGGTCTCTATCTCCACTAACTTGTTCTCTACATGCATGTGATGATGATGCAACACTTAGCATTTAGGCAACAACAACTCTTAAAATAAGAATACGCATACTAAGCTACTAAGCTAGCTCTAATGACTAAGGTACTAAGCTAACTACAATCCTCATCAAGCAAAGTGTTGGGTTCAACTAACAAACCCTTAGCTTGGCAATTTAAGGATACATCTTTATTTCTACTAGTGATTTAATCTATATTGAAATAAAGAGCATTTAACTACCCTAATGCTTAGTCTATTCTAAAGCTTAAAAAATTACAGTGAACACATAATAATACAATGAAACTGCTATAAAATTTTCATGATCAAAACTATCACCAATTCACCACAAAAATTCCTACAATAATCAACTTAATAATATTAAGCATTCTCATACTATTTAATAGCTACTAGTGTCCACATAGATAAACATAAACTAAATATACCAATAGATACATCACAATTTTAGGAACCTAAAAAAATTGTTTCACAATTTTTGGACACCTACATGATTTTATATTAATGACCAAAGATCAGCTCAGAAATTAAATTAGAAAACATTTATAATTCCTTAGGAAAATGAAAAGTGAATATCCCACGTGGCCCACACGCGTGGCCCACGCGACACAACGCGCGCGCGCAGCAGCCCGCTTCTGCGGCCCACGAGAGGCCAGCCCACACGCAAGGCGCCCGCACGCTGGCGCTTTATGCACAAGAGGCCTCGAACTTCTTCTAAATCACAACTAAGTACTAACACTATTTTTTCCTCTCACAGGCCTTCTCACTTAACCCTCCGACCTTTGCCTAATTCACCCGCATGCACCCCTAGTGACACGGCACGACCGCGTCGTCTACCAGAGGCTTGTGCTGGCCCATTGATCGGGCCTACCATCAACTATGGTCCAACTGCCTACACCAAGCAGCAACGCGGGGCGGCAGGACACGCTGGAGCGAGCTACAGCGACGCGTGACTGTCTGCGACGGTGGCGCACCCGCTCGGTGAGCTACGGACCTAATTGGCTAGCGAGTGAGCATTAGGAGACTATCATGGACCAGGAAGAGGTGATGGTTGGGGTGGAGGATGGCGAAGAAGGGGTGGCCATGTTCGGCTGAGCCGTGCGGCGGCGCACCACGGTGGCACGGTTGAGTCAGCAGCGACGGGGAGGCGGTAGCAGTTCCTTTAGCATGCGCAAGGTGGAGAGGGAGGCAAGGTGAAGCTAGTAGTGTAGGTGAATTGGTTCGGTGTGGCGGTAGGAGGGCTGCCATTGGCACCTACCGATCATGGCCTTATCGGCCCGGTGGCGGGGAAAGCTCCAAATTGGAGCTTGGCAGTGTGTGCTTCATGGCTGGGTGGGGTTGGGCAGCTAGAAAACTCACTGCCGAGGCCGTAGACGGGTGGAATTGATTAGAGATGACCTCTCACTGTCTAACGTGCTGGCATGGCTCCGACGGTGGCAGTAGAGGGAAAGAGGGACGTGTCTAAGCTTTGGCTGTCCTCACCTTGGCAGCTAGCGGTCAGTCGGACTCGCGACCGTGCCTGCACACTCGCTACGCGACACGCGACCAGACCATGTATGCACATAGGGAGGCAAGTGGGGGCGCGGTGACAGCGCGAGCATAGCTGAGACAGCCTATGTGCCCACGGTGGCAGAGCAAGCGGCAGTTGCGTAGCACGACATCGCGGTGGCGTCGGTAGCGGCAACGCAAGGCAGGATAGCAGTGCGCGGACACGACAATGAGGTGATGGCGCCAGCAGTGGCTTCGTTGTGGCGTGGGGCGAGGCACAGCTAGGCCAGAGGCAGCCACACGCGGCAGCATGCGCACACGCGACCAGTGCGGTGACACCGAGCGCCCAAGCTTGGTGACCGCATCCACCCAGCGAGCTAGCCCGAGAACGTGTCATGCACGCATTTTAAAGCACCCATAACAACTAAACGGTTGCTTTAGGAACCAAACCATCTTCACCATGCTCAAGATGGCATGTGAGGCTACCAACCCGAGCTAAAACACGACACCACCTCCTAACTCGATTTCACAAAATAATTCGCCAAACATTGCATTGTCTTGTTGTTTATAAACTTGAAAATATTCTAAGTCTTTGAGCTGAACTTGATTCCAAGTTGCATTTCTAGGCTATTAGAAATATTGGCTAGCAATGTTATTTTTTCACGACAAGTATTTCATTGTTATCTACAAAGTTCATATTCCAAACTTTATTTAAGTGCTACATATATGTTCTATAGTATTTTTTGTTCAATAAAAATTAGTTTTAAACCCTACTTGATACATATGAGTTATGGAATAGCTTCTCATTTAATATTTTTATTGATCATCTTAAGTTACAAAAATGTTATCTACATATTCCATCACATGCATTATCACATAAACATGATGCTCATGACATGATTTGGTAATTTGTTTAGGGCGTAACACCAAGGGTGTTATAGATGACACCCTGTGATGAAGGGTAGATGACTTGTGTGGAGATCTTTTCTTCCTGCTTGAAGCTTTCCTTGCTTGAGCTATTCATGAGCATCTTGTCTCCTATGTTGCACTCCTTCTTTCTCATCCTTTTATCATGCCATCCTTTTGTCCTTTCTTTGGTGGATCTTGGCATTGTGTTGGACCTTCTGCTCTACTCTTTGTTTCTTCTCTAAAAAGGATTAGTGGACAACACATACCCAAAGAAATATACAAATGATTCAAACCAAGGATAGAGTTGTCATAGAGCTGAAGGTCATCTTCTATGCTATAACAGAGTTGGTTTTAGCATTTCAGATAGCATAAAATCTTTATCCCATGTTTTAAATAATGTGCCTTATTGTTCACCACTACTTCAAATGTTCAACAAGGTTAAGGCAAAGATGTGTGAGATTGTTTTGAAGAATACTTCAAACCTTGATTTGTTTCTACAAAGGATCTCCTAACATTCCTAACTGAATACAAGTATGTTTTGATCCAATGATTATGTTCGAATAATATTCCAAGATATACTTATAACAGAACAAGGAAGCTTGAAAGACTCAAGAGATTTATTCAAGTAGAAACAAGAATATGTATGATGACTCAAAGGAACATGATTATTTAAATTTTTACTTGTTAGAGATTTAGAAAGTCAAGCTCATCATAAAGGTAGGGATGACCAAGACAACCTGGTAACATGAATGAGATGTTTTGAAGAACTCCATCGCCCATACTTGAATTTTGCAAAATGCAGAATCAAGTTTGGATCATAGAATTCTCCTGTGAATGTGATTTTATGTTGCATAATGCTTGATAGGATATACCTTGTGGTTTCCTTAATTTTATTGAAATGATTAGTGACAAACATACCTGAAGGAAGCTTATCCGATTTACCTGTGAGAGCTCATAGTCCGTTGAGCAGGACCTTTCCTTGTATTAAGCTTTTCTTTGTACCATTCGAACAGTTGTATGTCTTCTCCCATCAACCCTTCTTGATTTTTTGTTGATTCTTGGTTGATGAGTTGGGGTTCATTGGAGATACAAACTCAAGTTTCTCCATAATTGTCACTACACCACGACACACATTTGCCTACACTTATCTGTTGGTAAATGATTGGTTTTGACAACACACTATGTGTTGGTAATTGTACAACCTTTTTAAAGTCACGTAAACTGTCGGCAATGATGTAGTATGGCTACAGGTTAACTATCGGCATTTCTCTTAGGACAATGAAACTACCAGCAAATGTTTTTAGACAGAATAAGTGTCAGCGTTTCCTAAACAAGCCAACTATCTAAGTATCGGCGAAAGGATATACGGTCTTGCCCAGATTTCGGTTTTAGATCTTTTCACCGTATGCACGCGTGGAGTCATAGCCTTTTGGGACGGAGTCTATAGCCCATGCAAAGGGAAACCCAATCCAACCCTACTCTCTCTCTCTGCTGCCCCTCGCGTACCGCTACCTCCCACGACAGTGTCCACCGCCGCCTCCCCCGCCAGCGCCAGCGCCAGCGCCCGTGGCCGCCACCTCCCATGCCAGTGCACACCGCCTCTGCCTCCCACACCAGCTCCCACTATCGCCGCCCTGCATAGCACCGCCACCTGCCAGAACCCTAACCACGCTAGCCCCTACCGGCTGCCCCCACGCCAAGCCCTTCTGCACTGGTGAAGAAAGCTGCATTCGTGGCCACCCACCGAGGAGGGGTGCATGGATCCGCCGACTACAGCTGCATCTCTAGGGAGGGGCGCATAGATCTAGCCTCTTGGTCCTCGACGGCTTTCACATTTGAATGCGGTCGACCACCTGCTCAAAACTCTTTCCTCTCGGTCGATTCGGTCAGCTTCTCTTCCACTTATCTCGATCTCCATTTTCCATCCCTCGGTCTACTGTCTTCTTAATCATGATTTGGTTTTTAGACGTGTGTAGTGTGGTGCTTGAGGGGTGATGATTAGGAGGGTGGGGCTCACTGCGGCGGTGGTTGCTCACAGCAAGAACACACAGATTCCATTCAAAGAAAATTGAGAAAGAAGGTTAAATTCATTTCTTTTTAATTTCTGTTTACATTTGTATCTAATTATTAACTGATTTCTACTTGAATTTGTATTTAAGATTTTATATGTATAAACTACTAAAAAGTCTGGGTACAAAACCAGAATTAGAAAAATCTTTGATCTTTGAAGGTTATGAGGAACATCTATACTCAATTCATATGCACAGCTGTACTAATGTTCAACAGACATTTTCTGGAAGTTACTAATTATGTTTAAATTCAATTTTGTGATGAGCAGAAACTATTCATATTTGTTTTGACTGTCAAGAAACTATTCATGTTTAATTGTGGTGAATTTGAGTCTTCTGTGTATACGTCTGGGCAGTAGAGAATTGGTGATTAATTATTATCTATTTATGAACACTAACGATTTGTGCATGTGTTAGGAACTTAGGAGGAACACCTATACTCAAGTCAAAATGTGTGTGTGTTAATTTCTATGCGTAGGATCTGTTAATTTATAACTTATTGCAGAGTGGTTGGCTGTTTAGCAATGTTGATTTTAGAAGCACTGAAAAAATAATAAGGCTCCATCACAAATGGAACTAGCAGAAACTCATATGGGCACCTGATCATTTCGACTCTACCAACCTGATGCATGCACACCTGGTTGTTAATGCAACCATAAATTATATGCATTTATGCCACATTTTGAGTTCCTACTCTACCATATTAGATTTTTATAATTCTGAAATTGCAATGCCATTTGTTGCTGAAAATTTTAGCTCAAGGGTCTGTTTTCTCATGAAATTTTGCTATGAATTGTGCCTGACATTTATATTTTATTTATAGTCAACATCTGATAACATAACACAAGGCTGAGGAAAAGTTAGGCCACTCAAATTATCTTTGGTAAGTCGTGCCTGATATGTGGCCTTTAGGGTATGTTTACTGAATTCATAAGGAGGACAACAGTAGAAATATAAGGTGTCTGCTACTTCTATCTCTTGTTTGCACTCGACTGTTTGATTTTTCATTTTTTTGGTTCGATATGCCTATCCTAACTCCATTTTAAATTGAGTCTTCTATTCGGTTCCTAAGATGGTGCCATGTTCTGAGGAATGGTAATTCTTGTCACCTGTTTATATTTCAGAAAAACTTTGTATGCATACAGTATGGTGCTTATTTAGAATAGCCATCACCTTCATAGTTGAACAATTGTATCTCTGTATTGATTATAAATTGTGTTTGCTTGCTAGTCACCATTGACTATATATTTTGTATTTCATGGGAAAAATACAAAATCAAGTTTCTGGCCAACTTATATTTTCTTGTCTGTGACTTCTAGAAATGAACTATAGCCTTCTAGTTTCATTTTGTTTACTTCTCTGCAGAGATTAGTCTTTTTACCCCTACCATTCTTTGTTTGTGTACCATAGAATGGACAACACAAGCCTGTAAACAGCTAAGTTCTTTAGATTTAATATCAGCCTTTTCCTACCATTCAGCAAGCTTATGGTTAACTGATCGACTCTTATACAGAAGTTGACTACGTGCCACTACTCTTATACAGGTCAGTAGAGAATTTGTCTGTCTTTTCAGAGAATGCTCGTGTGATGGTCTTGGCTGCAACATAGCCATTCAAATTTCAAGCATGTGTGATTTCAGGAACACCTATGCACTCATTCACTGCAACATTTAAATAGTAGTGGCACATTCAAATATTGGTGGTACAGGAAGGCCATCATAGCTGGAAGGTATTGTTGAAACTTACTTGGAGAGTTCGACTTATATGTGATATAACAGTGTGAATTGCATGGCACAAATTTAAAGCATAGAGCATATTGCGCTGATAGTTCAACTTTTTTTCCATGTTAGGTACTTCGGCTATGAGGTGTTGCAAGTATTTTGGGTTGGCAAACCTTTTGTGGAACAAGCAAGCAACTGCTCCAAGTGTTTTGGAGTGGCAGCCCTTCCAGCCATAACCATTTAGCTCAAAGACCGATAGCTAATGCATCAGTCCATAGCATAGTGTTGCTCAACACTTCTACTTTTGATTTGAATAATTACACTACAGCTTGTAATAATTTATTATAAGTCTATGTTTGCGAATAACTCATCTATATTTTGGAAATGTATTTGGCTATATGCTTGTGACCAGTATGCACAGAAGATTTAATATACTAGTATGGAATATCTAATATATTATTTATACAAAAATCAAGTGAATTTGTTCAATGTGATGCCTTCTATATGAGCAAAAGTGGATTTGTCAAATTATTTTAATTGTAATTATATCTATGCAGTTTTGCCGATAGTTTTTTTTGGCAGGGTATGGTTTCTAAAATACATTGGATATGGTTTGGCCAACATACAAACTGTCGAAAAGGTCTTAATTGTCGGCGTAGGTCTTAACTGTCGGCAAAGGGTTAACTGTCGGCAAAGGTTTCAACTGTTGGCGTAGGTAGACTGTTTGCCTACACATAAAGTGTCGGGTATTCTGTTAACTGTCGGCAAAAGTTTCGCCGATGGCTTCTAGCGCGACTGTTTCTAAACTGTCAGCAAAACTTTTCGCGGGAGGTTATCTCTCGGCAAAGGTGCCCTTTGCCTACATAGAAAGTGTCGGCAAAAGTATGTTGTGTTATAGTGTGTCTAATGGCGTGGCGGAGAGTTATTCTTCTTTGTTTGTTAGCGATACGTCAGCCGTCTTGATGGTCAAAGAAGGAACCTCATTGGTACTTGCATGAAAGCTTCATCTCCAATGGCTCAGGGATGACTTCGTGTGCCCATGATTTCATGAGACACTGTCGACAGACCTCCATTGATTACTGACATCTACTGGCACGAGAATATACGCTAAGATGTAGTGGCATCTCGTTGTCTTGTCCTTGTTGACAACGTGCGAGATAGTGTCTTTGAAGGTGATGAAAGCAGGCATCAAATTGGCTAATATGAGGTGAGTTTCACCCTGCTTCTCATCAGCCTCCTAGCTTGAATCCTGGAAAGGCTCAATGCTAGGTTGCCTTCGACGTTACTTGTGGCCTATTGATTTGTTCGTCCACTTTCTATGAGTGAGTGCTTTTATTATAGATCTTTTTTGTGGCACTCATCTCATTTCTCTTTGTTTCATAGCTAAAGTGGTGGTTTGGTTTTGGTTCGCAGGTTCATACTAAACCATGAACATGCATAGCTTCTACTGATTCTTCCTATAAGATGTTAGTGGACACATACCCGAGGGAATACAATAGATTTGAAACATGGGTTGTTGTCCATAATTTGGGTGATTTTCATCTATGCTAATGAAAGGATGGTTTTAGCATTACTTTAGCATAGATTTTGTTTATTAGCAAATTTATGTGTTGTCTGCATTCTAGCATGGTTCAAGGCAAAGATAACTTACAACAAAAGGTAAGTGAATAAACCTTGATATTCACAGTTCTTCCTTCCTTGAAGAATGAGCTGGGTCTTCTTTATGTAAAGTTATTAGAGTTCATCACATGCCTTAATTCATCTCTGATGTGAATTCATCTCTTGACTTACCTAGATTGGATTTAAGAGTTTCCTGCAGGGGTTAGTCCAACAAATATCTAGTGTCTACACAAGCAACTTTTAGTTCAATAACCAAACTAGACTCCATGTCTAATTTTGATTAAGGAAGGCATTTCGACCTAAGCAGCACACTTAATTTAAAAGCCAATAGAAGTATGTCCAATACTTCCAAACCAAAACTTACTATGGCAGACAAAGGTAGCATGAAAGCACTATAGAGATGTACTTAAATAGAGATGAAAGAGCATGATCATGGCGAGGAATTTTTGCTTTTTTACTAATCATGAGCCTTCATGTGCTCATATTTTTTCTTTTTAAATGCAAATGATATGGATATATGCAGGGAACCAAACATGTTGTGGATTTAATATGAGAGGATTCAAACTAAACGGAGTGGATGCATGGATTATTCAAAGTAAACATGTAGTGGAATGCAAAAATTAAAACATAACTACTCATCAAGTTTAAAGTCCATGAGCTAGACTATCTCACCCTTCTTGGTCATACTTACCATGACTCACATGATGTAATTTGTGAGTAGTGCAACGTCTATATTCGTCACTTGAGATATGATTTGAATTCTTGTGACGTTGACCTTTTTCTCCAATCTACATATGGTCAGAATAATATATATATATATATATGTCTATGCAAACCTGTGAGATAGCAGGGTTCCAACATTGATGGATCTTGAATGTTCAGGCACCCTGGGGTTCTTCTTTTCGTGTGGAAGCTTGCTGAAAGGTCGAAACGACGTCTGTTGTCATGTCTTATTCCACAATTCAACAGAACAGGGGTAATCCTACTAAAGCTAGTGTTATGTTAATGATCTAAATCTTTACGCCAATTGTTTCCCCCGGCAACGGCGCCAAAAATACTTGTTGGTATTTATTAACGCAAATAGAATATGAAGAATTCCTCAAGCGCACAGAATACTATTGTAGCATTTTACCGGGAGTATTCCAGGTATCGTTATTTATATTTTACCATAGGGAAACAATGGAGTAAAGACTTATTGAGTAATAAAAGAATATCTATCGGTCAACATACTAACATGGCTAGAGTAGGGGTAATATGTAATGATAGGAATAAAGCATGATGACACTCAGGGGATATATCACTAAGATATTATAAACTAGTCAACTCGAGAGAACAACGGGTGAGGTAGATTCCTATGATATTCTTATTATATGGTCAAAGTATATATACACCCAACTATAACTAAGACAAAATCTACTCTTGTGCACTTCGGAACGCCGCTTAGACAATAGAGCATCACGAAGGATAACTCTATTGACGCGACTACGGTCCTACAATTTAAGAGCCTGCTCAATTTGGTATGGACTACAAAGGATAGACGGGGCTATCACCTCCTGCTGCTACCACACAACCAGGGAACAGGATGTACTCACAGACAGAGCATCGTATAAGCACCATGCTTACACGAAGCTCGGCTACTTAGCATAACCGATAAACTAGCAAGCTAAGCACTATATGAACCCGCACACAAAAGTAATGATAACCTTAACAAAGTAAGATATATATTCAAAGTAAGCACAGCCATGTAGATAAGAATATGATAAATTGATTATAAGTCTTACAAGATGTAGAAGTGAAGATACAAGGCTTTGCCGAGCCTCCAAGACTAGATCCAGAACTTGAGCATGAGCCCAACTCGACCCTCACTCCCGAGCTACTAATCTACTACATTGGAAAGTTCTAGACCTATTCCTCTTGGTGTATATTGATCTGAATGAGGGATGTGAATTAGGGTTTGCAAGATGTCTCTAGGGAGGGGGTACAGGGCTGTATATATAGGGGGTAGCGTT
The DNA here is from genome assembly GCF_019320115.1 of Miscanthus floridulus. NCBI lineage: Eukaryota > Viridiplantae > Streptophyta > Magnoliopsida > Poales > Poaceae > Miscanthus > Miscanthus floridulus. The sequence continues at coordinate 115,944,642 of NC_089595.1, read as the reverse complement.
AATTCTGGACCCTCGTATCAAACCGACTTGAATAAACAGCGTAGATACGATATTTAAGGCGGTGGAGAACCGACGTAGCGAGACAGAGGCTGACAGGTGGCCCCACAGGCCGTTCGGTCTGCAGGTGTGGCCGGCCGGCCCCACTTGGAAGCCTCTCGCAGTCTTCTTCGGTGTGGTGTCCTCTGTAACCTTCTGAAGTTGTTTATGCCGTGGTTAAGCGCGATTAAGTCTGACGTTTGGGTCCACCTTGACGATTTTCTGGATTAAACCTGCTGAAAACACAGATTCACCAAAACTTGTAAAATTTATTAGTTTAAACCCCTAAACCTATATTGGTGGTCATTTTTATGCATCTATACAAGTTATGTTGATAGGTTATGATTGATATTAACGATCGTCAACACCCCCTACACAAGTCTAGTAGCAAGGTTTGATTTTAACTAATTCACTTCACCACTCAAGCTACTAACTAATCCCTCCATCCTAGTAATAAGTTCGTTTTAGACGTGATTTAAGATAACAAGGAGTAATTAATTAGAGTCTATTTTACCATGTTTACCCTTGGGCATCCATTAAACAAATTTCTGTCTCTGTCCTGCTGGTTACCGAGGCGCCACTCTTAGGTGAGCAGGTGTGGGTTTGATCCCCCCCTCCTGTGTTTTTATTAATTTTTGGCGATTTTTGCAAACGCTAAAAACGAGAGGTCACATTAATGACTACATGCGCTGGAAACGAATAGGCTGCCGGGGCAAACTCGTCTCATGTCACTGTAAACCAGTTAGAACGAATTTCTTTGCGAAAACTGGCCATGTTAATGACCTGCATGAGCGGCGATTTTTGCTTGCGCCGAAAACGAAGAGGCCACGTTAATGACTGCATGCGCTGGAAACGAACAGGCCGCGGGGGTAAACTCGTCTCATGTCACTGTAAACCAGCTACAACGGATTTCTTTGTGAAAACCAGCCAAACCTTCAGGACGAACTTTTTTAAGGGACGGAGTACTTAAGTACACAAGAGAGCAACCTAGACAGCTACAAACAACAAATTACGACTACAAGCTACTCTAGTGCTACACTAAGCAAGAAAAGCTACTACTAGTCAATCAACACAAGCAAACAAGCACTACACAAGCTATATTATAAATGAAATACAAGTGTAGAGCTTTATGCCGGACTAGGTAACAGAGATGACACAATCAATTTTTCTCCCGAGGTTCTATTGCTTGCTGACAACTTAGTCCGTGTTGTGGCGAGTCTAATAGTGAGTGATTCACACACTAATTAGCATCACACGCAAAACCCACAACTTGGATAGTTGGGTATCGCAAGAATCACACCCACAGGCTCTCCTAGCCACGAGCAATTTACTAAAGTATCCTTTTGCTTCCCGTGAGGCAGGATCAAAACATCTCACAATATCACTTGATCGGAGGCGAAGAACAATCACCGGTCTTCCTTAACGACCCACCACTGTTCTAAGCCGTTTTAGGTGGCAGTTATCATCAAGAGTAACAAGAATCTCGCAGCTCAACTCGATCGCTAGTGCCACTAGATGCAACAACTCAATGCAAATGCACTAGAATCACTATCAATCTCAACTTGGATCGAGTAATCGACGAGAGATGGGTGAGAGGTGTTTTCTTAGACTCGCAAGGGTTTTCAATAAGTTAGAGTGCCAAGAGAGCGGGCCGTAGGCTGAGCAACATCTATTTATAACATCCCAAGAGCACCACTTGTCATTACCCCTTCATAGCAGGGGAAATCGGGACCGTCGGACCGGCCAACACCCCTGCGTCGGACCATCAGCCAAGGTCCATTGACCTCCCAAGCTACCACGTGTTTACTAGCTATTCGAAATCGATCGTTGCTGCCCAACAGCTACGCGCGCTGATGGTCCGACAGGCTCAAAGACGACCAGCGCCCGACGCCACGCAGAAAGGTCTAGAACCGTGAAATCACGCTTCGGACTGGGGCGACGCCCTTGCCGCGCCTAGTTTTTCTAGTAAAGTGTCGGAAAGAAGAGACTCAATACCAAATGGTGGAGCTCTACTTGCGTCCTGGCACTTGTTGTCGTCACGCGGTTTGGGCCATAATTGATTTTGCAAGCCTGCTATACCAGCAAGTAGACGAGCCGATTTTGGAAATAACTTGGCTCAAAAAAAATTAGCAGCCCAATACTTGATTCCTCTCAAACCTACCTTCCCGTTGTCTAGGCCTTAGCAGTAGTCCCTGCACCCTTAGGTCCTCAAATGATTCCCAGGCCTTAGCAGGTAGATGAAGGGAATGCACTTTTCTCAATCTATTGGAACAACAATCTTTTAAAATAAAAAACGTATTTTCTTGGACCAGTCTCGTTAGAAGTTTTATACGAGTTTTATTTATATTAAATAAGCTACCACAAATGTGTTTTTGATGACGTGACAACATTTTTAAGAAAAGAGAATATTGAGTTTTATCTAGAAACTCTCTCAACACGATTATCAACTCTCTATATAAGTTATGAAATTAAGTGTTTATAAAGTAATTGATTGATACTATGTATTGAGGATAGATGTTTCATTCACGTTTCATTTTATCTTAGATGCAGTAGTCTAAAGATGATCTGATAGAGTCGCTGTCAGCAGATGCATTGACTGGGTGGTGGCGGTTCTGCAAGGACTCCCCGGTCCCCAGTCCCCACCCCTACCCGCGCGCCGTGTATAATTCTCGCCCGCCTGTCCTCCATCATTACTTCTAGTCTTCTACGGAGCATCACCATATACATGTACTCGCATATTTAACAACCATGCAAGTACGTATCACATGTTTTGAATGAATACATATGCATCAGATCATGTTTAGCCATTTCAAACACGTGAACGCGCACGCAAAAGCACACACTCGTGAGCCAACAAGTCATTGACCATGACCGGGCAGACATGGGCCCCGTTTGGCTTACCTCGTATCTGGCTTGTTCGATTTCTTTTTTTCAGCCGAAACAATATTTTTTTTTCTCACAACAATTCAGCCAGAACAGTGTTTTTCAGCCAAAATTCAACCAGCCAAACGGACCATGATCCTCAACCGACGATCGTTCGTCGTTCACTAAAATAATACACGTTCGTCGACCTTTCTTTTCTCCTCTCAAATCTCCGATCCAAGATGATGATGATGCTGCTGCTGATGCCAGTCCAAGACTTGGCACGACGACGACGACGTCTCCATTCCTCCCACGTACCAACAACCCCTGAAGACGAAGCCTCTCTTTCTGACTTCGGTTTAGCTTCGCAGCAACGGAAAACCAAGCGTGCGTGTTTCAAGTAAAACCGGCAGTTTTTTTTTTTCCAAAAAGTGAAGCAACGGCATTTTTCTGCTCGATCAAACCTGCAGAAATTTCAGTAGGCATATGCATTTCCCGTCCAAAGTCAACCCATCTGCAAGCACGTAGCAGCAAGATTCGCTTCTAGACGTTCAACGCGAATCGAAAACTCTTTCACACATCTAACGGGAGACGGGACGGAGCACAAAAACTTGAGACTCCCAAGCACGTCGTATCACATCACACACAGGAGACCCGGAAAACGACCACCCGTTCTCGTTCCTAAACGAGCCACCAGTCCACCACCGTGCCCCCAATGAAAAGAAACCAGCCGCCACGCCACCAACCGGCGCGCACTTGCCTGGAACGGGAAGCAGGCCCGCGTCATCTGCCCGTGCGCGCTCCACCCCACCCACCGACCGTGCCTGCATAAATGAAGGGTCCGCGCCACCCGGCTCCGTCCATCCACCAAACCTGAAACCACCAAGGCACACCAACCCATGGAGGCGGAGGCGTTCCCGATACGGTTCACGCAGGGCGTGCGCGCCTACTGGCGGCGCCGCAAGTACCACCGCCTGGCGGAGGACGGCGGCACCAAGCCCCGCTCGCGGTCGCGGCAGCTGGGCTCGGCCTCCGGCGGCGGCGGCGCGCCCATGCGGCGGCGTGTGCGCGTGCTCCTGGCGGGCCCGCGGCGCGCGCTGGCGCGGGCGCGGGACGCGTACGTGGGCGGCATGCTGGCGCTGGCCAAGCGCGCGTCGGCGCTCGCGCTGCCCGGCGCCGTCGAGGCGCTCTGGACCAGGCGCGTGCCGCGCCGCAAGCAGGGGCAGCTCCCGGCGCCCGGCGGCAGCGGCAAGCCCACCGAGTTCGAGCAGCGGCTCGTCTTCGAGATCTACAAGTCCATCGTCGCGTCCAAGGAGCTCACCACCATGCTCCACGCCTCCGACGCGCACCTGCCGCCCAAGGCACTCGCCGCGGGGGTACCGTCCACGCATCTGCTCGACATGTGATCGATCCGTGCACGTACGTGAGCCTTCGCGCTGGAGGAGGAGGACGTGCAGCTTAATTGTAAGAGAGATTTAGAGAATCCCAAGCTGTAGTCAAATAGTACTAGCGTCGTTTACTCGTCATGATGCATGCGCCCCAGTACTGTGCATGCATGCATGCATGCAAGCAACAAGCCACCCCTGCTGCAAAAGAGGCATGCAGCTTGTTGCAATATGTAAATTTCTAAGAAAATTTAGCGACAAAATCAAACTCGTGGCTCCCTCGGATGCAAGTTGTAGGAATCCGTATTATTCAGCCATCGACAATACAGTGTCATACATTCACATGAACTGTTGTTGTTGTTCTCGAATTCCTTCCATTATGTCCCTCAACGACGACAGAGATCGAAAGGGACATGCAAGGCCAGAATTTTCCAAGATTCACCGCCGCATGGCACGGCACAACACACAGACACACCGGCGCGTCGCTGTCCGCAGTAGTAAACTTTTCGGCGACGTTTTTGGTTCGCATCCCGTTAATCCGCAGGCCGCGGCGGCATGCTGGTCCAACTCCGGAGCCATGTGTGTTGACGAAGGGCGAGGACTAGTGCTGCTGCCAACGAAACGTGCCTGTGCTGCCTCTAGAAATTCTTCGAGAAAGAGAGATGAAAATGATAGCATAGCAGCTGCACAAGATAGCGCCTTCACCCGTTGGTTTCGTTGGGTCGCCGATAAGAGTAGAGTCCCGTCCAAGCTGTACGTCCCCTCCGATCCCCGTCAACGCACTCACGTGGTGATATCGGGATGTGCAATCGCACAACATCATGGTCATGGGGTCACTCGCCTATCCATCATCTAGAAGATTTGGCAGAGACTTGTTGACGTACAGGATCTAGGCAGGCATGGCTGATGCATGGGAAATGGGAAATTTAAACTGGCTGCTCATGGCCCGTCTGAATTTTTGATGGTTTGGCTTGGCATTTCAGGCGTGATTCAGAGACTGATCACTGATGAGAGTGGTGTACCGGTGTGGCGTCCGGCAGGTTAAACAACTGCTGAGGCGACGTCACAGGTCTCCGGGAGCAAACTGAGAGATTGAGCCCATCTCGTCTTGTTCGCGCATGTAGGCATCAGTGAGACCAGGGATTTTGGCGGCATGGATAGCTGCAGATTTGCAGAGTGAGAAGTTTATATTGCAGGCCTGGTCGCCAGGATTGGCTCTGGTCAATGCCAATCTATAGTTCTTCCATATCGTGCAAGAAAAAGTCTGCCTGCATTACGCCGGCGACTGGACAACGATTGACGACGGGGTGCAGTTTCGGCAAGTTCTTTATGGGAAGAAATATATTTCCGTTATCTCGTTTGCACCCGAATTGGCTGTTATTTTATTACTACTGGTACTCAACAGATTTTCTCTGCAGAACGCAGTACTAGATGAGGAGCAAAAATTGCCGGAATTATGCAGCCATCCAGTCATCCAGTCATCCAGACAATTGTCATCCTACAAGGAAACCAACTATCCTTGTACTGCACATCACTATGAGACAATAGATCACGCCTGCATGCACTGCTCACCACTAACTAATGCTAGTAGTTAATGTGGTGCTTATCATATGATTAAAAGACACTGCCCGGATTTCTTATATACTAGAGAATTTACATACTATATATACTAGAGAAAAGACACTGCCCGGATTTCTTATGTCCTGAAACATGAACAGTCTAGCAGGCATGACATGAGCAAACTTCTTAGTATGATCAACACTCAGATCGATCGTTTTCACCGGATATGCATGTTGGATGCTTGGATGATAATAAACTTATGTTGTGTCATCTACGACCAGTTCAATTTATTACAAATGCCTCATCTTCTTTTTAAATGGCATGCGATGATTCAGCCAAAAACATTGATATCATCCATGTTGCTCATCGAAAGCTTGGCAAAATTCAAGTCTATTATTCACACAAAAGGTTGAATCAGTCAGAAGCGTTCGTGGGTGCAAACATCTGTTCGGCTGGTATTAAAGCCGGCTAATAAGCTGACTGAAGTTGTTTTGTTGTGAGAGAAAAATACTGTAGATTCTAGCTGATAAGCCGACTGATAAGTTGAAGCGAACATGCCCGAGTGGCCGTCATTTTTTTGAAAAAAATGATGCATCTAACGTCAGTTATTATTGTCTGACCGAGGATGATCTTGGCTGCACCTGCTAGGCAGACCACGTAGCCAGGCTTGGCTCTAGTTAATTCATTCGTGGGCTAATGTTCTCTGTCTACGTGTCCATTATGTTTTTTTTCTCTTTTTTTAGCAAATTACAATTTTCTTTTTTTTGACAACGACACTCAAAAAAGTGTCTCATATCTGATATATCGAGGAAAACAAAAAACTCGTACAAAAGATGGATAATAAGATATAAAACGACCTCTAAAAAAATAAGAGTACATAAAAAAAACAAACCGGTCGTCCTATTCCTTTGATCATCCCCCGCTTGCCTGAAAATTGCACTAAATAGAAGGTAAAAGAAAGGGGTTGTCTACCCACCGCTCGAGTGATTTATGGGCATGTATCAACGCTCGATGGCACCCAAAACACCCGGTTGAGCACTAGAATAAAAATCGAGTGTTTTTTAACCACGTAACACTCGATTGTTATGACCACCATTAGATCCAGATCAAATGAACCAAAAAAAGTTATCTAAATAATACAAAAATATTAAATAGAACAAATTAGCCAGATTATTTCAATGAAAGTCAAATTAAAAAAAATTCAAAGGGGAACCAAATAAAACATACAGAAAATGAAAAGCTAAAAAATAATTAGATAACTGTTCGAGTAATTCTAATTATTCCTATTTACGAATAATCAATTTACACTAATTGAGTATAGAACTTACACCCAAATAAAAATAGTAAAATATGGTATAATAAGATGTAATTTGCTCCACCAAATAAAGGAATGAATATACATACTGTAGCAAAGCAGTCACTGCACCGTCACTCCACCTGCAGCAAAGCTACATGCACTTGCCCTCCGCCGCTTCAGGGTCATTAAGCAAAGGCCACGTTTAGTTGGTGCCTGATTCGGCGCCGCCCGAATTGGCGAAGGTACTGTAGCTACAGTATATTTTGTTTTTATTTGGTAATAATTGTCCAAACATTGACTAATTAGACTCAAAACGTTCGTCTCGTAAAGTACAACCAAACTGTGCAATTAGTTTTTGATTTCGTCAACATTTAGTACTCTACCGCAAGTTTTATGTGACGAGAAATCTTCTTTTTGCATAGTGCCAAAGTTGGAAATTTGGTGGAACTAAACAGGCCCAAAGCTGTATGGTCGCAGGCGCGCAGCAGCACCTGCACCGCCACCTTTCACCAAGGTATGATCTCCCCGTTCACAGCGAGATCAGACGGACGGCCACACAGATCGAGTGAGACGCGGCCAAATTTCACCCGTAGTATAGATTTAGCCAAAAGAAAAGGGAAAATTGGTTCTATACCATTAAAAGATCGCAAATATAAGAAAATACCATAAAAAAAAGCTACCTGAAAATAGCATTTCGTCTCGTTCTGTGAAATAGACTGAAAGAAGATGTCGAGATCATCATGTCGAAACTCAGTCCAAGGTAAATACACCAATCGCCAAAATCTAAAGAGAATCAACAGATCTGACAAAACATGCTCTCACTAGCCCTTCGCTGACGGCAAATCGAACGTCGTCGAGGTAGAGAGAGGCCGAAAAGATCTTATTCCAATATGACATGAGGTAGAGAGAGGGCCGAAGAGATCTTATTTCAACATGACATCTCTTGCCACCACCTCGTCAATGATTACAGAAACCAAACCCTACGATAAAACAGAGGACAAACCTAGACGTGGCCATTATATATACTATTTTTGAGCAAACGTGGCCATTAGATAGATTGACAGTTTGTCCAGTTTCTACTTGGTCCAACGTTTCGGCCTGTGACGAGCTCTAAAACAGAGAACGCAGTGGGCTTCTCCCCGTCGACTCCGGAAAATTTGGGCCTAAAATATGAAGCCCACTTGTCTTCCTGTCGATTCAAAGTCAACGGCTTCGCGGATCGGTTGCTGACCAACCACCACACCGGCCGGGAAGCAAAGCAAAGCAGAGCACGGAGCTCAGTCTCAGACTCTCAGCTCGGCGAGATCCCGTGACGGCGATGATGGGCAGCGAGGCGAAGAAGCTCCCCCAGATCGACTTCTCCCGCGTGGTCCCGTCCAAGCCGGGCGGCGAGGCCTGGGAGGAGGTTCGCGGCAAGGTGATGGACGCGCTGGCCACTTTCGGCTGCTTCGAAGCGCAGTACCCGGCTCTGACCCCTCAGCTCCGCGCCGGGCTCTTCGACGGCGCCGTGAGGCCGCTCTTCGAGCTGTCCGCCGACGCGAAGCGCCGCAACTACTACGGCGCCGACAGGCCGTTCCACGGCTACCTCGGCGACATCCCGGGGTTCCCTGGCTACGAGAGCCTCGCCATCGTGGACGGCACCAAGGACGAATCCGTCCGCGACTTCGCCCGCCTCATGTGGCCCGACGCCGGCGACAACAACGACGGCTTCAGGTAATAAGCATAAGATCTCGTCGGGTCCTTCTCGCAGATCTTACTCTATAGGCTTTGGTCTGACCCTGTTCTGCCGCGGCGGCGCAGCGGTACCGTCGGTAAGGCGGCGCAGCGGATCTTTGAGCTGGAGGAGGCCGTGCGGCGGATGGTGATGGAAGGGCTCGGGGTGGCCAAGCACCACGACGCGCTGAGCGCGTCCATGTGGCACCTGTTCCGGATGGCGGAGTACAAGGCGCCCAACGACGCGGAGAAGGTGGTCAGGTACGGGTCGCACCAGGACACCAACTGGCTCAGCGTCGTCTTCCAGCACGAGGTGGCCGGGCTGGAGATGCAGAGCAGGGACGGCGAGTGGATCGTCGTCGAGCCGTCGCCCACGTCGCTGGTTTTCATGGTCGGCAACGCGCTCCGGGTACGAACTCTTGCGGTTGCATTTGCTAGCGATCCTAATCTTGGTTATGCAAATATTGAATGTTTGAGCAAATACAATACCTAGCCGAACATTCAGTTTGAGGAGCCATTCAGAAAACATTGTCAGTGCCATGGCCTGTTCGCATGGCTGATAAGACAGGCTGAAAAATACCGTTCGTTAATTTGTTGGAAGAGAAAAATATTGTTCCTTCATTGAAAAAGTACGGCTCACAGAAATAGCATGAAGATATCAACAGTATGAAGGACTAGTCCCGACAGATAACAAAATAAGCTTTTTTTTAAAATACAGTTGGGGGGACACTTTCGCTGTTAATTGGGACATTTTTTTTTTCAAATTCAGTTTGAACTGTTGAAGTTGAACATCAGATAACATTTAGCTTCTCGATCCTAAGATTAAAGCCATCCATTTCTACACTGATCCTGTCTTCTGAGTTCTGACCTTTCTGTGCTGTGCTTTTCATCTTACTCCAGGCATGGACAAACGACCGTCTATACGCTCCATTCCACCGGATTACTGTCGCCGGTGAAGCCGCCAGATACTCCGCGATGCTGTTCTCGGTCCCCAACTTCAAGGTTCAGGTGGCAGATGAGCTTGTGGACGACGAACACCCTCCCCGTTTCAAGCCCCACGACAACAACGACTTCGTCTGCTTCTGTGTTTCCGAAGAAGGCGCTCGCTACCAAGATAAACTCAAGGCGTTCTGTGGAGTGTAATTATCAGCCACAATCAGCCATACTTTTCAACCAAAGAAACAATATTTTTTTCTCTCCTAACAAATCAGTCCTACAAATCAGCCACAGCAGTGATAAGTGCTGCCGAATAAGGCTATATATCAGCCGTCCCCTATCCGTCTGGCATCTGTTTTACCTCAGCAGGGTTGCATGCAGCAGAGACCACCCCTTGTATTTAGACCACGCAATAAAAGATACATCGGCTGCATTTCTTGTAGTCTGGACATGAACAAGAATAACATAGCATTCTGGTATCCATGAAAGAAATGAATAAAGTTTTTTTTTTGTTTCTCGCTATAGATGAGACGAGTGGAATGTTTACCTGTTACGAACACTTCAGAGCAAAGTGGTGAGTTTACTCTGCAAGCTAAGGATTATGGGCCAAACTTGTTTATTTTATAAAATAGAACAAGCTAATCCATCATCAGTTTGTCAGTTTAAAATAAGCTAAATCATTATCAGTTTGTCAGCAAGCTATCAAATGTTAATAAGTACGAGAATGTTAATGACTCAGAAAGCTATCAAATGTTAATGAGTACGGCAGCACTAGCATCCGGACGGACCCTCTACGTCCGGATGTCTACGCCCGCTACAACGCCCGCGCTAGCGCCTGCTTCACGCATAGGCGGGGCCCGCCCGCGCCACTCCCCCAAGCTTCCCTGCTTCCCGCGCCCTGTCCGGTGAAGAAAGCTAACACATGAGCACAAGGTGGTGATCACGGTGTTAGCACATTTGCATAGAAGTCGAAAGGTGAAGAAAGAAGGCGAAATCAGGCTTGGGGTGCTGTCCTAGGGGCACCGCGACCCCCTGTCCGGTGCACTGCCACCCTAGTGGCGGTGACCGACTGATCGAGGCCGAGAGCAGGGGTTGGAGCTGGCACCGCCGTACCTTGTCCGGTGGCACCGCCATCTCTAGGGCAGTGCCCACCTGGACTTGGTTTCAAGCAGCAGAAGGGCTGTCACCGGACGTGACGGTGTACTCAGTCTTCTCAGCCTTCAGTCAACTCTCGTCTGGTCAAGCGGACTATCATCAGAAAGAAGGTGCCCGCGAGCCGCTCCGGACAGGTTAACTTCACCGAGGCTGAGGAGATTCCGCAGGGTGAGCCTGTGATAGCTGGTATGTTTACCATTGATTCCCATCCAGCATATGTGTTATTTGATTCTGGTGCATCACATTTATTTATAAGTATGGGGTTTGCACAAAGGCACAATATATCTACTATGGTCATTTCTATTGCCTATAGAATCAGAACTCCAATTGCACAGTTGTGCATTAAAACTCAAACAGACACCATGAGATTAGTGCTAGCCACTCACTCCTCCCGTTCATGGTGCTGCCTGGGCAAGGTATAGATATAATTCTAGGAATGAACTGGTTGAAAAATTATGGGGTGGTCTTGAACCTTAGGCAGGGAATTGTTGAGTTAAGGCTTCCTTCTTCTGATGATATGATGTCTCTCCTTATGTCATCAGTCCCCACCTTACCAGTTATTACTCATGTTGAAGCTTCTACTGACCTTGCTGCTATTCCTGTGGTCTGTGAGTTTCTGGATGTCTTCCCCGAGGATCTACCTGGGCTACCACCGGATAGTGATGTGGAGTTTTCCATTAAGTTAGAACCTGGTACTGCTCCTATTTCGCGGCGTCTTTACCGCGTGGCTCCAAAAGAATTGGCTGAGATGAAGAAATGGTTAGAGAAATTATTGGAGAAAGGATTCATCTATCCTAGTTCTTCACCCTGGGGTTGTCCCACTATTTTTATGAAGAAGAAGGACGACACTCTTTGGATGTGTGTAGATTATCGCCCTCTCAATATGGTAACCATTAAGAACAAGTATTATTTACCTCGTATTGATACTTTGTTCGATTAGTTGGCTGGTGCAAAGGTGTTTTCAAAGATTGATCTTCATTCGGGGTATCACCAAATTAAAATCCGACTGCAAGACATACCAAAGACAGCTTTCTCTACTAGGTATGGGCTTTATGAATATCTAGTCATATCTTTTGGTCTCACTAATACTCCTGCATTCTTTATGTACCTCATGAACTCAGTCTTCATGTCGGAGTTGGATAAGTTTATGGTGGTGTTCATTGATGATATTTTGATATATTCTAAGAATAATGAAGAGCATGCATAGCATCTTCGTATAGTCCTGACTCGACTGTGTGAACACAAGCTATATACTAAATTCAGCAAGTGTGAGTTTTGGTTGGATCGAGTGTAGTTTTTGGGGGCATGTCCTAACCCCCAAAGGCATACCTGTGGATCCTACCAAGGTGCAAGATGTGTTAAGTTGGAAATCTCCAAAGTTAGTGCATCAGATTCGTTAGTTCCTTGGTCTTGGTGGTTATTATCGACGCCTCATCCCTGAGTTTTTCAAGATAGCTCAACCAATGACCAAGTTGCTTTAGAATGATGCTAAGTTTGTATGGAGTCCGGCTTGTGAAGAAGCTTTCCAAGCACTAAAAAAATTTCTTACCTCTGCCCCTGTTCTTGCTTAACCAGATATTAATAGGCCATTTGATGTGTATTGTGATACCTCTAGGATTAGACTAGGCTGTGTGCTTATGCCAAATGGATGTGTGATAGCTTATGCTTCGCGCTAGCTGAAAAAGCACGAGGTGAATTATCCCACTCATGATTTAGAGCTGGCTGCAGTAGTGCACGCTCTAAAAAATTAGAGACATTATCTATTGGGAAACAAAGTGCATATTTGTACGGATCACAAGAGCCTTAAATATATTTTCACTCAATCTGAATTGAATATGAGGCAACGAAGGTGGGTTGAGTTAATCAAGGATTACAATTTAGAAGTCCATTATCATCCGGAAAAAGCTAATGTGGTAGGTGATGCCTTGAGTCGGAAATCGCATCAGGTTGGTGAAGAATCTTTGCCCCTCACACATTCTGAAGTGTTGGCCCATATTGCTTTAGCCTTGGATTTACTTGGATAAATTATTATAGAGCAAAGGCAAGATGCTTCAGAAATTCCTTATATCAAGAAGTTAATTGTTGAAGGGTGTAGCCCTCATTTCAGTCTTGATGATCAAGGTGTGGTAAAGTTTAAGAACCGATTGGTGGTTCCTTCAAGTGATGAGCTTAGGAGAAAAATTTTGGATGAAACTCATAACTCCAAGCTGTCCATTCATCCTAGAAGCAACAAGATGTATCATGATTTGCTTCACTTGTATTGGTGGCAAAAAATCAAGCAGGACATTACTAAATACATCTCAGAATATGACATTTGTGAGAAGGTTAAGGCGGACCATATGCGTACGCCCGGTTTTTTACAGCCTTTGCCTATCTCTGTTTGGAAATGGGAGGATATTTCCATGGATTTTGTTGTGGGTTTGCCCCTCATAGCAAAGGGGTATAATTCTATTTGGGTCATTGTGGATCGCCTCACCAAGTCTGCTCATTTTCTCCCGGTGGATACAAGGTATTTAGCCAAAAAGTATGCTAAGATGTATTTTGATCGGGTTGTAACCCTACATGGAGTTCCTCTTATCATTGTCTCTGATAGAGGGTCAGTTTTTGTCTCTCGCTTCTGGGAGCAACTCCAAAAGTGCCTTGGTACTCGCCTCCTCAGAAGTTCAGCTTATCATCTGCAAACTGATGGTCAAACATAAAGAGTCTACCAAGTACTTGAGGATATGTTGAGAGCTTGTGTCATTTTTTTCTAGAAAAGTGGGACGAATGCTTGACTTTAGTTGAGTTTTCTTATAACAATAGTTATCAAAAAAGCATTCGAATGGCACCTTTCGAGGCTCTATATGGCAAGAAATGTAGAACACCACTTAACTGGGTTGAAGTGGGAGACGGTGGTTATTTCGGGCTTGATTTTATCAAAGAAGCCAGAGAGCAAATTAGTGTTATTCAAAGTCATTTGAAAGCAGCCTAGAACCGTCAGAAAACGTATGCAGACAAGAGGAGAAGACCCTTGCAATTTGAAGTTGGTGACCATGTGTATCTCAAGGTATCTCCGATGAGAGGTGTGCATCATTTTGGAATTCGTGGAAAATTAGCTCCTTGTTATGTTGAACCTTATAAAGTTTTGGAATGGTGTGGTTCTGTTGCTTATTGTATCCAACTCCCGGATATCTTGTCAACAGTCCATAATATCTTCCATGTTTCTCAGTCAAATAAGTGTTTATGGGTTCCCACTGAAGTAGTGGAAGTTGAAGGACTCCCTCTCCAACCTGATCTTTCTTATGTTGAGCATCTCATCAAAATCTTGGATGAAAAAGAAAGAGTCACTAGAAACAAAGTGGTGAAATTTTATAAAGTCCAATGGCAAAACTATTTGGAAGACGAAGCAACTTGGGAACAGGAGAATTATATTTTGGAACATTATCCCCATCTCCTTCCTAATTCATCGAGGTAATTATTTAAATTGAAATTGCTTCTTATCCCTTCCTACACTAGGCACTCACATGAAATCTCAGGACGAGATTTTGTTTAAGGGGGGTAGAGCTGTAACACCCTCGGTGTTACACCCTAACAACCTACTTAACCATGTCATGAGCATCATGTTTATATGGTAATGCATGTGATAAAGTGTGTAGATAAATTTCTTGTAACCTAAAAATGAATAATAAAAATGCTAAATGAAAGTTGATTCAATAGCTCATATATATCAAGTAGGGTTGAAAACCAATTTTTATTGAGCAAAAATACTATAGAACATGTGTGTGGTCCCTAAATAAAGCTTGAAGTATAAACTTTATAGATGGCAATGCAACCTTTGTTGTAGAAAAACAACATTGCTAGCTAGTGTTTTCAATAGCTTAAAGACTTAGAAAATTCTTAAGTTTAAAAATAGTTTGACAGCACCGGGTTTGCGAAATTATTCTGAGAAATCTAGTTAAAGATTAGTACCATGTTTTAGTTCTTAGGGGTAGCTTAATATGCTCTCTTGAGCATGGTGAAGGTGGCTTGGTTCCAAGATCAATCGTTTAGTTTTTACGGGCGCTTTAAAATTCGTGCACGCACTCAGGCTCGGGCCGTCAGGCCTGGGCGCATGGTCACCACGCGTGGACGCACGCTGATCGGCCAAGGCCGCACTCGGTCTGGCCATGGCTTGGCCACGGCTTGGTCACCCTTGGTCACAGCGCCTGCTGCTGACCACTGGCCTAGCCAGCCGCTGGCCATCGTGGTCGGTGACCACCCTGCCCCACCCGCTGCTATACTGCTGTCGCTGCGGCCCCACATCCTCGTGGTGCTGCTGCCCTCCCTGCTTCGCACCATGGCGCAGCTCCTGCCGGTGCTGTCGCCTCACCATCGCTGTAACACCTCTGGTGTTTTGACTTAGCACTAAAACTTGACATGTCATCATATGCATTGCAAAGCATTCATAAAGTAGGAAATTTTGAATGCATTCACTAAATAAGCTTTATTCCATAGTTGTTATTTTATGTGATGTAATGTGATCCAAAACTCTAAGTAAAGATCATGACCACAAGGGTCAAATTTCATGTGATCATGTGAGACCATGTGTTTATTGACTCAAATAACCCTAATGGGCCATGTTACTGGTCAAAAATCAAAGTTAAGTAAAAAGGTATACAAATCAAATTTGAATTCAAATTCAAACCATAAAAGTCCTTTTGCCCCTTTTGTCTAATTCAAAATCCATTTGGAATTTGGGGTTGTGACAAAAAGCAAAGTTGAAGCATATTTTATAAGGGTCAACTTTGGTATTCAAAGTTTTTAAAGTTTACATATAAAATTTGGAGTAATTTTGAAATGATTCAAATGCTCAAATGCACCCCAAATTCAAATTTCAAAATGGAGGTAGAATTTGAAAATGTTCATTAAAGCAAAGTTGTAGAGTTTGAAAAGTTGAGCAAATTTCATTTTTGGAGATTTTCAACTTATTTAGAAAATTTTTGAGTAATTTGCAAAATAAACGCAGTGGCAATTCTGTAAATAATTCAAAAATCAAAACAAAGCCGAGCGCCACCTCCCTGCTTGCCGCCGGCACCACGCAGCTGCCGCCGCCGATCATTTTCATTGCTTTCTCGCGTGGTGACACGCTGCCATCTCCATGGCAACCTCGTACGGGAGCTATCACAGCCGGACGCGTCCTTCTCCTCTATAAATAGGAGCACCGCCGTCGTCGTTCTTCTTTCCTCCCGTCTGCTCGCCGTCGGTGACCTTGCCGCGCTCACAAAATTCATCCTCGCCGAATCATCTCGTGCCAATTGCGTTTGCCAGCAGCTCCGCCTCGCCCTACCGCTCCTTCCAGGCCTGCTCGCCTCGCCTCTAGCAGTCCAGCGCCAACCCACGGCGTCTTCTTCTTCGGAGTCGGCCGAAGCGCCACCACCACCGACCTCACCGTGGCCACGCCATTCCAGCCCGTCTCCGCCTTCACCAAGCACATCGTCGTGTTCGTGGTGAGCTCCTAAGCGTGATGCTCGCTTCGCTTTAGCCTCTACTGCATCATAGCCGTAGTTATGTCGTGCGCCGTCGTGCCCACGCCGCCATGGCCGGCGTGGAGCTCCCTCCGATGCGCCTGCTGCTGTTCTGAGGGTCGAGATAGGTTCGCGGGGTGTTGTTGGTCATGCTGGTGCGGTCTGCCTCGCCGGAGTCTCACCGTCAGCGTGTTTTGGTCGACCGGTGATGGCAGCGCCGCCGTTCCTCTGTTTGTGTCACTGACGAACGGGCCCAAGCTGTCAGTGAGAGAAGAGGGAGAGAACAGTGAGTTTTGATATTTTTCTAAATTTTGAATAGTGCTAAAACTTTGGAAATTTATAGGAAAATAATTATAGCTCCAAAAATTCTGAAAATTTGTGTGTAGCTTCTGTACATGTTCTATTATGGTTTAAAATTATGAAACTTGAAATTTGAATAAATTTTTAATGTTCAAAAATTCAGTCAATTAATTGATAAATGCAATTTCCATGATTTTTTTAGGCCACTGTATAATTCCAAAAATTATGAAATTTGTTTTGGTACACTAATTTGTCATAAGGAAGCTTACATAAAATTTTTAGGTCATTTGGAACAAGTTCATTTTTGGGCTTATTTCCAGATTAATTCAAAAATGAATAAAAGTAAACCTTAAGTGTTAGGTTAGAGTTTGATCTTGTTTTGGTCATGTTTTGTGACCAGTAGGGTTTCAAGATCAATTTGGTCAAATCACTTGTGTGGTCCTTGATGGTAGAATTGCAAGTTGGTTTTGTTGGCTTGCAACTGTACCGTGAAGGAAAGTTGTATTCAAGGTGTTATTATATTTCATGCACCATGAAAGCATCATGTTTACATTATCATCATGTTGAAGCATATGTTATTATTTCATGTAGAATCCGAGAGTGAAACGATTCTAGTTGAGCAAGTTGTGGAAGAATCCCCGGTTGTCACGGGATTCGATAATTGTGGTACTGATCCGTAACCCGTGATCGTCAACGAAGGCAAGCCCCAGTTTATGCATTAAACCATTACCTTGTTTACTTTGAAAAGCTTATCACCTATGTTACCTATTGCATTAAGTTGATTTATTCAAATGTTACCTACTTGATGCATTGCCTACCTTGTTAATTGTTTACCATCCTTGAAGATGTTTTCATTTACAAAGGCGTAGAATGCTTAGTATGCTTTATGGTAGGCTTTCAAAGCAAAAGTTTCGATACAATCAAAGATGGCATTCTGGCCAAAGAAAGAAAGAAGATATAATGAATTAGAGACTAGTCGGGTGACTTATCTTGAATGTTGGGTAATGTTGTCGACTATGTCACTTAAAGGCCACTCATTGTGGATCTTCTGAACGAGACACTTTGTAGTACTGGTCGCATACTCCGGTAAGCCTACTTCGGCTAATCTGATACTAAGACGAATGCCCACACACTGGGAGTGGAGAGATGATGGGAGTAGTGTGTACCCTCGTGGCTGGAATGTGGCCGGATTTGAGGTGTGATGTGCTCTCGGGTGGCGTGAAGACGGCTTAGTATGAGAGGATCCGGTAGCAAGGTTGATATATGCAAGATTAAGTTCTACATATGTCATGTGATAAGGAATCCCCAGCTAGGACTTGAATCAATTTGAATTGCCGGTGCTCCGCGGATATGGATACTTGTTTCATTACAGAAGCAGTGTAGGACTAGTGAATTACTAAAACATGAGAAAAAGAATGGAATGAGAAGGATTGGAATATGGGAAATGTACATTTAGTTTGAGATAATGAACTAAAAGGACTTAGGGGTAAAACTTAAAAATAGGATGAAGAGTAGTAAGCTTTTGGCAAAGAACTTTTGAATCTTGCTACATCCTTACCTTGCCCCAACACTTGCATCTTTAAAATCTTTCACCCTCTATTACGTCGGGTCAGTCTTGTTGAGTACTTTTGTATTCAGGGTTTGTTAACCCTTGTTGCAGGTGAGTTGCATGCACAGGCTTGTTTTGGTCCCTGCTGCATGTCTGTGTTTGAAGTCAATGATGATGAGGAATGATGAATGGCCTTTGAACAAGGCACTAGTTTGTATGATAAATAATGTTAATGTAATATTATCCCGCTACTATGGTTGTATGACACTTATGGTTTTATAAGTTTGAAACAACTGGTTTGTAAACTATGTTATCTTAAGACTTCCGCTATATTTCACTCCGATGTATATATTTGAATAAACTGTTGTAATCTGCAATGTCTATGATTGGGATACTGTTCGAAAAAGATTCGTGGATGATTTGGGTTTCCCGAGGACACCCGATAGACCTGTTAAGTTGTTGGGAACTCGTGTACGCTATCAGAGGTCTGTTAAGACAACGATAGGTGCATGTGGGCCCAATTTCTTAGGAGGTTCTGCCACAATCGCGTCCGTACCCCCTCCAATGCACTTTTGCGCCGCTGCTGACCCAGTCCAATGCCTGCCACTGCTACACGCACATGGTTGTGCTCATCGTTGTCTTGTCTTTTATGGCACTGTGGTCGTGTCCGGTCATGGATGCGTGTGTTTTGTCCGTAGCATCTACGCGCGTGTCTCCCAGATCACGTCGACCACGTCCTACCAAGATGAGGCTGAGCTGAGCCCACCTACCTCTCTCTCCCTCTCTGCAACCATGGTCGAGCCGTGCCATTAAATTCATCAGGGAGAGATCACCTCGAGTCGATTCGTCACATCGCTAGCTCCATCACCAAGCTACCTAGCTACCCGTCCCCACCCCGCCTTGAATGGCACCCGGTCAAGCTCCAATTTTGGAGTTTCCCCACCATCGAGCCGTTAAGGCCATGTTCAGCCGCTGTGGGAGGCAACCCGCTCCAGTTGATGTTCGGGCTCAACCAGCTGCATTAATAGCCTCACCTTGACTCCCTCTCCACCCTGCGCATGCCAGTGGAACCTCTATCGCCACCCCGACATCGCTGACATGGCCGTATCTACCGTGGTGCACCGCCGCACCACTCGGGCGTGCATGGCCAGCCTAGCTTGGGTAGTCCTTGATGTTTACCTAGCTCGGGCGCCAGTGGAACCATCATCTCGACCAGGTCTATCGTGAGTCCTTGATGCTTACCCGCTACCATACTACTCCTTTAATGCTCTAGCTCACTGGAATGATGTCGTTGTCGCCGTAGGTTGGCCGCCACTATGGGGGAACCACCCTACTTCGTCTCCGGTCTCCGAATCGCTGCCTAGTGTTGCACATTGGCCCGTAGGTGAGCATCAGACCTCTAGATGGGTTGAGGGGGTCCCCAGTTGGTCGGTGTAGCGGCCTAGTGCCGACCAGTGCCACGCTAGTGAGCGCGGAGGCATCGAGGACCTCTCCAATGTGAAGATGGGTTAATACGAGGGCCTTCTTGCATAAACGTTGTCTATAGAAATAATGAGCATAGTCGCCACGTTAATAGAGGACAACACGGGGGCATTTCTGCAAAGCGCTAGCACGCGTGTGCTTCTCCGTCGTGGGCCACCTCGCGTGCGTGGGCCACCTCGCGTGGGCCACGCATATGTGGGCCGCGCAGTGAAATTGTCTTTTTTCTAAATGAATTAGTTGTTGATTTTCTAATTTAGTTTCTGAGCTAAACTTGTATATTTAATATAAATTCGTGTAGATGTTCAAAAATTGTGAAACTAATTTTATTAGGTTCCTAAAATCATTGTCTACCTGATAGTATAGTTAGTTCATACATATCTATGTTGATGCTAAGGCCTATCAAATCATTTGAAAGTATTTAATGTTAGTAGGATAAATATTGTAGGAATTTCTTTGGTAAATTGGTGAAAGATTTAATCCTGAAATTTTTGTAGTAGCTTCATTATATTATTATGTGCTTACTGTAATTTTTGTAGCCCTAAGATAGCTTGTTTATTAGGGTAGCTAAATATCCATTAAACTTTTAATATGAATAAAAGAAGAATATTGACTTATGAAATAAAGTACTTGTTAGGGTGAGCTTGACACTTGATTTGATAGAGCTAATGGTTAGCTTAGTATCTTAGAAATTAGAGTTGGCTTGTTAGTATAGCCTATGTGTTCTTATTTTAAGAGTTATTGTTGTTTAAATATTAAATTATTGCATCATCATCGCATGCATGTAGAGAACGAGTCGGCGAAAATCATGACCACCGACGAGCACGAGTTCAAGGAGATCGTCGAAGAGTATGAGGAGGAGATTCTCATGCAGGGGAGGTCCTAGAGCTGCCACTGACTGATTCAGCTGACATCGCGCCTACCCAAGGCAAGCCCCGGTGCATAACCTCTATTTTCATATTCACCATGTGTGTGTTGTGCATTTATGTTGTAAGAGTTTTATGGAAACCACGTGCATATATATATCCTAAGAGTCTTACTAGTGCATGTTCGAGTAGCTGCTATACTTAGGCTGTCGGTAGCATGGGTAACCTGTCGTTACTCACAAGTAGGGAATATTATTATTATTCTCCTGATAAAATGATGGGAAGAAAATGGTGACCAGACAGAGATATCGTATGGGTATTGGTGGGTGTAACAAGTTATGTCCCATGGCCATGGGGCTTAGCTTGGTTACACTGTTTTCCATGTTCGTGTCGATTGAGGACCGTCCGTTGCTGTGAATGATAGTCAGGTCACAGCTTTATTATCCTGAGCACATACTTGCTTATGGGAGCGGGAAGGCTCGTTGCGCTCTTGTCGTGCGTTCTGGCTCTTTTCGGACCGACTAATTGGAGGTGGAGAAAGGTGGAGGTCTAAGCATCATACTGAGACTGGGTCTCAAGTGTGGGGGCTTGAAGTCTAAGTTTGGACGGGGACCTAGACCCCTTGATAGGAGTGGAATAGGTTGGTCTTGTTTGTGCCTAGGGTACAAGCAAGGCATGTGTTTCGAAGTACCCAGCTGGGATACATTGGTTCACGAATCATCATTTTCATGAGACAGTACGACCTGGCTATGGTCTAGCACCGTAGTAAGAATGAAAAGATGAAAGGTGATAAAATAGTTCTGATTGCTCAACTCTTGCTCGAAGGTAGAACAGGTGCTTACCTAGAATGGTTAGCTAATAAAGTAACCATGACTGCTAATAAAACTTGACCAAAGGACGCACTATTAGTAATGTTTTTCGCAAACAAAAGAAAACAACAAACCATATTGCCTATCATATCCTTGAGACTTAGGAAAATCTTTCCACTAGTCGGGTAAGTCTTACGAGTACATTATGTACTCAGGGTTTATTTTACCCTATTGTGGGTGCAGCTTGAGGAGTTAGCTCTTGTGTGGAGGATTCTTCTGGTGGGCACGGATAGATCCATGTATCATTTCCGCTAGATGATTATTATATTCCGTTGTTTAATTATCGCACTCTAGGCTCTGGCATTGTAATAAATAATTTCTAAGACATTATGTTGTATGAAACGGACTAAGTATTGTAAGCTCATACTCAATATTGGATCCTGGATGTAAAACGTAGATTGTTTCGAGTTCTCCCTTTAGGTGTTGTTTACACCAAAATTTGGAAGAAGAGTCGTAGGGACTCGAAAGCTCCCAAGATCATGTCATTAAGGAATCAATTGCGTGTAGATCAGAACTAGCTGATTTGGATGCAAAAACTAGAATCGGCTTTCTTCGGATAGCGCCAGTAGATAACGACAAAGGCTACATTTGGCGCCAGGACGAAACATGTTGAACTCTATAAAAAGGAAAAGATTAGAGTCCAAGTTATCATAAATTAGGAATGTTTTCTCTAGGGTCAAAAATTGTGATGAGTCGTGCTTAGACAGGAGTCATGTGTAGGTCCCAAGTATAAATATCAAGCCCCGGCTATTGTAAAGGACAACAATCAATCCAATATACAAGTTATTTACTTTTTCGGCTCCGGCCACCCCTTAGGAGTAGTAGTAGAGTAGATCTTAGCGAGTTCTTCAGCAAGTACAGCTGCATCGATCCATACGACCTCCACTGCTTGTTGTAAGTACCGTCATGGCTTATACCTCTGTTCGTACGGTTGCATCGATCCGGTCGACCTCCACTGCGACTCTGGTATAAGTTAGTTATCGATTATTGCCTAGTTCAAGTATGGCTGCATCGATCCGGTTGACCCCCACTGCATGAACTAGATCAAGGTCAAGTTATCGGCTCTACCTTAGAATGGCAGTCTTTGGTAGATTCATTAAGTTACCGATATTGCTTATTTCTTTCATTATTTATCTAAATTACAGCAATATCACTCTGCCCGATTGGGATTGATCTAGATCAGCCTTATATCTTGTTTAGCCCATCGTTTGTTAATCTAAAACTGATCTAATCTATACCTTAAACGATGAGTTATGTTTTATCGGCTGTTTTACGTCAATCTTGACCGTGCATAGCGTGCGGTTAAAGCATGTTGCGTCTTGAGTAGATTTATTGGCTAGCGAGAACCGTTCCATGGCCCGTTATCACGGCCTGTGTGATTTTGCCTCACACCCCACTGTTAGCACCGTGGAGTGGGGATCGTTATTTGATAGATCTATTCCAGATAAGGCATGACTTTAACTGTGCGCTATGCCTGAATTAGTTGTTTTAGTCGATATCGAGTGCTTTCATGAATAGTTCGCATCACGAGACTATTGAAGTAAAGATAGATTGAAAGATATGTTAGCCCCATGATCTTATTATTGTATTACGGCATGCATGATTCTGCCTCATGCCCCACTGATATTAGTAATGAGTTAGGGTCATCGAGTTTATTGTTATTTCTACGGCCTGTATGATTCTGCCTTATGCCCCACTGGTTATAGCGATAGATGAAATCTAATATGTTCATTAGATTTATCTTTACTAAACGGTTAAGTGATGTTGAATTGTTTCTTTATATAAAAAGGGGGTTCGATTACTTGTAATCATTGGCTTAGCATAAACCAATCATTGTTGACATCTTATTGCCATTGATTAATATTTGTTCAAATAACGACATCTACCCTGAATGATAACCGATTCTTCTTATACAACCTAATGAGCTTTAACCGATTTATTCTCATGAATATGATGGAATCGACTGTTTAGTCGATCTCCTTTCATATCGGCTCTCAGAGTCGCACATTCGGGACTATCTGGCAACACCGGCAAGTTCCGCCCTTAATTACTGATAAACTTTCTCTCCTTGTCAATTATAGAGTCAAATTGACTAGCATGTCTTGGGAGGAGTGTGCAGGATCAACCATCCCTGCGCTGAAGCTAGGTGGATCTACAACTCCATCAAGCAAACCCTTTCGGCTTACTACATGTGTCCTCGGCACGGGACGAAAATTCTATGTCGACACACGTTTCTGGCATGCCCAGTGGGACCCCACAATCGTCATGGTGGTTTACAACAACAACGACATCCTTATGCTATATTATGAAGATCTACCTGATGGTGATAAGGGTATCATCAGCAAAGCTATAGAAGAGTTTCAGAACAAATGTTTGTTGTCCTACACCAAAACACGTGACAACATAATTGTTTAGACACAATTGTTCAAAAATTTCCACTACCAAGAGTTCTGTTACACGGGCAGACAGACACAACTAAAGCTGAAGACAGGCGTTTCTTTAAGGAAGTTGTAGACAAATATATTCATGATGCCATATCAAGCCATAACGAAGCTTTCGTGGATATATTCTACAATGCCATGAGAGAGGTAATCCATGGATTTCCAGTTGGTCAAGGCGGGCCGGCTTATCACAATATTCCAGATCCATCGACCTAAGAGACTAATCAAGTCGGTACCAGCCATCAAGAAGCAGCACCAGCTGGTAGTGGTGATGTCCAGACAGTTTAGGGTTCATCTGAACAAACTCAAGGAACTACTGCAAATCAGACACAGTACAATCCTAGATCATCAGTACAGCAAGTGCAACAGCCAGCGGGACAAAGTCAGAACCAGATGATTAATTTTGGCACATCAGGCCATATACCGTCGTCGGCTCAAAAAATAGCACCATCAATCCGAAGGATCCGTAGAGATATAGATCCTTATGTCTATAATCAGAGACTCCAAGCAGCAAGCCAGCAAAGGACCCAGCAAATTGAGATTCCACAATGGTATCACTATGTCATGGATTATAATACCCTCCACATGATGCCAAATCCAGGATATCAAGGCACGCGGGATTTCAATCCACAGATGAGTCAGCAGGTGCAGAGGAATCTAAATCCGCAAGCTGATGAATTATTGTTGTGGGTGACCGAGATGATGAAGAATCAGTTCGGTCTGAAGCCAAAAGGGCTGACCTTTTCGTACAAACGCCCATATCCAGAATGGTATGATTTGGACGCTCTTCCAATAAATTATAGGCTCCCAGAATTCGCTAAGTTCACTAACCAAGACAGTATAAGTACGATAAAACTATCAGTCGATATTTTACACAATTAGGCAAAGCGTCAGTTGAGGATGCCCATCGAGTTCATTTTTTCTCTCTGTCCTTATCAGGGCCAACCTTCACTTAATTTTTATCATTGCCAGTCAATTCCATTGCCAATTGGGCTGACCTGGAGAAGAAGTTTCATACATATTTTTACACTAGGACTGGAGAAAAGAAGATTACCGATCTGACAACTATAAGACAGAAGACTAATGAATCAGGAATTGAATTTCTTCAGAGGTTCCGAGAAACTAGGAACTTGTGCTTCTTCTTAAACTTGGCTAATGATCAACTAGCTGCTTTAGTTGTTCAAGGAATGCTGCCGATGTGGAAAGAAAAGCTGTTGGGACAAGAATTTGATAACTTGGGTCAATTGGCTCAACGAGTAGCATCGCTCAATAGCTAATTCCAGAGTATGCGTAGAGATACCCGATTTCATAAGAGTACCATAGTAGCCGAAACTTATGATCCATACTCAGTCGATGACGGCTATGAAGATGAAGAAGAAGAGGTTGCTATAGCTGAATGGAATTAGGGCAAGAAGACAGTAATGGTGCCAAATCCTTAGGGAAGAGGAGTCGAGGAGAGCTATGACTTTGATGTCACCAAATCAGATAAGCTCTTCGATTTCTTGCTTGAGAAAGGGCAGATCAAGTTGCCCGATGGTCATGTCATGTTGCCCCCTGATCAATTAAAGAATAAGAAGTTTTGCAAATTCCATAATACTACTTCTCATTTCACCAACGAATGCAGAATTTTTCGACAGCATATACAGAGGGCCATTCAGCAGGGGAGGCTCAAATTTGATACGCCTCGGAAAATGAAAGTTGATGATAATCCTTTCCCAGAAGATCAAAACATGGTTGATGCTGGACTATTCAAAGGAAAAACAAAGATCCTAACCTCAACCAAATCAAAAGAAGCTAAAATAGTCGATCCCAAGATGCAAATATCGGCTGACGAGTATAGAGAGATTAGAAGACATCGTGCCAAGCAAAAGAGCCGATACAAGCAGAGGAAGACATCAAAAGCAGAGACGACAAAGTCTTGGGTCACATCTCGGATTATGTTGAATAAATGACAGCGATAGAAGGAAAAGGATTATCAGCGTTGGTTAAAAGATCAAGCGTACCAGCATCAACTGAAAGAAGAGAGGTATGAAAGGAAACAAGCCAAATTACATTAGAATTATCCTTTCTTTAGACATTGCTACAGTGAAGGTTTGAAGTTGCCTACCAGACATGACTATCCAGAATGCAGCAATCAATACCGGAAGTATAGACAGTCTCAAACCAACCGCCGATCTATCCATGCTCAAGATGCATATCATCATAATAACATGGATCGGCACTTAAAAAATAAAAGTGTTCACGATCGGCTTGGAAAAAGAGTCATTGATCAGGACTGGGTTGATTACGAAGAAGACAATGAAAGAAAATATGTGTGGCGTACCAAGCAAATAGCCGATAGAAAGTAATCATCGGCTAATATCTAAATGGCTTTTCTGTTGCCATTGGAATTCAGAGTCAATGGTGAAAGCCAATAGCCAATCCAAGCAGTCGGCTTTGAAAATTTATATTAATGAATAATCCAATAGATGGTACAGGTGGCAAACTAGGATATGGCTTCACGTCGGCCGATGAATTAGAAAAAGTAGATATTGGTCCTGGAGATAGACCTAGGCCGATGTACGTAAGTGCTAAGTTGGATCCGGAGTATAAGCGGGAATTAATTGATTTATTAAAGGAATTTAAAGACTGCTTTGCTTGGGAATACTATGAGATGCCTGGTTTAGACCGGTCAATTGTTGAACCTCAGTTGCCAATCAAACTTGGATATCGGCTGTTTAAACAAGCTCCGAGGAGATTCAACCCGAACGTGCTTGATGATATCAAAAAGGAGACTGAAAGGTTACTGAAAGCAAAATTTATCCGGTCGTGTCTATATGCAGAGTGGATATCGAATGTTGTCCCTGTATATAAGAAGAATGGAAAATTAAGAGTTTGAATTGATTTTAGGGATCTGAACAAAGCCACACCTATGGACGGTTATCCGATACCGATAGCTGTTATGTTAGTAGATGCAGCAGCCGGGCACAAGGTTATTAGCTTCATGGACGGTAATGCAGGATACAACTAAATTTTTATGGCTGAAGAAGACATAGCAAAGACTGCTTTCAGGTGCCCCAGCGCAATTGGTCTATTCGAGTGGGTTGTGATGACCTTTGGTCTGAAGAATGCCGGTGCAACTTATCAAAAGGCGATGAATTACATTTTCCATAAGTTGATTGGCAGGATTGTTGAGATCTACATCGATGATGTGATGATAAAATCCAAAGGGTACAAAGAACACCTGACTGACTTGCGTGAGACTCTGGAATGCACGAAGAAGCATGGTTTGAAGATGAATCCTAACTAGTGTGCTTTTGGAGTATCAGCCGGACAATTTTTAGGATTCATGGTCCACGAGAGAGGAATCGAAGTTGGTCAGAAAAGTGTGAAGGCAATTGATGAAGCAGTTCCCCCGACTACCAAAATAAAGTTGCAATCTCTGCTTGGTAAGATTAATTTCATCAGAAGATTCATTTCAAATTTATCGGAAAGGATCCTGCCATTTTCTCTTTTGTTGAAATTGAAAAATGATCAAGAATTCAAGTGGGGTGACATACATCAAAGGGTGTTCAAAGAAATAAAAGAATATATGAAGTGTCCACCTGTGCTGGTCCCTCCTCAGTAAGGTAAGCCATTTAAGTTGTACATATCGGCTGATGTCAAGACAATTGGATCGGCCTTGATGCAAGAATTTGAGGGAAAAGAGAGAGTTGTTTTCTATCTAAGTAGAAGACTTCTGGATCCAAAGACAAGATATTCTCCCACCGAAAAATTATGCTTGTGTTTATATTTCTCTTGCACTAAATTGCGACACTACTTATTATCAGCCGAGTGTATAGTTGATTCCAAGGCTGATGTGGTTAAGCACATTTTATCAATGCCAATACTGAATGGAAGAGTGGGAAAGTGGATTCTTGCGTTATCGGAATTTGACTTGAAGTACAAATCAGCTAAAGCAGTCAAAGGATAAGTAATGGCCGATTTTATCACCCAACATCACAAGCCAAGCATTAGTTATGTAGAGCCGATGCCTTGGACGTTGTTCTTTGATATGTCATCATGCAAGCAGGGTGGTGGCATTGGTATTGTTATTATTTTGCCTCGGGAGGCAAGTTTTGAGTTTGCTTTTCCAACTGAACCAATAATTACTAACAATCAAGTGGAGTATGAAGCTATTCTCAAGGGACTTCAACTTCTTCATGAAGTAAAGGCCGAAGCAGTTGAAGTGTTTGGAGATTCACAATTAATTATTAATCAGTTGATTGGCCTGTATGAGTGCAAAGAAGAGACTTTGAAAGGATACTACGATGAGTGCCAAAAGTTGCTCAAGGAGTTTCTTCATATCTCTTTCCAACATATTCCAAGAGCGCAAAACCAAGAGGCTAATCGACTAGCTCAAAGTGCATCAGGGTATCGAATGTTTCAAGAAGTCTTGAGTAGTGAAACCTCAAGTGATGATTGGATGGTTGAAATAGCCGATTACCTTAGAGATCCATCTCGAAAAGTTACCAGGAGGCTAAGGTATAAATTGGCTAAGTATATTTTGTTAGATGATCAGCTATATTATAAAATAGTCGATGGGGTATTGCTCAAGTGCTTGAACCAAGAAGAGGCTAAGGTGTTGATGTGTGAGGTGCATGAAGGGATATGTGGAGCTCATCAATCTGCTTATAAGATGAAATGGATTATTCACAGAACTTGATATTTCTGGCCAATGATATTGAAAGATTATTTTGAATATTACAAGGGGTGTCAGGATTGTCAATGTTTTGGTAATGTCCAAAGATCACCTACATCGGCTATAAATCCAATAATCAAACCATGGCCGTTTCGGGGTTAGGGAATTGATTTAATTGGCTAGATTTTTCCGCCTTCAAGCAAAGGACATAAGTTCATATTGATGGCAACACATTACTTCACTAAATGGGTTGAGGCAATTCCTTTAAAGGCAGTAACCTTAAAGAACATGATTGATTTTGTCAGGGAACACATTGTGTATCGTTTTGGGATTCCTCAAACTATAACTACCGATCAATGGACAATGTTCACATCAGAAGAGTTCGGAGATTTTGCTGCTAGTATGGGAATCAAGCTATTGAATTCCTCCCCTTACTATGCCAAGGCTAATGGCCAGGCAAAGGCGTCCAACTAGATCATGATTAAGCTAATCAAGAAAAAGATCGAGGAACAGCCAAGGAAGTGGCATTCGACGCTAAATGAGGCCCTATGGGCATATAGGATGGCCTACCATGGATCAATTAAAATGTCACCTTACGAACTTGTGTATTGCCATAATGTAGTTCTTCCTTAGGAAGTTTAGACTGGATCGAGGCGTGTTACGCTGCAGAATGATTTGTCAGTTGAGGTCTACAAGAATCTTATGATAGATAATTTGGAAGACTTGAGTTGCCTTCGGCTGCGTGCCCTTGAAAATATCGAAGCCAATAAACTAAGGGTTGAGAAATATTACAATAAAAAGGTCAAGATTAAGCAATTCTCTGAAGGAGACTTGGTCTAGAAAGTGAAATTGCCGATCGAAACAAAGGACAGTAAATTCGGTAAATAGTCACCTAACTAGGAAGGACCCTATTGGGTCAAACATTGTGCGCCTGGTAATGCTTATATTTTGGAAACATTAAAAGGAGAGAAAGAATTTGGTCGAGCAATCAATGGGAAATATTTAAAGAAATATTATCCTAGCATTTGGATCAATACTTAATAAATGTTATGTTTGGTTGATAACTTTAATAGCTGATATTAGAAAGGTATCGTCTCCAGTGCAAAAATGAACCCAAAAGAGTAAAAGCCGATATGATGTGTATCGCCTATAGAAGCAAAGCAAACACGAACGAAGTGATGGGTATGAAGCACAAAACAAAGGGAATCACTCAAGGCAAGGAGGTTGTTTGCTAAACATCACCTATTACAAGCTACGGGCCGAAAAACACTTTGACTACTATATCATTGGCCAGGGTATTGAAAGCTATAGAGTTGGTGGCGCTCATAAAATCCTCAACCAAGCGCTCATGCTCCCCAGGGTACGCTACGTCTGAAAATCCATCGGGACGAAGCCTAAGATTATGGCCCGAACGAGCTTGTGCAGCAGCCAACACCATGGCAGCACCATGACGAACGCCATGAAGGGCGACCTCCCTGACATGATTTGGGATGTCATGCAAGCGAACCACCAGAACGGCACACCTAGCATTGACAAATCCCGCCGCATGATCCGCGGCTGATCGAAGACTCTTCAACTGAGTAGTTAGATCTAAAATATTCAAGAAAAGAGTGATCAGAAATCTTGGGGGTAAAATCAAGGAAAAACAGAGAAATAATGGTAGACATCTCACCCATGATTCTAGCTTCAGCCCTAGCCAACCTTTCCCTCACCAGGTCAACCTCGGGGGGTGATCGGTCTTCAATCATGGCTAGAGCCAATTCTGCTAGGGAGAGGCAGTTAGCTAAATGCTGGTCGGTCCGATCGATGGAGGCCAGCAGATCATCATTACTGATCTATCACCTTGAGTGACGAGGAAGCTGGCGGCGAATTGGTACCAAAGATGACCCCGAGGGCTGGGCGGAGTCAGCCCTTTGATCTGAAGCGATGGGAGCACCCCAAGATGCGTCCTCTTGACGACGAAGGCGTTGGCATGATGATGTAGATCTGTTGAGGGCTTCTTTAGTAGACCTCTTGTTGTTCTCCATGACCTTGAACCTACGGAAAGGTAGGAAATATACTAAAGACGAAGAAGGATTGAGACAAAGAGGGTTGTTTTTTATCCACAGCCGTAGCCCGTATATATACCCTGGGAAAGCGAGAAGATAGATTTCGATGGAGGTGTGAAATTAAAATCAGAAACAGAAACAGATCAACACTCTAGAAATTCAAGGGACGGATAGCGAAGAGATAACATACTCGAATTTATTGCTTCCCTAGATTACAAAATATCATGGGATGGATACATTGACCAGAGATTAACCCACCAAAACTTCTTTAGATTGAAGGGAGTCCGGATCTCCACAAGGCCGAAACTCATTGTGAACCGAGTCACATCGGCCCATCGATAAAATTGTACCAAAGAAGAAAAAAGGTCGCCCGCCTAACATATGCTCAGTAAATTTCTCGATAAATTGAGGAACTATGGGAAAGAAGCCTAAGGCTTTCCCGGTGGCCATTTAGAGGAGCAACAAGGGGAAGGTGTCCACACATTCTAGCCCTCGCAAACACTAGAACAACTTTGTGAGCAAGGAGAGAAGACTCAGGTGATATCACAAGAATTCTTCTAACCACAATGGCTGGTCTTCTTGCTCAATGAGGCGCTAGAATAAGTGACACAATCACCCTATGCACAAGAATACTTCTAGCCGCTTGAGATCTTCATAAGATAGACCATGGAGGGTTCAGCGGAGCCAGGAGCACTCGAGGAGGTAGATAGAAGAGAAACATGGTTGAATTGTTGAGTTGCTCTCGCTAGGGCCGGATAGACATTTTGTAGCCAGCCTAGAAGGATGAATCCAAGTGTCCGTGAAGCAATGATGCTCTCGTAAAAGTTTTGAGGCATGGACACATGAGTGGATGCAAGCGGCGACAAATAGTGGACCCCAGCTCAAGGTTCTCTACCCGTGACTATGGACTAATCAGGGATACAGACATGATAATTTTGGAATAAAATTACTTTTATCCCAAAATTGGGGGGCATGTGTTTACACCAAAATTTGGAAGAAGAGTCGCAAGGACTCGAAAGCTCCCAAGATCATGCCATCAAGGAATCAATTGCGTACAGATCGGAACTAGCTGAATCGGATGCAAAAACTAGAATCGGCTTTCTTTGGATAGCGCCAGCAAATAATGATAAAGGCTACGTTCGGCGCCAGGACGAAACATGTTGGACTCTACAAAAAGGAAAAGATTAGAGTCCAAGTTATCTTTAATTAGGAATGTTTTCTCTAGGGTCAAAAATTGTGATGAGTCATGCTTAGACAGGAGTCATGCGTAGGTCCCGGGTATAAATATCAAGCCCTGGCAATTGTAAAGGACAACAATCAATCCAATATACAAGTTATTTACTTTTTCAGCTCCGGCCACTGTAACAGAACCGACCAATTATACGAAATTAAGTAAGAAAATCATCCACCAGAGCAGACGATTGAGCAAACTTAAGCCCGTATAACCCGGTAGTCCGTGAAATCATGAAGGATTTCAAACCAACTCGTGTCCCAGCCATGATCATAATAAGTTTAGCGGTCACCATCACATATTACATAAAAGTTCGCAATCTCAGATACATCAGAGTTTCAACATAGTTATTACAAACCAGTTCGAAATAAAAGTAGCGGAAGTCATTTGTTCAAACCACACACACACGCGGAGTTCAAATATAGTGCCAGCGAATGATCATCTCCAACAAAAGCATCAGATAAGACGTAAGGAATGACCATGCCCATGGTCCTAAGCATCACCCATCGCAGGATACAGGCAGTTGATACAGTAGCCGTAATACATCTGCCCATCTGCAACAAGTGGGAATAAAACCCTGAGTACGAGAAGGTACTCAGCCAGACTTACCCGACATAACCGAAAATAAATGACACCAAGGATTATGAAGGGCTTTATAGTAGGGTAGCTGACTCATTTGTAAAAAGAAGCATTTTTAGCATTTCAAGAACCTTTCTAAAAGCATTATTGCCAAGTTAATTATTATTAACCTGTCAACTAGGTTTGCACCTATACTAGAGTAAACATGTGATTAAGCAGATAATGATAACCAATGATCATTAAACAACTTCCATATCGTCATATTCGTTATAACTGTCCAAGTGTTCCATAACATTTACTACGATGAAGTAACTCAAGTCAAGTGCTCACTATCCAGGAGCGATGGCGATTCGAATCGATTCCTAACCAGCTGGTGATTTGTTCCTTACACAAATCTCACTCACCCGCTAAAGTGAGATATTGATCACCGAGTCAACTTTCCAGGAACCTCGAGTTTGCCAGGAACCACATGTACCCGGGGGCCGACCGACTGCACTTTGGCCTTATCATCCCGCCCCCGTGTCCTACCACACCTGCTTCGGCACAGTGCGCTGCGGGCAATTTACTCGGCCCGAAAAATCTCCCAGCTTCGCGGTCGGAAGGTACTTTATCCGGCCAGCTAAATGTAAGGCATGCGTTCAACATGACTCGAGGCCCAACAACGGCCGGTCCTTAATCGACACAGACGGAAAACACTACAGTCCAAAACACTGCAAGTCTCCGTCCGGTCTCAACTTCATTTAACACTTAGTTATACCATGACTTCATCGTCATCCAAGCAGATCCAGGTAACCACCTATAGCTCACAGGTGACAGGAAATCACCCGACTTCTACCGGTCTAAGCCAGCTAAGCATTTACTCGACTGCGGATACCAGGGTAACAAGGATATAGTATAACAAAGGTAAGCAAGGTATAATGCAGCAACGGTTGCAAACAACTCCTGAACGTAATGCATCAATTAAAGTAAAGCATTTAATTAAATCATTGCAAACCGGGAGAAAAATGCTCCGAGGCTTGCCTCGCTCGAAGGAGCTCGGACGGTGATCGGGGCACTCCGGAAGTTCCTCAACGTCCTCCTCGTCGACTTCTGGCACTTCCTGCTGCTGCACCTCGAGCTGCTCCTCGGGCTCCTCGGTTATGACGACTGGGTTCTCGGTTTGCGATCCTATATGATGCAATGCGCGTAAGTGATTTTGCAAACGGTGCATCGAAGGAGATGGATGCAATGGATATGTTTAAATGCAAGGTAGTCAACATCATCCAAGAAACTATACTACAAGCACATGTCATCTACTGCATTCTCTTCTACTACTAATATGTTAAGTTAACCTATCTTATGAAATGCTTCAAAGATACACCAAAGCTTTACTAATTTCTTAATCACACTTAAAGCAACACTTGCTTAAACCCTAATTAATAATAGGTTTGAATAGCAACCTATATTTCTGATGCTCCTAAAAATCTGAGAAAATTACAGTAGCATACTACTACCCTAAACAGACTACCATAAAAATTTCATAGCATTTGGATAAGTAAACTATCCTACACAAAAATGACAAGCTATAGCATAAAAATGATCATGAAATTACTTTGTACTATGAAAAGTGTCAAACAACAGAATTAATATTTTTCCTAGGTTCTTCATAGCCTATAATGACTGTACAAAAATTACCACATGCATGTTTTATACAAAGTTTGCTCTCTAGCAAAAATAACAAAATCAGCCATTAAAAGGGACTTGAACTACACCTCAAAATTTTCCCATAGCACATGCATGAAACCTATTTTTCTTAGGAAGTACATGACATAAGAAGATGAACAAACTTGAAATCATATTTTTCTGAAGCCTATATATTTTTATACACATTTTTCAAGTTATCAGCAATTTACATGATTAAATAAAATCCTATAGAAAAGTATCTCAAAAATGACATGCAATAATTTTCCCTAGTAGATCTGGTGATAAGGAACCTAGCAAATTTTTGTTTCAACAAATTTGGAGCAACTTTGAGTATCCAAATATTTTGCAAACCATTTCTGTTTTCAAATAATAAAGAATAAATTGAAAACAATTCTTTAAAACTCTACTGGGCCGGCCCGCGGAAATGAACTGGCCCACGGCCACAGCCGGCCTGCGCGGCCCGAGCGCGAGGGAAGGAAGACGGCCCAACAGGGCGTCAGCCCCCGGCCTGGCTCGGCCTGGCCAGCCGAGGCAGAGCGTCTTGCCGGGGCGCGCGCTGGCGCGGCTCGGCCAACGGCCGGCGGCCGTCTCCGGCCATGGCAGCGCAAGCAAGCGAGCGCAATAGGTGTGCGAGGCCATGGCGAAAGCGAGCAGGCAGCTAAGCACGGCTGAGAAGGGGAGGAAGAGGGCGCTCCACGGCGGCCGAGCACGGCGGCGCCATGGACGTCGGTGGCGAGGCACGGGGAAGCTCACCCAGGGCTCGGAAGGCGGCGCAAGCGCGAGCGTGAGCCGAAGGGAGGCGAGGCGCGGCTGTGGGCGCGAGCAATCGGAAAATGACGCGGCGGTGCGAGAGCTTGGCGCCGGCGGAGCGGCGGGCGCGGCGAGGGCGGAGCTCGAGCTCTCGGCTCTGGAGGGGAGAAGAGGAAGCGTGGGCGTGAGTGAGCGAGTGCGCGGGCATCAGCAGGTGAAGGCAGGCGCGTGGGCGCGATGTTAGGCCGCGGCTGCCGCGCGGCGGTTGACGCCAGCATGCGGTCGCCACGCGGCGGACGCTTTCTGCCGCGGTCGTGGCGTGGCGCGGCGAGCAGCAGGGGGATGGCACGGCGCGTGGGGCTGGGCTGGGCCGAGGCGCGATGGGCTGGCGCGCGGCTGCGGGCGGCTTGCTGGCGCGCTGGGCCGGCTTCGGCAGGCGGGCCAGAAGCGAGGCGCAAGGCCCACGAAGGTAAAAACAAGATTTTTCAAATTAATTTGAATTCCTTTTCCATTCAAACAAATTTTTGGACTAAATCAAAGCAGTTTCAAACTTTGGGCCAAAAATAAAAGTTGCTCAAAATTTTATCCTCTACAACTTTGATTTTAAGACCAATGTCCAATTCATTATAGATTTTGAATTATACAATTAAAGTCAATTTTGACTTGAACCCTAATTTTTGAAGAATTATTTTTAAAGCAAAATTTGGCAATAATTCAAATGCAAACCTTGCTCCAAAAATTATGATAAACAATTCAAGATGATTTATAATTATAACCAACAGTTTCTACTCAACTAGCAAGCAAGAATCAGAGCAAAACAACTCTAATAAGTGTATGCATCATTTACTTTTCACAAACATGTTTCGTATGTTTCGAAGTAATGTTTCAGTTGTTATATGCAAGATTACGCATGTATGAATAGGATGCTTGATGATGCACGATATGTAGGATTAGCAATGCCTAAATGCAGGCATAACACCGGGGTGTTACAGCCCTCCCCCTTATAAAAATCTCGTCCCGAGATTTGGGTTACGAACCATTTGTTATAAAATTCTTCATAAGCTTTTTGTAGATACTCTCCTGTTTCCCAAGTTGCATCTCCCTCATCATGATGATCCCATTGTATCTTGTATGTTTTCACCACACTATTCCGAGTAGCATGTTCCTTAGTGTCTAACACTCGGACTGGTTGCTCGCGATACACCAAATCTGATTTGAGTTGAATACCTCGAGGTTCTATTCTTTCCTCCGGAACACGTAAACATTTCTTGAGATGTGATACATGGAAAACTGGGAAAACGGTACTCATTGTCTCAGGTAACTCTAACTTGTAGGCTACCGGACCTCTTTGTTCCAAGATCTTGTATGGTCCTACGAATCTTGCGGCAAGCTTTCTGCGGATTCCAAACCTTTTCTTCTTCATTGGCGTGACTTTTAGATAAACATAGTCACCAACTTCAAACACAAGGGGTCTCCTTCTTTTGTCTGCATAGCTTTTCTGACGTGATTGGGCCGCTTTCATATTCTGCTGAATAATATGAACTTTCTTCTCGGCTTCTTCTACAAAGTCAATGCCATAATACCTTCTATCTCCAGGTTCGACCCAATTCAATGGTGTTCTACATTTTCTGCCATATAAAGCTTCGAATGGGGCCATCTTGATGCTTTCTTGATAACTATTATTATAAGAAAACTCAGCTAACGGTAACCATGATTCCCATGATCCTTTAGAAGACAATACACAGGCTCTTAACATATCCTCCAAAACAGCATTCACTCGTTCCATCTGACCATCTGTCTGAGGATGATAAGCGGTACTGCGAATCAAACTAGTTCCTAAGCCTTTGTGTAAATGTTCCCAAAAATGAGCCGTGAACTGTGAGCCTCTATCAGATACTATGGTCTTTGGTATACCATGCAACCTCACAATTTCTGCGATATACTTCTCGGCATATTGAGGTGGTCGATAATCTATTTTGACCGGCAAGAAATGAGCGGTCTTGGTAAGACGGTCGACAATTACCCAAATCGAATCATGTTCTTTTTGAGTAGTGGGCAAACCCGTGATAAAATCCATACTGATATCGTCCCACTTCCAACTAGGGACTGATAAGGGTTGCAACATACCGGCAGGTTTCATATGAATTGCTTTCACTCGACAACATGTGTCACATCTGACAACATATGCTGTAATTTCTTTCTTCATTTTGGTCCACCAATAACGAGATCTTAATTCTTGATACATCTTACTACTTCCGAGATGGATAGATAGCTTAGAAAGGTGAGCTTCATCCATGAGTTTATTCCTAAGCTCTCGATCTTTGGGAACCACAAGACGGTCGTCAAACCACAATACGCCCTGTTCATCCACTTTAAAGTGTTGAGACGGCTTTTCCTTTATTTTCTCCTTGATGTGGAATATCCCCTTGTCAGTTTTCTGGCCTTCTATTATCTTACTCTCCAAAGAACAACTGATCTGAATACTATGTAACACAGCAGGATGCATTAGATCGAACCCATCTTCAAGTAATGGCTGCACATTCAAGTAATGTGACTTTCTGCTCAAAGCATCTGCCACTACATTGGCTTTACCAGGATGATATTGCACATTCAAGTTGTAATCCTTGATCAATTCGAACCATCTACGCTGTCTCATGTTTAGCTCTGGTTGGGTAAAGATATACTTAAGACTCTTGTGATCCGTGAAAATATTGCACACATTACCAAGTAGGTAATGTCTCCAAATTTTTAGGGCGTGCACAACTGCAGCAAGTTCAAGATCATGTGTTGGATAGTTGACCTCGTGCTTTCTCAATTGACGTGATGCATAAGCTATGACTCTCTTTTCTTGCATAAGAACACAGCCTAACCCAGTTTTTGATGCGTCGCAAAACACATCAAATGGTTTCTCAATATCTGGTTGTGCTAGAACAGGAGCAGTGGTCAACAGTTTCCGCAAAGTGTGGAAAGCTGCTTCACACTCCTCTGTCCACACAAACTTGTGATCCTTCTGTAGGAGACTCGTCATTGGTTTGGCGATCTTCGAGAAATCTGGTATAAAGCGACGGTAATAACCCGCTAGTCCTAAGAAACTTCTAATCTCAGGAACTGTGGTCGGTGCTTTCCAATTCATAACTTCTTGCACCTTACTTGGATCGACTGAAACTCCATTCTCTGACAGAATGTGACCAAGGAAAGGAACTTCCTTCAACCAGAATTCGCATTTGCTAAACTTAGCATACAATTGATGATCTCTAAGTCTGGTCAAGACAGTTCTCAGATGCTCTTCGTGATCTTTCTCATTCTCGGAGTACACCAGAATGTCATCGATGAATACTACCACAAACTTATCCAATTCTAGCATAAAAACTGTATTCATCAAGAACATAAAATTTGCAAGAGCATTTGTCAAGCCAAAAGACATGACAAGATACTCATACAACCCGTATCTGGTGGAGAATGCAGTTTTTGGTATATCCTGTGGCCTAATCTTAATCTGATGATAACCGGATCTCAAATCTATTTTTGAGAACACCTTGGCCTTGGATAGTTGGTCAAACAGAACATCAATATGTGGCAAGGGATATTTATTCTTGACGGTCACAGCATTGAGTGGCCTATAATCTACGCATATTCTCAACGTGCCCTCTTTCTTTTTCTTCACAAACAAAGCTGGACATCCCCATTCAGACTTGCTTGGCCAAATAAACCCCTTTTTCAACAAATCTTCTAATTGCTTCTTTAGCTCAGCTAACTCATCTGGAGGCATCCGATAGGGTCTCCTTGAAATCGGAGCCGTTCCGGGGACTAACTCAATT
The DNA here is from genome assembly GCF_019320115.1 of Miscanthus floridulus. Lineage (NCBI taxonomy): Eukaryota > Viridiplantae > Streptophyta > Magnoliopsida > Poales > Poaceae > Miscanthus > Miscanthus floridulus. Next base: position 115,905,942 of record NC_089595.1, on the reverse strand, counting down.
CCAAACTCAATCTCCCTATCTGGCGGAAGACCAGGTAGCTCATCCGGGAATACATCCGGAAATTCACACACTACCGGAATCTGATGAATAGGAATGACTGCCATAGCACATGTAACACTTATCAGGTCCGTTCTCCGAGGCAATGGTACTTGGAAAGTACCCTCACCCAGGGGATCCTTAAGGGTAAGTACTCGACTTCCAGTATCTATGACTGCTCCCCAATCCTTCATCCAATTCATCCCTATAATGACATCCAAGACTAACCCAGGCATAACTATCAAGTTTACTCGGAACTTCCTGCTACCTAATTCAAGGGTTGCCCCTCGAACCATCCGGTTGGTCAAAACATCAGCCCCTGCTGAACTTATACGGTAACCATAACCCAATTCTGTGCATAGTTGTTCATGTTTCTGTGCAAATGCTTGACTCATAAAAGAATGCGATGATCCAGAATCAAATAGAACAACTGCAGGGTTTTCATTGACAGGAAACTTACCAGCAGTGACGGGCTCTCCCTCTGGGATTTCATCCACTGTTGTACTGTGCACTCTAGCATTATAAGTCTGCTGCTTCTTCTTGGGCGGGTACGGACAAAACTTCGAGAAATGACCGGGTTGATCACAGTTATAGCAGGGTCCTCTCACTGTCCCGGTAGATCCCACAGCTCCCTTGGAACTGCCTTGCACCGTAGTTGCGGCTGCTTTGTTGGGTTGTACTGCCATCTTGTACGGCTTTTGAGGTCCACGGAAATTCTGGCTTCTTGGCTGAGGTGGCCTGAATCTAGCGCCAGGTGCCAATGGGCGATATGGAGGACGACCTCCCATAGGTGCTCTAGCTTGAGACGGCCCTCCTTCAAAGGCTCTCTTGCGTGTCTTGGCTGCGGTGCTGGCGTTGTTATTCTTCTCCTGCTTCAGACAGTCGCTGATGAAGTAATTGAATCTGACGCGGTTGTTGGTACCAACATGCTTCATCATTTTTGGATTGAGACCCCTCTTAAAGCTGGCTATTCTCTTAGCATCTGTGTCAACCATGTCGGGAGCATAGCGACATAAGTTGTTGAAAGCATGCAGGTATTGCGTCACGGTCTTGGTGCCCTAGTTCAATGCCAGAAACTCTCCCAACTTCATCTCTGTCAGCCCGGGTGGAATATAGACTCCACGGAAGGCCTCAGCAAACTCTCTCCAAGAAATCTGAGCATTCGGAGGGAAGGTGGTGCGATGGTGCTTCCACCACATTCCCGCCGGTCCCTGCAATTGAAGTGCAGCATACTCCGTTTTCAGCACCTCAGTCATCCTCAACACACGGAATTTATCTTCCATCGTGTTGATCCATTCCTCAGCGTCGAGTGGCTCTGTTGCTTCCTTGAATACTGGTGGCCTGGTGTCCATGAAATCTTTGAAACTGCTATACTGGTTTACTCCCATGCCACCGCCTTGATTGTTACCACGTTGCACGTTGTTGGCTATGGTGCGCAGAAAATCTTCCATGTTCTTCTGAGATTGTTCCGCGTTGCGCTGACTCCCGAGCAGCTGTGCGAGAAACATCTCGGGGGTGAATGGGAGAGGAGGTGGCAAATGCGGTTCATGGGGAGGCTCATTGTTGTTGCCATGGTTTCCACCACCACCACCGGTCCCCGTACCGTTAGCACCGGGCTCAGCGGCTTCATACGTGGTTCGGCGAGTGTTTGTCATCTGCATATTTCAGCAACAAGTAACGATTGAGTGAAGCTGTAATAATTGCGAGTGAAGGAAAACTTATGCCATACTGAATTTACTGGAGAGAATAAATTCATACAATAAAATAGAGGCACAACAATCGCATTCCAATTAAAACAACATCACTTAATCGAAATACTTAAACGGCAAACATCGCGTCCATAAAATCACATTGCCAGCATACATACACTGGACTTTTTATGCGTTCAGATATCGCATTTGAAATTCAAGTTCCAACCACATGCCAAGTCTCATACGTTCGAAACAACATACGATGGATTACATGCCAACAAAAGAAAGGTCATCGCGACAGGACCTAGATACTAGCGCAAAGCAACTAGCCTACTCCTCGGGGCCATCGTCGGGATCGGAGACGTCACCATCGCCTCCAGGTGAAACTACAGGCTCATCCTGATCGTCGTCGTCGATGTCCATGCCAGCGGCATTCGGTGGAGCATATGGGCCAACTCCATTGTAGAGTGCGTGAAACTCCTCGTGCAGGTTGCCGTTGTATTCCTCTAGCTCATCGACTCTCTGCAGCAGAAGGTTTCTTGCGTTCTAGGCTTCATTCCTTTCCTGAACCAACTGTCCAATCATGCGATCTGCATTGTTGTTGGCTTGAGTCAACGTATGCACTCGCTGCATAGCTCTATCACCTCTCTCAACCGCCTGATCTCGCTGTAAGTTCATATCAGCCAGCTGCTCCTGCAAGCTAGCTATAGCTCGTGCCTGTCTCTTCTTCTGCTTCTTCCCTTTGAGCTTATCCTCACTACGCAAGCCAGTCAAAGTCCAGTAGGTACTCTCGAGACCCTCATATGCTCTGATGGCGGCGAACATAGCACTCATTGCCTGGTTGTCGCTAGCCTGTCCCTCAGCTGGACCTCTGACCAATGCACTTCCCTGAGGCTGAACCCAAATGGCATCGCGAGGATCATCCCTAGGAAAAGTACCAGCTAGAGCTGCAGCAAGCTCACTGGGAAATCTGCTCATAATGTCCCTGATGACACGGAAGGCTGCTCCCTCTGCACCCTCAGCTGGAGTGCGACCCTCAAACTCCAAATGCCAACCATCCCAATCTGGAGCATCACCGAGAGCAGGAACCGTGATCTCCACCACTGCAAGTCCATCATCTGCTAACTGGTTCTCATTCCAAGAGTACACCGGCTCTTGACCCTTTGGGTACCCCACATCATGGAGCACTCTCCAAAGCAAAGTCGGCATGCCAAACTCGCTCAAGAAGGTGTCCGTGGTGCGGTGCTCCCTCAGGGCCAACGGACGTCGAGGTGCTCTTCCTCCGGTGGACTTACGGGCGGTCTGCTTCGTGCGGGACATCTGTAGCAAAAGTTCTCTTATTACTTCGGGGTAACATATTTTAGGTGATACACTTTTATCAAAATGAGATAATCAATTTATAAGGGGAGGTATGCATGAGATGAATGAGATGCACAAGTAACATGATGTATGTACGTGTCGTACGTTCTCACAAACTTAGGAAATAATAATTTCTAACGACTAATTCGATGGCATACACGGCCTCTCAATACGTAGCTAATACGTTCTACACGATAGCGTTGTTATGTACCTGCAGAAGATTCATTTCAGCCCAATTCCCAATGAATGCATAAAAGCAGTAAAGTTTTATCTACACGCTCTACACGAATCCCCAGATACGTGTACAACGGTAGTAACTACCCGAACCATCGTCCTATTGACGGCATCGCCTCCATAGACGGAAGACCCATACATGAGATACCTTTGTAAAACATGCGTAGAACATGTAATCACTCCAGCATCAAATAAGCATTCACCCTAGATCGGCGGTGTATCCGATCATGCTCTCACAACTCACACTTACCGAGGCGTAGAGGCAAATGATCCATTCATTACCACTCAACCAAGTGGCACTCATACAATAGCACGCCGTATGAGCGACGAAAGAGAAATATGATGCAAGAACCCCAGTCAGTACTTAATTAAGCCACCTAAAGTCCTTAACTGGGCATAAAGGATATGATCACCGGCACTCTTTATAGTTTTAAAATCACGTTTTCCAAATGCCTTTTTGTTTTAAATACACTTGTGAACAGTAACACGCTAAACCATGCTCTGATGCCAGCTGTAACAGAACCGACCAATTATACGAAATTAAGTAAGAAAATCATCCACCAGAGCAGACGATTGAGCAAACTTAAGCCCGTATAACCCGGTAGTCCGTGAAATCACGAAGGATTTCAAACCAACTCGTGTCCCAGCCATGATCGTAATAAGTTTAGCGGTCACCATCACATATTACATAAAAGTTCGCAATCTCAGATACATCAGAGTTTCAACATAGTTATTACAAACCAGTTCGAAATAAAAGTAGCGGAAGTCATTTGTTCAAACCACACACACACGTGGAGTTCAAATATAGTGCCAGCGAATGATCATCTCCAACAAAAGCATCAGATAAGACGTAAGGAATGACCATGCCCATGGTCCTAAGCATCACCCATCGCAGGATACAGGCAGTTGATACAGTAGCCGTAATACATCTGCCCATCTGCAACAAGTGGGAATAAAACCCTGAGTACGAGAAGGTACTCAGCCAGACTTACCCGACATAACCGAAAATAAATGACACCAAGGATTATGAAGGGCTTTATAGTAGGGTAGCTGACTCATTTGCAAAAAGAAGCATTTTTAGCATTTCAAGAACCTTTCTAAAAGCATTATTGCCAAGTTAATTATTATTAACCTGTCAACTAGGTTTGCACCTATACTAGAGTAAACATGTGATTAAGCAGATAATGATAACCAATGATCATTAAACAACTTCCATATCGTCATATTCGTTATAACTGTCCAAGTGTTCCATAACATTTACTACGATGAAGTAACTCAAGTCAAGTGCTCACTATCCAGGAGCGATGGCGATTCGAATCGATTCCTAACCAGCTGGTGATTTGTTCCTTACACAAATCTCACTCACCCGCTAAAGTGAGATATTGATCACCGAGTCAACTTTCCAGGAACCTCGAGTTTGCTAGGAACCACATGTACCCGGGGGCCGACCGACTGCACTTTGGCCTTATCATCCCGCCCCCGTGTCCTACCACACCTGCTTCGGCACAGTGCGCTGCGGGCAATTTACTCGGCCCGAAAAATCTCCCAGCTTCGCGGTCGGAAGGTACTTTATCCGGCCAGCTAAATGTAAGGCATGCGTTCAACATGACTCGAGGCCCAACAATGGCCGGTCCTTAATCGACACAGACGGAAAACACTACAGTCCAAAACACTGCAAGTCTCCGTCCGGTCTCAACTTCATTTAACACTTAGTTATACCATGACTTCATCATCATCCAAGCAGATCCAGGTAACCACCTATAGCTCGCAGGTGACAGGAAATCACCCGACTTCTACCGGTCTAAGCCAGCTAAGCATTTACTCGACTGCGGATACCAGGGTAACAAGGATATAGTATAACAAAGGTAAGCAAGGTATAATGCAGCAACGGTTGCAAACAACTCCTGAACGTAATGCATCAATTAAAGTAAAGCATTTAATTAAATCATTGCAAACCGGGAGAAAAATGCTCCGGGGCTTGCCTCGCTCGAAGGAGCTCGGACGGTGATCGGGGCACTCCGGAAGTTCCTCAACGTCCTCCTCGTCGGCTTCTGGCACTTCCTGCTGCTGCACCTCGAGCTGCTCCTCGGGCTCCTCGGTTATGACAACTGGGTTCTTGGTTTGCGATCCTGTATGATGCAATGCGCGTAAGTGATTTTGCAAACGGTGCATCGAAGGAGATGGATGCAATGGATATGTTTAAATGCAAGGTAGTCAACATCATCCAAGAAACTATACTACAAGCACATGTCATCTACTGCATTCTCTTCTACTACTAATATGTTAAGTTAACCTATCTTATGAAATGCTTCAAAGATACACCAAAGCTTTACTAATTTCTTAATCACACTTAAAGCAACACTTGCTTAAACCCTAATTAATAATAGGTTTGAATAGCAACCTATATTTCTGATGCTCCTAAAAATCTGAGAAAATTACAGTAGCATACTACTACCCTAAACAGACTACCATAAAAATTTCATAGCATTTGGATAAGTAAACTATCCTACACAAAAATGACAAGCTATAGCATAAAAATGATCATGAAATTACTTTGTACTATGAAAAGTGTCAAACAACAGAATTAATATTTTTCCTAGGTTCTTCATAGCCTATAATGACTGTACAAAAATTACCACATGCATGTTTTATACAAAGTTTGCTCTCTAGCAAAAATAACAAAATCAGCCATTAAAAGGGACTTGAACTACACCTCAAAATTTTCCCATAGCACATGCATGAAACCTATTTTTCTTAGGAAGTACATGACATAAGAAGATGAACAAACTTGAAATCATATTTTTCTGAAGCCTATATATTTTTATACACATTTTTCAAGTTATCAGCAATTTACATGATTAAATAAAATCCTATAGAAAAGTATCTCAAAAATGACATGCAATAATTTTCCCTAGTAGATCTGGTGATAAGGAACCTAGCAAATTTTTGTTTCAACAAATTTGGAGCAACTTTGAGTATCCAAATATTTTGCAAACCATTTCTGTTTTCAAATAATAAAGAATAAATTGAAAACAATTCTTTAAAACTCTACTGGGCCGGCCCGCGGAAATGAACTGGCCCACGGCCACAGCCGGCCTGCGCGGCCCGAGCGCGAGGGAAGGAAGACGGCCCAACAGGGCGTCAGCCCCCGGCCTGGCTCGGCCTGGCCAGCCGAGGCAGAGCGCCTTGCCGGGGCGCGCGCTGGCGCGACGGCGTGGCTCGGCCAACGGCCGGCGGCCGTCTCCGGCCATGGCAGCGCAAGCAAGCGAGCGCAATAGGTGTGCGAGGCCATGGCGAAAGCGAGCAGGCAGCTAAGCACGGCTAAGAAGGGGAGGAAGAGGGCGCTCCACGGCGGCCGAGCACGGCGGCGCCATGGACGTCGGTGGTGAGGCGCGGGGAAGCTCACCCAGGGCTCGGAAGGCGGCGCAAGCGCGAGCGTGAGCCGAAGGGAGGCGAGGCACGGCTGTGGGCGCGAGCAATCGGAAAATGACGCGGCGGTGCGAGAGCTTGGCGCCGGCGGAGCAGCGGGCGCGGCGAGGGCGGAGCTCGAGCTCTCGGCTCTGGAGGGGAGAAGAGGAAGCGTGGGCGCGAGTGAGCGAGTGCGCGGGCATCAGCAGGTGAAGGCGGGCGCGTGGGCGCGATGTTAGGCCGCGGCTGCCGCGCGGCGGTTGACGCCGGCATGCGGTCGCCACGCGGCGGACGCTTTCTGCCGCGGTCGTGGCGTGGCGCGGCGAGCAGCAGGGGGATGGCGCGGCGCGCGGGGCTGGGCTGGGCCGAGGCGCGATGGGCTGGCGCGCGGCTGCGGGCGGCTTGCTGGCGCGCTGGGCCGGCTTCGGCAGGCGGGCCAGAAGCGAGGCGCAAGGCCCACGAAGGTAAAAACAAGATTTTTCAAATTAATTTGAATTCCTTTTCCATTCAAACGAATTTTTGGACTAAATCAAAGCAGTTTCAAACTTTGGGCCAAAAATAAAAGTTGCTCAAAATTTTATCCTCTACAACTTTGATTTTAAGACCAACGTCCAATTCATTATAGATTTTGAATTATACAATTAAAGTCAATTTTGACTTGAACCCTAATTTTTGAAGAATTATTTTTAAAGCAAAATTTGGCAATAATTCAAATGCAAACCTTGCTCCAAAAATTATGATAAACAATTCTAGATGATTTATAATTATAACCAACAGTTTCTACTCAACTAGCAAGCAAGAATCAGAGCAAAACAACTCTAATAAGTGTATGCATCATTTACTTTTCACAAACATGTTTCGTATGTTTCGAAGTAATGTTTCAGTTGTTATATGCAAGATTACGCATGTATGAATAGGATGCTTGATGATGCACGATATGTAGGATTAGCAATGCCTAAATGCAGGCATAACACCGGGGTGTTACAGCCACCCCTTAGGAGTAGGAGTAGAGTTGATCTCAGCGAGTTCTTCAGCAAGTACGGCTACATCGATCCGGTCGACCTCCACTGCTCGTTGTAAGTACCATCATGGCTTATACCTCTGTTCGTACAGCTGCATCGATCCGGTCGACCTCCACTGTGACTCTGGTATAAGTTAGTTATTGATTCTTGCCTAGTTCAAGTATGGCTGCATCGATCCGGTCGACCCCCACTGTATGAACTAGATCAAGGTCAAGTTATCGGCTCTACCTTAGAATGGCAGTCTTTGGTAGGTTCATTAAGTTACTGATATTGCTTATTGCTTTCATTATTTATCTAAATTATAGCAATATCACTCTGCCCGATTAGGATTGATCTAGATCGGCCTTATATCTTGTTTAGCCCATCATTTGTTAATATGAAACTGATCTAATCTATACCTTAAACGATGAGTTACGTTTTATTGGTTGTTTTACGTCAATCTTGATCGTGCATAGCGTGCGGTTAAAGCATGTTGCGTCTTGAGTACATTTATTAGCTAGCGAGAACCGTTCCATGGCCCATTATCACAGCCTGCATGATTCTGTCTCACACGCCACTGTTAGCACCGTGGAGTGGGGATCGTTATTTGATAGATCTATTCCTGATAAGGCATGACTTTAACTGTGCGCTATGTCTGAATCGATTGTTTTAGCCGATATCGAGTGCTTTCACGAACAGTTCACATCACGAGACTGTTGAAGTAAAGATAGGTTGAAAGATATGTTAGCCCCATGATCTTATTATTGTATTACGGCCTACATGATTCTGCCTCATGCCCCACTAATATTAGTAATGAGTTAGGGTCGTCGAGTCTATTGTTATTTCTACGGCCTGCATGATTCTACCTTATGCCCCACTGGTCATAGCGATATATGAGATCTAACATGTTCATTAGATTTATCTTTACTAAACGGTTAAGTAATGTTGAATTGTTTCTTTATATAAAAAGGGGGTTCGGTTACTTATAATCATTGGCTTAGCATAAACCAATCATTGTTGACATCTTATTGCCATTGATTAATATTTGTTCAAATAACGACATTTACCCTGAATGATAACTGATTCTTCTTATACAACCCAATGAGCTTTAACCGATTTATTCTCATGAATATGCTGGAATCGACTGTTTAGTCGATCTCCTTTCATATTGGCTCTCAGAGCCGCACATTCAGGACTGTCTAGCAACACCGACAAGTTCCGCTATTAATTACTGATGAACTTTCTCTTCTTGTCAATTACAGGGTTAAATTGACTTGCACGTCTCGGGAGGAGTGCGCAGGATCGACCATCCCTACGCTGAAGCTAGGCGGATCTATAGCTCCATCGAGCAGACCCTTCTGGCTTGCTGCGTGTGTCCTCAGCACGGGACGAAAATTCTGTGTCGATAGGTGTGCTTGATGAAATAGCCCATTTTTAGGGCACTTAGTGTCTAGTGGAAGATGAGCGCCTCCGAAAGTGTGTTATTCCAGGCGGTTCTACCATAGTTTGATAAGCCTCTAACACACTTGTGCTTGCGAGAAGTGTGAATCCATTACAAGTGAGTGATTCTAGTGTTAGGATACGTGTTAGGATCAAGTGGCGTTCAAAAAAGAGTGCTAATCCTTTTGAAAAAATGATTGTCAAAAGCTAACACATGAGCACAAGGTGGTGATCACTTGGTGGTGTTAGCACATTTACAAAGAAGAAGTCGAAAGGTGAAGAAAGGCGGCAAAACTGGGATTGGGTGCTGCCCTAGGGGCACCGCCACCCTCTGTCCGGTGCACTGCCACCCTAGTGGCGGTGACCGGATGGTCGAGGCCGAGAGCAGGGGTTGGAGCTGTCACCGTCGTACCTTGTCCGGTGGCATCGCCACCCCTAGGGCAGTGCCCACCTGGACTTGGTTTTGAGCAGCAGAAGGGCTATCACCAGACATGATGGTGTACACCACCATGTGTAGGGCGATGCACTGCCAGGTGTTGTCTATTGGCACTACCACTTTTTTCCCGTGGGTGGTGAGTTCGGTGCTGAGGCGAGGGGGTCACCGCCATGGTGACGATGGTGCACCACCCTATTTTTTTAGAGAGAAGCATTTTTGGGGTGTTGGCCAGGGTGGCACCACCATCTCCTATCTGGTGCTACCGCCGCCACCTGTCCAGTAACCACGACTAGTCAAACTAGCCGTTGGATTCAACCGTTGGGGGGCACCACCACCCCATGTCCAGTGATCGCACCGTCGTGTCCGGTGCCCTCGTAGAAAGTGCAGCTTTGCTCCAACGACTCTATTTGGCTTGGGGGCTATAAATAGAGGTGGAGCTCGAGCATTTAGCTGGTTGAGCACCTTGGGGATGTGTTGCCCTTGTGTGTGCTTGGTTTGATAAGCCTCTAACTCACTTGTGCTTGCGAGAAGTGCGAATGCATTGCGAGTGAGTGATTCTAGTGCGTTGCATTGTGAGATTGCATCTAGTGGCACTAGGTGATCGAGTTCCAAGCCGGTGGTGCTTGTTACTCTTGGAGGTTGCCACCTTCTAGATGGCTTGGTGGTGGTCTCTGTCGAAGAACGCAAAGAAGATTGTGTGGTGCTCTAGAGAAGTGATTGTGAGGGGATTGTGCTCACCTCGCGGGAGCCGCAAAGAGCAACACTAGTAGAGCGAGATGCGAAGGGCGACAAGTGGTCTAGCCGGGTCAAGTGCTAGAGCTTGTGGTAAGCACTCCACGTGGGAGAGTGTGACTTGCAGGTCACCACTAGCAAGAGGACCGACAGCAACCTTGGAGCTTGTCTCAACGAGGACTAGCTTGGTAGCAACCAAGTGAATCTCAGGATAAAAATCACCATGTCAACCTTGTTTATCCTGTTGTTTTGCATCTCCTTTATACAAGCTTGTATTTACTCTCATATACATTGTGCTTATGTAATTGCTCTTGTAATTAGTTAGCTTATGTAGCTTGCTAGTTACCTTCTTGCTTGTGTAGCATAGAAGTAGCTCCCTTGCGTGACTAATTTGGTTTGAGTAACCTTTGCTTAGTTTGTGTAGCTAAGTAATTTGAGCTCTCTAATTTGGCTTGTGTAGCCTTGTTATTGAGCATTGCTAGTGAGCTTTGATGGCTTTGTGCTTTTGCTTACTAGATTATGTAGGAGCTCTCCCGGTTGCCAAAGTACTAGTGCATAGGTTTGTGTGATCTTACTATAGAATTGATTAAGTGAGCTCTAGCTATCTCGGCACCTTTGTTGCCTAATTAGGATCTTCTCTAAAGTGCTTGTGAACTTAGATAGAGGGGTGTAGTCTTGGCTAGACCGATAGTATTGATTTTGCATTTGTTTTGGTTAGCCGGCGTGATTAATTTTAGAAAGGACTATTTACCCCCTCTAGTCCACCATCTCGACCCTACAAGTGGTATCAGAGCTAGGTCTCTCATTTGTGGTCTTCACCGACCTGAGAGGATGGCGACACCCAAGCTATTGACATCATGTATAGATCTTTGGATGATTGCGTATTTGGAGAGATCATTGACATGAAGACCGTCCATGAGATTTGGAGTTATCTCAATGAGAAATATAGGATGGTTTCCGATGATGAGGATGAGCCCAAGGAGGAGGCGCATGAGTGTGTTGAGCATGACCATGATTTGGTGATTGTGGAAGATTGCTCCACCTCATGGTCAAGTGATGATGATGATGATTCTACCACAATATCACTTGACAAGATTGATGGTGATGATGATGGATCATGCTTGGGCTATGAGAGTGATGTTTCTTCAAGCTCTCCAACTACATCACATTGCTTCATGTCACAAGGTGACACTAAGGTATCTAATGCAAATGTGATTGATCTTGATTCATATGAGGAGCTTCAAGATAGATATAGTTGCATGATTAAAGCTTTAGAAAAGGAGATGGCTAAAACTGAGAAATTGAAAATTGAAATATCTTTTCTAAAGAACACATGTGAACAACAAAAGCATCTACTCTATGTTACTACTTGTTCACATGAGGAGCAAAAATTGGCTCATCTAGAACTTAGTGTTACTCATGATAACTCGGTACAAGACCATGTTTTTCTAACTAAAGAACTTTCAAATGAAAAATCTAAAACTAGTGAGAGCTCATCACATGGGTCAATTGATCAATCACAAATTGTTGCTAACCCTTGTGATGTAGGCAAGAAGCATGTATCCACCTCTTGTGATGATTTATTAGCTATGCCATGTTCTTCACATATATATGCTTGTTCTTCCTCTATGTCTTGTGAAACTAACATTTTGAAGGAGAACAATGGGCTCAAAAATGAATTGAAGAATTTGAGCAACAAGTTTGAGAGGTGGTACTCAAGAGTCACCTTTGTGCACATGTTGAAGACTCAAAGAAGCCATGGTGACAAGTGTGGCATCGGCTTCAACAAGAAGAGCATGACCAAGGGCGAAAGAAAAAGAGAAAAAAGATGAAGAAGCAAGAAAAGGAGAGGCTATCTTATTTCATGTGCTTCAAATGCTATGAAGTGAGACATCTTACAAATAGTTGCCCCAATAAAGAAAAGCTCAAGTTGAAGAAGGAAGAAGAGAGGCTAAAGCATGTCAAGTACTTCAAGTGCCGCACATGGGGTCATCTCACCTCTTTATGTCCAACCAAGCAAGTGGTGAAGCAATAAGAAGAGCCTCAATCAAAGCCATAAGTTGAGCAGGAAGAGAAGACATCCCAAGAGCAAATCAAGATCAATCATGAAGAGGGTGATGATTTGATGATAAAGAAGAAGAAAACAAGGAGGGGTTAAAAACAAGAGAAAGAGCAATGCATCCAAGGATGAATCAAGATGTAAAGCAAATGAGCAAGAGCAAAGAAGAGAAGATGAAGAAGATTGCTCACATGAGGTGCTATAGTTGTGACATATTGGGTCACCTAGCTTCGGGTTGTCCAATCAAGCTTGAGAAGAAGGCTCAAGTAAACAAGGAGAAGTAAGACAATGAGAAGCACCACACGAGCAAGGAAGAGAAGGCTCAATTAAAGAGAAAGTGCTACTCATGCCGGAAAAGAGGATATATGGCACATTTATGTCCCCTAGATAACATCCCTAAGCCTATTTCAATTGATGATTATTCTATGCTTAGGAAAGATGCCAATGGTACCTCATTGGTTGTAATTGTAAAACATCCCGCTATTCATACTAAGGCTATGCCTAAGTATGTTGCACCTAACTTGAGAGGACCAAAATAAGTTTGGGTACCATCAAAAAGTGGATGAATGTGTGTAGATACCATCAGCATTGGAGGCTTGATTCAATTGAATTCTTGATTGTTCATCATATGTTGAGTCAAGCATTAAAACCTAGTGCTAATCCAAACCCAATGCCAAGTCAAAATGAGTGAAGTCCAAGTGCTACAACATACAAGTGTTATTTACCAAGTTGTGGTGATTGTTTTGAATTAGTTGTTTGCATATTTGAGTTAAAGCTTGATATTAGATGATCATGAGCTAACCAAGGTATATCTCTTGTTGATCATTTCATTTGGGTGCATATGAGTTGGTTGAATTGGAAATATATGCATATATTGCTTGCTATAAGATGATTGAATGGATAAATGCTTAGTAATCAAGTTTGGATTGATTTGTATTGGATAAATTCATAAGATGACCTTTGGTGAGTGGATTGAATGGATATATGTCTTGTGAAAGTATTCAAACAAGTTAATTTCAAGTTTGATTCACATTTCATGAAGTATAGCTCAAGTGATTGAAATATGTCCTATATTGTAAAATTTGAGTGAGCTGTGATCTTAGCCATGTTTGAGTAATCAAATCTATTTGTATTGGCTTGAAATTTGGTATACATACTCTATACTTATGGTATAATATGCTGTACAAATTTCATGAGAATTGGATAAGAGATGCTTCCGTCTTGGAGTACATCTTGTCAGCTATAGTGCAGCAGTTTTCAGCATATAGGAGTGATGGAAGAATTGAAATATGGTAGCAATGTAGAAGTCAAATGAAGCCCAAATTTTTACAGCTGCTAGATAACTTAGTGAAGCACATCTTCACTAAATGTTGTGGCATTTGGGTCTGTACATTGGGAGATATGAATTTTTCTTTGAAGGGTACAGAATCTGCCAGAAAAGTGACAATTATTGGATTGATCAAGAGTTACTTTGATTGAAAAGGTCCTCAAGTTAGAAACATGTTTATAAGTGATTGAGGCACCTAAATTTAGTTTTGAGATGATCTAGAAGCATGACAAGAAAAGAGTACAAGGCCATTTGATTGTGAAGTGTACTTGACACACATTTAGTACTCAAATAGAAGATCAAGACCAAGCTTAAGATAAAGAGATGAAGTTTAAGTTCTAATAACAATTAGAAATCATTTGGTAAAAAGAAAATGACTTAAAAATAGAAATAAAAGGACTTAAATAAGGTTTTATGATTACTCATCAAGTTAAGTCCATCACTTGGATCAATCAAACAAAGTCAATTCAAGTGAGTATCTAGAATGGTTCTTTGGAGAGAGGTCACTTCTTCCTAGTGTAGGGACTTACCGCCTATATGTAGATAAACCAAGTGTGGTACTTGAAAAGCTAATATAGAAATGGTGATCCAAGGAAAATTTGAGATGGTTGAAGCAATCAAAAGAGTTGATCAAGAAAAGCAAGCAACGCCCAAAATGGAGCTAGTTATAGGGTCGAGATGGCGGACTAGAGAGGGGGTGGATAGTCCTTTCTAAATATAATCACGCCGGCTAACCGAAATAAATACGGAATTAAAACAATCAGTCTAGCTAAGACTACACCCCTCTATCATTGTTCACAAGCACCTTATAAAGATCCTAATTAGGCAACAAAGGTGCTGGCTAGCTAGAGCTCACCTATTCAATTCTAGGAGCAAGGTCACACAAACCTATGCCACTAGTATTTTGCACACCGGGGAGCTCCTACATAATTCTAGTAAGCAAAAGCACAAAGCTCCTAAGCTCACTAGCAATGCTCAATAACAAGGCAATCAATACCAAATTAGAAAGCACAAATACTTAGCTACACAAACTAAGCAATGTGACTAACAAGGTTACACAAACCAAATTAGCCACGCAAGGGAGCTACTTCTATGCTACACAAGCAAGAAGGTAACTAGTGAGCTACACAAGCTAACTAATTACAAGAGCAACTACGCAAGAACAATGTATATGAAAGTAATTACAAGCTTGTGTAAGGGGATTGCAAGCCAACGGGAAGAACAATGTTGACACGGTGATTTTTCTTCCGAGGTTTACGTGCTTACCAACACGCTACATCCCCGTTGTGTCAACCTCTCACTTGGTGGTTCGGTGGCTAATTGGCATGACCCGCCAAGCCCGCACATCGGGCACCGCAAGAACCTACCCTGAAAATGAGGGTAGCTCAATGACACGCTCAACTAGAGCTGCTCTTCGTGGCTCCCGCGGGGTGAGCACAATCCCCCTCACAATCACTTCTCCGGAGCACCGCACAATCTTCTTTGCGTGCTTCAATAGAGACCACCACCAAGCCATCTAGGAGGTGGCAACCTCCAAGAGTAATAAGCACCACCGACTTACAACTCGAACACCTAGTGCCATTCGATGCAACCTCATGATGCAATCACACTAGAATCTCTCACTCACTCGATCAGATGAACACTATCAAGCTCAAGTGAGTTAGAGGGCTCCCAAGCACACCTACACAAGCCACCAAGGCTCAAGGGTGCTCAGCTCTAAGCCAAATGCCGACCAACACTTCTATTTATAGCCCCACGGGCTAAAATAGCCATTACCCCTTCACTGGGCACAACTCAGGGTGACCGGACACGCCGGTCAAGATGATCGGACGCACCCGGTCAGGGTCCGATCGCGCTACGCCGTCCACGTGTCACTCTGCGTTCAACCAGAGCTGCCCGATCTCAGCGGTAACTTCACGCGCCAACGGTCAAGATGATCGGACGCGCCAAGCCCATGACCTGGCGTGTCCAAGCCACGTCAAATCACCGCCGCGCTCTCACACATATGTACCTGTGGACTAATCACCTGTGTACCTATGGACTAATCACCTATGTATCTCACATAAACACAATTAGTCCACATACGATTGTCACTCAATTACCAAAACTAAACAAGGACATTTCACTAGTCATGATATTTCAAGTAGTATTTTCACATCGATGCTCTCATGCAAGCATTGATCAAGAAAGAAGCAAGCCAACCACAATAAGATATTGCACTTGATCATTAGTGGTTTCAATTCATATGGGTGAAGAATGTACTTCATATTGATGATTGGTCTTCACCATGCTAATAATTGAACTTTACATTGCTATTGGAGTGATGAATTGGAATCTATGTGACTATCATCTACTCCAACATAGCAAATGTATCATCGTAATGTGCATGATTATTTTCATCCCTTACTAGTATGCGGTTAATGCATATAGTACATGATTTATAGGATCATGCATGACAAATAAAATTTTAAATTCATATCCTACCACTATTGCTTGAATGATTAGTTGAATCTAGTGGTAGTGTATGAGTTTGTTCATGAGCTAGCAAACCCAAGTACTTGATTTAATTTGAATTACTAACAAGTGACAAGTACAATATTGGCAAGATAACCCTTGTAAGAGGTGTGAAGAAGCTTGTCATTGGTTCAAACCGGACTTGAAAGCTAAGGCAAATCAATTTAGTTTAAGTCATCTTAGAAGCTCATGATAAGTAGGAAAAGTACAAGCACAAGACAATAATGCAAATGGATATCTAGTTTGGATTGTTTCAAGTGGCATCTAGACTCAAGTATTTCATCAATAATTCACAAGTGGTGTCTATATCAACTTACAAGTGATATCCTACAAGTGGTACTCATAAAGATAGCAAATATTCAAGAAATGGTTTTTATTGACAAATCAATCATACACGTGGTATCACATCTCTACACATGGTATCATTCATACAAGATGGTGGTTCCACAAGTGATCCTCAACTTTAAGTGATCATCAAATGGAGAATGATTTCCTTATCTAGAAGAGCTCAAGATTATCAAGTGAATGACCCATGCTTGGACATAGGGGGAGGAGCCCCACTACAATTGGTATCAAGGTCATAAGATCCTACACATGGTGTCTAAAGAGCTATACAAGTGGTGTCCATAAAAATACAAGATTTAAGCCTCAACCATCTACCCCAATGCAAGCTTTTGCATCAATAAGAAATACACTTTTTATGGAAATTGATGACAAATGGTGAGAGATTGTGCAAAAATATGAAGGCTTTGGGAGAGATTGAGACAAAGATATGACAATCGGGGTTTTGGATATGGACAATGGACAAAGAGAGACTAACATTGAGAAATTAAGAAGGATAAAAAAGCACACAAGTAGGGGGGAAGCTCATGAACTTGATTGTTTGCATTTGATTAGTGCATATTCATGTGCTTGCGTGCATTGCATAAGTTTTTAAATTTGATATGCATGCTTGTGTGTTGTATGCTAGATATAGAACTTGATTGATGATTTGAAAACTAGCATGTATAGGATGATAGTTAGACTTGTTGTTACACGTGGTACTAGAACCTTGCTTATAATGTTGATCTCACGGGGTTTCTAGTATTTTTATTGTCTAGCTACTCATGCTGCTAAGGGTGGTGTAAAATATACGCTCCGATTTTAGAAAGGACTATCTAACCCCTCCTCTAGTCCGTCATCTCAACCCTACACGCTTCTCTCCATGCACGGCGCCTCAGCAGCTACAGCAGACAGCTGCGGCAAGTGGCTCACATTACAACATGCACAATACCCCGATCTACTTTTGAAACATCCAATTGAAACAATTGCAGCATGTACGAAACAGCTAAAACATTCGAAACATGCGCCTGAAACATTAAAAAACACTTGAAAATAATTATAAACATATACAACATCTAGATAAACACACTTGCTACACACGTTTGAAAAAATAGATGAAACGTTAGGAATAGATACTTGCAACATACATGTACAATCATTGCAATATTCCGATCTACTTTTGCAACATGCGCATCAAAACACTTAAAGAATACCTACGAAACATCTGAAACACTTGAAACATGCACTTGCAACATCGGGAAGCCCGGGCCAGGCGATTTCAACCGTTGGGGTCGGGGTCGGAGCCGGCGCCGCGCGAGCACCACCACCACCAACATCGCTAGTAGCACTAGGCTTGGCTTGGCTGGGTGGGCGGTGCATGCGACGGGTTAGAGCGAGCGGCGCGGGATGGGCAACGGCAGCAGCGAGTAGGAGTGGGCGCGCAGTGTCCGAACGAGAAGGCCGCCGTGTTAGAGAAGGCCAGCGGTGGGCGGCGGCGCGGTAGATGCGCCTGTGGCGGTTGCATGCATGCGGCAATGGGGAAAGAAAATGTCGCTATGTTTTTTTTTTTTAGAAACTGTGAAATCTGAAGGTGTAGCGGAGGAGGTCTGTTGGCCCGATGTTGAGCAAGCCCGAGAACGACAGACCACGCCTGGGCGGACGCCTGTGTGCCAGCCTTATCGAATCCCGTAGGCCGTAGTGGGAACAAGATCCTCTGCAGTTGCCCGGATGGACTTGTCTCTGCCGTTCATATCTGATCCAAGCGTCAGCTCAAAATAAGCTAATCTAACAGCCCTCCAACCGGCCCGTGTGAGCTCATCCTGCACAGCTCCAGGAATCCTGGTCACCGTTGGATATCAGTGAACGGCTAGATATCCAGCGACTGCAGAGACAAGTCGATCTGGCCAACTGCAGACGACCTGGTTCCCCGTACGGCCCATACAAAACAGTTCGGGCGTTGGAGTGGGCGTTCAGGAAGCCTTGTGCTCCCCCTATATAAAAGCAGCCCGGATAACAGCAGCCGCTTGCATCGCAATTGGGACGCAACTATGGATTCACCGACGGGTGTGCCTGACGCGGTGGGTTTGTCCGGCAGCATGGCGGCGATGCAGCTGGCTGCCCCCCCTCTATGTCGTCCCCTGGCGGTGACGCCGTGGATCTACCTCAGCGGGTGGAGCCCGTCTCGTCGTCCTCCGTCTCTGTCGCGGTGGATCAGCCTGACACCATGCTCCAGGAGCGGTATGCTACTCTACGGAGCATCGCGGAGGAGTGCATCGAGGATGAAGAGCTGTTGAATCTGCTGCGGACTAAACCCAACCCAGTCTGCTACGACGGCTTCGAGCCGTCTGGCCGTATGCACATCGCGCAGGTACAAATCTTTGTTCTCCCTCAGTTCAGTTCAGTTCAGGGCCTTGTTGGCCTGTTACAAATTCTTCAGTTCGACAGTTAATATCTGATGATGACTGAACGAAAAAACTTCTTTTTTTAGGGCGTCGTGAAGGCGATCAATATTAATAAGATGGTCAGTTGTGGTTGCAAAGTGAAAATCTTGATAGCAGACTGGTTTGCTATGCTCAATAAAAAGATGGGAGGGGATTTAGATGCAATCCGTACTGTTGGCCTTTACATGATTGAAGTATGGAAATCGCTTAGGTGGAGGTCCTATGGTCCTCTGAAGAAATATTCAATCGACCAAATGAATATTGGCTGCTTGTGATGGACATTAGCCCAGAAAAGGTCTATCAGTAGAATCGTAAGGTAGGATTTTGTCTACCTCTAAAGCCAATTCATTATCCGTTTGTCAGTTTTTGATGTGCAAGTAACCATTTTCTTTATGGTGTAGATGTTGTCAGGTCATGGGTCGGAGTGAGAAGGATGACTTGAGTGCTGCACAGTTCCTGTATCCACTTATGCAGTGTGCGGATGTGTTCTTTCTGAAGGTTAGTTAATCCAGAACCTAGTTTTTGTACTGTGAGTTCTCACCAAGCACGCTAAGCAAAAAAGGAGGCTTATTGACACCTTTTTGAATCTATAAATTTAAGCTTTTGATGTTTTCTTAGTTTAGTCGCACAATATTATATGGCTACATGATCTGTGATAGCTGTTGATGATTTGATTTATACCTTCACCTCTGCAGGTAAACATATGCCAGTTGGGCAAGGATCAAAGGAAAGTGAATATGTTAGCTAGGGAATATGGTGACCTGAGTGGGAAGTCCAAACCAATTATTTTGTCACATCGTATCCTTTTTGTGTAGATATATATACACATGTATTTATATATATTTAATTTAATTTCAATGTTCTTTTTGACCGGAAGGTCCTGGGTTCGAGTCGTGGTCTCCTCGCATTGCACAGGCGAGGGTAAGGCTTGCCACTAACACCCTTCCCCAGACCCCGCACAGAGCGGGAGCTCTCTGCACTGGGTACGCCCTTTTTTTAATTTCAATGTTCTTTTTCTTTGAACTAGCGGTTTTATCCATTAGCCTCAATTTTAGACATGCTTCCTGGTTTAAAGGAAGGCCAGGAGAAGATGTCGAAGAGTGATCCATCCTCGGCTATTTTTATGGAAGATGATGAGGTATTTCCCATTGATACGCTATTTGCCTGATTGCTTTGAATCCAGTGATAAAAATATCATGCTATCAATAATGCTGACTAAACATAGTTGTAACTAGCTCCAGTTTCAAGTTAATGAGAAACTTGTAAGAGATTTTTATTTTGAAAGATCCGGAACATTCCGGCTTTGATTAATAATAAGAAGGGAGCAGAAACATCCGTTTACATGCGCGAGGAGCGCTCCCCTAACACAGCCTAGGCTGCGTAGGTTTTAATAAAGAGACAAGGTTTATTACTCGCTACCTAATTGTGCAACCATTGGTGGCTGAAGTGCCAACCTACGGGCTAACGCCCAGCAATGGGCTGTGTCCTTGATCTCGTCAAACACTCGAAGCGCCGTTTTCCTCTGATCCCTGAAAATAATAGCGTTTCTTTGATTCCACAAGCACCAGAGTGTTAGGATTGCCATCGTGTGGCCCTTCTTGTCATCTTTGGATGTAGTCTGAGCAAAGCAGTCCTCAATATCCTCTTGGTGCTCCCACCCCGACGGCCTTAGTCTTTCAAACATTCCGGGCAAAGGGGCACTCGAAGAACAAATGCTGAGCTGTCTCCAAACTCCTTTCCCACAGGGCACAGAAGTAGTTGTTCTCCCAACCACGTTGCTGTAGGCGTGCCGCAGTCCATAGCTTGTCTTGTAATAGCAGCCATAGGAAGAATTTGCACTCGGGGGGAGCCCATGCTTCCCAGATCAAAGACGGGAAAGATGAGAGAGTATGTCAAGCAAATTGTATAATATATGCTGACCTGGTTTCTAGATTCCAGATTATACGATCCTCCTCACCGTCTTGGAGGTTCAGGTTGGCCGCTTCAATTGCCCCCCATAGTTTGAAAAACTCATCCAGCAGGTCATGGTTCAGATTGTGTGCAATGTCCGCAATCCATTTACCGTTAAGGGTAGCCTCTCTTACTGAACGTTTCTTCCTTCTGCTATGTTTGTAAAGCAGCGGGCATAGGGAATATGGGGCCTGTCCATTTATCCATGTACCGTGCCAAAAGGACGCTTTGCGGCCATCCCTCACGATCACTGTCGTTGCCGCACTGAAGAGCGCCTAGTCTGTCGAATCAATCGGCAATTCAGTTCCATTCCATGCCCATGACGTCTCCTAAACGCCGGCGCCCGTCACCGGAGTCGAAGAGGATGACCCAGAAAACTCGGTGAACTCACGCACACACGCGAACACTGTGAAACTTAGAGCACACACAAATGTTTTGGTGCCGTGAACCCACCTCCGGCATTTTCAGACTCTATTCATATATATACATGCAGTGAGCAGCTCCTGGCCACTCAAACTCAACGCCATGCACGCCACTACTTCCTACAGGGCCGCGCCATCCCACGACCGAACTAGTGGAGTGCGAAGCTTCAGCTACGACTCAACAGAAAGACGAAAACGTGGCCACCTCCTTGCGGACAATGCGCAAGTCAAGGGCCTTACATGACGCACCTCTAGCAGGTTCAGTTATTGGACTCTGAAACTCTGAAAAACAAGACTCTGAACCTAGACTGAACTAACTGAATGAGCTAACAATCTCCCCCCAAATGAGGTGAGTTCAGACTAGGTTGACCACGCCGATCTTCTCCCTTAGCTCACAGAACCTTGAACGTCCCAACGCCTTGGTCATCAGATCGGCGAGCTGATCTTGCGAGCTCGCATACTCCAGCAGAATCGTACCATTGCCAACGCACTCACGAATGAAATGGAACTTTGTATCAATATGCTTACTTCGATCGTGCAGTACCGGATTCTTGCTGAGAGCAATGGCTGACATGTTATCCATCTTCAGTTGAGGTGCTGGAGAATCGTCGCCTGTGACTTCCTTCAGCAACCTCGTGAGCCACACCGCCTGACACGCTGCTGCAGCGCCAGCGATGTACTCTGCCTCGCAAGAAGAGAGCGCCACCACCTTCTGTTTCTGGGATTGCCAGGCCACCGCCTTGGTTCCCAGGAAGAAGATAATCCCCGTAGTACTCTTTCTGTCATTCACATCACCTCCCAGGTCGCTGTCACTGTAGCCCGTAAGGCTATTGTCAATACCAGACAGCTTGGGGTAAACCAATCCAAAATCTGCAGTGCCGGCGATGTAACGGAGCAAATGCTTAACCGCCGCCATGTGTTCCTGCCTGGGCTTCTCCATAAACCGACTCACCATCCCCACCGCGAAAGAAATATCAGGACGAGTGTGTATCAAGTACCGCAAGCTTCCCACCAGACTGCGATATTCAGACACATTTACCTCTGCTGAAGTTCCTTCCTTGGACAGTTTCAGTCGTGTCTCCATTGGTGTGTGACAAGAATTACACCCTGCCATGTTTGCCTTCTGGAGCAATCTGCGGGCATAGGCAGCTTGACCGAGTGTAATGGCCGCCTTGGACTGCCGCACCTCAATTCCCAGGTAGTAGGACAGCAACCCGAGGTCACTCATCCTGAACAGGCGCTGCATCTCCAGCTTGAAAGCTTCAACTCCTCCCTCCTTGGCTCCAGTGATGATCAAATCATCTACGTAGACGCCAACGATCACCCGTGAAGACCCCTTGCCTCGGGTGTACATGCCATGCTCACTGGTGCACCGCGCGAAGCCGAGTTCACGCAGGCTGACATCCAGCTTTTGGTTCCACGCCCTGGGAGCCTGACGCAGACCGTATAATGCTTTCTTCAGACGCAGCACCTTCTCACCGTGGCCTGCCGCAGAGAAACCCGGCGGCTGCTGGACATAAACTTCCTCGGCAAGCTCCCCGTTCAAGAAAGCCGACTTGACGTCCATATGATGGACAAGCCAGCCCTCCTGAGCAGCGACAGCCAACAGCATCCGCACCGACTCCATCCTCGCCACCGGCGCGAACACCTCATCAAAGTCGATGCCGCTCTTCTGGACATATCCCTTCGCCACCAAGCGTGCTTTGTGCTTCACGATGGCTCCCTGCTCGTTGCGCTTGAATTTGAACACCCACTTGAGCCCGATAGCACGGTGCCCTTGTGGGAGCTTGACGAGCGCCCATGTGTCGTTCTGCTCGATCGAAGACAGCTCCTCGAGCATGGCCTTCCTCCACGCCTCATCGTGACGCGCCTCATCGAACGTGGTTGGCTCCCCCTCAACGCCCATCAAGAGTTCTGCCAGCGCGCGTTCAGCCTCCTCTGGCACTGGTGCGTCACCGAGCACGTTGTCCAGTGCCCGGAATCGCAATGGCGCGTCGTCGGCGTCAATGTCCAGATCCGGATCCCCTGGCGGAGGGGACACGAACTCCACTCCAGCTGGCGTTCCTGGTGCAGGCGAGTCAGTTGGTGCAGCCTCCTGCACCAGTGTCGATGGAGAAGCCGCCGGGCCCATGGGTGATGTCGAGGGTCCCGGCGAGCCTGGTGGCGTGTGCGCTGGTGACTGCGGCACATGTTCACCTCCTGGTGCGAGCAGTGTCACGTACTCCACCGTGAACGGCTCCTCCGAATCCACGTCCAGTGAGTCATCCGCCGTATCTTCCCACTTCCAGGGCCTCCCTTCATCAAATACCGCATCGCGCGATATGCACACCCTCCTGGTGCGCGGGTTGTAGAAGCGGTAGGCCTTGGATCCCGGCTCGTAGCCGATGAACGCCATAGGAGTACTCCGGTCGTCCAGCTTATGCTGGTGTCCGCCGGCGACCTTGACATGGGCAGTACAACCAAAAGTGCGGAAGAAGTGAACAGCGGGCTTGGCGCCATACCAGACCTCATACGGCGTTTTCCCGTCCACGCTCCGGGTCGGCGACCGGTTCAAGATGAACACCGCAGTGCAGACCGCCTCCCCCCAAAGCCAGCCGGGTACCTTCATGCCTTTCATCATGCTCCTCGCCATCCCGAGCACGGTCTGGTTGCGCCTCTCAACCACGCCGTTCTGTTGTGGAGTGTACGGCGCGGTGAGATGGCGCTGGACTCCCGTGTCAGCGCAGTGCTCCGCGAAGGCATGCACCGTGAACTCGCCTCCACGGTCTGTACGCAGCGTGCCCACCTTGCGCCCGGCTTCGTTCTCCAGCCTTGCCTGCAGCTGGATGATGGCTAACGCGGCCTGATCCTTAGACGCCAGAAGAGTGAGCCACATAAACCTGCTCCTGTCATCAACAACAAGCAGGAAAAGGCGTTTGCCGCCCGGCGTGGGCGGGGTGATCGGCCCACACAGGTCGGCGTGAACCAGCTCCAGTGACTTGGACGCCCGGAACCTGCTCACCGCCGGGAACGGGCGTCGACGTTGCTTCCCGGCGAGGCAACTCTCACACACCTGCTCGACATGGTCGATGCGTGGGAGGCCCCGTACCATCTCCTTCTGCGCCAACAGCTTCAGACCATGGAAGCCCAGGTGCCCGTACCTGGTGTGCCACTTCCACGCCGTGTCGTCCGCGCGCGCCGCGAGGCACACCGGAGCGCTCAGCTTGACATCGAGGATGTAGAGGCGGTTGTCAGCACGAGGTACCTTGGCCAGCAGGCGACGTCGCTGGTCCCAGATGCGCAGAACTCCATTCTCTATCAGCACCTTGTACTTGCCCTCGTCCAGCTGCCCGAGGCTGATGATGTTGGCGGTGAGCTTGGGGATGTAGTACACGCCGCCAAGGGTCTGGTGCTCACCGGTCTTGCAGCTGAACAGGATCGTGCCGCGCCCGGCTATGTCCACCACCGAGCCATCGCCAAACCGAACGGTGCCGCGCACGCCCGTGTCGAGCTCGGAGAAGGCCGAGCGCACGGCGGTCATGTGATTTGTGGCGCCCGTATCGAGGATCCACCGGGTACTGCCCTCCTCGGCGTTCTCCTCGAGCTGAACGAAGAGTTTGTCCTCCCGGATGTGCACCGTCTCGCTCGCCGCAGGTGCTGTCGGGGTGGCGAACACCACGTGAGCCATGGCGTCCACCGGTTCAGGCGCCTCGTCGTCGAACACCCAGCGCGTCCGGATGCCGCCGTCGCCAATCTGGACGCCCACCGCATCCTTCTGCTGTGATCTTCCGAGCGATGGCGCCGTGCAGCTCCTCCGGAAGACCCAGAGTGATGATCTCAAGGGCACTCCGGTCTTCTATGTAGTCGAAGGGGCCGAGGCTCACCGTCTGCCACAGGCCTCTCGCCTGCAGCTTCAACTTCATCATCGCCGCCCAAGAGTAGTAATTGGACTTGGTGAGGATCGGGAACTTCGCCTTCTCCTCGCGCACGACGCGCGGTGCGCGGTCACCACCGCCACCGCTGCCCGACGCACCCGACGGGAACCGCCTTGCCGGTGAGGACGAGCGGAACCTGCGCCGATCCATGGCTAACATGGCTCTGATACCAGATGACGTCTCCTAAACGCCGGCGCCCGTCACCGGAGTCGAAGAGGATGACCCAGAAAACTCGGTGAACTCACGCACACACGCGAACACTGTGAAACTTAGAGCACACACAAATGTTTTGGTGCCGTGAACCCACCTCCGGCATTTTCAGACTCTATTCATATATATACATGCAGTGAGCAGCTCCTGGCCACTCAAACTCAACGCCATGCACGCCACTACTTCCTACAGGGCCGCGCCATCCCACGACCGAACTAGTGGAGTGCGAAGCTTCAGCTACGACTCAACAGAAAGACGAAAACGTGGCCACCTCCTTGCGGACAATGCGCAAGTCAAGGGCCTTACATGACGCACCTCTAGCAGGTTCAGTTATTGGACTCTGAAACTCTGAAAAACAAGACTCTGAACCTAGACTGAACTAACTGAATGAGCTAACAGCCCATTCTAGATTGGTCCATTGAAACCAAAGCCACCGAAGGCGAAGGGCTCTACTGAATCTTTCCAGTTCGATAACACCCAGTCCGCCAAATTCTACTGCCTTGGCCACCGAGGTCCAAGCTACTTTACACTTCCCGCCTGAAGTTTCACTGTCGCCTGCCCAGAGGAAGCGACGCCTCATTTTGTCCATGTCTTCGATCAACTGTTTGGGTACTCTGATTGAAGTCATCAGGTACACTGGGATTGCACTGAGGACCGATCGTACCAATTCTCTTCTCCCCGCTGGATTTAGTAGCCTGCCTTGCCATCCAGCAAGTCTACACCGTGATTTGTCAATGATGCCTTGCACATGAGCCACTTTAATCCTTCCTAAGGTCAGCAGGAAGCCTAGGTATGTCATCGGGAAATTAACTCTTTTGCCCACAAAACTATCCAGGATGTGGTCCAAATTCAAATTTGTGCATCTGATGGGTGCCACTGTGCATTTCTCCAGGTTAAGCCTTAAGCCTGTGGCTGAACCAAACCTGTCGAGGATCCTGAAAAGCGCCGTCACTTCTTCTTGGATCGGGTTTAAGAAGATCACGGCATCATCAGCATATAACGAAAGGCGGAGTTTGGCCTCTCTGCCCCGCAACAGTGATAGTGTTCCATCCATTGTGGCTTGTTCAAGTATTCTGTGCAGGGCATCAATCGCAAGGATGAAAAGATATGGTGAAAGAGGGTCACCTTGGCGAAGGCCTCTCATGTGACGGATTTGTTTCCCCTCAGCTCCGTTCAGTAGGACCGTTGAGTGCGCCGTTCTGAAAATGATTGCCAGCCACTCCCTCCATCTTGTGCCGAACCCTCTATTCTCCAACAGTTCCAGCATATATTCCCAAGAGATCATGTCGAAAGCCTTTGAAATGTCAAGTTTGAACAGCAGTGCTGGAATTTTCTTGTGATGATAAGCACGGGCTAAGTTCCTCACATACATATAGTTGTCATGGATACACCTGCGCTTTATAAATGCGCTCTATGCTGGTGAGATCAGCTCATCAACATATTTGGAAAGACGGATGGCCAGTGTCTTTGTCACTAATTTTGCAAATGAGTGAATCAAACTGATAGGCCTGAAATCGTTAAGAGATTATATATTACACACCGTTTAGTCTTTTGTTTTTTTTTTCTCTTGTTGTATGCCTGATCTTTTGTTATCACCTGGCTCTACTACACCTGCAGTAAAGCATAAATTACTTGCAGTGTGCTCTTTATTATAAGAGTTAAATGTACCAGAGGTCCATTAACCTATGAGGAGGTTTCGGTTAGGTCCATCAACTTCAAAAGTGACTTTTTGGGTCCATAAACTTTGTATGCCGTATCACTTAGGTCCATATCCCGCCACGCGAGCTTCTCATGCTGATGTGGTCTGCTGACATGTGCCAGGTGGACGCCGCACACACGCATGCATGATGCATGCACGTCGGTGGCGTGCTCTTCTATGCCCGGTGCTGGAGCGCCTGCACCAGCGCGTACACGTCTCGTGGCGTCACGTCGCGGTGCTGGAGCGCCTACACCAGCCACGCCAGCGACGACACGCCGCAGCCACTGTGCACTCCGCCTAGAGACTGCAGGATCGCGGTCACTCCGGTCTTGACGACGACTGGCACCCACGGCCGGCCGAAGAGCGCGACGGCGAGCCAGAACACGACCCGGAGCACCGCCTCGGAGCGGCACAGCGTCAGCGCCAGTATGTTGCCCATGGCGAAGACGGCGGCATGCGCCCTAGCGTAAGGAAAGTGTCCCATCGCGGCGAGCACGAGGCCCACCGCGTTCAGCGCGACGCACAGGACGAAGAGGCGCTTGTACACGGTGAACAAGCCCTGGTCGAGCAGTATGACACCCAGCCTCGAGCGCGCGGACGATGTCGCCGGCTTTGCCGGCGCCGGAGCGTTCGCCTTCTTTCTCGATTGCACGTCATCGACAGCCACAGCCACAGCCACATGTACTAGTCACTCAAAAAATACTCGTTCGTCATGCGAGATGAATTTTCTTTCCACTGCAGTGCAGCACAAACCAACTCAAACACAGCCTCATAGTCCCCGGTCCTTGGCCAGAGCCTCGGCCGCCCTCCTTCCGGACACGAGCGCGCCGTCGAACGTGGCCGAGCACCAGTGGTCGCCGCACACGTACACTCCTTCACCCACTCTCGGGTCCCTCCCCGCCGGTGTCGTGGGCGGCGTCTGGTCCGGCTGCGCGAACCCGATGCGATACGTCCTCAAGTGCGTCCACGACGCGACCTCTCCAGGGCTGAACCACCCGCCGAGCTCACGGATCACTTTGTCGGCTAGATCGGCGTCCTCCCTGTCGGCGAACGAGCCGACGAGGGACACGGACACCAGCACCTTGCCCGACGGCGCGTACGACGGCGCCACGTTGGTGGCGAAGAACATGTTGTTCACGATCCCGTTGCCCGAGCCGTTGAGCAGCATAATGGGGTCCTGGACCGGCGCCCGGTAGGTGGAGAAGTAGAGGCACACGGTGCTCCTCTCCGATTTCTTGGCCTTTTCTCGAGTCGATAGCTGCGGCAGGAGCTTCTCGGCCAGTGGCTGCTCGACAGCCGAGGTCGCCGGGGATGGTTTCGCCGGTGTCCAGCGTCACACCGGACTGGTCGATGGCGACGGCGCGGGTGTTGAGGCGGACGGAGCCTGCGGGGAGGCGAGCCGCGAGCTGCTCCGCGATGGCGCCCATACCGTCCTCCGGCAGGGCGTTGTCGTCGAGGGCGAGGCGCTTGAACACGAGCTCGAAGAGGCAGGACGACGTGTCGAGCGCCGGGTCGAAGAATATCCCGGCGAGGAACGGCCGCAGGAACCGCTCCACGATGGAGGACGAGAACCCGAGCTGCGTCAGGTGCTCCCCCGTGGTCGTCTCCGGCGCCGAGAGGATGACGTCGTCCGAGGTGGCGGCCGCGCGGAGGCGCGCGAGCCCGACGAGGACCTTGTCGGAGAGGGTGCCCACGGGGGAGAACACCGCGGAGAGGGAACGCATCGGGAGGCGGAACGGGTCGGAGAGCAGGTAGAACAGCTCCCCGGCGCCGACGAAGACGAGCGCACCGGGATAGAACGGCTGGAGCCTGAGCGCCGGGAAGTCGAGGAGGCGCCGGCACTCCGGGTACGCGGTGAGGAAAATCTGGAAGCCCCTGTCGAGGCGGTACCCGTCCACCACGTCGGTGGCGACGCGGCCGCCGAGGCGGTCCGAGGCCTCGACGAGCGTGAACGGCACGGAGAGCGACGTCAGGTGCGTCGCCGCGGCGAGGCCCGCGAGCCCGCCACCGACAATGACGGCCCTGCGGGCGGCCGTGGGACGCGGACACGGTGAAGCGGAGCGCGGCATGGTAGTGCGGCTTGGGCAGCGCGGGGAGGAGGTGGGGCGCGGGGACGTGCATGGACGTTGCGCTTGCAGCGACTAGCGGCGGGAAGAGGTCGGCCATGCGGTTGGTCCAATTGGGTGGTCTACTGGGAGCTTGTCCATGGGCTTGTGGATATGGTGGATTAGTGCATGGACTTGGCGTTTGTGTGGAGACCGTGTCTGAGATCCCAAATCCAATCCCACGATCGTTCACCCATTTCCTGTTAGGCGAACGATCTGACATGCGAGCGCACGCTGACCTCCTTGGTGGCGCTCCAGCTGATCCTCCTTGGTGGTGCTCCAGCTGATCCTCGACAGCCGCATGTGCCGCCGGGACGACCGGGACCGGGAGGAGGAGGAGGACTGAAAGTGCATCTAGCTCTTTACTGAGTTTTGGATGATTGAATGACAACACGATTAAAGGACTAACATGTTTGCTAAGTGTTAGACAGGAAATTGATTATCTCACAGATACTTGATGAAATTGTATAAAGCCAAAATGATGTATTGTTGTATAAACAATCTAGTTCAAGCACAAGACAACAATGCAAATGGAATTCATGCAAAGGCTTATTTATCGTGGGATTTCAATGATCTATGTGAAAGCAAGCACGATAAGAGTTAATTAATGAGACATGAGGGATTGCATATGGAATGGTCTCATATTTGAAGCTTGCTAAATTGAAATGAAAAAGATGACAATACATGAATGGATGATTCAACACAAGATGTGACTTGATGGCTTGAGATGGTGAAGATAGCAAGGAAATGCTTCGAGGTACTAAGCAAGGGTGAAGGGCAAGCGATGGCTTGGCGACCGAAGAACCTAGCTAGGGTGAAGAAGGAAGTACTTGCATTTAGTTGAGGTACTAATCAAGCTATGATGGCCATGTTTATGTGGAGGATCAAATCACTATTGAAATATTTGATGGAAGTGACTTGATACATTTCGGAGTTATTCATATTTGATGAATGGAATCAAGTCACGTGCTCAAGATGGCTATGTTCAAGTGACAAGATCAATATTGACATGTTGGCACCCTCACTTGATGAAGATTGAAAGACACGGCATCAATTTTAAAGAAGATCAACTCAAAAGGTTTAATCTCGTTTTTCTTTTGATCTTGAGTTAATAGGTATGCCGTACTATTAAGAGGGATGCAAGTTTAGGTGGTCTGAGGAAGAAAGAGTGCTCGAGCATATTAAATTAAATTAAAAGAGAGACACTCTAGCACTTCACGTGCACATAGAATAATTTTCTGTGACTGTCGGTGTCGGAAGTCCCGACGTAAGCCGGAACTCCCGACAGTCGGAAGTCATGACTCTTGCCGGAAGTGCTGACTCCCAGTCACAGCCTGCGCGGTGACTGTGGACGTCGGAAGTCCCGACGTGAGTCGGAACTCCCGACAGTCGGAAGTCCCGACCCAAGCCGGGAGTCCCGGCATCGATGGTTCTACTGACCTGCTGTCTGTGCCCATCGAAAGTCCCGACGATCGTCGGAAGTCCCGAAGTTTGTCGGGAGTTCCGACACTGACTTGACCCAGGCCGGGAGTCCCGGCATCAGTAGTGCTGACTGTTTGTTCAACTGTGCACGTCGGAAGTCCCGACGAACATCAGAAGTTCCGACCATCGGAAGTCCCGACGTTTGCCGGGAGTTCCGACACTGACTTGCACCCGTGGACTTTTGACCTCGCGTGAACAGTGTTTTCTTCATACGTCGAAAGTCCCGAGATCTGCATCGGAACTCCCGACGTAGATCTGAACAGTTAGATTTTGCCTTGGAGTATATATACCCGTCTCCTCCATTCTAACCGTTGCCCACTCATTTCATTGCGACAAACACTCGGCCAAAATAGCCCCCAAGCATTCTAGGCTCCCCTCTCTTCACTCCTTTACTTCCAACTTCGATTCCCAAAGGGTTTGAGTGATTGGAGAGTGGATTGAGTGAGAAAAACACTTTGAGCAAGCTTGAGCACTTGATTTCTTCGTCAAGCCGGTTTGATTTGCATTTGTTACTCTTGGGGATTTTCCCCTAGCCGGCTAGGCGTCGCCCAAGAGCTTCCATCTTGTGGAAGAGCCTTGGAAAGTTTGTATTACCCTTGTTTTCTAGTGAAGAAACTCAAGTGACCTTTGTGGTATCCTTGAGTGAGGCAAGGAGGTGGAAGAGACTCCGACCAAAGTGGTCACCTCAACAACGAGGACGTAGGAGCTCCTTTGTGGGGCTGCCAAACCTCAGGATAAATTATTGTCTCCCGCGTGCTTGTTGTTGTTGTGATTTGCTCGAAATTACATGTATTTGGTTGTCTTCCTCTCTCTAGCTATTTCTTAGGGTTTGGGCCTTGATCTACGGAGTGGTGGCTTATCAACGTCAAGAGAGTGACCCAACACCTTACCTTACCACTAGGAAGTGGATTTGTGTTGATTTTTCAGAAACGCCTATTCACCCCCCCCCCTCTAGGCGACATCCTAGGTCCTTTCAATTGGTATCAGAGCGAGGTTCTCACCTAAAGCTTCACCGCCGTGAGAAAAGGATGTCGACGCCTATCGAGTTGGAGCCGGTGCTTCTCCAAAATGATGGTTCAAACTTTCTACCTTGGTCAATTCATGTACTCAATGCTTTTAGAGATATTAGTCCTCTTGTTGAGCATATTGTGTTTGCAAGCATACCTCTTCCTATAGTTGATTGGAGCAACTATAAGAATTTATCAAAAGAGGAAGAGATATGCGTGCAACTCAATGCTCAAGCTATTGATATCATTTTGAGTACATTGAGTGCAGAGGTTCAAGATGAGGCAATATTCAATGGACAACCACCTCCGGAGAGTGGTCATCTCATTTGGACCAAACTCGTTGAGTTATATGGAAAATCCAAATGCGATGATGCACTTGAGGTCGAGTCAATGGAAAATATGTCCATTATGTCTTCATGCAGCGAAGAAGCCTCACAAGACCTCAAGAGTGCTGAGCCAGAGCAAGAGGTGCAAGCCGAGGCGACTGCGCTGTCTGCAAGCACATACCGGATGTGTCCGGTATCCCTACCAGACGTGTCCGGTATGGCCAAAGCAGCCGGACAGTAGGCAGTCTGTGATGATGAGGCTCAAGCCTGGTGGCGGCCAAGTGATGACTCAACCTCAGTATCTCATGATACTCATCACTTGTGTCTCATGGCCAAGAAAAGCAAGAAGAAGGCTAGCAAGAAAGATCAAGCCAAGGAGATAGCACGAGTAGATGATCAAGAAGAGAGTGATATTGAAATTGAAGATAGCTACACTCTTGATCATTTAAGCAACAAAGACAAGCTCATTCTCATGAAGCTAGTTGAGAAGAATGATGAGCTAGAGGAAGAGAATGAGAAACAAGAGCAATCACTTCAAAATCAAGAAAAGTTTCTCATCTCCAAATTGCAAGAGCTAAAGGCCATAAATGAGAGGTATGAAAATTTATCAGTTGAGCATGCTTTAGTTACTAACTCCTCTTCTAGTGTTTCACAACTAGAGAAGGAAAACTTTGAGGTCAAGGCAAAATTAGATGAACTCTCAAGCAAATATAATGTGCTACAAGCAAACTATGTTCATCTCAAGTGCTCTCATGAAGAATTAATAGAATCAAGCATCATGCTTGAGGTGGCTCATGAGGTTGTGATTACAACGGTAAAATCATCTCAACCTTCCACTCACACACTCACTTGTACGCAATCTCAATTGAATATTTCTTATGCTAATGAGTGTGCTTCTCAAGCAAGCCAATCTTCGATTGAGCAAAAATTTATAGAAAATGTAGAGCTTAAGGAAGAAGTGGAAAGGCTAAGAAATGATGTGATTCGATTGAAGGGTAAGGAGAGAGCACAACCTTCTCAAGATAACCGTGTTAACATGGTGAAGAAGCTTGAGAAGGGTTCAAACCTTGCTTCCTCCAAATCCCAACAAAAGAATCACATTTCAAGCAAGGCCAACACAACCAAGAGCAAGAAACATGGAAAAAGACTATGCTTTGGTTGTGGAGTGAATGGACATGAGATTACCATGTGTCCACACAAGAGCTGGGCCGACAAGTGTGAAGTGGCCGATCAAATGGCCTCAAACAAGTTGGTCAACCAAAGGAAAAGTGATGGACAAAACACCTATCTCATGTGCAAGAAGTTGGGGCATCCAACCAAGAAATGCCCAATGTAAAAGAAGGCAAGAAAGGAAGCCCAAGTTGCAACAAGAAGATGCTATGGATGCAATGAGATGGGCCACAAGGTTGATGGATGTCCATACAAGCAAAACAAGCATAGAGCAAACAAAGGTCGCATATGCTATGCTTGTGGAAGAAAGGGGCATCTAAGCTATGATTGCCCAAATGGTAACATCCCTAAGCCGAACACGTTTGTTTATGATAATATGCTTAGGAAGACCACAAATGGAGTTAGCACTAGCAAGGTGATGTGTTCACCACAAACTAGTACTAAGGCCATTTGGGTGCCTAAGCACTTGTTGACTAACCCAAAAGGACCCAACAAGAGTTGGGTATCAAAATGTGCTTAGGTTGATAATGTAGGTACTTGGTGGTGAGATGAAAGCTTCGGGGTGGTTGAGCAAGCAAATTGAAAACATTCACTCAATCTATCAATCAATTCTTATCATAATCTCATATATGGTTAACCCAAAGATAAATCAATGACCATATCGTTTACTTCATCTCTAACATTGGTAACAAGTACCTAAAAACCTTATAGGATAGCCACTTTGTATTTAGTGCTCAATGGCTCACAAATAAGCATATTTGTGAAATAATTGGAAGTGACTAATTAGTTTTATTTAATCATTATCATCTTTGCCATGGGATGCTTTTGATGGCTCTCTAGTAGAGCAATGCATTTGTTCAGATACAGGCATACAAGAAGTACTAGAGCTAAAACAAAGAATCACAAGCAGCGCTTCAATTGTTTCTGTCCTACGCCTACCAGACGTGTCTGGTATGGCGGGAACCAGAGCACTAATTGGGATGCAATTGAGGTTTGATCCATATGATTTCATATATCCTTAATTTGCTCAGAAGCTTGTGATCTATCAAACCTAAGTGGGTTGTGAGTATGTCTCAACGAAATTTAAATATGGCAAATTACTTTGTGTTGGTCAAAATAGAAAATTGACTCCCAAATTTTTAAAAGAATAAAGTGTCTGTTGAAAGTCATTCAAATTACTTGTGGTACTTATTTAGGGGGAGCTCAGTTTCTATTTTGCACCATTGTGGACTAACAAATTTATCTAGCATTATTTGTAGTCCTTTAGATGAAAATTGATTTCATATATGGTATGATTATTTGACAAGTGAGGTCAACATGATGTTGTAATGCCATGTATTATCTTAGTGGTGATATTGTGGACTGACAAATTTATCTAGCATTATTTGTAGTCCTTTAGATGAAAATTGATTTCATATATGGTATGATATTTGACAAGTGAGGTCAACATGATGTTGTAATACCATGTATTATCTCAGTGGTGATATTGTGGACTAACAAATTTATCTAGCATTATTTGTAGTCCTTTGGATGAAAATTGATTTCATATATGGTATGATTATTTGACAAGTGAGGTCAACATGATGTTGTCATGCCATGTATTATCTTAGTGGTGATATTGTGGGCTCAAGGCAAAGGTATGTATTTACATACATGCATTGTAAGTGCATCTAAGGCCTTTATATGCTAGTGTGTGCATTTGTGTGATATAGGATAGATGTTTTTCAAAATCCCTAACTAGCATGTGTAGGTGGTGTGGTTTTTTGAAAATCATGTGGTTTTTGGGTCTTTGTGACCTAGTCATGTCATATTGTGATTATTGCTACCCTTGGTTGATTATTTGCCTAATCACATGTGACATGGTTCTCTCAAGTCCATAAAAATCCCTATGTCCCTCTAAAATCTCTCTCAAGTTTTGAAAATCATAAATTTGTCAAATATTCGAAAAAGAGAAAATCAATTCTTGGCTAATTCATGTCCCCTAAGTGAGAATCCTAAGTCTATTTCAATTGATGCAAATATTATGCCTAGGAAGGTTTGTTATGGTACCTTATTGGTTAGTATTGCAAAAACAAAAAAAAAACAAACAAAAAAATCCGCTATTCATACTAAGGCTATGCCTAAGTATGTTGCGTCTAACAAGAGAGGACCCAAACTAGTTTGGGTACCACTGAAAAGTGGATGATCGTTTGTAGGTACCGTGGCATTAGAGACTTGATTAAATGGAATTATTATTGTTCATCATATGTTGAGTCAAGTATTGAAGCCTAGTGCAATTCTATCCCAATGCCAAGTCAAAATTGAGTGAAGTCCATATGCTATCAACTTACAAATGCCATATTCAAGTTGTGAGAATTTATTGATATATTTGAAGGCCTGCAAATAAGTGGAGTTGAAGCTTGCAAAGATGATCATAAGCTATCAAGGTATATCTCTTGTTGATCAAAGTTTATTTGGGTGCATATGAGTTAATTGAATTGGATATATATACATATGTTGCTTGCCATGAGATGTTTGAATGGATTAAATGCTTAAGTAATCAAGTTTGAAGTTGGTTTGATTGGATATGTTCATAAGATTTCTTCTAGTAAGTGGTTTGAATGAACATATGTCTTGTGAGACTATTCAAACAAGTTGATTTCAAGTTTGGTTCAATTTGGAGAAAAATAGCTCAATTATTGAAATATGTCCAATATTGAAAATATGAGCTAGCAGTGATCATAGACATGTTTAAGTAATCAAATCTATTTGTATTGGCTTGAAATTTGGTCTGCATGCTCTACACTTATGGTATTAGTTGCTGTGCAAATTTCATGAGATTTGGATAAGTGATACTTCGGATTTGGAGTAGATCTTGTTAGCTATAGTGCAGCAATTTTTAGCATATAGCAGTGTGGAAAGATGTGAAATCTGGTAGCAATATAGAAGTCAAAAGAAGCTCAAATTTTTACACCAACTAGAAGATTGAGTGTGTCACATCTTCACCAAATTTTGTGGTTTTTGGATATGTACTTTGGGAGATATGATTTATTCTTTGAAGAGTATAGAATCTGCTAGGAAAGTGACAATTATTGGATTGATCAAAAGTCACTTAGATTCAAAGGTCCGCAAATTAGAATCATATCTATAAGTGATTGAGGTACCTATGTTTTGGTTTTGGTTTGAGATAGAAGCATGACAAATGATGAGTACAAGATAATTTGTTTGAAGAGTGTATCTAGTACACATTTGGTACTCAAGCTAGAGATCAAGACCAAGATCAAGATGAAGATGGAGTTTAAATTCTAGTGATAATTGGAGATCTTTTGATAGAAAGAAAAGGACTTAAAGAATAATTCAAAGTTATTCATCAAATTAAGTCTAACAATATGGATCAATCAAACAAAATCTTTCAAGTGGATCAAGTGATTTTCTTTCAAGTTATTTCAAGTGAGTATCAAGGATGGTTCTTTGGAGAGAGGTCACTTCGCTCTAGGCTTGGATGGCTAAAATCGAAGTAGTAATCTAAAGGGACATTTGAGGTACTTGGTTGAAGAAAATCAAGAGATTGGTCTAGAAAGCAAGCAACACCCAAAAGAGAACAAGTCATGAAATTTCAAGTGGTATCATGAAATTTCAAGTGGTATTACAAGTGGTGCATCTTTTAGTTCTCTCAAGCAAGCAATGATCAAAGAAGAAGTAAGCCAACCACAACAAGAAGAGTGCACTTGATCATTAGTGATTCTCAATTCATATGGGTGAAGAGTAGGAATTCAAAGAATTGGTATCTATTGGTCTTCACCAAGCTTATAATTGGACTTCATGGTGCTATTGGAGAAATGAATTGAAATCTATATAACTATCTTCCTCTCCAACATAGCAAAGGTATCATTGTATTGTGCATGATCATTTTTCATCCCTTACTAGTATGCGGTTAGTGCATATAGTACATGCTTATAGGATCATGCATTACAAATGAAAATTTTTAGATTCATAGACTACCACTATTGCTTGAATGATTATATGATCTAGTGGTTAGTGTATGAGTTTGTTCATGAGCTAGTGAACCCATGTACTTGATCTATTTTGAATTGCTAACAAGTGACAAGTACAACCTCTTTAAGATGACAAAGGGGGAGTGACAAGTAATATGACCCACGCCATGACAAAGGGGGCGAGTTTAATACAAAGGGGGAGAGATTAGTGCAAAGTTTGAACCTTAAGCACCCTTTGTGCTTTGTGTGACCCTTTTTGGCGATAGATGACAAAGGGAGAGAGATATGATGAAAACTTAAGGAGGAGAGAGATGAAAGCTTAAGGGGGAGAGATATGTTTAAAGCTTCAAGAGTGCAACCTTGTGTCTAGCTAGGAAAGGGGGAGACTAGCTATGACAAGGGGAGAGATATGACTTGAGAAATCTTTGTGATGAGTGCTATGTGTGTGATATATATGATGTATTTACTTTCATAAGGACCATGCATGTTTTAGAGTGACTTTGTATGGTGTGATGCTTTCTGTTTAGTCTTGTGTGATGTATCATGTCATATGCATCACGGTTTTTTATTTTGACACACACTTGCACCCCACGGATGCAATGATTTAAGGGGGGTCTCCTATGTGTTTTAGTATGTGCAAATTGACATTTGAGGTCATTTATGAATTCAATTCATATTGCACACATTAAGGGGGAGCCTCTCATAAATCATTGAATTCAAAAGCCTAATTGTTTATATCCTTTTGTAAGCTTTAATCGGGTTGTCATCAATCACCAAAAAGAGGGAGATTGAAAGTGCATCTAGCCCTTTAGTGAGTTTTGGATGATTGAATGACAACACGATTAAAGGACTAACATGTTTGCTAAGTGTTAGACAGGAAATTGATTATCTCACAGATACTTGATGAAATTGTATAAAGCCAAAATGATGTATTGTTGTATAAACAATCTAGTTCAAGCACAAGACAACAATGCAAATAGAATTCATGCAAAGGCTTATTTATCATGGGATTTCAATGATCTATGTGAAAGCAAGCACGATAAGAGTTAATTAATGAGACATGAGGGATTGCATATGGAATGGTCTCATATTTGAAGCTTGCTAAATTGAAATGAAAAAGATGACAATACATGAATGGATGATTCAACACAAGATGTGACTTGATGGCTTGAGATGGTGAAGATAGCAAGGAAAGGCTTCGAGGTACTAAGCAAGGGTGAAGGGCAAGCGACGGCTTGGCGACCGAAGAACCTAGCTAGGGTGAAGAAGGAAGTACTTGCATTTAGTTGAGGTACTAATCAAGCTATGATGGCCATGTTTATGTGGAGGATCAAATCACTATTGGAATGTTTGATGGAAGTGACTTGATACATTTTGGAGTTATTCATATTTGATAAATGGAATCAAGTCACGTGCTCAAGATGGCTATGCTCAAGTGACAAGATCAATATTGACATGTTGGCACCCTCACTTGATGAAGATTGAAAGACACGGCATCAATTTTAAAGAAGATCAACTCAAAAGGTTTAATCTCATTTTTCTTTTGATCTTGAGTTAATAGGTATGCCGTACTATTAAGAGGGATGCAAGTTTAGGTGGTCTAAGGAAGATAGAGTGCTCGAGCATATTAAATTAAATTAAAAGAGAGACACTCTAGCACTTCACGTGCACATAGAATAATTTTCTATGACTGTCGGTGTCGGAAGTCCCGACGTAAGCCGGAACTCCTGACAGTCAGAAGTCATGACTCTTGCCGGAAGTGCTGACTCCCAGTCACAGCCTGCGCGGTGACTGTGGACGTCGGAAGTCCCGACGTGAGTCGGAACTCCCGACAGTCGGAAGTCCCGACCCAAGCCGGGAGTCCCGGCATCGATGGTTCTACTGACCTGCTGTCTGTGCCCGTCGAAAGTCCCGACGATCGTCGGAAGTCCCAACGTTTGTCGGGAGTTCCGACACTGACTTGACCCAGGCCGGGAGTCCCGGCATCAGTAGTGCTGACTGTTTGTTCAACTGTGCACATCGGAAGTCCCGACGAACATCGGAAGTTCCGACCGTCGGAAGTCCCGATGTTTGCCGAGAGTTCCGACACTGACTTGCACCCGTGGACTTTTGACCTCGTGTGAACAGTGTTTTCTTCATACGTCGGAAGTCCCGAGATCTGCGTCGGAACTCCCGACGTAGATCTGAACGGTTAGATTTTGCCTTGGAGTATATATACTCGTCTCCTCCATTCTAACCGTTGCCCACTCATTTCATTGCAACAAACACTCGGCCAAAACAGCCCCCAAGCATTCTAGGCTCCCCTCTCTTCACTCCTTTACTTCCAACTTCGATTCCCAAAGGGTTTGAGTGATTGGAGAGTGGATTGAGTGAGAAAAACACTTTGAGCAAGCTTGAGCACTTGATTTATTCGTCAAGCCGGTTTGATTTGCATTTGTTACTCTTGGGGATTTTCCCCTAGCCGGCTAGGCGTCTCCCAAGAGCTTCCATCTTGTGGAAGAGCCTTGGGAAGTTTGTATTACCCTTGTTTTCTAGTGAAGAAACTCAAGTGACCTTTGTGGTATCCTTGAGTGAGGCAAGGAGGTGGAAGAGACTCCGACCAAAGTGGTCACCTCAACAACGAGGACGTAGGAGCTCCTTTGTGGGGCTGCCGAACCTCGGGATAAATTATTGTCTCCCGCGTGCTTGTTGTTGTTGTGATTTGCTCGAAATTACATGTATTTGGTTGTCTTCCTCTCTCTAGCTATTTCTTAGGGTTTGGGCCTCGATCTACGGAGTGGTGGCTTATCAACGCAAGAGAGTGACCCAACACCTTACCTTACCACTAGGAAGTGGGTTTGTGTTGATTTTTTAGAAACGCCTATTCACCCCCCTCTAGGCGACATCCTAGGTCCTTTCAAGGACACGCTGCCGCCCCTCCGCCTGCTGACGATGACGGACCTCGCGCTCGCAGGATGACCGCGCGGCCATGGCCGAGGCCGCCGCCTCGTCCGCGTCGCAGGAGCGCAGGTGCCGCGGGGAGGAGTCGGTGGACGGGGGCAGCCGGCCGCTCGCACGCCCGTGTGGCCGCGGCACCTGCTTGCATGCGTGTTTGACGAAACGAACGGTCAACAGTTGCTTCTGAACGACAAGTCAGCAGGCCACGTCAGCATGAGAAGCCTACGTGGAGGGATATGGATCTAAGTGATACAACATTAAAGTTTATGGACCCAAAAAGTCACTTTGAAAGTTGATGGACCTAACTGAAACATCCTCATAAGTTAATGGATCTCTGGTGCATTTAACTCTTATTATAATATGTGATGTCACTATCATTTTTAGGTGGTATATAGTATAATTTCATCTGTGTAGTTAGCTGACTGAGTAAAGTTACAGTTTACTAGATGATTTATGCCTTCTGCTGTAATTTATGATATGTTTTCACATTTGTGCCAAGTTTTTTTCTATAAAATCACCTAACAGCCAATGATTTATCTCTTTTTTCTAAAAAAATGATGACTATAATGGTTTATACAATTTGTTTACTGCAGTCTCAGATAAATTCCAAGATAAAGAAGGCATTTTGCCCTATCAATGTTGTCGAAGGAAATCCATGTTTGGAGTACATTGAATACATTGTTCTCCCTTGGTTTGGAAGTTTTGACGTGGCTCGACAGGAAGCTAACGGTGGTAACAAGTAATATTCAACTAAGCATGAATTCCTCCTATGTAATGTAATTTTTTTTAGGAAAATAACATGTCACTGTTTTTCAGTCTTGTTCAGCTGTAATAGTTATTCGTGTGAACAGGATATACAGAGGAATGGATGAAGTTGTCGCCGATTATAGTTCTGGTGCTTTGCATCCTGCTCATTTGAAGCCTGCTCTCAAAAAAGCAATAAATAAGATATTGCAGGTAAGCATATTAAAATCAACTTATTAGTCTTGTTGTATGTAAGGTTTCAGGAGGTTAATCACTCCTATCCTAATAGATTGATGCTAAAATGGGCTATGTTTTTCAAGTTTTTTTTCAATGTAAGCTCATTTTTAAAGAGCAATTCTTTCTTCAAAAAGCCATGACCTCGACAATCTCTTTTGCAGCCTGTTCGTGATCACTTCAACAGCAATAATGAAGCTAAAGTCCTTCTTGAAGCTGTTAAGGTAAATTTATTCTTTATATAATTCTTGTGCACGATCCTATCTTTAGCCTCGAAAGTCAATGTAAGACTGACTACAGTTATCATGCTTATCCTTCCACATTACACTTTTCTCATTGATTTTAGATTTATTTGCTCAGTTGCATTGGCATCTTGGATAATGCAATATTATTAAAGGGGATTTTTTTTTGTTTTGTGCCTTTACCTATGGGAAAATCAATCTGGAACTTGAAAGCTGATTATTTTACTCTTGACCTCGCATTGGATGTCAAATGTCTATACTTCAAACCACATCATCTTTGACATATATCACATCGGCCTACCTTTAGTTGACATGCCTTTTTTTATAAGGGTTTACATGCATATTTCATAGCTTGTTTTAAAACAAGTGGTTTCTGGGACAGTGGCACCGTGGCTAAAGGTGACAGATTATGTTGGGAGCTGCTACTTATATTATTGGCAGACTTTAGTTTTGGGTTGAAACCTGTGCTCAGGGTGTAACTTAAAGCTTGGACTTATTGCCGCTACGGCTGATTTGTAGGGCTGATTTGTTGTGAGAAAAAAATATTATTCTCATGGCTGAAAAATAGGGCTGATTCTGTTTGATAACCTCAAGCGAACAGGCTGATTGACACAAATCTTTTTGGATTCTTGTTTTTTGAGTACTTTTTCTGAAAAAAAAGGAATTCTACTGTATCGACTACTTGATTTTTTTTTGAAAAAATTGTATCGACTACTTGATATCAGACATGTCAATTTTGCTAAACTTGTAAGCTAATACTCATGCAGGTTCTCATGACGAATTAGTACAGGAAGACCAACTGAGGAGCAATGACTTTGGGCAATTAATTTAACAGCACTTACTTGTCTAACTACCTGTACTACATTGGCCCTGTTAGCTTTGCTGAAAAGATAAGCTGAAAAGTACTGTTGGCTGATTTGTTGTGAGAGAAAAACACTGTTTAGGCTGTGTTTAGTTGGGTGAAATTTGGGAATTTGGCTACTGTAGCACTTTCGTTTTTATTTGGCAATTAGTATTCAATCATGGACTAATTAGGCTTCGTCTCGCGATTTCCAACCAAACTGTGCAATTAGTTTTTTTTTCGTCTACATTTAATGCTCCATGCACGTATCGCAAGATTAGATGTAATGGTACTGTAGCACTTTTTGGGAAAACTTTTTAGAACTAAACAAGGCCTTATTCGCTGAAAAAGTACAGACAAGCGAACATGGCCTTAGTCTGTCAGAATTACCTGTAGTATCGTTCTTTTTGCGTGTACTATTCCATGAAATTAAATTAAGTAAAGTAAATGTTGTTCCTAGTGTTAAAGTCTGAGTGTAAATTGATCAAATGATTGGAACCGCTTTCAATTGATCTATTGGATGTATAACCCCAGCAGCCAACTGTGCGTTCGTAGTTCACCGTCTCCAGTTTTTTTTTTTTAGTCTGAAACCTGAGCAGGCGTGAAAGTAATGAATAAATTGATGCAGTCTTACGCTCCGTTTCTGTAGTATACAACCTTGATCAGGAGCTCAACGATTCAGTGTATATAAAGCGTAGTACACAAATTAAACGATTCAGTGTATATTAAGCGTAGTACACAAATTAAATCCATGATTAATTCATCTCAAACTTTGTTCACACAGTGAACAAGTCATGGAGATAGAGCAGAACTGCAGAACTTAGGACGCAGGATGCAAAAGAATGGCGGAGTCGCTTGTCCAGCCAGCCATCAGAACCAGCTACTTAAAGTCACAGCCTAGAGGTTTTTCACGTAAAAGAACTGGACAAATAACCAAATATTGCAGCGCTATACTGTAAATTAGGACTGCCACATCATCTCCAGAAAACATAGAACAACAGAGGCCAGATGCATATATGTGCTTCACATGTCTGATGTTCGACAAAAATATACGTAAATTCATTGCATCAATTGTCCATAATAAAGCAGTTAATACAACAGAAGACGCTTGCACTTGCCAAATGCACAAATGTTCAACACATCATTAGAAATATATTCAGATAACACTACTGAGCATGACTGACGCCGTCAGTAACATGGATCACAAAGATTCAAAATCTGCAATACAGCCCAAACTTGTTTGCACAGCAAAAGAAACTACAGAGACAGCAAAGGCAGATCTTAGGGTGCAGATGCAAAGAATATACAGTAACCCCACTTGTCCAATCCTCAGTGCCATCTGCTTAAAAGTCCAAGAGCTTTTGGGGTCAAAAGTCTGGCAAATAACCTTCTCTTGCAGCGATAGATATATGTAAATTAGGGCAGCAGAAGTTTACTTTTTAGAGGTAAGGTAATCTACGGGGGACGAGCAGCCCCCACCTGTTACGTTCACCACGGATGCCAGCAAGCCTGTAATGGTAGGTAGGCGCGGCATTAAAGTACAAAGGGCCTTGACAGCAGAAGT
Organism: Miscanthus floridulus; assembly: GCF_019320115.1. Classification (NCBI taxonomy): domain Eukaryota; kingdom Viridiplantae; phylum Streptophyta; class Magnoliopsida; order Poales; family Poaceae; genus Miscanthus; species Miscanthus floridulus. The sequence goes on along the minus strand of NC_089595.1, from coordinate 115,862,122 downwards.
TCCATCCAAAGAAATTTGCAACAGCAATGCAAGGTCATCTGCAGAAAAGAATGAGCACCAGAAACTAGAGGCAGAATGTTCTGCGAAAAATATAATTCATTGCTTCAATTGTTCAGAAACAATACAACTGAAGGTGCTTGCATTTGCCAAGTGTTCGACACATCAGAGAGAGATTAAGATAACAGCCTTAGTTTACTTACAGGAGTTCACCAGTTTATCATCCAATTTGCCCAAAAATGCAACTAGGCAGAACATCATAACCTATACCGCGTATAATAAAACGAAAAATACAATAATCCCAACACAACTCACATATTTGAGTTTGATTGCCCAGATCAAACCCATATGAACACCTCGGTGTCTAGAACTCTATATTCACATCTTGCCTGTGTGCTAATTATGTGGACCAATTTCGCTTTCTATCTCGTGTATCTATCTATACTTTATTTACGGCTCTCCTTTCTGCCTCACAACTAATCAGACATTTGGGGTTCTGAAGACTGTGGCAATGGCATTACCGCATAATGAAGGAGAACTGGAGAGGGTGGAAGCGGGTGAGAGAGCGGCAGTGGGTGATGGACTGACATAATCAAGGGCGCGGGAGGAAGAGATCGGCAGGGGTGACTGAGTGGCGGAAGTGGCAGCGGTGGCCGTAGGGGCAGACGACGCCAGCGAGCACCATGCGGCAGACCTGGGTCTTGTAGCGCGGATGGCGGATCACGGGTCGGAGCTCGCCGATGCCGTGCGCGAACTGGCACTGGTCACCGTACGGGCACGTGCCGGTCTCCTCCCACTTGTTGCACAGCTCCGTCTTCAGCATGCCCTGGTTGTACACCTCGAACTCCAGCCCGCCGTTGAGCTTCTTCTCATCCACACCCTTGCGCTCATCCTCCCCCTTCACGCCGCCGTCCATGCCCACGAACACGCGCTGCTGCTTGCATTGCCGCAGTGAGAACAACAGACGAACAGGTAAGACTCATGGACCGAATGATCGAAAACTGGACTCGGCACAACACAACATCGGGGGAAATAGGTTTGGCGTTGATCTCACCGAGCCCTTCGTTGTCTTGGACGCGCGATGCTTGCCGTTCTGGTTCATCTTGAGGTAGCCGGGCGAGCGGACGGAGATGCTCTTCGGCATCACCGGTGTGGCGGGCAGCGGTGACGGAGGAGGAGGAGGAGGTGGTGGTGGCGTGGCGTGCTCCTCGGCGAGGCGGAGACCGCTGAACTCGTCCACAAGCTTGCAGCCGACCACGTTGATGCGGCGGGCGAGGTCCTCGTTGGCGACGCGGAGCTCATCGTTCTCCCGGCGGAGCGCGGCCGCCTCGTTGCTGGCGTCAGCGAGGTACGAGAGGCAGAGCTCGAAGCGGTTGACCACCTCCTGGTACTGGAGCGCGAGGCGCGCGAGGCGGAGCCGGCGCTCCGCGGCGGTGGCGGCCGACGACGCCGCCGCGTCGTCCCCGTCGTCGACGACGGAGCCGGAGCCGGAGTCGGAGGAGCCGCGGGACAGCGAGGCGGCGCGCGGCGACGGCGAGGAGAGCCCTGGGCTGTTGCCGAAGCGGGAGGAGGCGGTGGTGGAGTAGCCGCAGAAGCGATCGCCGCCGAGCGAGGAGAGGCTGGAGGAGAACCGCGCGTCTCCGCCGATGCCGCCGAAGGGATTGGGCCCAAACGCCGCGTGCAGGCCGTCGTGCTGGGCCGGAGCGAGCACAACTTCCATGGCGCCTCCCTGCAACCAAATCGAATCAAACGTCACTGAAAGATCGAAGGAAAAGCAGAGCAAATTAATCCCTGGAAATAATCTCCGAAGCATAATGCTCATAGCCGAACACGAACTGAACTCTTACAGAAGAAGGAAAAACTGGGCAAAAATGTAGCAATCAATCAGTCACAATCAGCGAGTGGCCAATGAGTTGGATCTGCAATTGTTCAGTTTCATGTGAAACTCTACCAGACATTAATTAAACAACACGAAACCGCACCCCAATTGATCAGCGAGTCGATCAAACAACGCGGCCGAATCGATCAAATGGGCATCCCCGATTGAGTGTGAGGAAGAGAGGGAGCGAGAGATCGAACAGCTCACTCACCTCTTAGACTAGCTTCCCGTACTCGAGCGCCCACTGGATTCGAGACGCCGACTTGGAGGTGGTGCTCCGCTAGAGACGGGGGAGGGGGAGGAAGCAGAGTAGCAGAGGGAGTTTCGCGGTAGGGCAATGCGTTGATGATGCTGGCTGCTGGGTGCCGGGCGGCCGTGGGGCGCATATACATAGGCCGCAGGTAGCGATGCAATGCAGCACACAGCCACAGCATGCGCGTGCTGCGCCGAGCGATCGAGCGGCGGATTCAGTGGGGCCCGCGCTTCTGCTCGGTGGCAGGCTGTTTTAGGAGCGTAGGGCGGACCAGCGGGGACCGTGCGCCGCACGCCCGCACCGTGCCCTCGTGTCTTGCCGCGCACGGCGCAGAGCAGCGGTTTTTGAGACGGCGCGCTCGGGCCCGTCGAACGAAAGTTCAAATTTGTAATAAAAAATGCTATACAACACACATGTATTTTAGCACGAAAAAACACATAAATTTTTTGCACAAAGAAACACACGACGAGGCCTGGACGCGGCAGCGCAGCACCAGCCAGCAGGATGTACGCAGGGGAGGCCTGGACGGCATGGGAAGCCGTCTGGAGGATAGTGCGCCCAGCAAAGGAAACGGCCAGCTGGATTCCGATGAAGAGGAGACAGATTTTCAATCGATAGCGCCCTCTGCATCCATCGTCTCCGCTGTATAATTTGTCCTTTCATAAAAAAAAATTATTTTCTGTGATATATGATCTATGATCTGTGGATCGGTGATTTTGTGATTGTCTGAAGGTAGAAGAATGCTAGAGGTAGAAGATGGGTGGAGGTTGTTGATCTTAATCTTATGATGCAAAAAAATTCATGTGTTGGAATTACATAAAACACATGGTTGTGCAGTAGACAGACTCGTATGCCCGGTTCGGTGTGCTCTTGGGGCTGCACTTGCTGCACATGCCGACGCGCACGATTGAATGTGGCAGCCATGGCCGTGGGGCCAGGATTTTAGAGTTGGATATAACAAAACAAAAAAAATTGGCAAAGGACTTTGATTCTCCATGGCAATTTCGTACATGGGCCGTGTTTAGTTGGAGGCCGATTCGGCGCCGCCGGATTCGGTGGCACTGTTCATGCACTGTAGCGTTTTGTTTTTGTTTGGTAATAATTGTCCAATCGTTGACTAATTAGGCTCAAAACGTTCGTCTCGTAGAGTACAACCAAACTGTGCAATTAGTTTTTGATTTCGTCAACATTTAGTACTCCATGCATATACCGCAAGTTTGATGTGACGGGGAATCTTCTTTTTGTATAGTGCCAAATTCTGAAAAATGGGGGAACTAAACATGGCCATGATTGATATAGAGAATGTTTGAATCAATTATGACTAGTTACTAGTTGAAGCTAAAAAACAGTTCAAAATAGCTAAGGTTGACTTGGCTAAAAAATTAGTCCACCTATTAGCTCTCTTGTTTAAACGTGTTGTGACTAATTTTAACTATTTTTAAGCTAGTTAACAGTTAGCCTTTGGTATTCAAACAGGTCAAGTGTAGAAGATAACAATCAAGAGCCTTCAAACTTAGAGTATGTGTATATCAGTAGCATAGCGAGCACAAAATCGTTAGGGCATGTTCAAGGATCAAAAGCTATAACAACCTTGTGGAGTCTGAAAATAGTTTGATCTATTAATTAGTATTAATAGTTAGCCTGAGGAGTCTACAAATATAGACCTCTAACTATATATTAGCATGTGATGGTGATCATTAGTTGGTGAAGAGATACTAATAGGCCCTAATAGCTTATACATAAGCCAATTATCCAACCACCTATTAGTAAGAGGTGGGTTCAAATAATCCATACAAATAATTACTTCCTCTGTTTTATTTTTACATGTCATGTTAACTTTGTCCTAAGCCAAACATTATTATCTTTGATCGTACATTTTTCATAAAAATCCTTATACTTAACAGAGGCATGCGTGTGTCTGGAAACTGCCTGACTATTTACGAAGACAGTCTTTATATGTGCTTGGTTGCCTCTTAAAATCTTTTTTGTGGTAGTGAAATCAGACCTCAGACCGTGGAATCTAGCTAGCTTGCAGAGTGTATATTTATATAGATCCACCTCAAATTAAGGAAGCTAGCATGCAGAGAGTGTAGATTGTTAAAAGCTAGGCCTTGTTTAGATGCCATCCAAATTCCAAGTTTTTTTACTCTCTTTCCATCACATCAATTTTTAGCCGCTTGCATGGAGTATTAAATGTAGGTAAAAAAAATAACTAATTACACAGTTTAGTTAGAAATCACGAGATGAATCTTTTGAGCCTAGTTGGTCCACGATTGGACAATATTTGTCAAATAAGACGAAAGTGGTACTATTCATCGGGTTCAAAAAAATTTGCAAAGTGAACAAGGCCCTAGGCGAAGATCATAAGTTGGACTTTGATAGAAGCTAGCGTGGTGACCCAAATCGTCGGATTCAATGATATATAAGGTATGTTTGGATCTCCTACTCTAATCTTTAGAGTTAAAGTCTCCTAATAAATTGTCTAAAGTTGAATCTAAACTTTAGTTCACCTCGCATTAGAGCTTTAAATCTTAAAAACTGAGCTAAAATGCTCTAAAGTTTAGACGTGAGGATCCAAGCATGCCCATAATCTGGGTATTTGAATCACAATCTCGACCCACGCAACCTCTTATATACGATACGAGTATGTTACAAGTCGAGAGTTGCTTAGTTTCTAATCAGTGGCTTAATAACGAGTCCTAACAAATCAAGCGGGGTCCAATGCTACGTGGTCGTAGTACTTTAGGAGTCCTAACAAATCAAGCGGTTTGCTAAAAAAAAAAATCAAATCAAGCGGTACTGCTCGTAGTACTTTAGGAGTCGATCGAGCGTGGTTACAGTGCGTTTTCTGATGGGATTGGAACCACTCTAGTTTGCTTTGCTTTTACGGGTCTATCCCTCTCCGAGTCCGAGCGAGCTAACCCGCGTCGTCTCGAGCAAGAAAGGAAGGAAGGAACACAGCACGCCCATGCAAAAAGGCCGTAGCGTTGCTTCCTCGGCACAGCTTTAACTAACTTGGCCCACCGCGGGCGCGCGACCATGCACTTGCGCTTGCACGCAAGCACATCGTCGTCCGGCACACTGCGCATCGCCCGCGGCCGCGCGCCTGCCGGCCGGGACGGGGCCGGAGAACAACTAACGAGAACGCCAGCGCGGACGCCGGACGCCGACGGCCAAACGAATCCGCGGGACTTTTAGGTGGGATGCGGTGCAGGGGGGGCTTTCCGTTTAGCGGTGGCAATCTCGGTTCGTTCTTGGGCGAACCAGACGGATCGGATCAGAATCTGTGCTCGGCCGTCGCGGTCCCGATTAGTTATGGTGCTTGTGTGTTTAGTTGATTTGGTACGTGCAGGTGAAGGCATGCATGCGCGGCGACGCTGGACGTACGTGCTGATGTGCAGGTCGGACCTGCAATTAACGGGGTCGGGGTGATGTGCCCCCGGACTGCCTCCGCCCTCCGATTGATGTCCACCGGTACGACGATCCGATCCCGTGCGTACGTGCATCGCAAGCCGTTCGATTCCGGGGCACGTCGATCGAGTCGTGCACCTGAAAACGAGGGCGTACAGGCTACTGGCCGTGGCATACCGTGTACGTGTGCCTATACGCTTCGCTAAAAAAAAAAAGCTGAAACACTATTCCGACTGATTTGTTGAGAGAGAAAAACACTGTCCCGGCTGAAAAAAACGGATTATAAGAGAAGCGAGCAGGGCCGTAGACTAAACCAAATTGTCGGCCCCTGAAGAAAGAGACAAATTCCATCGGACGACCGTCCGTAACCTAACAAGCCCCGACATCCAACCCATCCCTATCCGCGTACCCTGCCCTATTCCCAACACTGTTCCGACTGATTTGTTGAGAGAGAAAAACACTGTCCCGGCTGAAAAAACGGATTATAAGAGAAGCGAGCAGGGCCGTAGACTAAACCAAATTGTCGGCCCCTGAAGAAAGAGACAAATTCCATCGGACGACCGTCCGTAACCTAACAAGCCCCGACATCCAACCCATCCCTATCCGCGTACCCTGCCCTATTCCCATCAATCGCCCCGCTCCCGCAGGCGCACCCCGCACCCATCTCCATCTGTTTGCCCCGCCCCCGTGGGCACACCCCCGCCCCGTCGTACCCCTGACCACCGGTCCCCATCGCACAGCACGCCACGTCCGCCGCCCACCGGCTCGCTGCGTCCCATTCCCCGGCGCCACCTGGCTCACCGAACAGTAGGAAACACGTGCAACATGAAACGCTTAAAATGCAACATATGTCTGTAACAGATGAAACATCTGGAATATACCTTTGCAACATATGTGTGAAAACATATCCAGATAGAACACTTGCAACTTGCTACATGAAAACACTTGCTGCAATAGAAGACTAAAACATATAAAATATTTTAAAACATACTGTTGCAACATATGTGTGAAAACATATGCAACATCCAGATCAAAACGCTTACAACATATGTCTGAAAGCAGATGAAACTGTTTGAACAAATGTGTGCAACATGCATCTGAAACACTTGCAACATGTGCAACTTCCCCCGATCTACTTTTGCAATATCCAATGAAACAATTACATCATGTCTCTGAAACGTTTGAAACAATTAAAACATACATTTGCAACATAGGAGGAGAGAGGCATTGGTTGGTCGATTTCGGCCGATGGGGGTGGAAGCCAGCGGTGAGTGGTTGCACGCGTGCACCACCTAGCACCAGTACGAGCGGCGCGCGATCACCACTACCACCGGTGCCAAACGGCACCGGGCTTGGCTCGACGACGACAGTGGGGGATGGGGGGTGGGGAGCGCCATGGCCGCCGGGGTGGGGGAGCTCGGCCGCCGGGGTGAGAGAGGGCACCGCTAGGGTAGCGAGGGCGCCGTGCCACCCTCATAGATCTCGCTCGTGCTCCATGGATCTTGCCGGGGTGGGGGATAGGTCTGCCGGATCTGCGGGCATTGGGCAGTCCCGGTGAAGACGCGGGGGTGGGGGAGGGTGGGGGAGGACACCGGGTGTTGGTGCGCTGCGGCAGGGTATGTGGAGCGCCGAAGGGGTAAGAATGGGGAGGAGGAAGCGAAGGGATAAGTTTTTTTAATATACATATGTGGGCTGTAAAAAAAAAGTGGATCAGCGGACAATAAGTAGTAGTCGAGGTTCATTTTGCACGACAGTCTAATTTTGAACTTTCAAGTAGGAAACCATATCATATTTGGTTTTAAATGTGGTAGTATACTTTAATATCTAAAAAAATCATACCTAATTTATTTCAAATAAGAAATAAGAAAAATATACAAATAACCTCAATCGTTGTGACGCATGCATGAACGTGTGGAACATCTTTCATCTTTGTTAATCTCACAGTAGTTATTCACAATAGTCACCTATTTAAGCCGAGTTAATTCTACTCAATTTCCCATATGTGATTAATCTTGTATTGCACCTAATATTTGTTACGAGACTTAAAATTTATTTGATTTAGCTAAAATAAGGTTGGGACAAGCCTAATTAAATCCACCAAAGATAGATAGGTCATTACATTAGCACGGGCTAGTCCAAAGTGATCACGCAATAAACTATAGATCCCGTTGCAACGTATGACTATGTTTGCTAGTAGCTACTAATTAAATTGGGTCGTAATAAGTGAGACAACGCTAGTGGTAGAGAGTACTTGTATGGGCAAGGTTTATTTTGTCTTGGGTAGAGTCCAGTTTCAACCTTGTATTACAAAACTGGATATTATAGGCCCTCCAATTGTAATTACAGGGACAGTCCTTAAACTACCATGTAATTAACACGGTAAAATTACTTTCTAGGTCCCTAATCTATAAAAGTACTATAATCCTAATCCAAAGCACAAAGCTGGGCTAGAAAGCCGACGCTGACACTGACACGGTCCAGTTGAAATCAGACATGGGCTTGTTTGCTTTCTCAAGGTGAAACTAAAGAAGGCCCAACGTAGGTCTTCGTTGACCGCTTCTGTTTTCGTCTTTCTAAGTCCAACTTGACGAGCTTGAACATCTTTGATAGAGTAGAGCATCACATACGGATCCTATACACTCACACATCATGAGTAGTAGTCGTCGAAGTATTTTCGCGTGCAAGAGCTGGAAACTTATGGCCTGTCTGGTTTGCCGAATCAGCCCATCACGGACGATGTCGTCCGCCGATTTTGCGGGGAATGAGTCGGTCCCAGCAGATAACGTTGTTGGCAGCTTAGCGATGACGACTTCGTGACGGACGGGTTCGTTCTGTGTTGCAAACCAAACGAAAATATTTGCTTCGGATATAGGATCGGATGATTCCGAACCAACACATGACGCTAACCAAACATGCTCTTAGAGCTGCCAAGTATCCAACATTTCAGTGCTTTCTTCAGTAATTTCATACGGATTGTGTCTTCAAATCCATACCATATCTTCAGACGCACCACCTACCGTTAACCGTATCACTCTTATTCATACGTGATTGTAATATACACAGGCCCAGTTCGGTTACAGGGACTAAAGACTAGAGATTAAAAGAGACCTAAAAGAGGAACTAAATAACATGTTTGGTTTCAGGGACTAAAAGGGATTAAAGGACTGAACAAAGACTAAAATATCATTCTTCTTTCTTGGGACGGAGGGGAGGGAGGGATAAGGGTTGTAAAGTTAGGGCAGTCCCAATGAAAGAAACTAGTAGTTTCTATAACATAGGATACCGCACCAAAAAAGTACTGTTTTCCAACCCATGGTTTCTATGAGTAATAACTATTTTCTCTTTCTCTCTCCCAACTCTATCTTTTCCTCCAATGAAAGTGCGACACGAGCTCCCTAGAAACTGGTGGTTTCTCCTCAATGGCGATTTCATGGTTTCTTAGTGCATTGGGTCAAGAGTAGACCTGGTTTCTTCATGAAGAAACCATTTCTATGATTTTTGCTCTCTTTCTTCATTAATTATGTTGCCACATCAGCGTTTTGCCTACGTGGCAAGTCATTTAATGAGGATAGAAACCATCATCAATGCACCATTGGGACTGCCCTTAGTCCATTAGTCTTAAAAAGTCTCTCTCAAGGGACTAGTGGACAAGACTAAAAGTTCATCCAGTAGTCCCTCCTATTTAGTTAAAAGGGGCCATAAAGTTGTCTTTTGTCTCTAGTCCCATTCAACCAAACAGGCCCGTACACACGAACCCTTGCAGCACTTTTGATTGTAAGAATTTAAGATAAAAAATAAGGAAATCAACGAAGTCAAGATCTCAAGAGACACAAACACTCAATGACGAGCGCAGGACCTGGGCCTTCACGTAATTACGTGATCTCACACATTGAGACTGGCGCGACTCGGCTCGGTCGTCCATGCATGTCATCAGGGCCTGGCGGCGCACGGGAGCTCCGGCGTGACGACCATGCTGTATATGTGCGCCATCATCCGGCGCTCGAAGTCGCCGCTGCCGCGCTTGCTCCCGCTCCCCCGGCGCGCCCGCGGCACCCGCTTGTCCCACAGCCCGGCATCGGTGCCACTGCGCGACCTGGCCAGCGCGGCGCAGGGCCGCACGCCGGACCCGCCCAGCGCCACCATCGCGTCGACGTACGCGTCCCGGAGCCTCGCGAGCAGGAGCGCCGGCGCCGCCAGCAACGCCGCGGCGCGGCGCGCCTAACCGGATGCCCTTCCACGACGACGACGCAGCGGCGGCAGAGGAGCCCGCTGACCTGCCGCCGCCCAGGCGGGCCACCTTGAGGCGCCGCGACGGCGAGCCCAGGCGCTGGTAACTCCTCCGCGCCCAGTGCATCTGGATGCTGTGGCGCGGCCGCGACACGATGCTGGCCATGGTCTACGTGCAGGGGGGCACCAAGGACCGCTAGCTCCTGCCGGTTCGACGGGTGACGATGGGAACTAGTGCCGTGGCGAGGTGTGGGTGTGCAGCACGCTGCTGGCGAATGGATGTTTATATACTACTAATTGGATGCTGCAACCAGCGACGATGCTACGGATCGAGGGCTAAAGCAGCTCAGCTGATCAGTGGCTGGAAATGGAGGTGCCAGGTCAATATGTGTTCACGTGGTGTGATCTCTAGGCTCTAGCTACGTGAGGCTTGAATTCTTTCTTGCCGGCGCATCGAGGAGCGGCGGGCGCTGCGCTAGATGGACGTTGACTGTTGGAGTCGCCCGCATTGAAATGGTCCTGCTCGGCGGATCGAGGTCCTTGTCGATGCGCCGAGGGAGCTGGGGAGATAACATGATCTCTGCAGCCGCCAAAACTGCACCGCTTCGCTCAGCTCACGTAGCGGTCCCGGGATCCCGCGCGGACGCGCGGTCGAGTCCAGGCAGTCTTGTTCGTGGATCGTGAGCCTGAGCTTCTTGTCAAAGGCCTACTTTGCCTTCTCCCAATCAGGCGACCGAGGATGACGACGTCATTTGCGAATAGCAAGGTGGAACGTAAAATTCGAGATTCTACCAAAACAAAAATCGCAAATCTGCTAAATCACGGAGTTCAAAGGTGTTCCCTTTGGATTTTGTAGGATTCGATCGAAGAGGCTAAGCTTACATATTTACTTTGTGGATACGTGTACGGAAAATTTAAATGTATAATCAGTTTTTCTTATTTTGGTGTGAGTGCGACCGCACCCATAGCTGCATATACATAGCTTCACACCAGAATGTGGCTGAGGCACGATGATTCTGATTTCTCAAGGTGCACTTGGCACCGTCGCCCGCCACGTCAAGCAAAGCAAGGCAAGTTCCTCTTTCGGTTTGGTTTTGTTTCCTCCCCTCTTTCCTCTATTCTCCGTCCAATGGACAAGGTTGCCATGAAGGAGTTCAAGAGAGGATGATTCAGGCTATGAGAAACTCGATTTAGAAGTCAACAAGCGTAGTTTGGGTAGGGAAAAGTTTGATTCAGCTTAGCAGAAGCTTGATTTGGATGTCCACAAGATCAATTTGGGTGTAGAACAGTTTTGAACCGTTTGGAGACATCAATTTGGTGGAGGAGAAGCACCATTTGACAGGGATGAGCTTCAATTTAGTGGGGAAGTCACGACTAATAATCAGATCAACGTGTGAGCAAACGAACCTTGCTGGTGGCTCTCTTGCGTAGGTAAGGGAAAACTTGCTCAGGGGCATGGGTTTACCCGGCAAAGCTAGCTTGTTGGATGCTAAGAAACGCCTCGCCTTACCAAGCAAGGTGAGGTGAGCGGCGTGCTTGCCGCCTGCCCATCCAGCATGCCCCAAGCTTTCTTGGTGTTGCTTCCTCTTTTGGATGTTGTACTACGAGACTTGCACAAAACACGCAGAAAACGGTCACTGTCGTACAACATAAACAGCTTGTTCGCAGGTTGGTTTCAGGCAGGGTTTATTAGCTAGCCAACAGTATTTTTCTCTCGTAACAAATTAACACTAACCGAATTTATCCACGTAGCCAACCAGCCAATAGACCGAAAAACGTGTCAGACACTGTCATACTACGTAAAGACGTGTCAGGCTGTTTCGGCCCTGTACTTCACTCGAAGCTCGCTGTACACTTGTACTACCACTGAGATCAGTTCAGAGGCAACGGCACGGCACAACAGCTCGTACGTGCCCGGCCCCACGCCCCCTGGCTCTCGCGCCACGTACGTGAAGACGAAACGAGCCTGGGGCTGGGGCGGCTTTTGTAAGAAAATTCCGAGCAAATTTTTGTTCTCTGAAACTGGCTCGATCAATTCTCCTTTTCGTTTTCGTGCACTCACTGTGCCTGCCACGCTTTTCTGCTTTTCCACGAAAGCAACCGCGGTCCTCTAGATCATCACAAGCCTTTTCAAATTCGCCTTGGTCATCGGCGTTGATCGATTATTGCAGGATTTGCACATTTTTGCAAGCTAGAAAAAAAGAGAACTGCATGGGCTTATTGCAAATTCACATTGATTCATACAAGCATGCCCCAAATATTTCAATTCCGCCCATAGTAAATATTGTTGAGCTACTGAGGCAAAGTTGATTTCTGCTAAAACCTATAGTATACAAAATACAAGTCTTTACCTAACAAAAAAAAAAAATAGAACACAAGTGTGTTTTCCAATTTTCACAGCTTTTCTTTTTTTCTGCTAACTTCCTTTTTCCACAGTTGCCGGCTGCGTCAGAGAGAGAAGCAGCCCGTGCCGGGAAGCTGCCCCAGGAAAGAAGGCGGCGCCGCCAAGTCCGGCGCGGCCGCCGAGGCCGAGACGCTGTCGAACCTCCTGGGCGCCGACGGGCGGGGCAGGTTCTCCGGCACGATGTTCTCCAGCGAGTTGGCGCGCCACGGCGGGCACTGCCTGCGGTCGCTCCACCGCGACGGCGGCGCCTTGGAGCGCGCGGATCCCAGGGCCACGTCCACGGGCACGGCGACCGCGCCGCCGCCCCGTGCCAGCGCCAGGGCCATGTCGCCGCCGCCGCCCGCCATCCCGATCACGGTGCACGCCGCGGCTGCCACGCACGCCCGGCGCAGCGCGTGCGACGACGACACCGACACGCCTGCCGGCGCCTGAGGCCTGCGAGAGCCTGCAGCAGCGCCTTGTTTGGGCGGAGCGGGGAAGGAGCAGCTGACGATGATGGCGGCGGTGGAGGAAGCCGCCATTGTTGAGAAGTTTCGATGGTACTGGTGGACTGGCTGATTTGGACACGGAAGTTATTATAGTGGCTTCTCATGGCCGAGAGCTGTTTCGTGTCCAGATCAGAGCCGTCGATTCCTACTTGGACGATGGATTGTAGCGGCGGTAATGCATTTCGCTTGCTGCGGTTGCGTGCATCATGCTGCCGCAGACGGGAAGGCGGGAACGTCGGGAGCGCGGGGCCCGCTTGGTTAGATATTTGTGCACAGTAGCGTGCGCAGTTCTGCTAATGCTGTGGGCTTTTCTTTGACAGCAGCAGGTAGTTGGTTGGTTCACGTCGTCACGCTCGTTCCGAAAGCATCCAAAATGTTGTTTGAACTTTAAAAAGTTTACCATGACGATCTGGTTTGTCTTATAATCCGTACCTTTTAACTTATTTTTTTAGTCAAAATAGTATTTTTTCTCTCACAACAAATTAGCTGGAACAGTGTTTCGGCTCGTTTTTTTAGCGAAACGAACGGGCCGACGATGGGTCCATGTGGCTGGCCTAGTGATCGACCGATCGTGAGTTTGGAGTAAACATGAATTTGCCAACCAGCTCACTGAATTTGGATCACATGAATTTTCTTTGACATGCGAGTTTGGACGGCAATCCAAGATTTGGATCAGAAGATCATCACATTCGTGGGTTACGAACTTGAGTCGGTGTCAGCTCTCCAGTTAATGAATTCAGTTGTGATGAATACTAGTCCTGGTCTCTTTCGACTTTTTTTTTTTTAGAAAATGGTCTCTTCTCGACTGTCCCAGTCATCTCACTTAGGGCCTAAACCTCATCGCAGTAAGATCGGTTAGGCCCAGGATACGGTACCTAGGTAGGGCCCAAGCAATTTTGCGGCAGCCGTCAGGCCCATTTATCTAACCCTTCCCTGCCTGCGCTGCCGCAGCCGATGAGCCGCGGCCGGCCGCCGGCCAAGCGGTGGGCGGTGGCAAACCTTCCCGGCGCCACTCGGCACGCCGGCGAGGCCGCAAATGGTGTGTCAACTGGTCGGCCTTCCACGTACGTGCTACTAGTTTGGCCCTTCTATGGCTTTGGCGTTGCTGTCAGGCCTTTGGACGTGACAGTGACAATACGCGAGCAAAAAGACCGAAGGAAATACTACTACAACACAAGAATCACATGCTCGTAGCTGTATATCCTATCTCCCACTGTATCGAATAACATGATCCCCTGTGAAATCTACAATATATATACAAATAAGAATCCTATTGTTTTCGTTCACTTCGAACTTCTTGTTGGGTATACAAAACAAATACAACAAATTCAGCTGCAGTGCAGAATGGTCAGCCAGTACTACCTGCCTAACTTGCCTAGAGGGTGAAGCAGTCGTCCACGCCGTATGGCAGCGCCAGGAACGGCGCCACCGCTTGAGGCCCGAGCGCGGGGGCCTTCCGCGGCGCCCGCTTGACGCTGTTGAACCTCCGGCGAGCCGACGGGCGGGGCAGGTTCTCCGGCACGATGTTCTCCAGCGAGTTGGCGCGCCACGGCGGGCACTCCCTGCGGTCGCTCCACCGCGGGGCCGCCGCCGGCCGCGCGTCCACAGCCAGAACGGCGGTGTCGCGTGGCATCGACGACGACGCCACGTCGCCGCCGCTGGCCGCCCCGATCACGACGCACGACGCCGCGGCCGCCACGCCAGCCCGCCGTAGCCCGTCCGCCCTGCAAATAACGATCACAGCGACGGATCTTGAGCGATGTCTGGCCATTGCCGCCGGGCTAGCTGGACATGACAAAACGCAACCGACCTTGAGCGAGAGGTAGCAACTTACCACGGCGTCGTCGACGGCGGCGACGGCTGCGTCAGGCGAGCGGAAGCTTCTCTGACGGGAGCTGGAGGTCTGAGGGAGCAGCTGATGGAGGAGACCGCCATGCTCGCTCGACTCCCGAGAGCTTCTGGATTGGTGCTCGTCGCTTGGTGCCCGGCGGGCGGCAGACGAGACAGACGGCTCGTGATCGACGGTGGGCTCGTTCGTGCTCGCGGGAGCCACGTAAATAGGCGTTCCCATGGCCATGGCAGTGGCGGGCGTTTGGTGAACAGAGCAGAAACAGAGGTGGCTGGTCAGATCACGGCGGTTGATTCGGACTTGGACGCTGGATTTTAGCGCCGGGAGCGTGTACATCTCTCGGTTTACTGACCTGGCGTGTCGAACCACCGGTGGCGTGTACCATGGTCCGGCAGGCACGTCGGGAGCGCGGGCCCCACCCAACTGGGTTGGATATTTGTGCGCCTATGTCGTGTCGTGTGACGTGCCGCACAGTTCAGAGCAACTCGGCCAGGCAGCCGACGGAGGCGTAAGGTGAAGCCGGCGAGGGCCTAGGCCCAGGCCCATACTCAAATTTGGCCCTCACCGACAAAAGGGATAACTTCATTTCCCCTCTGGTTTGGGCCAAATCATTTCACCCGGCTTGTATTTAGTGCCATCTACTCCCCATCATCCCCTGAAAAAAGATCTACTCCCAATCAGTCCCTGGGCATGGGGCACACAGATGGCACAAGCCCATACCCAAACTTGGTAATGTGTCATTTAGATTCATGAACATAAAATTCTCAAAAAAAAAATCCAAACAGATCGCACACGCGCATTTCTAAAATTTTTATTTAGTATCATCTAGGTCCATAAACTTTTAGATGGCATATAAACACATTTCTAAACTTGTTAATAGGTGTATCTAGCCAGGTCAATGAACCTACGTAAAGACCATATCGGATTAGTATCATTATGGCACCGTTCGCTTTGCTGAAAAAACAAGCCGAAACACTGCTCCGGCTGATTTGTTGTGAGAGAAAAACACTGTTCTGACTGAAAAAACAAGCTGAAAAAGACGGATTATAAGAGAAGCGAACATTGCCTATAGATACACCATAAAATATATTTGTATAATATACTGATTTAATGCTATAGATATTATTATTATTATCCTTTCTTTAAAATTGGTCACAGTTAAGATAGTTTGACTTTGTGTGATTTCAGGAACTAATTTATTTTATTAGGATGGATGGAGTATTGTATAAGAGCATCCCTAAAATTACAAAACAGCGTCATCGAGGTCCAAAATGTTAGGTATATGGGCAATTATCATTTTTTTCTAATTCAGTTTAGATCTGCTAGGTTCAACCACAGTGTTCACAACTTCACATGCAAGTATTGACTATTGAGAAGAAAACCCATATCTCTAGTACAGTAGAAGGGACAACGATGTATACCGTTTTAGGTGATGAGTAATGTCATTGTTTGCAAATAATGGAAGAATCAATACATGTGAATTTAGCCGTTACTCAAGTATGACAATATATAAAGAGGTAGTCATTTTAGGAAGCCGCTTAGTCTGCGTTGTCACATGGTACTTGGAGCTAGGACTCTTAGGCTATCTCCAACAACAACACCTAAAATACAAGACACATTCATCCTTTGGGTAACGCTACAGACAAAAAGTTCAATACCTATTCGACATCTTCTCCAACAACAAGAACCAGAAGAGAATCCTTTCTGTAAATGAGTTTTCAGGTGAGAGGATACTCATATTTGGGGTGTGTCTCTTAGGCAACCCAAAATAGGTCTCCCGTATAGATAGTCTGTTGAAGGCTGATTTTGGATCTCTCGCTACCTATTTTGGGTTTGGGTCTCCTATTGGAGACAGTCTTAGCAGCTATGTTTTTGGGAACAAAAATTTGGAGTGTTATTTTATAACGTGGAGACATAAATGTTCCTATTCTCGTTCCCATGCCGCTAAGGCTAGAACCAGCCATAAAGAGATTAACAAGACTTATTTCTAATTCTAAGTTTTTTTATGGTAATTCGGTCACATAAGATATTTGGTCTTCTCTTGGAACCGATGAAAAATGGGTCATTTCTTTTGGACTCGCTTAAAATAATTCTTCTGTGCGTATAGCTCGTGGTCTATTATAGGAGTAAAATAAAAAGTGCGTGTGTGCAATCCTTACCAACCGAAAAAGCGCAGCCGAGTTGATTATAATCAACGAAATCATACCTTGATTAACTAGTGAATTCAACTAGGGCTAATCCTTAAGTTATTAGTGGCCAATGGCATTACTCATCAGTGTGCCATCCAAGGATATACATCTTTTTTTAGAACGTACATAGGAGCGGTGCGTGTTACTGAATGCGTGTGATGACTGATTCAATCTTGGCAGGATATCAAGATAGTCACAATCGTATCGCTGCTCCTCCCAGAGTGTGGCTGTACGTGGTTGGTGGCCGCAGCAGCGGCCGCCGCTCTTGGCTGTGGAGGCAGTAGCGTGCACCGTGCTTCGCTGTAGTGTTGTGGTGGCTATGACAGTGGTGTGAAGATGTTGGGTCTCTATGGGCGCTTGAAATCTGGGTGAAAGCCCTTCCTAGCATTACCTACAATTTAACTAGGAACGATCCTATCCCCAAAAGATCATCGTCTGAAATCAATCCAAACTCCAGGGCTGCATGATTTGGGTAGAACGGGAAAACGAAGAACAGACACCAAAACACGATAAACAAAATCACGACACCATAATTTCAAATCCCGGAGGGGACGGTGAGGTTAGGGCTTCACTTCCCAACTCGAATTTCACAACTATTTATACAAATTTGGAATTTGTGGACCTCAAGAACAAACCCTAGGAGGGGGAACTAAAGGAAGAAATAAAAATGTCCAAGAGGTGAGGCTGAGTGAGGCAGCCCCATTTTATTTATAGGCCTATTACAAAATTTCACTAGTGCCCCCTAGATATTTTTAGGGTGAACCGCCTAGCCTGAGGGCATTAGGTCCAATCCGATTTCTGTCGATCGGACGGAGACGCAATGTCTGTGATTCCGCCATGTGCTGCATCGTTCCTCCTCGAAATCTCCACCCGGGTTTTGAGGCCAAACCCACGAAACCGTCACCCAGTGGTTTTGAGGTTTAACCCACGTGTAGGATCTCTGGTTAGCCTAGAGGGGGGGTGAATAGGCCTATTAAAACAAAACTCAAGCAGATGTCAAATTTCACCCGTGGCACTGCCGCTCTGACCTCGCAGCACTACCGAACAGCGGCACTGCCAGGCTAGAACAGCGGCACTGCCGCACCTTTAGACAACTTCGAGTCACAGTTCAAAATCAGTGAATGGAAACTTAGATGGGAGAAATTCCTTAGCTTCCTACAGGTAGGGAATTCACAGATCAAGAGCTAGAAGCGGTAGGAACACCACACACAAGTAGATCGACCACAAACCCTATAAACCACCTCAACAACAATATGAAATGCAAGTGAAGTAAATCAAGCTCAAGGTGACACAATGATTTATCTCGTGGTTCAACTCGCCACTAAGACTTGGCTAAGTCCACATTATTGAGGTTAGCCACTAAGGCTTAGGGCTTTCTAACCCTTCCTCGTTCTCAAGCCAAGAGACTTAACTCTTGAGATGAGGGGTGAGTTTACTAGGTTCCAGAGTTGGTTACAAACCTTCCAGGGCTGTCACACAAGTTGGCAAGCTCCACGAGCGACACTCTACCCGGCTAGGAGTCAAGCTCCAAGAGTAACAAATACAACCACTGGCCAAAACGTGAACCAAGTGCTCTTTAGAGTTTGAGAATCAGTGGATCTACTCTCTAATCGAGTTTGGCACCTTTTTCTCTCAAGGATTGATGGAGAAATCAATAGAGAAGCTTAGGAGCTCAAGATCACCAATGGAGGAGAGAGATGAGCACCTTTATGTTTTCTCACGAACTGAACGATTGGAGAGAGTAGTAGAGACATTAGGGAGGAAGGGGAAAGGTATAATACCCCCCCCCCCCGTCCCCAACAGTCACTTAAGTTACGGTAGTGCCACGGCTCAAGTGCGACAGTTCCGCTCTACGGCCATTAGCTTCCTTCTTCTAGGTATCCCTGATACTGATACCCGACAAGTTTTCTCTCTAGATTCTAGCTCGGCTTGGACACTCTCTAAATCCTCCATTAACTTAGTGATGAATAATTTGGTCTTTTCATCTAAATTTTTTAGTTATCATGTTTATTTCTTCATCACTAGATTCATCATCACTAGAGCTATCACTAATATCACTACTAGAGATATCACTAGGAGATAGAGGTGGAGGTTTAGCCTTGGATTTAGATTTTATCTTCTCACCCTTTGCCATAAGACAAATGTGAGGAGAGTAGTAGTCATCTCAGACATGTTGTTGAAGAGCCTTGGTGTAGAAGATGGCTTGTGGATAGCTACGGTTGCAACTTTCTCATCTTCTTCACTTGAGCTCTCAATAGTTGGATCCCATTCATGCCCAATGTGAGCTTCTCTCATATATTTCTTGCTCTTTCTACGGTCGGCCTTGTCCTCATTCTTATCTTTCTTGTACTTGTTGCCCTTGATCTCACGTGGGCACTTGGCAATGAAGTGGTCGGTGCTACCACAATTGTAGCATGTCCTTTTCTTCTTGTTTGGAAATTTTCTCTTCACCACCTTGTAGCCTTGCTTCTTTAGCCCTTTGTGAAACCTCTTCATAAAGAGAGCAACATCATCAACCTTCTCATATTGATCATCATCATTTTTACTCTCACTTAAGGATGATGTAGTCTCTACTCTTTCTTGAACTTGCTTGGTTGCTTTGGGCTTGCTTGTTGAAGCTTGCTTATTGATATTGGACTTGCTAGTAGAGTCTTGCTTGATTGATTTGTTGGCCTTGAGTGCAACATCCTTGATCTTGATGCCTTTTAGCTTTGCTTGCAACTCTCCAAGCTTCTTCCTCTCATTTGCTTCTTCTCTTCGCATGTCAAAGGTTAAGATCCTCCCAAGTACATCATTTGGTGTGAAGTACTCAAGCTTCTTCTTGTCTCTAATTAGAGTCACTACGGTCTCATTTCTTGGTGAATAAGCCTCTAACATAATCTTGACAACTTTGTGATCATCTAGCTCATCACAACCATAGTCTCTAATCTTGCCAACCATAGTCATCAATCTATCGAACATCTCTTGTGGTCCTTCTCCATCTAAGATAACAAACCGATTGAGCTTGGACATCATCAAATCAATTTTTGCCTTTCTCACTTTGTTAACCCCTTCATGTGCAAGGTATAAAGTATCCCATATTTGCTTGGCAACATCAACACCAATGACTGTATTGTACTCATCACCATCCAAAGCACTAAGTAGCACACTAGTGGCTTGACTGTTGAGGTGAATGATTCTCATTTCTTTCATTGTTGGATTCTTGGGATCAACCGGTGGCTCAAACCCATTGCAAATAGCTTCCCAAATGCCGAGATGAAGACCTATAAGATAGGCTCTTATCAAGTGCTTTCACTTGGTAAAGTTAGTCCCATCAAAATGAGGTAACTTGCCCGTGGGCACATTGATGAAAGACTTACCATCATGGTTAGTCATAAACATAGAGAAATAGTTAAAGGATACGGTGGCATATTTGTTGTTGTCATCATCCTTGCCCTTTCCTTTCTTGTCCTTCCTTCTATTCTTGATCACTTGATAGGACTCATCATCATCTCCATCTTCGGAACTACTTGATAGCTCACTTGAAGATGCATTGGTTGCTTTTGCTTCTTTTTTCTTCTTCCTTGCTTCTCTCCTCTTTCTTCTTGCTTCTCCCTTGAGCTTTCTTTCTTCTTTTCTTTGCTTCTTGTCTTCTAACCGCTGCTTCTCCTTCTTCTTCTTCTTCTCTCTAGCTTCTCTTTTGAGCTTTCTAGCTTCCTTTCTCTTTCTTCTCTCATCTTCATTGAGAGCTCTTTCGGCATCGGTAGCCTGAAGATGTGGGAGCATGGTGTTGCTTGCTGTCGACATGCTTAGCTCGCTGCCGTCGATGTCGTGTAGATCAACCTGCTTTGGATCAACATCTACCGGCTTCCACACAAGTCGAATCAACCTCCTAGGGCTATCACACAAGTTGGCAAGCTCCACGGACGACGCTCTAGCCAGCTAGGAGCCAAGCTCCAAGAGTAACAAACACAACCGCCAGCCAAAACATGAACCAAGTGCTCTTTAGAGTTTAGAAATCAGTGGATCTACTCTCTAATCAAGTTTGACACCTTTTTCTCTTAAGGATTGATGGGAAAATCAATGGAGAAGCTTGGGAGCTCAAGGCCGCTAATGGAGGAGAGAGATGAGCACCTTTCTATTTTCTCATGAGCTGAACGGTTGGAGAGAGTAGTAGAGACATTGGGGAGGAAGGGGAAAGGTATAAATACCCTCCTATCCCCAACGGTCACTTAAGTCACGGTAGTGCCGCTCTATGGTAGTGCCTCTATCCAGGTGCGACAGTGCCGCACTAGGAAAGATAGCAAGGGTAAGAGTGAAGTGCTGGCTGTCTTGGCTGTGAAACTGAGGTTGTATGTGATACATTGAGCACTTGATAGCACATATTAGCTTAAGCATTGTATCTCCCTTTATAGTACGGCTTTTCCTATACTCAAATTTAAAATATAAAAGAATTTAAACCTCCTTCGATTTTGAAGCCTTCAACATTTTTAATTGGGGGCTCCTCCTTTTCGTATAACATCCTCGAACATAGATTCCTTGTTTGTCATCTTGATAAATCTCATTAGTTCTCTAATTACGCGGTCATCATCACCAAAACCCATAATTCAGGCTTGATTGCACTTTCAATCTCCTCCTTTTTAGTGATTGATAACAACTCAATTAGAGCTTACAAAAGATATAAAATATAACTGAGATTTTTTGAGCCATGGGTGTAGAGCCTCCCCCTTAATATGTGAATGAAGAGTTGAATTCTCAAATTTGGCATAATAGACCAAGATTCACATTTTTGGTGAAAGTGATGGGGCTCCCCCTACATCCATGCTGCTGTGGGGTGCTGCATACTATGTCAAATATATAAACATGATGCAAATGACAAGTTATGCACAACAAGTTTGCTGTGACAGCTGGGTGCGGCACTGCCGCTTCTTAGCCACAGCACTACCACAGAGCGGCACTGCTGGGATTGAGAAGGAAAGGGAGGAAATGGCTCTGCCCAAGAGCCTCCGTAGCTACTGGTGATGACGAGGAAGGCCAGTAGTCGGCGCGACACCACCAGGGCGTGGCATAGAGGCACGGCGACGGTGAGGCGGCGTGGACACGTGAGACAGAGAGAAGGAGAGCGGCACATCGGGTGAAGGGAGAGAGAGGGAGTTACCCTAGGGATGAAAAAAGATAAGGGGAAAGATGGGCCCCATGGTAATTGCCATAGTGGGCCGAATTTCGATTGAAATTCAAAGTACAACACAGATGCAGTGCGACACAGCCGCACTCCCCAGAACAGCGAGAATTAGATACTACCTAAATAGCTCTATCTATATAGGATATGGACACATATCCTAAGCACACTATGATCAGCAGCAGATAATCAGTACAAACAATGATCATAATGCACTTATAGCTTTCGATAAACATTTTGAAGAACAATATTTAAACCTTTGCAATTCTTTTCTCCTATCCATGCTAGTTCATCACTCTAAGGTGTGCTATAGTTCAAACCACATTACAAGAATCAAGTATATTTAGCTCACTACGCAAAGTACAAAACCTTAACTCATCGAGAGGCTTAGAGAAGATATCGGCTAGTTGCTTTTCGGTGCTCACATGGCGAATTTTGATATCTCCTTTGGTTTCATGGTCTCTCAAGAAATGATGACAGATATCTATGTGCTTAGTTCTTGAGTGGCTTACAGGATTGTTTGCTAGCTTTATGGTACTTTCATTATCACACAAGAGTGGGATTTTGGTAAATCAACATCTGAAATCTTGAAGGGTTTGCCTCATCCAAAGTAGTTGAGCATAACATGCGCCAACTGCAACATACTTGGCCTTGGCGGTGGAAAGAGCTACACAATTTTGCTTCTTAGAGCTCCAAGACACTAGGGACCGTCCAAGGAATTGACATATCCCCGAAGTGCTTTTTCGATCTACTTTGTAACCAGCGTAATCAGAATCCGAATACCCAAGTAAATCAAACTTAGAGCCCTTAGGATACCACAAGCCAAGGTTAGGAGTGTGTACCAAATATCTCAAGATTCTTTTAATGGCCACTAAGTAACACTCTTTTGGGTTTGCTTGAAATCTAGCACATATGCACACACTAAGCATAATATACCTTGGTATCCATGACTTTCCCTTCAACATTGAGATCAAGATGTCCATTGGTTGGCATTAAAGTTTTCCAAATGGGCCAAGCCCGCTGGGCCGACACGAGCATGGTACGAATTGGCCTGGTATGAAAATGGCCCAGCCCGGTAGCTACCGTGCCCGTGCCTAGGCCGTGATGCCAGCATGATGGCATGGTACAGGCAAGGCCTGCTTCAACAGCCGGCACGGCCTTGAGCCATTGGATGGAGCCCCCCCCGCCTACTGACCGCTGGATCTAGGGGTCGGGTGGGACGGCTTTATAAGCCAGCCGCCGCTCCTGGCTCCCCACCTTTCCAAATCCTAGCTCATTACATCCCCATTCTAGCCACATGGCTGCATCGAGCTCTCCCATCAACTGAAACCCTAGCCACTCTCCTCTCTTCTTCCCGCCGTCCGGTGGCTGGTTAAGGCAGCGGTTGCTGGCACAGGCACATGGCACGGCCTTCTACACCACTCTTCCTTCTCCCTAACCATCGATGTAGCTTTCTTGTCGAGATCCATCACCGTTCGTCTTCGTCTCTGTCTCATCGCTCTCATCAACCTCGTTGTCGTCGCCGTTGTCTCTGGTGCTCTATCAAGAGAGGTGAGCCATAACCCTAGATCTATTCATTTTTGTTCTTCTTCTTGATTTCTTCATGATCTTCTATTAACCCTAGGTGTTCTTGTTGTTCTTGGTTTTGGTAGGCGTTGGCGTTGAGGGACCGGAGGCCGGCGACGACGAGATGTCGGACGAGTAGGAGGACATCGGTCTCTCCATGACCATCAACGACGAGCTACGCCTCTGTGGGATGACCGGAGACAATGAGGACGATGTCTCTAGGGATGCTAAGGAGCTCTTTGGCCATCATGCTGCCGAGGAACTCTACGGCCGTACTGCTGCTGACCCACTTCCCGTCGATGACACTGATGCCCCCAACACCAGCGGCGCCATCCAGGACAACGCCGCTGCTGATGATGGCTCTAGCAGCAGGCCTAACTTCCCTTCTACCTCAGTATGCTAGGAAGATTTTGAGAAGCTCACCAAGAAGGTAAATGGTAAGGTTGTTAGGTATGACGCTCGGTGTCTTCACTGCCGTAAGGAGTATTCTGCGTACTCTAGATTTGGGACTGGCCACCTTCTCCGTCATCAAGAGTCTTGCCCTAAGAAGCGTGAGAAATGCCGCATGGCTCAGTCCCACATTACTTTCAATAAGGATGATACTATGCATAATTGGGAGTATTTGGCTGAGGTTGCTCGTGTTCAGCTTGTTCGTTTGCTTGCTAGGTTAGATCTTCCCGTCCATCTTGGGGAAACTGAGGCTTGGGAAGATTACATAAAAACTGCTCATAACCCTAGGTACACAACTGTTTCTAAGCAAACTACAGCTAGAGATCTTTTTAAGTACTTCAATGAAAAGCGTGATCGTTTGATTGATGATTTGAAGAGTAATGCCATTTCATCTGTTGCTATTACCTCTGATATCTAGTCTAGAAATGTAAAAGAAGATTATTTGAGTGTTGTTGGTCATTACATTAATGCTGATTGGCAACTTGAAAAAAGGGTGCTTGGCTTAAGGCTTATTGATGCATCACATAATGTTGATAACACTGCTGAACGTGTTAGTAATGTGCTTAATGATTATGGTATATTGAAGAAGGTTTTTTCTATTACTTTGGACAATGCCTCTGCTAATACTAAAGCTATGGATAAACTGAAACATGTACTTAGAGAGTATTTGGGTGCTGATCTATTTTTGCATCAACACTGTGCGTATCATATCATAAACCTGATTGTTAAAGAGGCTCCGGTTGCTGTTAGTCCTATGCTTGATGCTTTCAGAACTGCTATATCATTCATTAACTCTTCTAACCAGAGAGTTGCTGCATATAAGAGCTATTGCATGGCATCTGGTATTAGACCTAGGAAGTTTGGATTAGACATGGAGGTTAGGTGGAACTCTACCTACCTGATGCTTAAGCATTTGCTACCACACAAGGAAACTTTCCATACTTTCATTGAGTCTAATTATCCTAGAAAAAGAGGTGACCCCTTTCTTTTGACTCATGAGCATTGGGCTATGGCAATTAAAATACTAGAATTCCTTGAACTGTTTTATGACTCAACAGTTGCTTTGTCTAGTGTGTAGTATCCTACTGCCCCACTTATGGTTCATCATATTGTTAAGATTGCTATACACCTGCATAGGTATCAAAATGATGAGCATATTAGAATTGTTGTCCAACATATGATTGATAAGTACAATAAATATTGGAGAACCATACCTGAACTTTACTGCATTGCATTTATCTTGGATCCAAGAGCTAAAATTAAAGGTTGCAACAAAGTTCTTAGAAAGTTAAATTTGCTTACTGATGCTGATTATTCTAATAAGATGGTGGAAACTAGAACTCTTCTTTTCAAACTGTATCATAAGTATGATGATTTGTATGGCTCTATTAGGGCGAAAAGGCCTGACCCTCCAAGCCTATCTGGTAAGAAAAGAACAGCTTGGGCTGAGATATATGATGATGATGGTGGTGGTGGTTTGCTTGAAGCTGGCTGTTCTTCTCTTCCTCCTAATCTTGATATGTCTAGGACTATTCCTGCTACTACTTTGTTACATGCAGCAAGTTCATCTAACACTGGTTCTGAACTTTCAGCTTATCTAGACTATGACACAGTTAGCCAGATGGATGATGACTTCAACATTTTGAACTGGTGGCATCAGCATAAACTAACATATCCAGTTCTTTCTACCCTTTCTAGAGATGTTTTCAGTACGCCTATTTCTACCATTTCTTCTTAAGCTACTTTTAGTACCACTGGTAGGATCATTGAAGACCGGCGGCGGAGGCTGAACCCTGAAACTGTGGAGGCACTCACATGCATCAAGGACTGGGAAGCTGTAGAGACAAGGCTACAACATATGGTGGAGGATAAGGAGCTCGAGGAGGCCTTTGAACAACTTTGTCTTCATTAGTCATTTATGTAATGGTTTTGTAATCTTAAGACTTAGATGCTTTGGACCTTTGGTTGTGGATGTAATGAACAATTGAACTTATGGAGCTGGTTGCACTCTTTTTCCCTGTCTAGGGTTTCTTACAAGGGTGGGTTTTACCTAGACAGGTTTTTAATGAGGCAGCCATTGCATAGCTCCTTTAATTTGGTATTTTATTATCTCTATCTTGTGTTATCTTCTTTGTGATTTCAGATTCATCAGATTTCAAGTTTGTTTTTGAACTGTTCTTTTGATTCTGATCTGTTGAAGTAGTGATGTGGTTTTAGTGCTAAGTCATGGCACTAGTCTGCTGGGCTATCGTGCCCTATGGCACGGCACGACACTATCTAAGGGCTTTAGTGTTGTGCTTGGGTCAGAGTCTGGGCACGGTGGCACTACACGGCACGGCACGACAGTGACACCGTGCCTGATAGTGCCGTGCCGTGTAGTGCTAGTGCCATGTAGTGCCAATGCCGCCCGTTTGGAAAACTATAGTTGGCATGGGAGTTTTGATAGGATTAGCATTCACCATGTCAAACTTCTTGAGCATATCATGGGTGTACTTTGTTTGGCTAATAAAAGTTTCACCCTTCACTTGCTTGATTTAAAATCCGAGGAAGAACTTCAATTCACCCATCATGGACATCTCAAATCTCTTCGTCACGATCCTACTAAAATTCTCACAAAAAATATGATTAGTACTACCAAATAGTATGTCATCGACTTATATTTGGCACACAAAGATAACTTTACCAACTTTATGAGTGAAAAGGGTAGGATCGGCTTTACCTATTTCAAAGCCTTGTTTAAGCAAGAATTCCTTAAGGCATTCTACTATACTCTTGGTGCTTGCTTAAGCCCATAGAGCGCCTTTTGGAGTTTATAAACATGGTTAGGGAACTTGAGATCTTCAAAGCTCGATGGTTGCTCAACATAGACAAGTTCTTGAATAGGGCCGTTGAGGAATGCACTCTTCACATCCATTTGATATAGCTTGAAATTGTAATGAGTGGCATAGGCTTAAAGCATTCGGATTGCTTCAAGCCTTGCCACCAGTGCATATGTGTCTTCAAAGTCCAAGCCCTCTACTTGAGTGAAACCTTGAGCAACCAATCTTGCCTTGTTCCTTGTCACCACGCCATTCTCATCTTGCTTATTGCGAAAGACCCACTTGGTGCCAATTATGTTGGTATTGGGTCTCTCCACCAAGGTCCACACTTGATTTCATTTGAAATTGTTGAGCTCATCTTGCATGGCCATCACCCAATCGGGATCACCAAGTGCTTGCTCTACCTTAAGAGGCTCCAAAGAGGAAACAAACGAGTAATATTGACAAAAATTTGCTAAGTGAGAGCGAGTTGTTACCCCCTTTCGAAGGCTTCTAAGGATATTATCAACGGGGTGATCCTGTTGTATTATTTGCCTTAGCCTTGGATGATCAATGACCTCTTGTTCATCTTCTGGTTTTTCATCTTCCTCTAGTTCAAAGATGGGTTGTAGGTTTTGTCCATAGACTGGAGTCAAATCAGCTACTGCTGGCTGGTCAGGTGCGGTACTGCCACTCTTAGGTGTGGCACTACCATGTGCTAGAGTTACAGTAGGTGCCTGCTGCTGTTTAGCATCAGGTTCGTCAGTGGAAATTGGTGCAGCAGCAACTGAAGATGCCTCCACTTTAGTAGCTTCATCTTCTTATGGTCTAATATCACCAATGGCCAATTGCTTGATTGCTTCACAAGGTGGATCCTCCTTTCCTACAACACTTAGATCAACTTGCTCCACTTGAGAACCATTAGATTCATCAAATGTCATGTCTACTGCTATTTCAACACTCCCGGAGGTTTTGTTGAAAACACGGTAGGCATGCTCATTTGATCTATAGCCAAGAAAAAAACCTTCATCAATTTTAGGTGCAAATTTAGAGGTTTTGGGTTTCTTGTTTAATATGAAACACTTACACCTAAACACTCTAAAGTAAGACACCATAGGCTTGTTACCGGTTAGAAGCTCGTATGAAGTCTTTTTAACTTCTTGTGTAGGTAGAGGTGGTTGATGGCATGGCAAGCGGTGTTAATGGCCTCACACCAAAAGATGTCTAGCGTCTTGTACTCATCTAGCATTGTCCTTGCCATCTCGATGAGTGTTCGGTTCTTCCTCTCTACTACACCATTTTGTTAAGAGGTGTATGGAGTTGAAAACTCATGCTTGATGCCCTCTTCATCAAGAAACTCCTCAACTAGAGTGTTCTTAAATTCAGTCTCATTGTCGCTTCTCACTTTCTTGATTGGGAGACCGAACTCTTTTTATGCTCTTCTAACAAATATCTTCACCTTTTCTTGAACTTGTGAAAGGTCCTAATGGCTAGAGGGGGGTGAATAGCCTATTAAAAATTTCTACAACAACACTTAGCAAACCGGTTAGACAAATATGAGGCAAAGCGAGTGTTGCGCTAGCCTACTAAAAATACAAGCCACCTACCACAATTCTAGTTTCTATAGTCTCTATCCACACAATGAATATGTTACTACACTAAGTTAGTGTGCTCTTAAAGGCTAACTAAAGAGCCATACTAACCAAACTAACAAGCTGTCACGACTAGCTACACTAAAGAGCTTGACAACTAGTTTATGATAATGAAAAGAGAGAGAGCAAGATGGTTATACCGCCGAGTCGAGGAATGAACCAATCAATTACAAGAATGAATACCAATGAACACCAATCACCTTGAAATCAAATGATGACATAATGATTTTTTACCGAGGTTCACTTGATTGCCGGCAAGCTAGTCCTTGTTGTGGTGATTCACTCTCTTGGATGTTCACATGCTAATTGGCATCATACGCCAAACCCTCAATAGGTGCCGCACAATCAACATAAGATGAGGATCACACAAGCCACGAGCAATCCACTAGAGTATCTTTTGGCTCTCCATCGGGAAAAGGTCAAGAACCCCTCACAATCACCACGATCGGAGCCGGAGACAATCACCAACCGCTGCTCGATGATCCTTGTTGCTCCAAGCCATCTAGGTGGCAGCAACCACCAAGACTAACAAGTGAATCCCACAGCGAAACACGAACACCAAGTGCCTCTAGATGCAAACACTCAAGCAATGCACTTGGATTGACTCCCAATCTCATAAAGATGATGAATCAATAATGGAGATGAGTGGGAGGACTTTGGCTAAGCTCACAAGGTTACTATATCAATGCAAATGACCAAGAGAGTGAGGTAGAGCCGGCCAAATGATATTTATAGACACCCCAAACAATAGAGCCATTAGCTCAATTATTGGGCTGACTGCGAAACGATCGGACGCACAGATCGTGTGCACTGGACATGTTCGGTGTGGTGACCAGACGCGTCAGGTCACTGCGTCTAGTCGTAGCCTGACCGCCACATGTCACTTTCAAATTGTTTAGCCATTGGCACCCAACGGCTATCTCTGCTCATAGTAATACTATGTGATCGGACATGCTGTTAGAAATGACCAGACCCGGGAGACGTAGCATCAAGTCGAGTCTAGAGAGCTCCCAGAGCGGCTCTGGGCCAATTGGACACATTCGATCACATCAGACCGGACGCTCCCAGCATCCGATGAATTATAGCTGAAAAATCGAGACTTGCTGGTTCACACTGGATGCGTCTAGTCTCTCTCTGTAATCCTGCTTTGGGCTATATCACTTTGACCTGACGCTAAAAAGTAACTCATCAGCATCCAGTCACTCCACTGAGCCAGAGTCCGGTCACTTTCACTTAGTTGCTCACCTTGGGTCCAAATATCAGACATGTCTGGTCCAGATTTCGGATGTGTTCGGTCACTTCTATCTGACTACCCCAAGACTGGACAAAATACTAGACGTGTTCGGTACCAATTTCGGACGTATCCGGTCACTCTATGACCAGCGCAACTAACTCATTTTCAACTCCATCTTCTTTATCCTTGCTCAAATGTACCAACCACCAAGTGTATCACCTTGTGCACATGTGTTAGCATATATTCACAAATGTTTTCAAGGGTGTTAGCACTCCACTAGATCCTAAATGCATATGCAATGAGTTAGAACATCTAGTGGCACTTTGATAACCGCATTTTAATACAAGTTAGACCCCTTTTAATAGTATGGCTATCGATCCTAAATGTGATCACACTCGCTAAGTGTCTTGATCACTAAACCAAAAAGCTCCTATCAATTTTACCTTTGTCTTGAGCTTTTTGTTTTTCTCTTTCTTCTTTTCCAAGTCTAAGCATTTGATCATCACCATGGCATCACCATCGACATGATCTTCACCGTTGCTTCACCACTTGGAATAATGCTACCTATCTCATGATCACTTAGATGAATTAGGTTAGCACTTAGGGTTTCATCAATTCACCAAAACCAAACTAGAGCTTTCAACTTGGCACTTGTCATACAAGAAAAATACCCAAGTGAAACGGGAATAGTCATCAACAATAACAAGACCATATTTGTTACCCCTGAGACTTAGGTAGGCGACCGATCCATAGAGGTCCATGTGTATTAGCTCCAATGGTTGCTTGGTGGTCATGATGCTCTTTGGTGGGTGAGGTACGCCAACTTGCTTTCCCACTTGACAAGCGCTACAAATCCTATCTTTCTCAAAGTGAACATTTGTTAGTCCAAGGATGTGTTCATTTCTTAGAAGTTTGGCCAAGTTCCTCATCCCAACATGGGCTAGTCGATGATGCCAAAGCCAACCCATGCTAGATTTTGCCATTAAACAAGTCTCAAGCTTAGCTTTACCTTTGTTGAAATCAACTAGGTAAAGCTTGTTCTTTAATTGACCCGTAAAGACAATAGAGGAATCCTCCCTTCTAAAGACTTTCACACATTTATCTTTAAAGAGACAATTGTAGCCCATCTCACACAATTAAGAAATGGACAACAAATTATAACTTAACGAATCAACATGTAATACATTTGTAATTGAATGCTCAAGAGTTATAGCGACTTTACCGAGACCAATCACATCCCCCTTTGAATTGTCTCCAAAGACAATATTTTTATTTGAATGTCTCATCGGGGAATATGATAAAAACATACTCCTTTCTCCGGTCATATGATTTGTACATTCACTATTAAGCACCCAACTTGATCCACCAGAGGAGTATGCCTGTAAAACAAGTTTAGTTCCTTGATTTAGGTCCCCAACTTGACTTGGGGCCTTGCATGTTAGTCACAAGAAACTTAGAAACCCAAATGGAAGTATTCCTATATATGTTGGTTTCTTTTCCAACATATTTGGCAACCACTTTTCCATTGTTGTTGTTCTTCAAAACAAAGCATGATGTCAAGCTTTGTCAAGGTGCTTGGATCTTCGGTTGATAGGCATACTTGTTCTTTGTGCCCCACATTGATTCCCTAGGCTTCTAGAAAACCTATTTCTGATGGAACACCTTCTTCATAGGCTTAGTCTGATTAGGAACATAATTGATAGCCTTCTCATTCTTGCGGGGCATGGCACTGTCGCCCTTCATCGTAGCACTGCCACTGCGTGGCACTGCCGCAGGCTGTGTAGGCTGATCTGTACCAATTCTATCCTTTCTCTCAAACTGCACACACTCATAGCCATTCACAATCTTTCTTCCATTTATCTTGGCTCCTTTTGTTGGGCCGAGCCCATGCTTGATTGAGGGGTGTTGCCCTTGCTTGAATTGTGGTCCTTTTGGTTCATCCACTTTTTTGTCACTTGCTTGAGCCTTACCATTAAAGCAGCCCTTGCCAGTGATCTCATTGAGTCTAGCAATTTATTTTCTCATGGCCTCCGTGTTTGCAAGGTTAGTGGAATAAGCATTCAAACCAAGATTATAACATTTTCCACAACCTTGGCTAGTGGAGGGAGTAGAGGTATCCTTTGCCTTAGAAAGATGTGAGTTGCTATCCCAAAGAATGTTATATTGCAGCTCAAGTCCTTTGTGCTTTTCATCTAAGTCATAATATTTTTTCTTGAGAGCAATATTTTCTTTCTTTGTGATAGCATGGTCCCCTTGCTCTTTGGCCAAAGCTTTTGCGTAAGGATTCTACCTCACTTCTCTCTAATGCAAGAGCTTTCTTACTAGTAATGTAGAGATCCTCTTGTTGGATAAGAGTTTTGTCAGTGCTTCGAATCATCGATCGACTAGTAAATTTCTAGTTTACATGGCTGATCCAGATGGCTGTGCTTGGAGGACACAAGGATTTATACTGTTTCGGGTAGAACATCCCTATGTCCAGTCTATTGCTGCTTGTGTTATCGGCACTTGGTTTGTTGTAGGGGTTACAAATAGGCGAGAGAGGGAGAAGGTCCCAAGTCTCTGGTGAAAAGAGTGAGTCCGGTTGAGCACTCTCTCTACTGTCGAGCGCCTAAGCCTTCAGCTGCTTAGATGTGTTAGATGTGTGGGAATGCCCTTCCCCTTCATGGGGTGCCCTGCTTCCCCTTTTATAGATGAAGGGGAAGATGCAGGTTACATCAGAGAGAGACGAGGAGAGGAAGGCTTCTGGGATTGCGACGTCTTCCATCTCCTTTACATGGGTCCTATTGGCCCTGTAGATGATGATAGGGATGGCTCCACGTCATGGCCCTATTCGTCACTAGCGCCATATGCGAACATCGTCAACTGGTCCTGGCGCTCCATTCCGTCCCAGCGGATGGTATGGCTAGTTGAAGCCTCCGCTGGAGGCCATACGAGAAGTAGGTAGCAGAGCGCTGGCACGCCCGATGCTGTTGGCGACATGCTCTTGAGGTTAGATGAGGTAGAGCCCGCACTCTCAGGATCAGACAAGGCGGAGTCCACGCCCTCGGGGTCGGACATGATGGGGCTCTCGCCCGAGGGGTTGGGCAAGATGGAGCCCACGCCCTTGGGGTCAGATGACCTAGATCCTGGGTCCTAGAGGTCAGGCAAGATGGAGCACATGCCCTCAGGGCTAGGCGACACCAAGATATGCTCTTGACCATTCGAGGGAGTTAGCATTTGTAGCCATTAGCTTCCTTCATTCGGGTGTCCAAGATATTGATACTCGACAAGTTTCCTCTCTAGATTCTAGCTCGGCTTGGACACTCTCTAAATCCTCCATTAGCTTAGTGATAAATAATTTAGTCTTTCCATCTAATTTTTTAGTTATCTTGTTTATTTCTTCATCACTAGATTCATCATCACTAGAGCTATCACTAATATCACTACTAGAGATATCACTTGGAGATGGAGGTGGAGGTTTTGGCCTTGGATTTAGATTTTACCTTCTCACCCTTTGCCATAAGACAAATATGAGGGGAGTAGTAGTTATTATTGGACATGTTGTTGAAGAGACTTGGTGTAGAAGATGGCTTGTGGATAGCTACGGTTGCAACTTTCTCATCTTCTTCACTTGAGCTCTCAATAGTTGAATCCCATTCATACCCAATGTGAGCTTCTCCCATATATTTCTTGCTCTTTCCATGGTCGGCCTTGTCCTCATTCTTATCTTTCTTGTACTTGTTGCCCTTGATCTCATGTGGGCACTTGGCAATGAAGTGGTCGATGCTACCACAATTGTAGCATGTCCTTTTCTTCTTGTTTGGAAATTTTCTCTTCACCACCTTGTAGCCTTGCTTCTTTAGCCCTTTGTGAAACCTCTTCATAAAGAGGGCAACATCATCAACTTCCTCATATTGATCATCATCATTTTCACTCTCACTTGAGGATGATGTAGTCTCTACTCTTTCTTGAACTTGCTTGGTTACTTTGGGCTTGCTTGTTGAAGCTTGCTTGTTGATATTGGACTTGTTAGTAGAGTCTTGCTTGCTTGTTGATCTTGATGCCTTCTAGCTTTGCTTGCAACTCTCCAAGCTTCTTCCTCTCATTTGCTTCTTCTCTTCGCATGTCAAAGGTCAAGATCCTCCCAAGTACACCATTTGATGTGAAGTACTCAAACTTCTTCTTGTCTCTAATTAGAGTCACTACGGTCTCATTTCTTGGTGAATAAGCCTCTAACATAATCTTGACAACTTTGTGATCATCTAGCTCATCACAACCATAGCATCTAATCTTGCCAACCATAGTCATCAATCTATCGAACATCTCTTGTGGTCCTTCTCCATCTAAGATAACAAACCGGTTGAGCTTAGACATCATCAAATCAATTCTTGCCTTTCTCACTTTGTCAACCCCTTCATGTGCAAGGTGCAAAGTATCCCATATTTGCTTGACAACATCAACACCAATGACTCTATTGTACTCATCACCATCCAAAGCACTAAGTAGCACACTAGTGGCTTGACCGTTGAGGTGAATGAGTCTCATTTCTTTCATTGTTGGATTCTTAGGATCAACCGGTGGCTCAAACCCATTGCAAACAACTTCCCAAATGCCGGGATGAAGTCCTATAAGATAAGCTCTCATCAAGTGCTTTCACTTGGCAAAGTTAGTCCCACCGAATTGAGGTAACTTGCTCACATGCACATTAGTGAAAGACTTGCGATCATGGTTAGTCATAGACATAGAGGAATAGTTAAAGGATACGGTGGAATATTTATTGTTGTTGTCATCCTTGCCCTTTCCTTTCTTGTCCTTCCTTCTATTCTTGATCACTTGATAGGACTCATCATCATCTCCATCTTTGGAACTACTTGATTGCTCACTTGAAGATGCATTGGTTGCTTTTGCTTCTTCTTTTTTCTTTTTCCTTGCTTCTCTTCTCTTTCTTCTTGCTTCTCTCTTGAGCTTTCTTTCTTCTTTTCTTTGCTGCTTGTCTTCTAACCACTGTTGCTCTTTCTTCTTCTTCTCTCTAGCTTCTCTTTTGAGCTTTCTAGCTTCCTTTCTCTTTCTTCTCTCATCTTCATTGAGAGCTCTTTCGGCATCGGTAGCCTCAAGATGTGGGAGCGTGGTGTTGCTTGCTGTCGACACGCTTAGCTCGCTGCTATCGGTGTCGTGCAGATCAACCCGCTTTGGATCAACATCTATCAGCTTCACACCACTAGTTCCTCCTTTGGGCTCCATACCTCACACGGTGAAGCGTACACAAGGTAACTTGCTTTGATACCACTTGTAGGATCTCTGGTTAACCTAGAGAGGGTGAATAGGTGTGACAGAACCGCCCAATTTATACAAGATCAAGTATGGTTGTCCCCACTAACACTTTGACACACCCATACTTTCACTCATATAAATCCAGTAGTCCGCCGAGTGTCCCGAAAGACCTCAGTAAATCAACATCACAACCAAGATTGCGTGATTAAGCAAATACACATCACATACATCGAGTTGCAGTGGAAATAATATTACAAAGGGGTTAACAAATAATAGTACAAGTTTGGGTTTCAAAATCGCTTAGTGAAAACAACATAGCTTTCAAATGATTACATTAATATAAGTTCCAAATATAGTGCTAGCATAAGTGACATCATCCGACAAAAGCATATAGATGAGAAGTAAGTATAGAATCACCAAGCCCACCGGTGGTTAGCCACCATCATCAACAGGTCGAGAACATCACCTGCAACAAGGTGGGATAAACCCTGAGTACTCGAATGTACTCAGCCAGACTTATCCGTCGAAAACCAAAACAAATGACACCAAGGATCATGCAAGGCTTTCTTTAGTGGGCTAGCTGACTTGTTTGCGAAAAGCATAAGCTATCATGAAGAAACCATTTTAAGTACTTTGCATCATCTTTATTATGACCTATCCATCTAGGTAAGCACCTATACTATAGCAATCACTTGATTAACCAAAAACATCCAGTTACCAATTTAGATTTAGCATATCCCATACCATCCAGATAACCATCATTGTTCCATAAAAATTACTACGATGCAGTAACTCGAGTCAAGTGCTCACTATCCAGGAGCGATGGCGATTCGAATCGATTCCTAACCAGCTGGTGATTTATTCCTTACACAAACCTCACTCACCCGCTAAAGTGAGATATTGATCACCGAGTCAACTTTCCAGGAATCTCGAGTTTGCCAGGAACCACATGTACCTGGGGGCCGACCGACTGCACTTTGGTCTTATCATCTCGCCCCCGTGTCCTACCACACCTGCTCCGGCACAGTGCGCTACGAGCAATCTACTCGGCCCGAAAAATCTCCTAGCTTCGCGGTCGGAAGGTACTTTATCCGGCCAGCTAAATGTAAGGCATGCGTTCAACATGACTCGAGGCCCAACAACGGTCGGTCCTTAATCGACACAGACGGAAACTAACAGCACCCTAGAACCCTGTCTGGTTGCCTCCAACTTTTTCCGTCCGGTCTCCAATTATCCATCACACATGGTTAATTCCAGGATATCATTCTTTCCATAGCTAAATTCTTCCAGTAACCACCTATAATGTAGGTGACCGGATATCACCGATCGCTACCGGTCTAAGCAAGGCTAAGCAGTTATTCGATCCTGACCTAACAAGGTAAAAAGGTAATAAGGTAGGCAAGGATAGTAATAAATGCATCAACGGTTTCAATCAACTCCTACAACTTAATGCAACAATATATAACTCATATATAGAAAGAATTGCTTTTATAAATTAGGAGACTTATAATGCTCCGGGGCTTGCCTGGGATCCGACACAAGTTAGTTCAGTTAGCTTGCACCATCCTGGTGACATCTCCGGTTCTAGCACTTGCTTAGTCCTTCCATCTTCGGAATAGATTCACCAAACCAAATCTTCGAGTTCGGCTCCACATCACGTCCTTCACGTGGTTCATCTAGCGTACCTAGATGAGATGTAATATGCAAGTGCATAAATATGAAGAATAGTACCATGAGACACATCACAAAATAGCAAGCAAGACAAGCATAGTTTACACTAACACACATAAGTACTTTGCGATGCTTAACTTAAACATCACACAATCTATCATGCTAAGATGGCAAAGAAGACGACAACACCAATCATGACACAAGTTTCCCAAGATCTCAAGTGCTCTAACTCAGTCATCATTCAAGGCATACGTCACACTTAACAATATACAAGCAAGCACTATAATTGAAATCTGCCAATTTCTGGACATGCAAATAGCAGCTACAAGATTTACCTATAACTAGAGTTACACAAATACAAATGACTTGCAAGAAGACATTATCGAAAGCTTATGAAATTTTCTACAATTCATCTTTAATCATCTTAGCATGATTCTCAAGTTAACTAAGTCAATTATATCTATTTACAGAAACTGGTCTACAATTGACAGAAAGCAGCCATTTCTGAAACCCAACTTTAAACAGCTGTAGCTCTTAAACTACTTGGCCAAATGACACCAAATTTTAATAGAAGCTAGATACATGAATTATCTACAACTTTTGTATAAACAAGTTTCACAACAAAGCACATTATCATGAAGAACTTTGCTAAGTTCCCCGATCTGTCCATAAACCACATCGGCAAGAAAATAATTATTAACTTATGTTGCAAATACATAATTAGTCAAAACTGACTTTACCAACATGTCACACATGACTAAAGAACACCAGAAAAACTAGTGTCCATGACCAAATAAATTCTTTTAATGCATTTCTTAATTTATTTTAGATAACAAGGTGACTTAATGAACATATACCAAAAGTATACAATAAATTCTACAAAAATTACAGTGGCCCACATATCCTCTCAATAGTCTACTGTACAAATTTCACTCCATTTGAATATGTATAGCAACCTCTATGAAAAAGACAAGTTGCTAAAGCAAGAAATCATGTGAGAGCAAGATAAACCAATAACTCACCCATACTTCATCCAATGCTCATGAAATTTTTACCACACATCAACTATCACATGATTAGCATGCCACAAAAATTTCACTTCATTTGGAGTCCTAGATTTACAGTTATGGAAAATAACAAATTCAACTAGCATTACAACCTTACTGCACAAATCTATTTTTATAGCAAAATATTTAAACTAAACCATGCCATATTATAGATCTAGTGCATAGAGAATTTCACAAGGATTCCAAAAAGTCCACATTTACTATTTTACGAATTTTCTACGATTTACTATGAATTTCCAAAGTTCCTACAAAATAATTACAAACCAGTCCTTACGGCACTATTCACATGAGTCACTGACTTCGCAGTTAGGACCTTGATTTTCGTCGAATTGTCATATGACGCCCCTGGTCGGGATTTACAGAGGAGGCGGAGGAGGATCGCCGGGAGCGCGCGATGGCGGCCGGCTAGGGTCTGACGACGGCGAGGAAGCGGCCGACGAGGACCGCGGCGTCGAGTCACACCCGAAGCCGGTCGTAGCGCCTCCAGAGGTGGCCCATGGCCTCCCGGCCACGTGAGCAGGCGGCTGTGACCGCGGCCATCCTCGGCAGGCGAGCGCCGGCGGCGGCGGGCCGAGGAGAAGGGCAGCGCGAGCACCGGTGGGACCACACGCATCCATGGGACTGCTCGGTTGAGCTAGAGGTAGCCCAAGGTGGCTCGGCCACACCCGCACCCGCGGTCGCGGCGGTGCGGCAGCAGCCTCCGGCGAGGATTGGGGCTGGGAAGGGGCACCGGGGTACGCCATGCGACGGTGAGGGCTCTGGCGTTCACGGCTCAGACTGGGAAGGCGCGGAGGCCAGGGACAGTGACGGTGGGAAGCTCCAGCTCACCGGCCATGGCGAGTGCGCTCTGTCGACAATGGCGGCGACTTCCGCGCGCGGCTGGAGAGCGAGTGGAGAGCGAGCCGGAGACAACAAAGGAGGCAGAGGGGCGAGTGAATGAAGCTCGGGCTCTCCCCAGCACACTCAGCAAGGCAGGGCGCGTGGCACGGGCGTGGACGCGCGGCTGCACTGCATGGTCGCCACGACGACATTTCACCGAACACATGTTGTGCGAGGAAGTGGCTGGCGTGGGGCGCGTTTTTGGGCTTGTTCCGGGATGATTTAGCGAATGGGCCAAAAACGAAGTTTGCTCACCTCGGACTGCTCTACATTTTTCATTAAGGCACTCTAGTCATTTGAGCAACATAACAGTGGGTAATTAATCTCCAAAGTGGCATTGTCAATGCATTGATGGCAATTAGCAAACTCCAAAATTGAGGGTCATAAAAAGGTCCAACGAGTGCCATCCTTTTGCATGGTCTTCTTCTCGATGTATGCTCCAACTTTTATTTTGGGGTCAAGTCAAGTTACTTAACGAAATTTGGAGAACGCGATACGTCAATGCCGATGTCGATGAATTTCAGACTTAGAATATTTCTAAGTGCTGAAATCAGCAGCAAATTTGATCTTGTGACCTCGATTTGACTTACTTCCAAGATGATCTAGCTCTTAGTCCAAAAACAAAGTTTGTTCTACATGATATGGACTACAACTTTCATTTAAGGTCCAACCTCAAAACTGGTATAGAACCTGCTGTTCTACTTTGACCAAAGTAGGATCACGATGAAGCTTAAATTATCCTTTTTAATCCATTGGAGCATTTTCTTGGCATTTGCCCAACATGAACCTTTCATGACTTTTGTTGTAGAGTTCATCTAGGGTCATTTTGGCAAGGTTGCAAGGTTTGGTTGACATCTCATGTTCTCATTCACTTAATAGTGAAATTCAAGCACTTAGTAGAATCATTCCAACAAGGATATAACTTATCATTTCATGTGACTTTTTGATTCCAAACTTCATGAAACTTTCTGAGTGTCCAATATAGATGGGTATTGATGTGAGACACATGAAGATATTCCAATCACACCACCCAAGCATATATCTTGAAAAGGGGTCTATAGGCGAGCAAAGGTGCAATCTCCAAGTTTAGGTTGGGGCTCGTTTCTATAGGTTTGACCTTGACATCTTCATCATCACTTAATATACCATGTTTTAGCTCAAACCCATTGCTTAACTGGTGGCAAACACCTAGGGTGTTACAGCCCTCCCCCCTTAAAAGAATCGCGTCCCGAGATTTAGGACGAAAGACTTTTGTGGAAGAGAGACATACTACCAGTTTCCAATATCAGCCAGAGCTTTAGGCTACATAGCTTCAAGCATAAGAGAGGCTAATTTGGTCAAGACACTTTCTGATACTTGTCCTTTGTAGTAAGTTTTGTCTGAAGAATTTCCTTCGTTGGCCTTCATGATGTATTGTTACTTTGGGAGGAATCCAAGATAGCAATGTCCTACGTACTTCGTCCTTAATGTACGAAGAGCAATACAAACGTAGACTAAATACTTGCAGCATCTACTTTCCAAGTGGATATCGCACAGACCTTATGGACTTTGCACTAGACCGTAGTTGGTTGATGGATATTCCTTGCAACGGTGCTATATTTGCTCCTAAGGTTTGAAAAGCAGTTCTCTATTAAAGTGGCTTGAGCACAACTTCTCGTAAAGGATGTGATCATAAACAGGTAAACATCCTTTGAGGGTATGAGAAGCTAGTTAACCAATATCCAAACTGGTTGTAGCGGTGCAATCACTTAGATGTCAACTGATGGAAAGCTACATAATGTTCCATGTGCGCAGTGCTCTTTCTTTGATAACAATATTGTATGGTCTGAGTCTGCTGAGTGAGTGGTAAACATAGTAGCTGACTCTGTCGGCTCAACGTTCTCGATGATCATTCCTTAGGGAGCCTTCGTATCCAAGTTGTAACAGTGATCTAGGTTGAATCTGATGCAACCTCTTAGGTAAAAACACATATAAGGTACCAAAGGCATATCAGCATTAGAGAACCATTGACGTAGAAAGATGTTAGCATGGCTTGGAGGACAACACAAGTTGCAAATAATCACAAAACTAGGGACTAGTTCACTACCAAGCAGGTTGAGTACAATTTGCCTTCGTGGTGTAGTTGCACAACAAGTTGGGTTGACTTGCATCGTAGCAAAACCAGCCTTCTTACTACATTTGTCGTCGAGGCTTCCATTCTAAGGCCAATCAATATCTCAAAAACCATAATCCGAAAATCTGCGGTTTAACACCCTTCCAATCTATTTTTGACTTGCAACGGCACAAGTTGACTTGTAGAACATCTTGACTGCTCAACTATTATCGATACGAGAGGACAAAGGTACGGCACAAACATGGGTGCAAGGAGTCTTCTCTAGGGCATGGAGGGTTGTCTAACAGCGATACACCTACAAGTTGTAATTCCTTGGCATGAATTACAAACACAATCGTCTAATGCAAATGATGATCGCAGTCACAGTGAAATTGTAGATTCTATACCCTTTTTTTTCTATTCATATCTCACAAACTACTGCTCCAATATGCACAAAATTTGGTGGGCTTGTAGATCCATGGGTCGTCTAACTACTCACCAAAATTCAACTCAACCGGACACCGTTTGACCATCCAAACAATTCATCTACCAAAACTGCTGTGTTCGGAAATGGTAGCAAACCGAGCCGACAAGATATCTCTCAAATCCGATGTTTTACTCAACCAATACTCAAACCAACTTAAGACATTGAAGGGCCCTAAGCAAGGAATGAGATCACCAAGTTTGGGGTCAATCCAACTTCGTTTGAGTCACTAACCGTCGGCTTGAAGATAACCGGTTTAGTGCCACAAAATCTGGACAGATTTCGTGTCCTCTCTTTTCTTCGCCCCACATGTTGAGGTGTGTGTTTTGCACTCTCGATCTCTTTGGATAGCAGCAACAGCCTTTCCCTAGCTGAGGATGGAGGCTAGAGTTTTCCTTACATGTTTCTCTGGTAATACTTCAACCATCGTTTTAGACACCAACTTGACGATGCGCAAGCATTGGACTAGTGGGCTGTTTTTGCAGGGCACAAAACATTATTCCACATGTAGGGCATTTCTACATTGACAAGGAACCATTCCTATATATCCTTCGGCACTTCATCCAATAGAGTCCGGGCATATGTGTAATTGGCACCTTGGGGCATAAAGATGCTGACTAAAATCAGGGACGTGCTTTCACTAGCTCCTACCTAGCCGATACAACGTCTTGTACTATATACGTGATTGTCAAAGATGGAATTGACCGGATAGCACATTTGGAGAAGAAGTAGCACTTGCATTGCGGGGCCAGGTTTGCTGTTTCCTTGATCAACATTGTTCTGTGAGATCTGGCCTTCATAGTTACCAAATAGTCGTTACTTAACTGAAGAATAACTTTCCTACTGGTAACAACTCAGTTGTCCCTCAACACTAAAAAGGTTCCAAATCTTCACTCTTGACAATAAAAATTTGTGGTCGAAGCCTACAGATGGTCGCCATTGAAGTCAGCAGAAATGGTTCACACCAAAGAAGGTCAGTTCGTCTACGTGATCCTTATGCACCTAAAGATTGAGAACTTGGACATGAACTCATATATACCAGGTGACCTATTATAGCACATAATATCCTGGTCCATTCATCATCTGACTGGTAACTTGTTTAACCTTAAGGGTGGTGCACCTTTCTGATCCAACGAAAAGGACATAAGTTGCTCACTAGATGATCGACATCATTACAGGGACAGTCACGTCGAGTAGAGTCACCTGTCTACCCTCTTGCAGTCTGTTTAGGTTCCTATTAGTGACCTGCTCTTCAAAGGTTAACCGTTGGACGACTTCACAAGGGAGTCCTATTGCATCTAGTTCGACATATATATCTCTTGACATGATAAGGAGAGATAACCAAGGAAGAGCTCATATGAAAATAACATATCGGTGCAGTTCTGCAATGGATCATGACTAGAAACCTCGATACCAGCGCGTGCCGAGCAGCACAGCCTTGTGTGTGCACCCACAGGAGGCTCTCGGTTTCGTCGCGGCACCATAGATCGCTAATCGTGGCACCATTACTGAACATATAACCTACAAGAAATCTCACATGGCACAAATTGGGTTGCATAGGAGCAAGCACTATGTGAAGGAGGGATAGCAAACAAAGGTAGTCACAAGGTTAGGAGTCAACAAGCAGAGGATCCGAAAATCAAAACACAACGCAAGAGAGCATAGCTTAATTGCCAAAGACAACTGAGCAGGGGACTTTTTGCCGAATTTCCATATACGTCTTGTGTCCACCAAGTGATTACCAAAACTTGGACGTGGTTCTAGGATAGCGCTCTTCAACACTCGTATGCTTACCGAGGACAAAAGGGGTGATAACTATGGCACTAATTAGATAACAAGCATACATACCCACCACTTGGCTAAACTAGAGGACATTATAGGTTAAGCATGTAACCACAATTATTTCTAGCAAGGCTAAGCACACACTTTTCTCAAGCACTTCCTATTCAAGCAACATGGAACAAGGCATTCCGGTTTAAC
This sequence comes from Miscanthus floridulus, assembly GCF_019320115.1. Taxonomy (NCBI): domain Eukaryota; kingdom Viridiplantae; phylum Streptophyta; class Magnoliopsida; order Poales; family Poaceae; genus Miscanthus; species Miscanthus floridulus. Next base: position 115,819,144 of record NC_089595.1, on the reverse strand, counting down.
TCCACACAAGGAAGATAGTGCAATACATCAATCACAAGTTACTTAGTACTTAGAACAAAGGAAGGAAAGCATATTTATGCACAAGCACAATCATGATGCATGCTCGTCCTATTCGTCGTCACGAAATTTCCAGCCTAAGGTGGCAATCACGTTCTATGTCGGTGGCATAACACGTACTCTTTCGATATATAGCTAGTCGTTAGCTACATTCAATCTACGCATTCGTGGTTAGCGTACTTGCAGGCAAATTCATTGCAGCCCATCTCCACAAAGAGATAAATAAGCACACAATGAAAGCAGTAAACTAAGATACTCTCCATATATACATCCCCAGATGTATATACTTTGATATCCATAGCTACCCGATACATATACCCGCAATTAAGTACCTTCATATATACATGTGTGTAACATGTAAATATTCCAGTAACCACAGCTAACTCTCCCCTAGACCGACAGTTGGACGGTCATACTCTCACAACTCACACTTACCTAGGCGTAGAGGCAATTGATCCATACAGTACCATTCAAGCGAATGGCATCCATACAATAGCACACCGTATGGACGACGAAAGAAAAATTGTAATACAGTACATCCCTCAAAGTTAGTACTTAGATAGCCACCTAATAGTCCTTAACTAGGCATAAAAGAAGATGTCGCTAGCATAGTTTTGCAAATAAGTTTTGATAAATTTGCCTGTAGCTAAAGTTTTAGTTAAAATAGACTTTTTAAAACCAAAACTTGACTTTTAAAACTATGTACCTGACAGTATTATGCTTAATCTCGCTCTGATACCAGCTGTGACAGAACCACCCAATTTATACAAGATCAAGTATGGTTGTCCCCGCTAACACGTTGACACACCCATACTTTCACTCATATAAATCTGGTAGTCCGCCGAGTGTCCCAAAAGACCTCGGTAAATCAACATCACAACCAAGATCGCGTGATTAAGCAAATACACATCACATACATCGAGTTGCAGCGGAAATAATATTACAAAGGGGTTAACAAATAATAGTACAAGTTTGGGTTTCAAAATCGCTTAGTGAAAACAACATAGCTTTCAAATGATTACATTAATATAAGTTCCAAATATAGTGCTAGCATAAGTGACATCATCCGACAAAAGCATATAGATGAGAAGTAAGTATAGAATCACCAAGCCCACCGGTGGTTAGCCACCATCATCAACAGGTCGAGAACATCACCTGCAACAAGGTGGGATAAACCCTGAGTACTCGAATGTACTCAGCCAGACTTATCCGTCGGAAACCAAAACAAATGACACCAAGGATCATGCAAGGCTTTCTTTAGTGGGCTAGCTGACTTGTTTGCGAAAAGCATAAGCTATCATGAAGAAACCATTTTAAGTACTTTGCATCATCTTTATTATGACCTATCCATCTAGGTAAGCACCTGTACTATAGCAATCACTTGATTAACCAATAACATCCAGTTACCAATTTAGATTTAGCATATCCCATACCATCCAGATAACCATCATTGTTCCATAAAAATTACTACGATGCAGTAACTCGAGTCAAGTGCTCACTATCCAGGAGCGATGGCGATTCGAATCGATTCCTAACCAGCTGGTGATCTATTCCTTACACAAACCTCACTCACCCGCTAAAGTGAGATATTGATCACCGAGTCAACTTTCTAGGAATCTCGAGTTTGCCAGGAATCACATGTACCTGGGGGCCGACCAACTGCACTTTGGTCTTATCATCTCGCCCCCGTGTCCTACCACACCTGCTCCGGCACAGTGCGCTACGGGCAATCTACTCGGCCCGAAAAATCTCCCAGCTTCGCGGTCGGAAGGTACTTTATCCGGCCAGCTAAATGTAAGGCATGCGTTCAATATGACTCGAGGCCCAACAACGGTCGGTCCTTAATCGACACAGACGGAAACTAACAGCACCCTAGAACCCTGTCTGGTTGCCTCCAACTTTTTCCGTCCGGTCTCCAATTATCCATCACACATGGTTAATTCCAGGATATCATTCTTTCCATAGCTAAATTCTTCCAGTAACCACCTATAATGTAGGTGACCGGATATCACCGATCGCTACCGGTCTAAGCAAGGCTAAGCAGTTATTCGATCCTGACCTAACAAGGTAAAAAGGTAATAAGGTAGGCAAGGATAGTAATAAATGCATCAACGGTTTCAATCAACTCCTACAACTTAATGCAATAATATATAACTCATATATAGAAAGAATTGCTTTTATAAATTAGGAGACTTATAATGCTCCGGGGCTTGCCTGGGATCCGACACAAGTTAGTTCAGTTAGCTTGCACCATCCTGGTGACATCTCCGGTTCTAGCACTTGCTTAGTCCTTCCATCTTCGGAATAGATTCACCAAACCAAATCTTCGAGTTCGGCTCCACATCACGTCCTTCACATGGTTCATCTAGCGTACCTAGATGAGATGCAATATGCAAGTGCATAAATATAAAGAATAGTACCATGAGACACATCACAAAATAGCAAGCAAGACAAGCATAGTTTACACTAACACACTTAAGTACTTTGCGATGCTTAACTTAAACATCACACAATCTATCATGCTAAGATGGCAAAGAAGACGACAACACCAATCATAACATAAGTTTCCCAAGATCTCAAGTGCTCTAACTCAGTCATCATTCAAGGCATACGTCACACTTAACAATATACAAGCAAGCACTATAATTGAAATCTGCCAATTTCTGGACATGCAAATAGCAGCTACAAGATTTAGCTATAACTAGAGTTACACAAATCCAAATGACTTGCAAGAAGACATTATGGAAAGCTTATGAAATTTTCTACAATTCATCTTTAATCATCTTAGCATGATTCTCAAGTTAACTAAGTCAATTATATCTATTTACAGAAACTGGTCTACAATTGACAGAAAGCAGCCATTTCTGAAACCCAACTTTAAATAGCTGTAGCTCTTAAACTACTTGGCCAAATGACACCAAATTTTAATAGAAGCTAGATACATGAATTATCTACAACTTTTGTATAAACAAGTTTCACAACAAAGCACATTATCATGAAGAACTTTGCTAAGTTCCCCGATCTGTCCATAAACCACATCGGCAAGAAAATAATTATTAACTTATGTTGCAAATACATAATTAGTCAAAACTGACTTTACCAACATGTCACACATGACTAAAGAACACCAGAAAAACTAGTGTCCATGACCAAATAAATTCTTTTAATGCATTTCTTAATTTATTTTAGATAACAAGGTGACTTAATGAACATATACCAAAAGTATACAATAAATTCTACAAAAATTACAGTGGCCCACATATCCTCTCAATAGTCTACTGTACAAATTTCACTCCATTTGAATATGTATAGCAACCTCTATGAAAAAGACAAGTTGCTAAAGCAAGAAATCATGTGAGAGCAAGATAAACCAATAACTCACCCATACTTCATCCAATGCTCATGAAATTTTTACCACACATCAACTATCACATGATTAGCATGCCACAAAAATTTCACTTCATTTGGAGCCCTAGATTTACAGTTATGGAAAATAACAAATTCAACTAGCATTACAACCTTACTGCACAAATCTATTTTTATAGCAAAATATTTAAACTAAACCATGCCATATTATAGATCTAGTGCATAGAGAATTTCACAAGGATTCCAAAAAGTCCACATTTACTATTTTACGAATTTTCTACGATTTACTATGAATTTCCAAAGTTCCTGCAAAATAATTACAAACCAGTCCTTACGGCACTATTCACATGAGTCACTGACTTCACAGTTAGGACCTTGATTTTCGTCGAATTGTCGTATGACGCCCCTGGTCGGGATTTACAGAGGAGGCGGAGGAGGATCGCCGGGAGCGCGCGATGGCGGCCGGCTAGGGTCTGACGGCGGCGAGGAAGCGGCCGACGAGGACCGCGGCGTCGAGTCACACCCGAAGCCGGTCATAGCGCCTCCAGAGGTGGCCCATGGCCTCCCGGCCACGTGAGCAGGCGGCTGTGACCGCGGCCATCCTCGGCAGGCGAGCGCCGGCGGCGGCGGGCCGAGGAGAAGGGCAGCATGAGCACCAGTGGGACCACACGCATCCATGGGACTGCTCGGTTGAGCCGGAGGTAGCCCAAGGTGGCTCGGCCACACGCGCACCCGCGGTCGCGGTGGTGCGGCAGCAGCCTCCGGTGAGGATTGGGGCTGGGAAGGGGCACCGGGGTACGCCGTGCGACGGTGAGGGCTCTGGCGTTCACGGCTCGGACTGAGAAGGCACGGAGGCCAGGGACAGTGACGGTGGGAAGCTCCAGCTCACCGGCCATGGCGAGTGCGCTCTGTCGACAATGGCGGCGACTTCCGCACGCGGCTAAAGAGCGAGAGAGCGAGTGGAGAGCGAGCCAAAGACAACAAAGGAGGCAGAGGGGCGAGTGAATGAAGCTCGGGCTCTCCCCAGCACGCTCGGCAAGGCAGGGCGCATGGCACGGGCGTGGACGCGCGGCTGCACTGCATGGTCGCCACGACGACATTTCACCGTACACATGTCGTGCGAGGAAGTGGCTGGCGTGGGGCGCGTTTTTGGGCTTGTTCTGGGCTGATTTAGCGAATGGGCTAAAAACAAAGTTTGCTCACCTCGGACTGCTCTACATTTTTCATTAAGGCACTCTAGTCATTTGAGCAACATAACAGTGGGTAATTAATCTCCAAAGTGGCATTGTCAATGCATTGATGGCAATTAGCAAACTCCAAAATTGAGGGTCATAAAAAGGTCCAACGAGTGCCATCCTTTTGCATGGTCTTCTTCTCGATGTATGCTCCAACTTTTATTTTGGGGTCAAGTCAAGTTACTTAACGAAATTTAGAGAACGCGATACGTCAATGCCGATGTCGATGAATTTCAGACTTAGAATATTTCTAAGTGCTGAAATCAGCAGCAAATTTGATCTTGTGACCTCGATTTGACTTACTTCCAAGATGATCTAGCTCTTAGTCCAAAAACAAAGTTTGTTCTACATGATATGGACTACAACTTTCATTTAAGGTCCAACCTCAAAACTGGTATAGAACCTGCTGTTCTACTTTGACCAAAGTAGGATCACGATGAAGCTTAAATTATCCTTTTTAATCCATTGGAGCATTTTCTTGGCATTTGCCCAACATGAACCTTTCATGACTTTTGTTGTAGAGTTCATCTAGGGTCATTTTGGCAAGGTTGCAAGGTTTGGTTGACATCTCATGTTCTCATTCACTTAATAGTGAAATTCAAGCACTTAGTAGAATCATTCCAACAAGGATATAACTTATCATTTCATGTGACTTTTTGATTCCAAACTTCATGAAACTTTCCGAGTGTCCAATATAGATGGGTATTGATGTGAGACACGTGAAGATATCCCAATCACACCACCCAAGCATATATCTTGAAAAGGGGTCTATAGGCGAGCAAAGGTGCAATCTCCAAGTTTAGGTTGGGGCTCGTTTCTATAGGTTTGACCTTGACATCTTCATCATCACTTAATATACCATGTTTTAGCTCAAACCCATTGCTTAACTGGTGGCAAACACCTGGGGTGTTACAATAGGTCTGTTAAAACAAAACTCAAGCAGATGTCAAATTTCACCTGCAGCACTGCCACTCTGACCTCGCAACACTACCGGACAACGGCACTGCCAGGCTAGAACATCGGCACTGCCGCACCTGCAGATAACTTTGAGTCATAGTTCAAAATCAGTGAATGGAAACTTAGATCAGAGAAATTCCTTAGCTTCCTACAGGTAGGGAATTCACAGATCGAGAGCTAGAAGTGATAGAAACACCACACACAGTAGATCAACCACAAAACCTAGAAACCACCTCAACAACAATATGAAATGCAAGTGAAGTAAATCAAGCTCAAGGTGATACAATGATTTATCCCATAGTTTAGCTCGCCACTAAGACTTGCCTAAGTCTACGTTGTTGAGGTTAGCCACTAAGGTTTAGGGCTTTCCAACCCTTCCTCGTTCTCAAGTCAAGAGACTTAACTCTTAAGATGAGGGGTGAGTTTACTAGGTTCAAAAATTGGTTACAACCCTCCCGGGGCTACCACACAAGTTGGCGAGCTCCACGGGCGACGCTTTAGCCGGCTAGGAGCCAAGCTCCAAGAGTAACAAACACAACCGCCGGCCAAAACGTGAACCAAGTGCTCTTTAGAGTTTGGGAATCAGTGGATCTGCTCTCTAATCGAGTTTGGCACTTTTTCCTCTCAAGGATTGATGGGGAAATCAATGGAGAAGCTTGGGAGCTCAAGGTCACCAATGGAGGAGAGAGATGTGCACCTTTCTGTTTTCTCATGAACTGAACGGTTGGAGAGAGTAGTAGAGACGTTGGGGAGGAAGGAGAAAGGTATAAATACCCTCCTGTCCCCAACGGTCACTTAAGTCATGGCAGTGCCTCTCTCTAGGTGCGGCAGTGCCGTACCGGGCAAGACAGCAAGGGTAAGAGTGAAATGCTAGCTACCTTGGCTATGAAACTGAGGATGTACGTGATACATTGAGCACTTGGTAGCACATATTAGCTTAAGTATTGTATCCCCCGTTATAGTACGGCTTTTCCTATACTCAAATTTAAAATATAAAATAATTTAATCCTCCTTTGAGTTTGAAGCCTTCAACATTTGTAATTGGGGGCTCCTCCTTTTCGTAGAACATCCTCGAACATAGATTTCCTGCTTGTCATCTCGATAAATCTTATTAGTTCTCTAATTGCGCGGTCATCATCATCAAAACCCACAATTAGCGCTTGATTGCAATTTCACCACCAAACCGCCGTGAGTAGCGTACTCCATACACATCCCCCACCACTCGACGCGTGTCACCTCCATCGTCGATCGCCCGACCGCCAAGTCATCCAGAGCCTCCGCTCGACTTGCACGTCCGTCGTCTTGACTCGATCAACACGGTCAGTCCTATGTACACTTGCGCTTGTCGATGTCCCCAGATGTCAGCCACTGCGACTGGTCACCTGGCCTCCTGGTCCCTTGGTCCAAGCTCACGTCCGTCCTTCACCGCTCCTGGTCCATTGGCACGGCACGTTCCTACTTGACCTTCACCTCGCCGTCGACCACCACATCCGAGCTCCACACCTGCGCACCACAAGCCAAGAGACATGTTGCACAACCCAACTCACGCCATGGTTAGTTCACAAACTCAAACCAAGACGCAAAACATGTTGACAATCACTAATCACAAATCCACACCACAAGAACGCATATCAACCTTGTGTTCGCACATGTTCATGTATTAAGCAAGAGAGATATTTATTACTACATTTATTACTACGGCTCGAGTGACACATGCACATATGTAGATAGCTAGCAATTGGACTCCGGTTCATGTGTTAGTTAATTATGGTCAATATATCTTTCTATAGTGCAACTACTGGTGAGGTGGATTGATCGCTTCCAGTTGCAACAAACCACATTGCACAGGTGGAAGTGGGCTAGTGGTGATGCTGAGGTGGAGCTAGCGTCAGATACCTGTCATTGCATGTTAGGTGAGTGACTGGCTGGCACAACTGATGCCCCTGAGACTACATCTCCCTTAGTTCTTCTGTATTTTAATTTTCATAGCTGGCACGTTTGTTGGGGATTTTGTTGAAAAAATCAAATATTTATTAGTAGAGCCACAGCAAGGCATGCATAGCTGTAACAATCCAACCTGTTAATGACCCGTGCCAGCTAGTGCATTGGGGCCTTTGTGCAAGAAAAGGAATATTGTTTCATCTCATTGGGACCACGAAGGACTTGGATTCATCATAGCACTTGGAGTTAATTGGGTCTCTTAAGTTGCACACAAGAAGCTTTACCTGTAATATGTCTTTGTTGTTTTGAAGTTCTTTTCTTCAGTATGGTTGCTACTTAGCTTGCTACTACATGCCATTGGAGTTTTTGCTCATGGTTTCAATTGAAACACTACCCTACAGGATGTGATTGCACTACAAATAGGTTGAGAATATGGGTTAGACCTGTGTTCGTATGTAAAAATACTGGTGCTAGTTGATGACGATATTAGGGCATCACATCAAGGATCACCAATACTGCATTGAAAAACATTAGTATCTTTTATAATAAAGGTCAGGGCAAACATTTCAAAATATCATTGAATTGGCAACAAACAAAAATTCTCCTTTTGAGACTCATGATTACATTATTCAGATTGAATAATTCTTCATCGTAGGTTCACTCAAACAAAACTAGATCACCATGATATTATTAACATTTTATTATTTGACTAATCGCCCTCTCGTTATCACTAGCTTACAACAGGGTTATTCCTCCTGCTACTCCATGGTGCCCGTTGCGGTTGTCCTTGCTGCTACTATCATTCATACCCTTACATGGACGTTGCCAACCATGAAACTGACAGCATTGCCTCCTGTCACACACCAAGCCGTCGCCACATACAACAGGCGATTGTGCCACGCCAGCGCGAGGCTGCCGTCACACACTAGGATGTTGAACCCAGAGCCAGATAAGGACGTCACATGGATCAGTTGGTCTCTGAGCAAGTCGACCTCGTTGGGGCCAAACCACACCTGAGTTAGCCCAGCACGGGTGAGCCTCTCCCTCCAGCGACCCAACAGCTCATACACTGCCCTCGCCACAGACAATGTCGAAGATCTCATCCCAAAGGTACACCTCCGTGAGCGAGTTGGTGGTGCTTCCACCACTGGTGCGATGGCGCATGGCCTCCAAGGAGTCAAAAATGGTCGCGTAGTGGAACAGGGCATTAGTGAACCTCTCCAGCAGTGTTGGCCTGCTGTGATCTGCCTCTTGCTCAACCACCGTGAAGATCACAGGGTTTAGCTTGATGACCAAGTTGAGGAGGACATCTATCGGTGCGGGCACCACTGGGTCAGCATCTGGGTCAACGAGAAGGCGATGGAGCTGCATGATGGAGTTTAGGGCCACCGCCTCCCCTTGAGGTGCATCCAATCGCACAACCTATCAAGTTGGTCGGTGCAGACTCCCTGGAAGGTGAAGTTGATACCCACCGAGCGCGCATACTTGGCGAGGCGAATTCCCAGCTCATGGAGCTCGTCACAGCCACCTATTGGGTCCGGGCCAATGCCTGTGATCCGGAGCTTTGGTGGCCCGCCCTCATGAGTGTCGGCCACTGGAGACCTTGATCAGGGCAAAGTCGATGATGTGTACACTACGGGAACGGTTTCGATTTTTTTTTGACGGTTATTGCATAAACCGTCAGGTAAATAGAATTACCTTGACGGTTTATGGAAAGCACATAGGAAAATTGGTATTACCTTGACGGTTTCTGAAAAACACATAGGGAAATTCAATAACCGCCAGGGAAATTCTTAATTAACCTGTGAGTGCACGTAACCGTCAGGGAAATTTCTAATTCCCTGACGGTTTCGTATATTTTTTTTACGGTTATTACATAAACCATTAGGGTAAATAGAATTATCTTGACGGTTTCTGGGAAAACACACAGGAAAATACTAGAAACTCGAGAACATGAGCAGAAGGATTTCTCTTTTTAATCTGTAGTGAAATTTTGTAACTAATCTTTCTCCCTTGTACTAACTCCAAATGATGTGTTTCTTTTTCCTAGTTCCGTCTAAAATCATGATCTACTAATTAGCAACATTTGTTTGGATACCAATTATTATTTCTTGGTTCTTTTGCATATGTTTGTTTTCCAATCATGTATATAGAGAAAGCACCTTGTGAAACAACCTTTATAAAATGTCTTTCATACTCCAAACATCTTTGTACATAAAAATAGGCTACATACATACTATTGTGTAGAAGTTTCAAAAAATTTGGAACCGATTTTCTATTTTCTATAGTCTAATTGAATTTATGCGCTTATCGAAAGTAATTCCAAACTGAATAGTGGGTGACTCCAATAAGATTCAACAACTTTATAAAATTTATATTTATGATGATATGTTTCACTCTAGGCCATATCAGAGATGGATGAAAAAAATCATTTGTTTTGCTATGAATAATTCGTCCTCCTATTTCCAAATGAACATAAAATAATTGTAATAATTTGAAACGTTAGAAAATCCTACAGAATTGCATGGCAATATGTTTTTGGTGTACAATGTTCCAATAAAAATTTCAGGTGTTTATAAAAAAAGAGGTGCCATACATTGCTCACAAATGGTACATCTCTCACATAATTATTTGAAACTACGTGAGATATATGTCCATTTGTGAACATGTATAGTACCACTTTATTAAAATGATTTCAAATTTTTATGGCAAGTTATACACCTACATTATGCCTCCATACCAATTCTTAGAATTTTTAGACCACTTTATGATATTATTAATTTTTTTCGTTGGAGTAACCCAAATAGTAGTTTGAGTAATGTTCGACAAAACACTTAATTTTTCATTGATTTTTAGAATGTGAGCTCAAACGGAACAAGTCTTCTTACATATATTTTTTATAATTTTTGGACATTGATATAGTTTAACTTTCCAAAAGCGTGCAGCTATTCATTTAAGTTATAGAAAATAGTAAATCGGTTTCAAAATTTTTGAAAGTTCTAAAAAAGGACATATATATACTCTATTTTTAAAAAAATGTATTTTGGATACATAAATATATTTGGATTAGAATATTTACTTCACAAGAGTGTCTAATCAAATAGTGTATAAATTAAACTTAGATAAATAGGAAATAAAACTTGTTAAATATTTAAGGCCCAGCGTCCTGGGCCTGGGCCACGCATCCCTCTCCCTCTGCCCACCGGCCCAAACCGGTCCACTTAGAAACCCTAGACTATATAATTGATACCCCTCCATCCCTCTCCCTCGTTTCCTTCTCCCTCACTCAGCCGCACCTCTCTCCAGAGCGCGGATCGACCGCGGGATGCGGCCCCTCACCCTCGCCTGACGCGTGCCGCATCCGGCCACGACTCTCTCTATCTCCTCCCTCCCTCAACCGAACACAACTCTCTCTATCTCTCGAGCACAGGCCCGACTTGCGCGCGCGGCCCCCGTGCCCCCGCCCGCGCCGTCGTCGTAGCCGCCAAGGAGATGGGCTCTGTCCTCCATCACTACCGTCCTCCGCGTCGGGACCCTGTCTTCCGTCGCGGCCCCCGACGTCCAATGCATCGCGACCCCCGCCCTCTGCCGTGGCCACCGATGCCCTCCACGCCAACCTGGTCGCCCCCTCTCGGGAGATCTGGGAGCAGTGAAGCCTGCATCGGCCCCGACGCCCCTCCTGCATCGGCCGCAAGCAGGAGCCACCGGCAGCGCCCTCTCGCGTCGGCCGCAAGAAGCACAAGCAAAAGGTGCGCCGTGCTGCCTCTCCCTTCTCATGCCCAACGATGTTTATTTATAGGGATCGGAGTGGATCTAGTATCTCGATTTGAATATCGGAGCAAAGTAGCTTGGATTTTCCAGAGGCACGGATCTAGTGCTAGCCTGTGACCGGACTAGAGAGGAGTATTTGATTAATACCTAATTTTGATGGATCTAGTATGTGACGGATCCAGAGCAATATAAGTTGAAAAAGTTGTACTATCCTAGGTGAGTATTTGATTAATACCTAATTTTTTTACCAAATAACAAACATTTTAAACCATGTTTTGATCAGCCAGGAATTATAACCAAGTCGATTTGGTTAACTGAATTGCAAAACTATGTTTTATGACAACTTGCAAAGATAGGTCGTAGTTCAGTCTTGGTTCTGTAATAGCCATCTAGCTTCTCTAGTATTTTTTCCACCTACAAAGCTAGGAAGTAGTTCAGTAGTCATGCTTCTGCACCCATGTGTATTGTTTCAAGAATGATGGTGCTGAAGTTCAGTCTGGCATCTTGTCTGCGATATTTTTTGTAGGCATATATAATTTAAATTTCTATGATGGTTAGTGTACATCGACGGATGATGGTTCAACATGTTTTTTTGCGCCTTGTATTGTTTACCGGGTGAGGCCATACTCTCTGGATTATTTTAGAGCATGTCCATCTAAGTCAGTAGTAAGAAATGGGTCTGCAGTTTGCTCCATGAGAAGCTACTGTGTGTAGTGATATATGTCTGCTAGCTGTAGCGGGTTGTGAGTTAGAATGTTTATTTTTTGTTGGGTTGATCTATATTTTCTGTTTGAGCTGTCACAAATCTATATCGCAAACCTTATATAATATGTGAAATCTTGAACCTTTCAGGACGTCGGCTGCTAGCACATGAGACTTTAAACGAATGTCAATCACTTCTGGACTGAAATGTTTAGTAAATACTAGTGGCACTATAATAAGGTGGTAAAAGTTCATATGGCTGGACTTAAAAATCACAATGAATGAAATATTCATTTATGGGATCATGTACTTCTAGGAGAATCATCTTTAGATGATGCATGTGTGTATCTAGATGTTCATCTTTCTCATGATGGTGCGCAGACTTGATTTCCTGATGGAATTACTATCATAGATTCGGCTTAGAGTAACAGTTTTTTTCTAGCAAATTGGCACTTTGCAGTCCTTTATTTTGTCAGTTTGTTTTGCTGTAATGTGCCTCTATTATCTTTTAATTGTGCCATGTGTTGGCAGTTGAAATGGTGGCATGTTCTGCTGGTGCAAATTTCACTTGTGATGTGCACAACTGGGAGCAAGGTATGGAACTAGATGTTACCTGTGATGTGCACAACTGGCTGTTTACACTTGATCTCATTTGATGATTTCTGGTTCAGAGTGTTTCTGGTTCTGACTAGACAATATATGTACCTTTCTTGTAGTTGGCACTGAAATTCCCTACTGTCTTGGCAGATTTCTTGATGACCAGACAAAGGCAAGGTTGTCACCGGTGCTTTCGTAGTTGTGCAAGAGTTTGTTATGTTGATGCCAAATATTTGGAGAAGTTGCTTTGGGTAGATGGGTGCTAAATGTTTGACGTCTTGTGTATTTCGATATGTTAATACAAACACTAGGATATCTTTGTATGTATTGGATTCATGTTAGACTACTAATATATGTTTATATATATAATTGTGTATTGAATTCATGTTGGGCTGCTGATATATATGATTATGTGCAAATGTATTAAATTTTGAACTGTATAGAAAATGGTAATTTATCATTTTCCCATGGGTTGTAATTTCCTTGCGGTTTAACACCGATAGGGAAAATATTTTCTTGGCTGTTACAAGTCGACAGGGAAAAATGGGACATCGACAGGGAAAATAATTTTTTGACGGTTAGAAACTGACAGAATAATTATCTTATTATCCTGTCGGTTGAAGTACTGTCAGGTCAAATAATTTTTCTGTCGGTGGCGTATGATTTATTCGTCGGTTCGCACCAACAAAACTAAACACCATTCATTAGACGGTTTCTAATTTGCCTGTCAGTACAGTACACACAGGGAAATAAAAACAAATTTCCCTGACAGTGCGCCGTCAGACATTTTTTATTTCCTTGTCGAGCTAGCCCTGACGGTTATTCCCTAGCGTATTTCCCTGTCGAGCTAGCCCTGACGGTTATTCTCTGGCGGTTCACCATCAGGAAAATTAGTTTTGTGTTTTTCTGATGGTATTTTCGTTTTCTCTGATGGTAAATGCACCGTCAGGAAAATTCACGTTTATAGTAGTATGGTTGTATCCCTTGAACGCTTTGAGGATTGCATGGTTGGTAGTGGAGTAGGCAAACTTTAGGTAGGGACCTGCATCATAAAAATTGTTGTGCAGCTCGTTCGGTGTAGCAGGAGGCGGAGAAGGTGGTGCCACGTGCGGGTATGCCGGGAAGAGGCGTTGCGCGAGCGCGTCGACGAAGTGTTTCCCGACACGGCCGATCCCAGTTGAAGTTGTGATTGCCTCGAGGATCTTACGTGCCTCGGACAAGTTGCCTTGTGCGACCGAGTAGTCGCCCGCCTCGATGGCACCGGTGCAAGTGACAAGGAGGTGCACCAGGCGGATGGACGCATCCTCCTCCTCCTCCTCCTCCTTGCGCTGCCTCGCTGCCTCAGCCGATGTCGGGGCCGCCGTCTGCCTTATTGGCGGCACGAGGGATGCATACAACGCATGATCTAGGTAGGACATGGCACCGTTGGCAGATGCGGTAGGGAATGAGGGTGGGAGGGTACCAGTGAGCGCTGTGGCAGTGAAGGGGTCCATGGGTAGCCAAGCAAAGGGGATGCGACCCATGAGCTCGTCGGAGGTGAACGAAAGTGAAGTGTTCTTGCTTGCAACAATGTGAGTGGTGTGAGCGTCCATGCTTGGCCGCCTGGTGGTTAGCTACTAGTTGGCCGGTGTTCTTAGAGGAGCGGACGAAGCCGAGCAGTGATGTCGTGGCTACAGGTGGATTGGCACCTAGTGCTAGTGCTGAGGTGGAATGCAGGATAACCATTGTTAGTTGTATGAGTCACAGGCTAGCATGACTGGCGCTCTTGTGAATCTCGATTGATGGTGGGTGGCTTGGTTGTTGAGGATTTTGGTTGAAAAATAGAAAATATTTATGGTTAGAGCTTGAGTCACGCATACATAGTTGTATAAAGTTTAACAATTAGGCCCGTTTGGATTGCAGTTTTCTCATAGGAATTTCAAAGGAATAGCATTCCTGTGTTTTGCTAACGTCACTGTCCGTTTGGAACGGAGGATTACAACTTCCCTTTTCTCAGGAAATGTTCGCTTCCTTTCTCAAAACACAAGAATCAGAAAATCCACTCTGATCTCTTGGTTTCTCTTCCTATTGCGAAGTCCAAGGCAAAGCGCGTGACCAATGGAGAGAAGCAGCAGCCTGCGCAAAGTAGATTCTTGTTCACGTGAGGTTAGGTGCATTTAATATTTTCTTTTCCTTATCATTTAGTTTCCAAATTCCTATGATTAAAATTCATGTGTTCCAAACAGTGGCGGACCCAAGATTTGAATCTAGGGTATGCCCAGCAAAAATATTTCACAATCAATATAGTATATAATCTAAGATATAATATAAACTTAGCGGATACCAAACATAATCGAGCACCAGTCAAGAGGAGATATAATCGTGGGACTAATATCTTAAGAACATTAGACTTCTAATTTGGACTTTTTAAATCTAACTAGTAATAATAATTTTGGCTAGGGTAGTCCTTGGACTACCTGAAATCAGGCCGGGTCCGCCCATGGTTCCAAACAACTCACTGAGTTTCTTTCGTGTATTTTTCTAATCCGTTGTATTCACACTCTATTCTTATCTCTTTCCTACGATCAGAGGCGGAGCTTCCGATATGGCGAGGTATGGCCCAATTCCGGCGCGGATAGCCCTTTGGAATCGCTGGTGGCCAGCCGCTCGTTCATGTCCGGCATTCACGCAAACGAATTAGCATGCAGATATCGATTGGCAGTTAGAGAAACAAGAGGATAGATATTAGGTTTATCAACATTATTTGGTCTGCATGCTTAGCGCTTAGCCAGCCTGTCTACTTTGCCTGCAGTCTGCATAATTAGCCCCAATTTGAAGCAAGGCTTGCAGCCTTGCACTGACGTTGTATCCTACGAACTGTCAAGCGCTCGCGGTGCCGAACTGACGTCGTCCCGCGCAAATGGATTCCTAGAGGTGCAATTCGTGCCGCCCCAATCCACCGGCCACCGCTCACCTTGCCCGGAAAAATAGCTCACTAGGACGTTATTGGCTTTGTTCGCTTGACCTTAGAAGCCAGAATCAGTCATATTTTTCAGCTATGCAATAGTGTTTTTCTCTCTCAACAAATCAGCCCTACAAATCAGTCGCAGTAGCAATAAGTCCTACCGAACAGAGCCATTGTTATCGAGTTCGCTACACCTTAATTTTATTTCTTCCTCCGCCACTGCTACAATTCTTGTGTTTTTCAATTATGTGTTCCAAACGGGCCTTTAGACTTTAGTTATGTATTAAGCGAGACTGATAAATCAACTTGAGTGACATTAGCATGATTTAGAAAGTAAGTGATTGGACTCTGAATCATGTGTTAGGTAATCAGGCCTTATGTATCTTTGTATAGCGCCACAACCAGTGTGGTTGGTTGACGTCGACCATAGAGGTGGAGTGGGACCTAGTGGTGGTGCTGAGGTAGAGCATTGGATACCCATTATTGCACGTTGGGTAAGTGGCTGGCTAGCATGGTTGGTGCCCGTGAGATTACCCCTTTGATTCTTCTATATTTTATTTTCAACGGTTTGCACTGGGGCTCGATAAAATACTCGTGGCTCACCAACTCGCTCGACTGGTGGTCTGCTCAGCTCGACTTGACTCGGCTCGTTTTAACTTTTTCACGAGTTGAGTTGAAAGTCTAGCTCGCTATTTTAACGAGTCAGCTCGTGAGCTACTTACGAGCTAAAACAAACTGAGGCCTATCAGCCTACGACCATGAATCCAGAAGATGATGATGTTGACATAAAAGTGTACACCTATTCTATTGGTATGTAATCCTTATTTTCAGATGTTTCATATGAATTTTAATTTTATAATTGCTGTGGTACTTAAATGTTGATTTTATGGATTGTTTTCTAAGGAGAAGATGATGATGTTGACATTGAATCTGTGGACTTTCCTAAGTTTGTGGTGGCAAATAACTAGTTAGTATGCTGAAACTGTATGATCATGGATGGACCAGCTATGTTGCATGGTTGATACTTTTGATGAACCTAATATGTATTAATCATGTATAGTTGCATAATGGTGGACGTCACCTTCGAGAATTAATGTAGCATAAACATTATAAACATATGTGTCCTATTTTTTTAGTAGCTCGCGAGCTAAACAAGCCAGCTCGAGCTCGGTAACGAGCCGAGCCGAGCTGCTCCTCTAGCTCGTAGTATTAACTAGCCGAGTCGAGCTGGACCGAGCCGAGCCGAGCTGGCTCGATATCCAGCCCTAGTTAGCACGACTATTTGGGGGTACTCTTGTGTGTTTGTTTAAAGTTTAAGCTAACATTGGTTCTTTGTATGGCAAGTATTGCCTCTTCTCCTTATTTATATTGCTTGTCACTAACACTTGTTTCAGGGGGTTTCTTACAAATCATAAGTGAAACAAGTGGCAAGTTACCAAGCACATTTATAACTCACTTATATCCTTTTCCATTGTTGTGAGTTTGGAGTTTTAGTTTCATATCCTTATTTGTCTGGATACCTGTGTTCATCAATCACAAAAAAGGGTAGATTGAACGTATCTAGACCCTATTGTGGAGATAATAGGGTTTTGGTGATTGATGAACACAAGCACATGTGACTAACATGTGTTTTGCAGGGTGTATTGCAATTGAGTTAGTCACAAGTGATTTGGCCCCAAGACTTAGGTGTCTAATTAAGTAAGGTGCAATGAATGCGAAGACTAAGGACACTATCGAATGTAGGTTGTGATCATGGAACATTCACTAAGTAGTGTGTAATGTCTTTATTTTTCTTTAGTCATACTACCAAAGGCGGGTCCAATGCATTCAACTTGAGAGAGTCAAAGGGAGAGCATTAAGATGCGTGAAGTGGCTAACTCTTGGTTGATTTGATGGTAGTAAGTGGTCTCATTTAAAGTCAAGGATCTCAAAAAATGTTGAATTGGTTGAGATCAGACTTGAAACATGTTGAAAACTCACACCGAAGCATGCACCGGATGATAGGGTTGACCCCTGGCGGATCGTCCGGTGATGCTATTTAGAGACTTAACTAGTGAATGTATGATCTGGTGGAGGACTTCGTGACCTCGCGATCACAAGGTGAAGCCAAGCTTTACTTATTAACATGTGGCTAGCTCACTGTGTTGCATCTTATGATTAGGCAAAGGACTATGTAACCTCAGCGTATCATCTGGTGAAAATCCAACTTAACCTCAGCCTAATGAAGAATCACCATTCACAAGGTAAGATTGCACCATCCAAAACCATGTGTTCGTCCCAGTAAAACACACGGTTATCCATAGCTTTTTCCATATGGTAATGCTAGAACTCAGATGTCTGGACGGCGTTTCCATCAGACGCTTCCATGGCAGCATGTGATTGGCTATCCCAACACTCCCAACTCACTTCCTGCGCTATCTCTTCTCATGTTGCGAGTTACCTACTTCCATTCCTTGATGCAATAGCCAACGCCGCTGCCGCACTCGCTAGAGCGTGAGCTCCCGTTCTAGCAGGACAGGTGTGCCGATCAGCTATGTGACATGGAGAAGCCATACATGACCACTAGAGTAGGGAAAATGGTACTTGAAACATGTGGAATTATCGTGTGCAACACCACAAATTGCCTATTGCAACAGCACAAAAAATTAACCAACATTATGAAAAACAACATGCAACATCCAAAACATAATCTGATGAAACATCTCAAATGTACCTTGGTGCAATATCAAAGATTCATGTATTGTCGCAACACCACGAACTCAACCATGAAACATCTCCAAATCAGCCGTGCAACATCAAGAATTATCTACTCACAAAATCCACTCTAGAGTCTAGACAGAGTTCTCATAAAACATGCAACATCAACAATCGACTGCGGCAACATATCATATAAGCTACTGCAACATAAAACCCTCCTAGAGTGCAGATCATTTACTGGAGTGATGATGATTGATTGCATTAGAGCATATAAAAACAGTATGCAACAGCATAAACATCCACAGCATGAGTGTATGACCGCATCCTCATTTACAAGTTCAACTCTCAATACATATTCTGAGAGAAAAATTGCCACAAGAACAAAAGAATGGACCCGTCCTTTCACTTTCTGTGACTGTGACACATGAGGAAGGAAAGGCTTCATTTTCTTTAGCAGTAGCGGGAGCATGAAAGACCATAAGAAAAAGAGCACACCACAAATCGCAATTACATCCTCCAAGAAAAAAAAACTAACACATGTCGCACAGTAACACAACACATCCTTTGGAGCTTTGGGCAGAGTCAATGAGGAAAGCTTGAATGAGGACTCGAAACTCCAATAGTCCTGTTTTCCTGCAGACCCTAGGCAATCTGCATGGAAACAAGAGGCAGAACGCCAGGGTTGTCAGGGCTCAGGAGTGATACAGCTCAACTGCTTCAGTAGCACTGTGAGCAGTGCTTAGCTGGTCGCATAGGCTTGGTCAACATCGAACATCATCATCGCTGTACCTTGCCAAGTTGCCATCACCTGGGACTGGGAGGGGCGACATGACTGTCCAGATTCACCAAGCCAGACTAATGTGCAGAGGCCGTCAACCTGGATCCGGCCCCTCCAGAAAGTCAGCTTGCACCACACTTGACTTGAATACTTGATAGGCTGGCTCTCCGCCCCCCCCCCCCCCCCCCCCCCCCCCCCCCCCCCCCCAATATCTGAATTCTGAACTGAACCAACAGAAGATGAGATGCACAAAACTAGCCCCCACTGCGGGCAGAAGACCAGAATGCCCCATGCCAGGCTCACCACAAAATGCTCGCCAGAATTACATGTTCTAACACTGCCGGGTGTGGGGACTCCTCTTTGTTCCAGCATTTTGATCAAACCTTGAGTTGGAGTAGCTATGCGGTGTTTGCCCGAACCACCTGACTTGGTTCTTGTTTCATGTGACATTAAAGACAGAGCTATCAGCAATTCATCGACACTGATAAACATGAACTAGGATTCTTTCCTTCCACCCCAGGTGGAGAACAAGGATCCTACCAGCTACCCTCTCCCTTTGAGAAGCTTTTCCAGCACAATAGGTCCGACAGGTCTGTAACTTAGGCCTATTATAAGATTCAGGGCAGAGTAAAGGGGAAGCACGTTTCATCATGTGTTAAAACTTAAAAGATTTGTTCCAGGAACACAAAATATTTGTTCCAAGAGTGCTCATAATTAAAAAAGGGAATGGAGATCTAGGAAGCGGAAGGGGAAATGGAAAATAATTAATAATTATCTCCGCAGAGGGATGTATGTTGTAGGTGTTAAAAATTATTAATAATCAAAGGCAGTATGATGATAAAACAAACGAAACATGGGTAATCAGAAAGATACAGACAAGGGAGCTACTCGACCTCATTGCAATATGCATGGTGTAATCAAATAAAGGTTTTGTCCATGCAATAATCCACTAATAACAATATATATCTGTAACGTAATTACAAAGGACACAAGAAAAAAATATAACTAAACTGATTAGACATGCTTAATATGAGACTGGATTAAATACATATCGGTTTTTCTAGGCTGATAAAGGACTGCAACAGTGCAACAGATAGCAGCCTACATAAGTAAATTTAGACAACTGATATGAATTTTGCCAAACTTCAAGGACTGGGTTAGCTCAACAGGGAGCCAATTGTCTTTCCTCATTTGATAAAATGGTAGTTATTGACTTACTGTCAGACAGCGACAAATCTTGAGAAGGTGATAGGAAGGCTGAAGGCCTGTGCTAACCTAAGCACTTGCACATAATAAGACAGATGAAATTAAATGGACATCTGTGTTCTGTGGCATCAAATGCTGCCTTCAATAAATTTGTCAGCTGAGCAAGTGCTCTCAATGAATATTTCATAAAATGAGTTAGCAAGATAGGTTTAGACTGAACAAGATACTGTTTCAGAACAAGCACGCAAAATCTTCCAAATCTTGAAACCCTCAAAACTGTAGAGAAGTATAGGAATCACACCACACACCCAATGTGGGGGGGGGGTGCTGGTTATATATAGCCAGAGTCAACAATACAATACAAGGCAACTAGGCTATGGTTAATCACTATCCTAATATACATGATCCTGATGGATCCTTTCCCAATACAAGCATTCCTAATGAGTCCTTTCCTAATACCTGCCCGCAGTCGAAGCAGTAGGAGGATCACGGACGCAGAGACTGGACTGAAAGTCTTGGAACAGCTGCACAGGAAGACCCTTGGTCATGATATCCGCGAACTGGTGAGCCGAAGGAACGTGGAGGACGCGAATCTGCCCCAGGGCCACCTTCTCGCGAACGAAGTGGATGTCAATCTCAATATGCTTGGTGCGACGGTGGTGAACAGGATTAGCAGTCATGTAGATGGCGCTAACATTGTCGCAGTAGACCATTGTAGCCAAGGGAACCGAGATGTGAAGTTCCTGAAGAAGTTGCCGCACCCAGCAGCATTCGGCGACGACATGTGCAACAGCCCAGTATTCAGCCTCAACCCTGGAGTGGGAGACCATGGTCTGGCGTTTGGATGACCAAGACACCAGATTGTCGCCGAGCAAGATGCAGAAGTCGGAGGTGGAGCGGCGGGTGTCCGGGCAGCCTGCCCAGTCAGCATCGGAGCAGGCGGTGATCTGGTCGACGGGCCCGGTGCCCAGGTGGAGGCCGGCGGAGAGCGTACCCTTGACATAGCGTAGGATACACTTGATCAACGCCATATGCGGCTCACGCGGGTCATGCATGAACAAGCAGACCTGCTGAACAGCAAAGGCCAAGTCGGGCCACGTCAGTGTGAGGTACTGAAGAGCGCCGGCGAGGCTCCGGTACTCGGAGGGGTCAGCCACCGGGGCACCGTCAGTGGCGGACAGCTTGGTCCGTGCATCGGCCAGCAGTGGGGTGGCACTCGGACATGCCAGCCCGCTGGAGGAGGTCGACGACGTACTGGCGCTGGGACAGGAATAGACTGGAGCGATCTCGTGTCACAGCGATCCCGAGGAAGTGGTGGAGGTCACCGAGATCCGTCATGGCGAACTCCGAGTGGAGGTGGGCCATGACGTGTTGAAGTAGCTCAGGGGATGACGCCGCGAGGATGATGTCGTCGACGTAGAGGAGCAGGATGTCGTCGACGTAGAGGAGCAAGTAGGCGATGCGGGCGCCCTCTTTGTACACAAAGAGGGAGGCGTCTGACTTGTGGACGCAGCGAAGCCGATGGTGCGGATGTAGCTGGCAAACCGTTGGTTCCAAGCTCGGGGCGCCTGCTTGAGTCCGTACAGGGACTTATGCAGCAAGCAGACGTAGTCAGGGGTGGTCGGGTCGACGAAGCCAGATGGCTACTGGCAGTAGACCATCTCCTTGAGATGCCCATGAAAGAAGGCGTTCTTCACGTCCAACTGATGAATGGGCCAGGAACGCGAGGCGGCGATGCTGAGGACGGTGCGGATCGTCGCCGGTTTGACAACCGGGCTTAAGGTCTCGTCGTAGTCAACACCAGCCTACTGGGAGAAGCCGCGGACGACCCAACGCGCCTTGTGCCGAGCCAGAGTACCGTCGGAGTGAAACTTGTGTTTGAACAGCCACTTGTCGGTGACAATATTGGCGCCGGGGGGCCGAGGTACGAGGCGCTAGGTGCCGTTGGCGAGGAGAGCATCGTATTCCGCCGACATCGCAGCCCGCCAGTTGGGGTTGGCAAGGGCGCTGCGATAGTTGGCCAGAATCGGGGAGGCCGTCGTGGTGGAGAAGCCATAGCGGTCGACCGGACGCCAGCTGCCGGTCTACAGCCGTGTCACCGGGCACGAAGGTGGTGGTGGTGCAGCAGGAGGTGCCGGGAACGCCGCAGGGGGCGCCGTGGGCGCTGTGGGGCGACGCCGTGGGCGCCTCAGGGGGCGCCGGGGGCACCGCGAACGAGGGTCATGGACACCACTGATAGGTGAAGCCAAAGCGACCAGTCCCGCCCGGACACGGAGCAGGGTGTATCAGGGCTGGGGACCCGCCGGGAAGCTGCACCAGGCCGGCGTAGATGATCGCCGGGTCCTGGTAATCCAACAGGACAGCCTTGGGAGGAGGCGCGGGCGTAGGCGGGCGCTCAACACCAGCAGGCGGAGTATCCGCTTGTGAGAAAGTCCCTGCATCAAGAAGTCAAGTGATGACGGCACGGAGGCCGCCGACGAAGCAGCAGCAAAGGGAAACACAGTCTCGTCGAACACAACGTGACGTGACACTATGACACGCCGAGTGGCCATGTCCAGGCGGCGGTACCCTTTGTGGGAAGAAGGGTAGCCGAGGAACACGCACGGGGTGGAGCGAGGGGAGAGTTTGTGGGATGTCGTGGCACTGAGATTTGGGTAGCAGAGGCAACCGAACACACGAAGGGAGGAGTAATCCGAGAGCTGCTGGTGAAGGAGTTGGTAGGGGATGGCATGTTGTACTGAGGCAGAGGGGCGCCGGC
Organism: Miscanthus floridulus; assembly: GCF_019320115.1. Taxonomy (NCBI): domain Eukaryota; kingdom Viridiplantae; phylum Streptophyta; class Magnoliopsida; order Poales; family Poaceae; genus Miscanthus; species Miscanthus floridulus. The sequence goes on along the minus strand of NC_089595.1, from coordinate 115,796,135 downwards.
ATGGTTTTAAAGGCGACACCTAGGCGTCCAGGCGTACCCAGCTCGCCTTGGGAAACAGTGGCGTCTTGTCGCCTAGGCGTCCAGGCGTACCAAGCACTCGCCTGGACGCCTAGCCGCCTTTAAAACATGGGGCGCCGGTTGAGCAGATATGTGGCAGCTGCCAGGGCTTCAGCCCGGTATGGTGGTGGCGTGGAGGCGTGGAGCAGCAAGGTGCAGATGGTGTTGTTGATGGTACGAAGTATGTGTTCGGCTTTGCCATTTTGTTGGGAAGTGTAAGGGCAGGAGAGGCGCAAGCTGATGCCGTGGCTGGAGAGGAGATCAGTAGTGACCCGGTTGAGGAACTCGGTGCCGTTATCAGCTTGAAACGCTTTTGGGGTGACGCTGAACTGCGTACGAGCAAAAGCGATGAACTCAACAAGATGGCGATGAACCTCAGATTTGTAGCGTAACAGAAAAGTCCAACAAAAATGAGAAAAATCATCAAGCAGCACAAGATAATATTTGAACCCCGAGGTGCTCAAAACAGGGGGTGTCCATACATCACAGTGAAGTAACTGAAAGGTGGAGGTAGTGACAGAAGTAGAACTACTAAATGGGAGCCGGGTGTGTTTGCCAAGTTGACGTGCATGACATAGAGACCGCGGTTGCTTATTACATGAGATGACGGACATGTTTTGTAGGGTGGCGAGGACGGAAGGACCCGGATGACCAAGACGATGATGCCAGAGCGTGGCTGAGGTGGCGAGGCTGTAGGTGGGCGGTGGCGTGGGGTGATGGTGTAGAGATCCCCGACACTATTGCAGCGAAGAATCACGCGTCCCGTCTGCAAGTCCTTGACAGAAAAACCCAGAGCGTCAAATTCAATGGAACATGAATTGTCACGAGTGAATTGACAGACAGAAAAAAGATTGCGCACTAGAGCAGGAGCAACAAGGACATTGTTAAGTTGGAAAGTAGTGTTGGCTGCCGACAAGGTAGAAGTGCCACAACAGGAAATAGGAATGTTACTGCCATTACCAACAGTAATGAAGGAATCAGAGTGAGGGAGGCGGGGGAGGAGTACACCATCCGGTGGTGAAGTTAGGCAGTGGATTGGAATCCGCGATGTTGTCGGCGGTGCTGGAAAAGCGGGGGTTGAGGCTGCGCAGCAGGTTGAGGACGAGCTGCGATTCGATGACGGTGTGGCCGACGTCGCGTAGGGCATCGACCGTGGTCTTCATCTTAGGCGTCGATGGAGAGGTCACCCTGAGTCATCGAATGGAATTCGTGACTCAGGAAGACGGCGCGAGAGGCCTTGTTCGCCTGGTAGATGAAGGAGATCGCCGTCCACAGCTGACGGGCGGTCTGATCTAGGGCCTCGGCGGGATCGAGGACGTCGTCCGCGACGGTGCTGAGGAGACAGTTGCGGACACAGGAGTCGGCGGCAGCCCAGGCCGCATCAGTAGGGCGCACCTCCAGCGTGCCATCGACGTGCAGGAGAAGGCCGAACTTGCCGCAGAGGGAGAGGAAGAAGGACGACCAACGAGTGAAGTTAGGGCGCTTCAACTCGAGGGTGATCGGCACATGGGACTAGACGGAGATGGTGGCATAGGGGGGAATGGAAAAGACTGCCGATGCCGAGGCCGAGGAGGTGGAGTCAGAGGTGAGTGCAGTAGATGAGTCACTGGAGAGAGGAGCAGATGTCATGGTGGCGGCGTGGCAAGGAGGACCAGCGCCGGGGGTGGGAGAGGAGGGCACAACCTGGGTGGTGGCGCAGCAGCGGGAGGAGGGGGTGAGCGAGTGGACCTAGGCCCGGACTCGTGATACCATGTAGAGAAGTATAGGAATCACACCACACACCCAATGTGGGGGGGTGCTGGTTATATATAGCCACAGTCAACAATACAATACAAGGCAACTAGGCTATGGTTAATCACTATCCTAATATACATGATCCTGATGGATCCTTTCCTAATACAAGCATTCCTAATGAGTCCTTTCCTAATAAAAACTAAAGCAAGGACACTATTAATCCATTTATAAGTGGCACTCGTGAATAAAAAGCGACTAAATTACATGATTAAACATTACACTTAAGATAGACATGTCTGAGTTGAGGAAGCCAGATCACACTGGTAGGAACATTTAAGATAAGCATAAAGTTGTGCTGCAGATTTTCAGCTAGGTCACCACACTGGTAGGAGACTATGCTGCAAAATGCAGCATATATCAGTTGCCCAAGTGATCGGAAACTTGCTGATAATCCCCAAATGAGGGTGAGAAGGAGCCATTTCCAAGTTTTCTATATATCACACAAACTCTTGATCTTGAATTATTTTACTGCATGGTCCAAGCATAAATCTATGTTCCTAATTTTCCTTTTAGTTGTAGCTGCTTTATCAGCTTTGTGTTTTTCAAATTACACCAAGGGACACAATGCAATTCCAATGTATATACTTTGAAGCTTGGCGTATTCAATATGAATAAATGACTGCCAAAATTGCAGCTCTATGTTCCCTAGACTACAGTTGATGGGCACTACAAATAGTATTAAGACTACATAAAGCCCATTCAACACAACATTATACACCGACTAGATTATCCTCTATAGCCCAAGCTTACCTGATTATTTCTTTTTAGCAAGTTGTTGGAAGCAAAGACCAGCTCCAAGAATCAATTCTTAAGGAGACTGCAAGTAAAGAAAATAAGTGTTACAAAAACAACAGGGATTTTATCAACTAAACCAGGGAAAGAGAAGAAGCAATAAATTACCTTCCATGATATGTGAGAACCTTAAGTCCCATTACTTGAGTATAATTTTCGATATTGCCATGTAACAGGTTGAGTATCTCTGCACAAAACTGCTATACAGAACTCAAAATATGAGTTCCGCTGCGCTGATCCAAGCAGTGTTGCTGCTGCTCATGTAGCTATATCCAGGCTGCCCTGCTACTTGCTAGCGATTAGCATGTACAAGATGAATAATAGCACAACTGCACAAGGGTATATGCAACATAACTAAGCTTGCCTCCCCTCTGCAAGAACTTCACCCCAAATCTACATCTCTACACGAACAACTTCCATCCTTAAAATGGTGGAGTTGCTTACTGTCCCTAACAATTATATCTCTTCGTACTATGTTAGAAATCATCTTCAATATCCTGTGACAACTCTGACATGTGTACTGGTTTTTGGTGACAGAAATTGAGGTGCCAGGTGTGGTATTGATCAAACCAAAAGCAACAGCAAGTCTTTCGCTGTGACCACAGAAGATGTCATCCTTCAATACTTTATCTTCTGGAGAATGAGATTCAACAGCACATCCAGATGCTTTCATCCGCTCATATATTCCTTCTAGAACAGTATTTATTTCTCTGATCTGTGGATGTGATTCATCATCCGTAAGAAATGCATGGACCACTCCTTTAACCTCAACCCAGCTACATCCAGAATCATGATCCAGTCCTTTCTCCCGCATGGTTTTCCTCACCCTAGCCAATTTATCCCATATACCAGCATCAGCATACAGATCACACAAAAGAACATGATATCCAGCATCATTAGGCTCCAATTCAAGGACATATTTTGCAGCAAGCTCCCCAAGTTCAACATGCCGGTGTATCCGGCATCCATTTAGCAAGGCTCCCCAAACAGCAGCATCTGGTGTGATAGGCATTTCATTTATGAAGTTATACGCTTCTGTCAGTTGCCCAACACGACTTAGAAGATCCACCATGCATGCATAGTGCTTGAGATTTGGAACAACAGAGTATTTCTCAGTCATGCTGTGAAAAAGCTCCCAACCTTCGCTGACCATTCCACCCCTACTACACGCGCATAGCAGGGTAACAAACGTAACTTCATCTGGGCATTCTCCTATTTTCACCATTTGGTTGAAGAACGATAAAGTAGTATCCCCATGACCATGAACAACAAAACCTGCAATCATGATATTCCACGACACAACATCCTTTGCACCATGTGCACAGAACTGTGCCCAAGCATAGCCTGTCTGGCCACATTTTACATACAAGTCGATAAGGGCATTGGGCAAATAACCTTCATATGCAATACCACACCTTAAAACATGTGCATGGATCTCCTTACCACTCCTCAAAGCCCTAGTAGCAGCACAAGCAGCAAGAGCAGCAATAAAAGTGACAGAATTAGGCTTTACATCTGCCAGCATATGCCTGAAATAGTAAAGGGCCTCAAAGTTCCTATGGTTGAAGCAAAATCCTGAGATCATTGAACTCCATGATATTACGTCCTTCTCAGGCATGCACTTAAAAACTTCAATAGCCTTATCAATACGCTTGGACTTTGCAAACATTTCAAGGAGTGCGTTTGTAACTACGACATTGCTCATGAATCCCTTGCTCTCAGCAAGCTCATGCAACTTGATGCCGACATCCAAACTCCCCAAGCAAGCACAAGCAGCAAGGGCACTTGCAATAGTAATATCATCAGGACTTACATTGTTCACTTCCATAAGTGCATACACTTCAAGAGCTTTATCTGGGAAACCATTTTTCTCATACCCAGATATCATAGCTGTCCATGACATGGCATCTCTAGCATCCATTCTTGAGAACACTGTTCTTGCTTGCCCCATCATACCGAGACTCGCATACATCTGAATCAAAGAGTTACAGAATGCAACATCAGTGGCAAAACCCCTCTTCACTGCAAGCCCATGCATTTCCTTTGCAAAAGTTATGTCAGATAACAAGCCCGATGCAACAGTCACACTAGTTATTGTCATGAGGTTAGGCTGAACCTCATCCTGCAGCATGGTAAGAAACAACTCCAACCCCGCATTGCACTCACCATTCTCAAAATGCCCAGCAATCATGGCATTCCATGAGATACAGTCCATCACGGCCATATTGTCAAACACCTTGCGTGCTGCCACAACGTCCCCACACTTGGAGTACATGGTCATGAGTGCATTCAGGACATCGACCTCCTCCCCAAACCCAAACCGAAGAACATGCGCATGCACCTCCCTTCCCATCCTCCAGTCTGGAACGCCCCCACAGGTCCGCAGCACGCAGGGGAACGTGTACACGTCCGGCCTCACACCTGCCCACATCATCCTGTGGTACAGGTCCAGCGCCTCTTCCAGCAACCCGGCCTTCCCGTACCCGCCCACCATGACGTTCCAAGAGAAGACGTCCCGCTCGGGCATCTTGGCAAACACCCTCCACGCGTGCCACGTCTCCCCGAACCTGACGAGCATACTGAGCATGGCGTTCCCGAGGCGGAGCCCGAACCACGCGTGCCGGTCGTCCGCGTGCGCGCACGCGCGCAGACCCGGTTCCACCGCGCGGCGCCACTCGCAGAGGCGGAACAGAGCGACGTAGGCGTCCTCGTCGGGCGGCTCCGCCGAGGACTCGAGGAGCCAGAGCGCCTGCGCGAGCTGGCCATGGAAGCAGAGCGCTCGCAGCTCCGCGCTCGGGTCCGCATAGGAGGAGGTGGACGCCGCCTCCGAGACGGCGGCCGAGCTGAGACGGCGTAGGCGCTTCTCTGCGTGGAGGCGGATCGGCGGGAGGGCGCGCGGCAAGGCAAGGGAGGCGAGTGGGAGGAGGACTGGATTGAGTGCGGGCTTAGTGGGCAGCGGCGGCATCTCTGGAAGCGGAGGAGGAGGAGGCGCGCATGGCGCTGGGATCCGCGGCCGCGGGGTTTTGGAGAGGTTTGGAGGACGGCGACGGCGAGCGGAGGAGCGCGTGGCCAAGCTGGTGGCCGCTTGCTCCGCGAGCTCGAGTGGATAAACCAGCGCGGGTGGGAACGCCCTCCGTGTTCACAAGTTAAACTGATTATTATGGGCCTCCATCAATCTTACTGGGCCTCCGTCTTCCTTAGGCCCTTATCCAGCCCGATTTAGCGGAAGCGTGGAGCCCGGCTCAGCCCAAGCCCAAAGACGTCAGGGAAAATTCACTGGCCTGAATTAATCTTCCGGTCCTGAATAAACTGGAGGCGGAAACGAAAACGAAGCATCTCACTCTCAGGTAGTCAGGTTGCGAGTTGCGACAATGGCGTCGTCCGCTGCTGCTACCGCGAAGCCGATCGCGCTCCCGCCGGCGCCAAACCGCGGCGGCGGCTGCTGCTGGAGGGCATGCCCTAGGCCTACGGTCCCCGCCGCGGCGGCGCGCCTCAGGGTCTCCGCCTCCGCCGCCTCGCCGGACGTGCCGGACTTCCTCTCGTCCAATTGGTCAGTACCCACCGTTTCGACTTCCCTTTCCCCTCGCGGCATCTTGCTCTGCGCGTGTGAGAAGTCTCAGCTAGGTTGAGTGCACGTTACGGGATCTAGTTAGATTAGGTTGCGTAATCAGGGCAGACACGGATAGCTGATGGGGCTTCTGGTTTTGGTTTCTAGTGTGTTCTCAAACACATTTTGGTGACTACTACACCACTTTTTTTCGTTATAAAGTAAATATATTTGTAAGAATGGAACAAAATGCCATGAAAGTATCATTTGGATTGATTACCGTGATCCGGACAGTCCAGGATTGGAACAAAACTCGAGGGGGAAAAATCGTTTTCAGGCCAAAACAATGTTTTCAGGTACATACATCAACTGAAATTTGTGTGCCTGACTGAGCACTGTATTGACAGGATGCTATCATTGGCAATGAAAGTATGTACTGGAAACTAGTTTCTCTGGACTTGACTAAGTCTATTAGGCGGTAAAATGGTTCAATAAATCAAACAGACAAGTGTTTCCCCTTCAGGTTAGGTTAGACATCCAACAGTAGTGTACGAACTAAACTGACATCAGAGCCTCAATTTGGCTTTCCGTGGAAAGAAACCATACCATTTATTCTCCAACCCACCTTTTGTCTACCAAAACAGTCACATGGTTACAGCTACCTGGATGCTGCATATTACAAAACATTGTGGTAGTAATTCATTCACTTCAGGGCTTCTGCATTTGTTTGAATTGGTTAGCTAGACCATACATGGCAATTGGATATGCTAAGCGTCAGTGTGAAAGCATATTAGGAATGGATAAATACTGGGTCAGGAGGGCCTGTTTCCTTCTGCAATTTCCAACAACATGCTCAGTTTTTTGGAGTTGTGTGCGAGACTGCGAGCATCCCAAGTGAGGGATGCCTGTTTTTGGAGGACTTGACTCTTCTGAAGATTAGGTTGCCTGCACAGCACATATAGGGAAACTGTAACCTGAGGCAGATAGGCTGAATCGATTTTATTACTTGCATATACATCCATCAAAATTTTATAAAATATAATTGCAGGGATTTGGGCAGCCAACTGTCATAGTATATAAACTCATATGTTATTGTTCTATACCTAACTTTTCTCTCCAGTGTAGGGCAAAAGGGCCACGGAAAGGACTGCTGTCTTTTCACTTTTCATTTGTCTGCTTTGTTTAAATTTATTGATCAAGTCATTTTGCTTCCTGTTCTGCCTAAGAACTGCACAAATAACTGAGAAACTAATGGCATAGCATAACTTCTCCACAAATTTACAGTGAGTTGTGAGATCGTTACCATTACCTATCAGGTGTTCCTTCAGGCCAAAAAGCTTAAGGACATCCTGAAATATCCTCTCCCTGTAACAACCGTTCTGGCAAAGTGGCATGTCCTCTCCTATGAAATTACTTTTTTTACGTTGTATTGTAAATCCTGTCTTCCTTCCCCCAAGATCATGTCTTACTGTATAAAATGGTTGAATTTGAGGACTTTCAGGCCTCTACTTAGATTTTTTTTTTTTTGTGAGCTTGGCAGTGGGAAATCCCACCTGAACAATTCATACCATTAAGGAGTAGCCTCTACTAGGCAATAAGAAACTTGTGAAGTTGTGTCGACCACGATATGGGGATATGGCATGCGTTTATGGCCTAACATCCCAGATGTAATAATTAGTATGACATAGTACATGAACATGAGTTAATCCTGGAGTTGATGCGCTTGCAATACTGACTGGAACTTGCTGTTGTTTGCCTCAGGCTTGAAACTCGCAAGAGAAAGCCCTTCGGTCCCAGGTTGAATGTAATGCCCTGTCTGAAAATAATTGCAAAAGAGCATAAATATTTAAATCTCAACATTGGGCATTTAAAACGGTTCTATATTTCAGTTTAGTGCAGAAGAAGCAGTCGAATACCAGCTTGAATCCTTAAAATACAATGATCAGCCCCGCCAAGATTATGGGATAGAGGTCATGTACCGGGTAACTATACAAGCACGAAAATTCTTCATTTCATCGGTCATCGTGTTAATGAAACTCGACTTTGATCAGGCTGACGAGTTGTGTGGTCTTATTAGTTTGCAGGCTTTGACCCCTTTGAAAGGTCGACTTACTTTGGACGACAGTTTGATCTAGGACAGGTAGTCTGAAACCTATTCCTTCTGGATTATACTGGCAGTCATAGTGTGTTAGTACTGACTAACTGACACCAATACATTCCAGTTTGAACGCTTCCGGCGTTTGTTTCACCATTCATCTTACAGAGTGCTGCTGGGCCACAAAGAAAGAAATATATTAAGCAGTTTATGGGTTGAAGAGGTATTACAATGCATAACAGAAGAAAGTTAGCATAATGCATATATACATAATTATCTTCATTCTCTGAGAATTAAATTTATGTCATTCTGCATCACACCGTGTTGAACAGAACCGGTTTAAACAAAGAGTTTGGGTACAAGGAGCCCGTCCAGAGGAAGAAGAAATATTTCAATTCACAATGGTTCAGGTACCTGTCACTCTGTCAACTTGTTTTTCACTTGCCGTCATTTCAGACACATCTGGTGGTTTTAATCGACTGTTGTTACTTGTGATAGAGAGTCGGAGGCTCATGGGATGGTTACTGGCTGACAGAGAGCCTAATAAATGATGGAGACGCATTCTCGGGTGGTATCGCTTACTGATGTAGTGCATTGGTGTAAATCAAGTGTGTTCATATGAATATTGGTCCAATATAAACTTATAGCGATGTAGGCCTGGTTTAGATTGCAAATTTTTGCAATCTGAACACTGTAGCACATTTTGTTTGTATTTGATAAACTTTGTTCGATCATGGACTAACTAGGCTCAAAAGATTCGTCTTGTGATTTACAATCAAACTGTGTAATTAGTTATTTTTTTTTTATCTACATTTAATGTTCCATGTATGTGTTCAAAAATTGATGTGATGAAGAGAGAGTGAAAAAATTTAGAATTTTAAGACAATCTAAACAAGGCCGTAGTTGTAAACGGTTGGCTCAGGAATAGGTTTTGTCTTCGTCCTTGAAGATGTCATACACTCGTACTAGCAGTGGCAGACTAGCAAGTGGCGTGAAAGTCGAGAGATATGTTGGTGTGGGATTTGGCTGCCTTTCTGGAGAAATTTGGCAGTGTCGGACACGCTGCTAGTATTGTACAGAAAGAGCCCTTTCATGGTGCCCACAAATGGTCAAACATGCATGCCTATGAAGTACTTGTGTAATTGTGTTGTACGCTTGCTGCTTGCAGCAGCACTTAGGCCTATTTAAATTCAGGGCGTAAAGCTTTGGGAGTGTCGCATCGGGTGTCACATGAGAATAAAAAAATTACTGAATCCGTTAGTAATCCACGAGACGAATTTATTAAACCTAATTAATTTGTCATTAGCATATGCGTTATTTTAGCACCACATTGTCAAATCATAGATTAATTAGGCTTAAAAGATTTGTCTCGTAAATTAATCGTAAACTATGCAATTAATTATTTTTATAGTCTATATTTAATACTTCAAACATGCGTCAAATATTTAATGGGATAGAGAATAAATTTTAGAAGAAAAAACTAAACAAGCCCCAGCACCATATGTTGGGTCAGAGGAAGACGGCGCTACGCCGCTTTCGTAAAACCCCCAGATTTTACCCATTGTCCAATCATAAAGAAGTCCTCTTGCCCCTCTGCGGAAGAACCTGACTTGCGAGTTCATCTTCGATGCTGCCTGCCTGCGGATACAGGCCAATGACGTGATCAAGCAGCAGGTGAACACGTACTGTTTGCAGCAAATTACGGCGCGGTTCTTTCTTACTATCCTTTCTGAGTTTTGACCATTGCCTCTTTTCACTTTTATTTATATTATATTTAACGTGTTTGGTCGAGTATGCGGCGTCGCTTTTTGGTCAGCAATTCAACACGTGTTCTCGCGACCTACAACGACTTAAAAAGCATTATTTTTGCAGTACTAAACAGAGACCGCTGGGCTGCAACGAATATTATATATGTAAAGGTTTTCACACTCACCGGAAAGGCTGAGAAAACTTGCAGTGCAGGTTTATAGGCGAGAAGGGTGATGATTGGGCAGGTCAGTAACGTGCTTGCGAGACGAAAGGAACATGAGATCGACTGCATGACCCCGTTTGTGTGTCCTTAAACCCGACTTGATCCGCTTCTTTTTTTCATCCGAAACAGTGTTTTTCTCTCACAAATTCCTCCCGAAGAACGGGGCCCATATACTATCCTCACTGACCTCTGTGATCTATGCAGTGTGACCACTGACCAGGTGATTCGGTGAAGAAAGCAGCATCTCTTTTGAGACTTTGACCCTGCCTTTTTTCGTACTACTTTGTTACTTGCACTAATCATTCACTAGAGTAAGTCCAAAAACTTCACTTGGAAAAAGAGTCCTTCCATGAAGGACTTCATGGTACACACGATTTGCATGAAAGCGAGCAACGAAATGGCCCCGAAATAGCCTTTCATTTACGTACTCCTTCTCCAAATAAATTAAATTTAAAAATTAATCTTTTTAAACTCTTACTAAATTTATAGGAAAGACAGTGAAGATTTATAACACTAAATTAGTATAATTAGATATAATATAAAATATATTTTTATACAATGCTCATTGATGTCATAATATTTATACTCTTTTTTATAAATTTGGTTTAACACAAAAAAAAAGTTTAACTTAAGACAACTCTAGAATTTAAATCTATTTAGAGACGAAGGAAGTATATTATAAGTGCGTGTACTACATGTATTCCATAAAATAATGTAATTTTAGGTCCGATAAAAGTCAAATCAAACTGTTTTAAATTTGACTAATTTTATAAAATCTTAATCCAAATATATGGCTTGAAATAATAAGTATACTAAAAAGTGTGTTTCATTACCAAGACAATAGCATATAGATTCTTAAATCGTTTGACTTAGGTGCCTGCTTGGTCTCATTCTCATAGTAAGATTTTGGAATGTAGATACTGAATATAGAATTTGGATTTTGGGGGGAGGGGGCGAAAAAGAGATGTTTAGATCTTATTCTTATAGCGATTACTGTCTTTGCACAGTGAAAATAGTAGGGGTAGGATTCTACCGTCTCACTCTAAAATTCGATTGTTTGGATCCAATTCTCATTTTTCTCTCATTAGCATTTTCTAGGAGATCTACACAGGGCCTTAGTATAATTTTTTTAGAACTAGACTGGAACTGTATCTTTTCTATATGGAGGAAGTATAATCTACGTACGTCCACCGCGCACACGTGTGTGTTACGCTCGGAAAAGGCGTAGTGCACCACACGCCGCGCAGGTGCGCACCGCACGTTCGCGTACCGTCCGTCCCCCGAGGCCCGAGCTCCGCGCCCGGCCGCGTGTATGGCTGGACCGGCGCCCGCGCAGCCGCGCACGGCTCTCTCGGGGGTCGGGGCTTACCGCCTCGCTCGGCCGCGCCCGCGCGCGACTACAAGATGCCGGGCCGCCACGTCGCGCTCCTCCTGGCTCATCCTCCTCCTCCCGCCCGCCCGCCCCGGTCCCGTAACCGTCGCCGTCGAGCCCCCATCCGCGTGGCGTTTGTCGGGCGCGTCAGGCGGAACGCATGAAGCGCCGCTAGCGTGTCCAGGCCTTCGAACGCAGCACAGCCCCGGGCGGTTGCTTGCCCGGCCCACCGCTGGCGCGCGGACTCTCTCCTGCTCATCCTGCCTGCCGCCCGCGCGGCTCCGATCCGCCGGCCCGACGCTGTGCGTGGCGTGGCGTATCTTTCGAGTAGGTGGGCGCCGGCCTCCTCTCGGTTCCGTCACGGTTGGCTTCCCGTGACATATGCATTGTCCCCTCTCCGACCGTTGAACGCGCACCTGATCGAGTTGTTGGTGTTTGGTCTCGGAGTTGTTTACCGGGTCGGAACTCGATCAGATCGGTGCCTGCGTGCGTGGCCTCTATATAAGCCCACGGGCGCTCGGGGCCTGACGCTCCATCGCCCACACGTCGAAACAAGTTGAGAGATAGTGGTGACTGGCGATCGTTGTCCGTCCTTGCTCGCTAGCTGACATGGCGGACGAGCCAAGAACGGCGGCGGCGAGCGGCATGCCGGACTTCAAGCAGTCGGTGAAGCTCAAGTACGTGAAGCTGGGGTACCACCACCTCATCAGCCACGGCGCGTACCTGCTGCTGGCGCCGCTGCCGGGGCTGGTGGCGGCGCACCTGTCCACCTTCACGCTGCGCGACCTGGCGGACCTGTGGCAGAGCCTGCAGTACAACCTGGTGTCCGTGCTCGTCTGCACCACGGTGCTGGTGGTGGTGGCCACCGCGTACGCGCTGACGCGGCCGCGGCCCGTGTACCTGGTGGACTTCGCGTGCTACAAGCCCGACGACGAGCGCAAGTGCAGCCGCGCGCGGTTCATGAACTGCACCGAGTCGCTGGGCACCTTCACGCCGGGGAACATCGAGTTCCAGCGCCGGATCATCGAGCGGTCGGGGCTGGGCGAGGACACGTACCTCCCGGAGGCGGTGCTCAACATCCCGCCCAACCCGTCCATGGCCAACGCGCGGAAGGAAGCGGAGATGGTCATGTTCGGCGCGCTGGACGAGCTGTTCGCCAAGACGGGCGTGCGGCCCAAGGACGTGGGCGTCCTGGTGGTGAACTGCAGCCTCTTCAACCCGACGCCGTCGCTGTCCGCCATGGTCGTCAACCACTACAAGCTCCGGGGCAACGTCGCGAGCTACAACCTGGGCGGGATGGGCTGCAGCGCGGGGCTCATCGCCGTCGACCTCGCCAGGGACCTGCTGCAGTGCCACCGGGACACGTACGCCGTGGTGATCAGCATGGAGAACATCACCCTCAACTGGTACTTCGGCAACGACCGCTCCATGCTGGTGTCCAACTGCCTGTTCCGCATGGGCGGGGCGGCGCTCCTGCTGTCCAACCGCGGCTCCGCGCGGCGCCGGTCCAAGTACCAGCTGGTGCACACGGTGCGCACGCACAAGGCCGCCGACGACCGCTGCTTCGGCTGCGTGAGGCAGCGGGAGGACGCGGAGGGCAAGGTGGGCGTGTCGCTGTCCAAGGAGCTGATGGCCGTGGCCGGGGACGCGCTCAAGACCAACATCACGACGCTCGGCCCGCTGGTGCTGCCCATGTCGGAGCAGCTGCTCTTCTTCGCCACGCTCGTCGCGCGCAAGGTGCTGAAGCGCAAGGTGAAGCCCTACATCCCGGACTTCAAGCTGGCGTTCGAGCACTTCTGCATCCACGCGGGCGGGCGCGCGGTGCTGGACGAGCTGGAGAAGAACCTCAAGCTCACGGACTGGCACATGGAGCCGTCCAGGATGACGCTGCACCGGTTCGGCAACACCTCCAGCAGCTCGCTCTGGTACGAGCTCGCCTACGCCGAGGCCAAGGGCCGGATCAAGAAGGGCGACCGCACCTGGCAGATCGCCTTCGGCTCCGGGTTCAAGTGCAACAGCGCCGTGTGGAAGGCGCTCCGGTCGGTGAACCCGGCCAAGGAGAAGGGCAACCCCTGGATGGACGACATCGACAGGTACCCCGTCGCCGTCCCCAAGGTGTCAGCCATCTGATGGCTGATTCGCAGCCTGCAGGCATCGCCAATTCGCCATTGCCATGCCTGTGTCTGTCTTTTGATCCATCGGATTATCGTAGCAAAAGCCGTAGTAGAATCAATGTATACTAGGAGTGGAGTCGATCGTTTTGTGTTACATATACGTACACTTCTGAATCGGGAGCCGGTCTGCTAGCTGTTACATACATACATACATACATACATACATACATACATACATACATACATACAGTATATACACACGTGATGTGCATATATATAAAGTATAGACGTATAGTGCGTGCGTGCTTGACACGAGCCATAAGAGAATAATAATATACAGTACTACTGTATACTGTGATACGAAAGCTGAAAAGCACGAGGCAGCAAGCGTGTGCGGCCACGCTGGAGAACAGCCACGTGCGCAGAATTTATGTGAAAAAACAAGCTGAAACATTGTTCCATCTGATGTGTTGTGAGGAAAAAATACTGTTCTAGTTGAAAAAACAAGCTGAAAAGTACGGATTATAAGACAAGCGAACATGGCCTGTGGATTCAAGAAAAGAACAAGGAATATCGTTTCAGCATCTATAGAAACATATTCGTTCAACACTTGTTGTCCATCATTTTCTGGTGATCTGCTGATCGTCTGAGATCAACACTCTTCGTAGCACTGAATCTGAATGCACATACTCTGAACGTAATACTGTCCTTTAGTCACAGCTAGTTTCTCCCAGTTCTCCAAGTCCTCTGCTCCATACTACTCCCTCTGTACAAAACAATGCAATTCTCGTTTTTTTAACAAGTTAAACTATTTTAAATTTAATCAGATTTATGTGAAAAGGTACCAACATTTTATGATACCAAAATATGATTAGGTTGGTCATGGAATATATTTTCATATAATAAACCTATTAAAAAACAGAAACTTGAGAAATGCACACTTAGTTCAAATCTAAAATTGCACTGTGAATATAAGTGGTCCGTGATGTTCCCCGCTCATCGTCTCCCATTGACCATACATGCGGCTGTGCTGTGTCATAAAAAGGCGAAAATTCACCGACGTGCAGTGTCAGATTGATGTCCTTTTCTCCCTTACGAAATCCAAACTTCCTGGAGACTCCAGGACATGGACATCGACATGTTTCTGTCAAAAAATAGTTGAGCGTTAGTTACCTACCTACACTGTACGTGCAATTAGCTCGATTATTTAGTTGAACCACTTTGTAAATCTTCGGCCTGTTCGGCTGGGCTTATACGATCGTGGATTATAAGCTGGAACAATATTTTTCTCTCACACCAAACCAGCCAGCAGTAAATAATCCACGATTGTCTCAGCCGAAACGAACATGCCGCTTGTTGATCGTTTGCTTGTATCGTGGTCACTATGTATCTAGACAATAATATAGGAAAAAGTCTACTTCACCCCCTCAACTATTGATGGTTGTTTACTTTATCCCTCACCTATAAAAACAGGTATTCTACCCCTCAAACTATTGAAAACCGTCTAAATAACCCCTTGAGGCGGTTTTGAAGTTGGTTTAGTTGACTTGGCGCATTAAAAAGTCCACATAACTAACTAACATATCAAGTATCAACTACATAACTCCCTCAACTATAAAATTTGATATTATAGTCCTTAAAGTATCCAATAATATTTAAATGACCCCTGGATGGTCTTGTAGGTTCGTTTGGACACCATATCCTGACACATTGGGCTAAGTACCTATGGTTGTGCGCATGCTCAAGCACCCAGGCCTACACCCTCATCATCCGGTCCGGCCCCTCCCATATGCTCCATCAGGTTGTCCTTTAGTTTTTTAGTTAGTCATAGGAGGAGACAATGAGACAGTGGGAGGATGTGAAAGGGGGTGAATGACAAGGGTTTAGGCACAGGGCATGAACTCAGTGCCGTCGAGGAGTGCCATGAGGTGGAGCAACCGAGCAAAAGACAGGGTGGTGCTCATCGGGCGATACAGTAATCCTAGAAAGAGTAGGGAGAGGGAGACAACCAATGGGCCTACGTGTAAGTATGGGTGCTTAGGCCAGTGTGGTGAGATACGATGTCTAAAAGACAGGGTGGTGCTCATTTGAATATTATTAGATATACTTTAAAGGCTCTAATATCTGGTTTTATAGTAGAGGGGGTTATTTAATCCACTCTTGATATGTTAGGGGGTTATGTAGATTTTTTAATATGTCACATCAGTGAAACCACCTTTAAAACCGTTTCAGGGTTATTTAGACGGTTTTCAATAGTTTAAGAGGTTATTTAATCTATCTACCTCACCCCATAAACTATTGGTGGTTATCTACTTGACTTCAGGGCATCGACACATGTTTTTGTAAATAATTGAGCGTTAGTAGATAGATTAGATTAGATGAACCACTTTGTAATCACTCGCCCAGTGAGAGAAATTGTAGTACGAGTCTATTGCCTCAGATTGCGATCACATCATGTCACTGTCACACACTGTACAGATCACGAGCACATATTTGTCCTCTTTTACAGGAACAAACTATAAACCTATTGGGCCGTAAGCAAACACCATATGAAAAGAAGAGTTGGGCCATCACCTCGTGGTGTTGATCATTATTAACGAACACAACAGAAAGCCCACGCGGTCCACCCCTCCACGGCAGCTTTCGGATCCGACGTCCAGAAATCTCGCGTGGGAGGAAAGCTAGCCGGATGCGATCCCCAGCCGCCGCCCAAGATCCGGCGGCCACAATTCCTGCGTCCATCCAAAGCTACAAAAACCCCGCACCCCGAGAAAAAAAACAACACGCCACTGCAGCTATAAAACCTTCCGCCTCCACCGGCGGCTCGCCCAATTCCATTTCGAATTCTAGGGTTTTGCTGCTCCCCGACCCCGTGCTCCGAAGCCCGCCGCATCGCCGCATCAGGCGCGGCCCCCCTCCAGTGCGACCGAGATGGTGAGAGCCCCGCACTGATCCAATTTCCGCCGTGTTTGATCTCCGGATCTGTGGCCGCGTGTCTGATCCGCGATGTTTTGTGGGGTTTTTTTTTTCGCAGGCGCTGCCGAATCAGGGGACCGTGGAGTACCCCAGCTTCAAGCTTGTCATCGTCGGCGATGGCGGAACGGGTGAGTTTCCGAGTCGCTCCGTGTCTCGATTGGTTGTTGGGAACGGTGGAAGCTGCCAATGCTTCTAGGAGATCTGATGGATTGAACTTGGGCGTTGTGTGGATCATAGGGGCTGGCTCCTCCTAGTTTCCTCACGAGCTCCGTTACTGGAATATTAGATAGACAGTTCCACTAAAACTGATTTTAATCATTTCTATGTTGTAGTTATCTACCCTCATTTAGATTCGTTTTCGAATATAAACTGCAAAAATATATTAGACCTTGTTTCCCCTCGTTTAGATTCCTTTTCAGATAGACGCTGAGGATCACAGGGGCTGCCTCCCCCTACCTAATGTCGTACTTAATATATAAAATCATAAGAACGAGTCTTTGTTATCCAGGTGTTTTATTATCTTTTGTATTGTAGCAAATCCGTTTCTAAGTTAGGGCTACATGTGATGCAACTAAATTTGAGGTGAAGGTGGTTCATTTCTTGTTTCTAATATTTTGAATGCTAATACGATAGTCGATGCACAACCTAATTAGCTCCTGGTACAAAACTGCATGATTGTTTGTATGAAAACTCTTACGTCCGGACGCCATTTATCTTTTTTTGTTTGCAACCTTCATTAGCTAGATGACTCAAATTTCAGTTGCTAAGGCATAATGGTATTCTTTTTTTGTTTGCAACCTTCATTAGCTAGATAGCTCAAATTTCAGTTGCTAAGGCATAATGGTATTGTCCTCATAGGCTTGAGATTCATGACTATTTATTGTATACACCACATCTATCCGTTACCCTTTTATCGTCTCTTCTGTTGGCCCTGTGTGATTTTTATTCTGATGTTTTCTTGATGCAGGTAAAACTACATTTGTGAAGAGGCATCTCACTGGAGAATTTGAGAAGAAATATGAACGTAAGTATCTTGTTGATTGGGGTTTTCCTTCATTTACTTACCATCAATAATGCTTTCAGCTTCTCTAATGCATTTTGTTGTTTCAGCAACCATTGGTGTGGAAGTCCACCCATTGGATTTCACCACGAACTGTGGTAAGATCAGGTTCTACTGCTGGGACACTGCTGGGCAAGAGAAGTTCGGTGGCCTCAGGGATGGATACTAGTAAGTCTTATTTGTGATTTATCTTCAGTAACATCTGAACTAACAAGTTTACATACACCGTGAAGTCAATGTATGCTTTCAGTACTGAACTATTTTCGATTACATTTTTTGACACTTTGTGATTTCTATTCCCATGCAGTATCCATGGTCAATGTGCAATCATCATGTTTGATGTAACCTCAAGGCTGACATACAAGAATGTTCCTACATGGCATAGGGACCTGTGCAGGTTTGTTGCAGTCTTTCTTTGGCCATGTTTAGATTGCAACTTTTTTCAATCTGATGAATAGTATCACTTTCGTCTTATTTGGCAAATATTGTCCAATCGTGGACCAACTAGGCTCAAAAGATTCATCTCGTGATTTTCAACTAAACTGTGTAATTAGTTATTTTTTTACCTACATTTAATACTCCATGCAAGCGGCTAAAAATTGATGTGATGGAGAGAGAGTGAAAAAACTTGGAACTTTGATGGGATCTAAACAAGGCCTTTGTCGTAAACTTGTACTGATTTACAATTTTGTTGGGAAATTCTGATGTTCAATTATGAATTCATGCAGGGTGTGTGAAAACATCCCAATTGTCCTTTGCGGTAACAAGGTTGATGTCAAGAACAGGCAGGTGAAAGCCAAGCAGGTCACCTTTCACAGGAAGAAGAATCTGCAGTACTATGAAATTTCTGCCAAGAGCAATTACAATTTTGAGAAACCTTTCCTTTACCTTGCGAGGAAGCTGGCCGGGTAATTGACTTAACTACTTTTGTTCTTTGCACCTTGTGCTCGCAACCAATTACCACTATATGTTTATACTTGTGAATGTCTTTGGTCTTTCAGTGATCCGAACCTTCACTTTGTTGAAGCTGTTGCCCTGAAGCCTCCGGAAGTTACCATCGACATGGCTATGCAGCAACAGTGAGTGTCACATTTTGTTTTTTGTCCACTTTATTCATTTTATATGTACCTATACTTTAATCTGTCACCTCAATTCAAGTTTTGCAAGAACTGATTCACTTTTTATTTACTCAGGCATGAAGCTGAGCTTGCTGCGGCGGCTGCACAACCTCTTCCTGATGACGATGATGATCTGATCGAGTAGAGAGGATCATGATCATGAGTCTCGGACTTGAGCAGGAGTTGTGCCTTGCGTTTTAAGTTGTTCTAGGGTGAACCCTCTCTTGAGTTGGCATTGTCTGGATCATCTTTCTCTCCTTGGATGTGTTACAACTTTTGAGTGTGGAAATTGATGGACTCGTCGCCATGAATTTGCTGGCTACTCTATACATTGCTTTGTAACTCTGTTTGATGTTAAACGTTCTTGTGGCAACCCCCGTAGTGCTGCCTTTTTATTATCTATTTGTCTGCTGTACCATATAAAATGCTTCAGGTGTATTTCTCGCACTTTCCAGGTGTATTTAGGTTTAATGTATATTTCGTATGTTTGGTGTCAGGTTATATGGGTCTCACAACGGTATAGATGATTTTGGAGATCAGTATATCAGTTTGCTAGATGCGGCGAAGTACCCTTTAAGAAAGTTGGCTATCTGGAAAGTTGGGCAATTGAGATGAATTCGTTAGGAAACTTTACATAGGTACTAGCTCTCATTGAGAATAAACAATATGTTTTGCCTGCAAAATTTAACATGCGAAGACAACAAGCCCACAAAACAGAAAACAGAACTCTAGACTCCCAAATTTAACATGTGAAGGCTGAAGACAGCAGAGCAGGTCATTTTTTTTTTCAGAAAACAGAACTCTATAGACACCCAATTCACAGACATTCCTTCTCTACTCGTTCATCAAAGAATTCCTTCAGTCCACGAAATAGTATGCTCTCTTCTCTACTCGTTCATCAAAGAATTCCTTCAGTCCACGAAATAGTATGCTCTCTAGCGATCGATGCTCGTTTTTTGATTGACATAAATGGCTAGAGCAAGTGAGAAACATCATTGTGCTTGTACTCTAATTTCTCTATACAATGAAATTGCTCTGGCGAGGCTCATGTTGTGATAATACCATACCAAAGTTTGAACTCTGGATTTCGGAAGGAAGATAATTTGTCTAAATTTTGTTGCGGCATACCTCCGCAACGCAGAAACCGTTGGGTTTGTAGCCGCCTCCTGTTCCTGTGAGCTCAGCTGTGAGTTTGGCGGTCTATTTCCATCCATAGTGAAGCAAAAAACCAAGGCCCAAAAGCATCTTGACCGCTGAGCCGCGGTGGTGCGAGCGCCGTCGTGCTCGTTGAGTGCGCTAGTGACCCTTCCACAGTTCCACCTCGGCCAGCGCCAGCCAGTGAGCCAGATAAACCCAAGTGGACAAGAACAAGAAGGCACACAACAGAAAAAAAAAAAATCACCTCGGGCAAACGGGCGGAGACGTCGAGACGAGACGCCAAAAAGGGAGAACCCCCCTCCCCTTTTCTCTCTCTCCACCGCCACCACTCCACAGCTTCCCTTCAGATCCCATCCACCCTCCCCTCCATTAAAGCACCCCACGGCGCCGCCGCTCCGCTCTCCTCCCCCACCAATCCACAGCGAGACACGCCCGAGCGAGCGAGCGAGCACCGACCCCGCCGCCGCGATGAGGCCGTCGCTGCTGAAGTCCACGGCCGAGCTCCTCCGCCGCAGCCGCGGCTACGCGTCCTCGGCCAACCCGGAGCGGAAGGTGGCCATCCTGGGCGCTGCGGGCGGCATCGGGCAGCCGCTCTCGCTCCTCATGAAGCTCAACCCGCTCGTCTCCTCCCTCTCCCTCTACGATATCGCCGGGACACCCGGCGTCGCGGCCGACGTCTCCCACATCAACTCCCCCGCCCTGGTACGCCTACACCCCCGCTCGGCGCGCTCCCCTGGTTCGGACGGACTGGATCCGAGCTCACTGGTTTCCAGTCGACTCCCGCAGGTGAAGGGGTTCATGGGGGACGACCAGCTTGGGGAGGCGCTGGAGGGCTCCGATGTCGTCATCATCCCCGCCGGGGTGCCCAGGAAGCCCGGCATGACCAGGGACGATCTTTTCAACATCAACGCCGGCATCGTTAAGGGGCTCTGCACTGCCATCGCCAAGCACTGCCCCAACGTAAGCGTCGCGCCCCCTTGCCACTGTAGATCTGCAGCTTAGGGGGCAAATTTCAGGGTTGCTCGCTAGATTTCGTACTCTACTTTTGGCAATTGGAATGGCCGGTGGTTGGATTTGGTGCAGATCTAGCGTTCAGTGCTGATCTGGTGAAGTAAAGTGGCACACCTACCTGACAGGAAATGGAGTGGGCTTGTTTGCCCAAAACATACAGAATTACCACCACGTGCTACTTGCCAGCCTCAATGCTTTGAAATTGCCACCTGAAGTAAAGAGGACTCACTTGCTCTAGAGCTCACTTCACATGCATTGGGATATAGTCATATAGATCTGTGAACATTCCCATGCTTTGCATATGAGATGTTAGATGATATTGAGTGATATATGCATGCTTGTTCCTTATATATGTCCAGTGAACATTTTCATCTTGATTTGCTTAATTTGTTCCGTCACACTGATCATGTTGATTATATGCGTTTTAGGCTCTTGTCAATATGATCAGCAACCCTGTCAACTCCACTGTCCCGATTGCGGCGGAGGTTTTCAAGAAGGCTGGTACCTATGATGAGAAGAAGCTGTTTGGTGTGACTACCCTTGATGTTGTTCGCGCTAAAACTTTTTATGCTGCAAAGGCGGGTGTGCCAGTTACTGGTAATAAGATGATGTTTTAGTTGGCAGTTGCTGTAGACATTGAGATTATGGATCAGAATTAACTTTTCACCCCTCTTAACATGAGTTATTGATGTGGCCTTTTGCAGAGGTGAATGTTCCTGTTGTCGGGGGCCATGCGGGTATTACTATTCTGCCACTCTTCTCACAGGTATTGTATCCATGGACCATGTCTGAGGTTTCCTGCAAGAGAGATACACATGATCCCTCCAAAATGTATCAAGTTAGAAAATAACAAAATAACTTTTAGCATAAACATGGCTTGTGGTGATCAAATAGTGTGTGGATATTGTTGGCAAAATATGCAAGTTGATTAGCATGGAGGTTGTATTCTGTGGACTGGAGTCAAAAGAGAATGTTTACCTAGACTAGTGCAGTAATTTCCATTTGTCAATTGTGCATAGGGACTCTAAAGCTATCTTTGGTTAGCGTTTTACATTTCATAATCCTTTGTTGTACTAACATACTGTGCTAGCGATAGTCATTTCCATTGTCATGGTATGTGTATTCTATGATGTGCCCCATATCTCTGAAACTAGAAACTCAATCAAATATTCTGTTTTATACAGGCCACTCCTGCAAGCAATTCATTGTCCCAAGAAGACATTGAGGCCCTCACCAAGAGGACACAAGATGGCGGGACGGAGGTTGTTGAAGCAAAGGCTGGAAAGGGATCTGCAACATTGTCCATGGCGTAAGTCTATAGAACATATGGACCGTTGTCAGCATGTCTATTGGTTGCACTATAGCATATCCTGTCTGTTTATCATCGTTTTGGAATATTATGAGTATTTTCTTCTATGCTCTGCAACCAGTCAATCAATAGATGCTTCTTGCTTTCATTGTATTTTCTATGAAGAACTGCCTGTGGCATAAATTAGCTGCTGCATGATTGCCCATTACATGCTTCTGCACAGATTGTCTGGTAATGTTAAGCTTATAGCTTCCAAGCTAGTTGCGATCAAAATTTACTAAATTTACAACTACTGTTTCATGGTTGTTCCTGTATTAACTTCATTTGATTGTATGTCTATTGCATCAGTTTCCTGTCAGAGTTAGATGTATAGCTATCAACCTATGTAACTGTAATGAACATCATTAGCAGGTTATGATATTCATTATACAAGTATAATTGAATTAAACCTATGAATATAAGAAACCTTCAATGTTTTTGTAAACATTGTTCTTATAGGAAAACTTGGTCATTCTACTTTGTTAGCTTTGTGTTATTGCGTTCATGTCAAATTCCACTCAAAGATATTGCCATTATTTGGAATGAAGCTTCTTGCCAAATGAAGGGCTTGTCCATGAGCATCTGTACCAGATCATGTACCTTACTTTTCCAACTAATTTAATGCAATATGAGCGAGGCCCTGTCTGGGTAGGTGGGATTTGGATCCATATTCTTTAACTATACAGAGCAATCACCCTCATCCTAACACTCCCC
The DNA here is from genome assembly GCF_019320115.1 of Miscanthus floridulus. Taxonomy (NCBI): domain Eukaryota; kingdom Viridiplantae; phylum Streptophyta; class Magnoliopsida; order Poales; family Poaceae; genus Miscanthus; species Miscanthus floridulus. The sequence goes on along the minus strand of NC_089595.1, from coordinate 115,773,007 downwards.
TTGTCTGGAATTTCTCTGTAACTTTACCTTTGCTTCCATAAGTGCCCTGCTTATATGTACTCTCCTGTTTTTTTACAAAACCATCATATCATAGTGTCTGTGTAGACAAACTCTAATACTCCACCAACCGTTTTTTTACATAACCACATTAGATTTATGCTGATTTTAGGTCAAACCCTGCAATTTCACATTAGATTTATTCTGATTTTAGGTCAAACCCTGCAATTTATTTTTCTAATAGCGTTATTCATTCCCTCTTTGTTTTGCAGATATGCTGGTGCTGTTTTTGCGGATGCATGCTTGAAGGGTCTGAATGGAGTTCCGGACATTGTAGAGTGCTCTTTTGTGCAATCAACTATGACAGAGTTGCCGTTCTTTGCCTCCAAGGTACTTATAATGCATAACTGTCTACCTAAATTTTAGTTATGCATTTATCATATGGTCAAAGTAAATCTCTGTGGTTCTTGTTACCTGCTTTTCTTTTTCTGTTGAAGTCTTGTAACCTTGTACAGGTTACCGACGTTTAAATTACAATAGTATAATTTGTTTCACAGTTATTTCTGACTCACTCCATTCCAAATTGTAAGTCATTCTGGATTTTCTAGATACATAACTTTTGCTACGCATCTAGATATATATTATGTCTAGATACATACTAAGAGTTATTATCTAGAAGAATCAGAACGACTTACAATTTGGAACGGAGGGAGTATATAAGTGAAACTCTTAGTTCTGTGTCCTGAATTATTTGTGGTTGGAGGCGTTAAAAGAACTTTCTCATTGTTCAGTTTTACATTTATAATACTTTTTATCTCGATGTGTCCGGCGTGTCTTATGGATTAATGGGACTGGAGTACCGAACCTGCAAACCAATTGCCATTTTGGTGCATTGAGCATCCGTGTTGCATGTTAGCCATCCGGTTCCATATTAGCAAGTTCGAGTTACCAGGAATTCTGAAAAGTAGCATCTCACATGCTCTTACATGTCATGGTTTGTCAGTTGGAACTTCAGTTGTCTGACACTACCTCTGGTCAACATTACTTACAGGACAAATGAATTAGCTTTAGATAATTTATCTTGATCGAAACCTCAAGTGATCTTGACTGGAGGGTGTAAAAACAATGCGTTCTCCAATAACTCGCAATTGCCACTAGTTGAACGGGTTCTGGTGCAGCATTGCTCTTGATTTTGTTAGTTTTTTTCCCTCACTACGAGATGGTCTTGGAGTTCTAACATTACTCCCTTTCATGTTACAGGTACGGCTCGGCAAGAATGGAGTGGAGGAAGTGCTTGGTCTGGGTGAGCTCAATGACTTCGAGAAGAAGGGGCTGGAAAACCTCAAGGCCGAGCTCAAGTCTTCCATTGAGAAGGGTATCAAGTTCGCCCACGGGAACTAGGCAACCTGCTCGGCTTCTAACAATTGATATCCCTTGCATTTTTTGTTTGACTGCCTTTTTTCCCGCCCCCTTATGGTTGGCACAATGAGGCGTAGTGGTCCATAATAAAACCCAGCGGAACGAAGAAAACGTGTACCAGGAACAGTTTGCAAACACCGGTGCTTTTTGTGCTGAGCCACCACTAGTTGAGCCGTGAGGGAATGTAGAACAAACTTTCCACTTTAAGCAACAAGAGAGCTTCTACACATGCTAGTAAGCAAAAGCACAAAGCTAACTAAGCTCACTAGCAATGCTCAATAACAAGGCAATCAATGCTTAATTAGAGAGCGTAAATACTTAGCTACATAAACTAAGCAATATGACTAACAAGGTTACTAAAATTAAATTAGCTACGTAAGGGAGCTACTTCTATGCTACACAAACAAGAAAGTAATTAGCAAGCTATATAAGCTATCTAATTACAAGAGCAACTACACAAGCTTAATAGTATATAAAAGTAATCACAAGCTTGTGTAACGGGGATACAAACCAACGGGAAGAACAAGGTTGACACGATTTTTCTCCCGAGGTTCACGTGCTTGCCAACACGCTAGTCCCCGTTGTGTCGACCGCTCGCTTGGTGATTCGGCGGTTAATTAGCATCACCCGCTAAGCCCGCACGTCGGGCGCCGCAAGAACCTACCCCTTGAGTGAGGGTAGCTCAATGACACGCTTTACTAGAGTTGCCCTTTGTGGCTCCCGCGGGGCGAGCACAATGCCCCTCACAAGCACTTCTCCGGAGCGCCGCACAAGCTTCTTGCGGGCTTCGACGGAGACCACCACCAAGCCGTCTAGGAGGTGGCAACCTCCAAGAGTAACAAGCACCATCGGCTTGTAACTCGATCACCTAGTGCCACTCGATGAAACATCACGATGCAATCGCACTAGAATCGCTCTCTCACACAATCGAATGATCACTATCAAGTATGTGTGAGATTGAGGGCTCCCAAGCACTCACAAGCATGGACACTAAGTCCCCTGAGGTGCTCGACTCCAGCCATGGCCGAGGGCCACTTCTATTTATAGCCCCAAGGGCTAAACTAGCTGTTACTCCTTCACTGGGCAAAAGTCGGGCTGACCGGACGCTCCGGTCGTGTTGACCGGACGCTGGACCTCAGCGTCCGATCGCCCGCAGACGGCCACGTGTCTCGATACCAACGGTCACTTGACCTGACCGGACGCAGCAGCTTCAACTGACCGGACGCAGCAACCCCAGCGTCCGGTCGTTTCCAGTAAGGTACCAGACATGACCGGACGCGTCCGATCGCACATGATCGGATGCAGCCCAGCGTCCGGTCACTCTCTAGCTTCTGCGTCATCGTACGTCAGCCTGACCGGACGCACCCTGCCAGCGTCCGGTCACTTCCAGTGCTAGTGTCCGGTCGAAGACCGACGCTGCATGCTTTCGGCCACCACTGACCGGACGCAGGACCCCAGCGCCCGGTCACCACGTGACCAGCGTCCGATGCACTCTGTGAGACCCTGTCTTTTCTATGTAGAGCGTCGGTGGCACCGTCGGACTGTCCGCACTCTACGGGCGGACACTCCGCCGGTGGAGTTTCTTCACCAAGTTGATCCACATCAACTTCAACTTCTTCTCCTTTGTAAATGTGCCAACACCATCAAGTGTACACCACCATATGTATGCGTGTTAGCATTTTCACAATCATTTCCCAAAGGATGTTAGCCACTCAACTTGCCACGCCACTCGATCCTAGCGATGATGCAAAGTTAGATCACTCGAGTGGCACTAGATGACCGATATGCAAATAAGTTTGCTCCTCTTGATAGTACGGCCATCTATCCTAAACCCGGTCATAAACTTCTCTACGCACCTATGACCGTTGAAATGAAATGCCCTAGGTTATACCTTTGCCTTGCGCATTCCATTTCATCTCCTCCAATGTCGATTTAACACATGCACCAACACGATCGACAATGATATGATCCACTTCATATCATCACGTGATCATATTGGTTCATCGATCTTGACTTCACTTGTTCTTCACCGTTGCCATCGTCCATCGGCGCTAAGTCTTGCTCAAGTTTCACCGCCACGTGGTCCATCACTCCAAAGCCTTCGACTTGCCCTTCACGCTTGCAACCGGTCCATCAAGCCAAGTCTTGTCTTGATCTTCTCCACCTTGATTATATGACTCAATGTCATGTCTCATGTGCAATAAGCTCCATCATCATCACATGTGTGAGCTTTGCAACATCTCCAAGCCATTTTCACCTTCATGGCATATGTTGCTCACACACATATACATGTGGACTAATCACCTGTGTATCTCACATAAACACAATTAGTCCACCTAGGTTATCACTCAATTACCAAAACCAAACAAGGACCTTTCACCGAGGGGTCGTCGTCATCGTCGTCCTCGGTTGTAGGGTCCTTCCTAGCGCTATAATGTGGTGGTGTACGCACCGCGAAAGTGGCACCCGACCACGCCGAAGTCATCGGCTGAGAAGAGTCGGCTGGTGTCCTCAAAGAGGCTGAAGACGTACCACCCGATCGCGCCAGGAGTGGCGGTTCCTCATAAGGAGTGTCCATGTAGCTCAGCTTCTGAGCTAGCTTCCTGCCGCTCTTCTTCACCTTCTGCATAAATAGACGTTAAAGTTAGTGCATTACCCAAACGCATATACACTAAAGAAACATTTTCGGAACGAACAAGTTTATGTTACCTCCACAAAAGCCGCGAGAACGCCTGGCCCCTGACCTCTAGACTCATGAAGCCGGAACGCTGCTTCGTTGGACAACCTTAACAATTGTGTCGCCTGGATACAGAAATGCGGTTGAACAGTTTTAGTACACATACTTAATACCAAAAGGATAACAAATTGTACCATTCAACTATATTACCACGTATCTTTGAAGCGGGGCTCTCTCCAGCTGTGTGTCCTCCCTAGTGGTAATGTCGTACACATCTTCGATGACATCTTCCTCCGAGTCCTCATCAATCGCCACGTCAGTGTATGGGGGCTTGATATGTGTCCTCGTAGACCTGTGAAGCCACCGCAGGTACTCGTCGAAGGTGTGCTGGTCGTGTGGAGGACCCGCATGGACCGGATGTCGTACCCTGTTCTGCCACAAATGGATGCGCAAGCTGTGTGTCACGCGCCAATCCTTGGTCTTGTACCTCTTCCTGCGGTCATACATACAATAAAACGATGTTAGTTGTACCACACACCTCTGGATTATAGCATTGTTATTAATCGATAACGCACCCGTGCAATTCTTGGATGGTGGAGTAAAGCGGTGGTGGGCAGCCTGTCATTCTCCCAAACTGTCTGTAGACCCGGATGGGCAAGTGAATCTCGACCACATGGAAGAAAATAAGAGGGACGTCGCAGCGATACTCGTCTAACTCGTCCCTAGTGACAGGACTGAGATAGTACTGGAGCTCGGGAGCATCCCAAGGACACCAATGCACCTGAACATTTCGTAATTGAGTTAGGCTGTGATATAGTGTAGATCGAACAAGACACGTGTATGATAGTAAAGAGAGCGTAACCTGGTACTGTATCAGGACGTCAAGACCATCCGTGTACTCCCTATACTTGCGCCTCGCATTCTCTCTAACTAACCCAGCTTCTGTCCAGATATACAGAGCTGTAGGGAGTGTATCCTGCCCGTTCCATTGCTGTATTGAACACGATAATGAATTAGACATTAATAATCTCATCATATATAACTGCCTCGAAGAATATAGTGAACCGAAGTACTTACCGGTAAACCATTATTAAGGGGCCTCCTAACGGGCCATCGTTCCCAACACCACACCTGAAGTAGGTACGAGCAACCCCCAAGGTTCGCATATCCTGAGGTGCGACGGTAGGCAACGCATAGCTGTCGATACGTCCATGCCAGGACTACGCTGCCCCAGCTGTACGCCGCTATGTTCTCCCACGACTGTCATAGTATGTCAAAGAACATCCAGCTGATCGTGTTGCCCGAGGCGTCTGGAAAGAGGAATGCACCAAGAAAGTGCCAGAGCCACACACGAGCGAACTTGTCGATCAGAGCCTCCTCAGCCTGTGGGTCCAAGTAATCAAAGCGCTCCGTGATCTAGGACGATGAAACCCTAGAACTTTTCCTGAAATTGACCAAAGAAAATGAGACCCCATGACTGCAGGAAAGCAATGCAAGTATTAAATAGGCTTGAATTACTCATTTATTTTTTTTAGAAGCATCATCATCCGGTGGAAGAAAGCCAGTAAACTGAGCCACCAGCTCCCTCCAGTGATCGTTGTCAACTATCCCTGTCACTGGAAGTCCCCCCAACCGAAGGCCTAAAATAGCCTTCACGTCCTGCAACGTCAAGGTCATCTCACCATAAGGTAGGTGGAACGTGTGGGTCTCAGGCCTTCACCTGTTATAAGAATAGAACGACTGTTAGTTGCCTCAAATTTATTAGAAGAAAGTTTACGTACAAAGAATGCACTCGCACCTGTTTACAGCTGCAGTAAGTAGTGCTGGGTCAAGGGGCGGAAGACCGTGGTTGACAACACGGACAAGCTCGAGGAAGTCGGCACGCCGTATGTACGGCGCATAACGCTCGTCCCACTGGTGTGCCCTGGTGTGCGTGCGAGGCCTCAAAGGAGGCAAGGACACCTCTGCGTCATTGTCACTCAAGATGTGTGCTTGGTGCTAGTCGTCGTACTCCACCTCAAGAATAGGGTACAACGGGTGATGTATGGGAGGAGCCATCCTGTTACGAATTGATAAACAAAGCGTTAGAGTGTTCAAATTAACAAAATTTAAATTAACATTAGTAAGTTCACAAACAAATCACTAACCTAACTATCCTAAATCCCTAAACCCAAAATCCTAACTATACTAGATAATAAATACATAATCAATCCCTAAAATACCTAAACCCTTTTGGGTTTAGAGTAAACTAGTATCTATACCCAAAATCCCTAACTAAATAACTAACTATAAACTAAATAATAAATACATAAACAACCCCTAAACCCAAAATCCTAACTATACTAGAACACACAACCTCAAACCTATGTAAATCACAAACAAATTCACTAACCTAACTATCCTAAATCACTAACTATCATAAATCAATACCAATCATAAAACCCTAACTATCCTAAATTACTAACTATCCTAAATCACTAATTATCCTAAATCAATAATAATCAAAAAATATGAAATCAACCCTAACTATCCTAAATTACTAACTATCCTAAATCATTAATTATCCTAAATCAATAATAATAAAAAAAATATGAAATCAACCCTAACTATCCTAAATCACTAACTATCCTAAATCAATAATAAGCAAAAAAAAATATGAAATCGAGAGGAGGTACCTTAGGAGCGGACGGCCTAGACGCGCCGGCGTTCGTGGCGCGGCGTGGTCGGGCGGGCGAGGCCGGGCGGGCGCTGCGCGGCGGCGGTCGGGCGGCCGACCACGCGGTATTTATTCGGCTCTGCCGCGCCATGGACCAGGGCGCGGCACTGCCGTGCCAAGATCGGTGGCGCGGCAAGAGCTGCTACGTCAACGGCCACCGAAACCGGTCGTCGCCACGTCAGACCTCTGCCGCGCCACCATGCATGGCGCGGCACAGGCATTTGGCCGCGCCAGGGCAATAGACGCGGCCAAAGGTGTTAGTTTTTTTTTAAAAAACTTGCAGTGTTAGATTTAAAATTAGTTTTTAAAAAGTGTTAAAATTAAAAAAAAATCCTAGTAGTTAATAGCCGTTATTTTTTAGCTTGCTAATCTTTATTAGGAGACCGGCTAGATTGACGGTTGGACAGTGGATTGAAGGAACTTATAAACTATTAGCAGTTTTCAGGTAATAATTAGCTGCTAATTTTTCAATGCACTGTCTCTATCTGTATCCTGTCAACTCTACGAAGATATGATACACGCGGTGGAATTAAGAACTCGTAGCAGTGGAATTAAGAACTCGTAGGCAAAGCGGTAGGCACGATGACAATGCATGCAGCATCTCTGTTGCACGTACACTTGTTTCGCATACACTCGTGGTACACGCTCCAGTCTGGCGTCAAGATATTTTTGTTATTCATACTAGCTGCCATCAGACGTTCTATAGAGCGACGACCCAGCAGCACATCTGCCATCACTGTCTCTGTCAATGCTACTGTCATGGAAGTAGACCTGGGATTAATTAAGATCTCCCGACTAAGTAAACCAGGAAGATTTAGCATATGCGTATCTCTGGCAGCTGGATCCTTCCATACTTCTATGTTTATTCAGACTCATGTTACACGCTTGAAAGCTACTACCATTTTGGTGTGCCAATCAACGTCGTCGTCAAATCGTCATAGATAAATTTCACCAAAAACAAAAAAGGGTGGCAAATGTCACAAAAAAAAAAACAAAGTGAAACAGGATGATGATCAGATCTTGGACGGGACAAGCAACTAGGCTTGCACGCAACCAAGTGACATATGCACTTGTACCTCCGTTCTTGTTGCCAGGCCAGGCAGATCGTTTACCTACCTGCAGGGGTTTGGGTCCCGTTTCCCTACCGGCGATCACACTGCGCTCAGACACCAGTTTTCTGATGCACTCACAGGATCGGAAACGTTTTCACAGCAGAAAATTTTTGTGACTGTTCGTGCACACACCTGACCTGACGTACGTAAGAACGCCATGCATCAAAGCAAGCAGGCTAAAGTGCATGGCCGGCATGTTCCTACACTACCGGAATCTGGAAGTTTGCCGTGTGCGCACGGCACACGGCAAAGCCCAAAAATCACTCGACAAAGCCTTTGCCATGTGTTATACTCGGCAAACAGCACTCGGTGTACACAGAGTCGGCAAACGTTTCTTTGCCGAGTGTTTTTTATCGGGCACTCGGTAAAGACTTTACCGAGTGCTAAAACCGACACTCGGAAAAAAGCAACGTGATGTCGAGAAGACATTCATGGTGCGTTTGCCGAGTGTCTAACGACATAGGCACTCGTCAAACATATCTTGTTTGTCGAGTGTCGATGGAAAAAAACACTCGGCAAACAATGGTTTTTGCGAAAATAAAAAAAGCCCACTCACGCCGTGCCCGTCCCCGACCGGCGTGGTCCGCACCGTGGCCGCTCGGCGTCCAACAAGCGCGCGCCGGGGGCCGCGACGACGGCCACGGAATGTACCGGCGCCGCTGTGTCCTAGTGTTCCCGCTGTCGTTCCCGTCGCTCCCTGATCCAGCCGCCCACACGCCCGCAGCGGCCGCCGCTCCCGTCGCCAGCGCCGCCCTGCCCGCGCCGCCACAGCCTCGACCCCGGCCGTGGCCGCCTCCTACCGCGCCGCCCACCGCCGACCGGTGTCCCGTGCCAGCCGTCGCCTTGCCCGTGCCGCTATGGCCTCGGCCCCGGCCGCCCGCGCTGTCCCGGTCGCGCGCCCGGCCGTGGCCACCTCCTGCCGTCGTGCCGCGCCGCCCACTGCGGGCCGGTTGTCCCGTGCCCGCCGCCGCCCTCCTGCCCCTTGGCCCTAGGAAGACGAGGTGAGAGGTATGGATAAGGAGAGAGGGAGAGGGAAGGGATAAGAGGGGAGGGATCCAGGGAGAGGAGGTTCAGGCCAATGGGAGAGCTTGATTTTGGAGACACGGATCGTTGACATGGCGGAGTTTGCCGAGTGTCGGATCTAGGACACTTGGCAAAGATGGATTTGCCGAGTGTCAGATCACGGCACTCGGCAAACTTATCTTTGTCGAGTGTCTAGGGTTTGGGGCACTCGACAAATATATTAGTAATTTTTCATTTCCAAGGGGTTGTCACGGTGCGGGATGGGCAAATATATTAGTTATGTTTGCCGAGTGTCTACGATTTGGGGCACTCGGCAAATATATTAGTTATTTTTTTATTTCCTTGTTTTCCATAACGTTTTTTCCTTTTTTCGATGTACTTCGAAAATACCTTGTCAAATTGACTCAACACTACATATATGATTTTTCTACGAATATGATTCCATTATTTTATGCAGTTACAGCTCAAATTTAATTTATATCAATTAAAATTATATAATTGCACTTAATAAATTGAAATTATCAAACGGATCCAAAAAAATTACCAAAATTTCACATGAAACAATCTATGTTCTCTATTGTCTATACAAAAAGTTTTGAAGTCAAACACCAATTCGACCGTTATTTTGACTCCAAATCTTATCGAACCTTTTCAACGCTACGATTCTTCTCGGAGATGATTCGGTTTGTAATCATCATACGTGAGAAATTATGCGAAACCTTCTCAATTTTTTACCACAGTCTCCACGTATGATATCATCACATCATGACAAATCTCATGATTTTCAGACTTCGTTTGCTTTTTTTAGATTTTAAAAACCATTCGGCCACAAGTTCGTGGTCGTGTTTCTTAAACAAGATGTTCAAAATTTCTTTTTCTTTTCTCGGGTAAGGCCTCACACTGAACTCAATAACATGAATATCATTTTTCTACTCATTTTATTCTATTATTTGAATCACTTGCAGTTCAAATTTGACTTATACCAAAAAAATTCATAGAAATGCAATAAATTAATTAAATATAGCAATTAGATGCAGAAGTATACCAAATTTTAACATGGAGTACCACATGTTGTATGTGGTGAGTAGAAAAAGTTTCAAGACCAGAAGAGAAAAAAATGAAATTATTTGTCGAGTGCCAAGTAATTACACTCGGTAAACATATTTTTTTGTCGAGTGTCTGCCTTTGCCGAGTGTTTTTGGCGCGTTTGCCGAGTATATTTGTTTACCGAGTGTTTCCACTAACAGACACTCGGCAAACATACCAATGGACGGCACACGGACTGACGAATATCCACGTGGCGGTTCTTTGCCGAGTGGCTAGCTTTTGCCGAGTGTTTTTTTTTCTGGTTTATCGAGTGTCAAACTTTGCCGAGTGTTTTTTACTTTTTTATCGAGTGTAATTATTTTGTCAAGTGTTTTTTTTACGGCACTCGACCGAGTGTCCAATAAAATACACTTGCTATTTGGAGCGTATGTACGCGTGTAGATGTTGGCTACAAGCCAAGATCATTTTGTCGGAGACGCAAGGTCGTCTCACTACCAACATTTCGTTGGCGCATCTAGTTTCCCGTCTCGCCGGTCATTTTCCAGCTGCACGATATAATACACTTTCTTTTGGCACACTGAGATAGACGCATTTCAGAACGAACATAGCAAAGCTGTTGTCATCGATCTCATCGACGCGACCTGCAATAATACACATACACCCCAAGCAGCAATGCAAGCCGAGCGAAGCTACAGCCAGCAACCAGTCTGAACCAAACTCTAGCTAGCAAGCTATAGCTAGTAGCCAAACCAAAGGCGATGACGCTCGGAAGCATTGCCAGCCGGTGGCGCGAGCTCCAGGGCGCGGACTCGTGGTCGGGGCTGCTGGACCCGCTGGACCTCGACCTGCGCACGAACCTCATCACCTACGGCGAGCTCACGCAGGCCACCTACGATGGGTTCAACCAGGAGAAGCGGTCGCCGCACGCCGGCGCGTGCCTGTTCGGCTACTCTGACCTGCTGGCCAGCTCGGGCGCCGCGGCGGCCGGGAGCTACACCATCACCAAGTTCATCTACGCCACGTCGGCGCTCCCGGTGCCCGAGGCGTTCCTGCTGCTGCCGCTGCCGGACCTGCTGCCGGAGTCGTGGTGCAGGGAGTCCAACTGGATGGGGTACGTCGCCGTCGCCACCGACGAGGGCGTCGCTGCGCTGGGCCGCCGCGACATCCTCGTCGCGTGGCGCGGGACCATGCGCAGCCTCGAGTGGGTCAACGACTTCGACTTCACGCCCGTGCCCGCCGCGCCCGTGCTGGGATCCGCCACCGCCGCCAACCCGGCCGCCTTGGTGCACCGGGGGTTCCTCTCCGTGTACACGTCCAGCAACCCGGACTCCAAGTACAACCAGACCAGCGCTAGAGACCAGGCAAGTGTTAGCTCTGCTTGCTACTGCTACTCTATATTAATATAGAGTAAAGTGCACCAGCCGTCCCTAAACTTGTATCATTGTGTCATCTCAGTCTCTAAACTTGCAAATCGATCGTTCAGGTCCTCAAACTTGATCATCTGTGTTATCCCGGTCCCTAAACTTGTTCGGCCGTGTCATCCCGATCCCTAAACTTGCAAATCACCCGTTTAGGTCCTCAAACTTGTTCAGTTGTGTCATCCCGGTCCCTAAATTTGGTTTTAAGTCTCATCTGGGTTAAAACAGGGTGACCTAAAAATTTTATATCAAAAAATAATTCATAACTTTTTCATATGAACTCGAATGAAGACAAACTTTATATTAAAATTGTAGCCCTCGACGCGATCTACGACTTTGTAGTTAAATTTTTTTTAATTAAAACTGTTTAGGGTCCCAAAATATTATTATAAATTTATAGATTTTTAAATTTAAATTTTAAAATTAAATTTTGGGACACTAAATGACTTCAAACAAAAAACTTTTCAACTACAAAGTTGTAGATCGTATTGAGAACTATAACTTTCATATAGATCATTTCAATATCCAAGATTATTTGATAATTTTAAATTTTAAATTTCAAAATATGTAAACTTACAATAATATTTTGGGACCCTAAACGGTTTTAATTAAAAAAAATTCAACTACAAAGTTGTAGATCGTATTGAGAACTATAACTTTCATATAGACCATATCAATATCCAAGATTGTTTGATAATTTCAAATTTCAAATTTCAAAATCTATAAATATACAATAATATTTTAGGACCCTAAACAGTTTTAATTAAAAAAAATTCAACTACAAAGTCGTAGATCGGGGTCGAGGGCTACAATTTTGATATAAAGTTTATCTTCATTCGAGTTCATATGAAAAAATTATGAATTATTTTTTGATATAAAGTTTTTAAATCATCCTGTTTTGACCCAGATGAAACTTAAAACCAAGTTTATGGACCGGGATGACATAACTAAACAAGTTTGAGGACCTAAACGGGTGATTTGCAAGTTTAGGGACTGGGACACAGCCGAACAAGTTTAGGGACTGGGATGACACAGACGAACAAGTTTGAGGATCTGAATGGTCAATTTATAAGTTTAGAGACCGGGATAACACAATGGTATAAGTTTAGGGACCGCTGGTGCACTTTACTCTATAATATATGTACTGATGACTACTGAGATTCAGATCGACCATTTCCCAGTTCTTTGACTTCATCGTCACCTAAAAATCACAGTGTTTTCGACAAAATTAAGGTTCAATTTTCTGCAAACGTTTCACTCATTGGTGAAAATTGTTCACCGTGAAGAATTAATTCGTGGCTGTACGTAGAGTCTAGGCACATGCACATTGCATGATTGTTTCGGTAGGCCCTACTTGTCAGGCACTGATCATTGGCTTAAACTTGCATCTAATTAAGCAACGAGTTAGCTCATGCGAAAAGGAATGCATTGATGGAGGTCAGGTATACGGGCACGTTCATTTATCTCTTCCGAAAAGGAAAAAAATGTGAAAAATACCCGGCCTATATTTCACAATTTCAGAGCTGACATACTGGCTACTCCCTTCATCACAAAAAGGTTACAATTCTCGTTTTTTAAGAGTCAAATAATTTTAAATTTAATTAAACCTATATAAAAATACTAACATTTATGATACCAAATAAGTATCTACGAAAACAATCATGAAATATATTTCCATAGTAAATTTGTTTGGAGGCATAAAAGCTGATACTTTTTTCTATAAACTCAGTCATCCTTTAAAAAAAATGTGACTTGGTTTACTTGAATTACATTCTTTTTTGGGACCGATGAAGTATTGAATTAATAAGAGCAAGTTAGCTTTATTATTTTACTCTATCTAATTGCAAACTAATTATAGCCGTACTAATCCGTGATGTAGTAGCTAGGCTAGTTTTAGGAAGTTTTTTTTTCTTTTAAAACAAATTCTAGTTAGTTTCAATCGTTAGGTTTGATATGAATATTAAAAATTATCTACAATATTCATCAAACATTATATGATTTGAGTACAAACTACTACTAAACTAATAACAATAAAAAAAAGTTATCGAAATGCCACCTCTTGATGGACACACCTCAACGATATCTCAGCTCGAATAAAGATATTTGTTGTTCTTCAAGTATTTTGGCCTCAGTGCAGGTTGTCCAAAGTTGCAACTAATTTTGTTAATTGTTATAGGTTACTACTAGAAAGGGCGGCCGGCATATGATATATATGAAATATGAGTATATGACCGGCATATATATGCAATTGATTTTGCAGGACTTACGTATATACATCATCATACACAACGATACATAGCTATTGTTTCATATATAACCGCACGCCAAGCTAGCTACTCTCTCTGCTAGGGATGCAAGACGGGTTAACGAGTAATCCGCAAAAAAATTAGCTTTTTTGTGGGTTCACGAGCAATGTACTCTTTATCCTTACTCTCTGTCATAAAAAAGAATGTACTCTTTATCCTTACTCTCTGTCATAAAAAAGCTTATTTGTGGGTTTACTTTTATTAAGTTTGTAAGAAAATATCAACATTTATATCTCCAATTAGGTTCACTATAAAAATATATTAGTACTTTTTTCTATAGATTTAGTTAAATTTAAAATTGTTTGATTCTTTGGCAAGTGAGAATTGCATTGTTTTTGGATGAATGGCGTATTACCAAATCAGATGCTTATCACGTACTGTGCAGTGCTTAGTGAAGAACCACATGAATGAATATGATATGATGCAGGTCCTGGCGGAGGTGAGCAGGCTGATGGCACTGTACAAGGACGAGGTGACGAGCATCACGGTGACCGGGCACAGCCTGGGCGCGTCGCTGGCGACGCTCAACGCCGTGGACCTCGCGGCCAACGGCGTGAACGCGCCGCCGGCGGGCTCCTCGCAGCCGCCGTGCCCCGTGACGGCGTTTGTGTTCGCGAGCCCGCGCGTCGGGGACGGCAACTTCAAGAGGGCGCTGGCGTCGTTCCCGGACCTTCGGGCGCTCCACGTGAAGAACGCCGGCGACATCGTGCCGACGTACCCGCCGCTCGGGTACGTGGACGTGGCCGTGCAGCTGCCCATCGCCACGGGGCGGTCGCCGTACCTGAAGCAGCCCGGGACGATCGCGACGCTGCACAACCTCGAGTGCTACCTCCACGGCGTCGCCGGCGAGCAGGGCAGCGCCGGAGGGTTCAGGCTGGAGGTGGACCGCGACGTCGCGCTGACCAACAAGGGGGAGGACGCGCTCAAGGACCAGTACCCGGTGCCCGTGGAGTGGTGGGTCGCCAAGAACAAGTTCATGGTCAAGGGCGCCGACGGCCACTGGGCGCTCCAGGACTTCGAGCAGATCTGATCAGATCAGAGCTAGCTCGCGCTGCCATGCTGCCCATGCACGATGTATTTAGTATATATATCTGAATAATGAGTGCCAATAGGCAATACGGCATGCATGTATTATCATTCAGGTTTTGTGTGTATGTGTGATGCGCTTCTCGCCTCTTCCTCCTACGACTACGATCCGGAGATTGCGATAAGGAGTAAAATATTAATTATTCATAAATAAACCATCCTCTGATTGTGATTGTGTCGTCATGCGTGGTGCCATAATTCTTGGCTGATTCTTGCTAGCGCTGAGGTGCATGACGATTTCTGAACCGGAGAAGGGCAGAAGGCGGACGCGTCCTCGTAAACAGGCCGATTTTCTTTTAATAATGGATTTGTTCCGGCTTCACCGCTTCAAAAATCTTCAAATCAAAGAATAAGTATGAGACTACAGATCATCTCCTGGTGGGCTGTGTCTACTCCAGGGAAATTTGGACCAAAGTCCTCAATGCAGCTAGACTGGAGATGCAGCCTCCGCTATCAGCCCGATTTTAGGAAAGGTTTTGATTTTGACTCGCTGGTACTGCTCATCTCATGGTCTGTCTGGAGTGAGAGCAACCGTCGCCGTATCCAGGAACGAATCAATGCAGCCACGCCACCTGCTGTTACTAATTCTGGAAGAAGCCGATGCGTGGATTCAGGCCGGCTACAGGTCGCTAGCGCCGCTGCTGGTGAGGGCGGTGACTTAGGAGGGTGTGCTCTATACCTTGCTGTCGCAAAATTGTACTCTAATAGGAAGCTGTAGTATTCTTGGGAAGCCGGGATTTGGGTAGCTTCGGTATGCGTCTTGCAATGCCGTGCTTCCTCTTTGTCTCGGTTGTATCAAACTTCAAACTCCTTTCCTCTTAGGCCCGGTTTGAATATTGAATTCATTCTAATATGTTATAATTTAGGCATATATTAATTAAGCTAATATAGCTATATATAAAATATATTTGTATATTATTGTCAGCAATGCAAGAGAGATACTTATATGTTGCATTTCTATTATAGAAAAACGAGTTAAAGAACGTACTATAAGTTACAGAGTAGAAACATAACATAATGATCAATAAAATAAATTTTCATCTCCCACCATATGAATTTGAGATAAGCTTATATGTGAACTTTGAAAAGTTGTGGAATCTCAAATTTCAAGTCAAATAGCCTAATCCTTCAAGTAGATTCTAATTCCTCTAAAATGAAGAGATCCAAACAGCCCTTTAATAAAATACTTGCGCTACTGCACATGTTCGCGAAAAAAAAGAATAAGTACGAGACTATGACTCTAAATCAAAACACAAAACGTGTTCGACATAAGTGCATATATAATAAGCAATCATAAAGATCATGCAAAGCCTCTATGGGATTGTCAGCAGGCACCTGAGCGACTCCCAAATATATTTTTTTCTCTTCATGGAACATCTTTTGCTAGAACATATATAGCCGTTCCAGTGTAACATCTCTAGTGTTACGAGCTCGTTTAGCATTGAGATTTAGGACTAAGAAAAATTTCCGAAACGAGTTTCTTGGATTTTGATTTAAAACAAACTTGAATTGATAAGTGAATCCTGTGTGACTCACTTTTGTGGACTCAAATAAATGTCCGAGTTAAATTATTCAGTGCATAAAGATATTTAGGAATGTCTGACAACAATTATAGCAAATAAGTAGCGGATGGTTTGTACTAGGGGATTAAGTGTGAAAAACAATTTTTACAAACAAAATAAAATATAACTTGTATTT